>NW_024704750.1:1443053-2045553 GCF_018977255.1 Callorhinchus milii
CCCCCACACTGACCCCCCCCACACTGACCCCCCCCCCACACTGACCCCCCCACACTGACCCCCCCCCCACATGACCCCCCCCCCACTACTGCCCCCCCCCCCACACTGACCCCCCCACACTGACCCCCCACACTGACCCCCCCCACACTGACCCCCCCCCACACTGACCCCCCCCACACTGACCCCCCACACACTGACCCCCCACACTGACCCCCCACCTGACCCCCACACTGACCCCCCACACTGACCCCCCCACTGACCCCCCCACAGTCACCCCACACTGACCCCCCCACACTGACCCCCCCACACTGACCCCCCCCACACTGACCCCCCCACACTGACCCCCCCACTGACCCCCCCACACTGACCCCCCCACACTGACCCCCCCACACCCCCACACTGCCCCCCCACACTGACCCCCCCCACACTGACCCCCCCACAAGTCACCCCCACACTGACCCCCCCCACACTGACCCCCCACACAGTCACCCCCCACACTGACCCCCCCCACACTGACCCCCCCACACTACCCCCACCCCCACACTGACCCCCCCCACACTGAACCGCCCCCCACACTGACCCTGCCCCCCCACACTGACCCCCCCCCCGCCCAACACTGACACCCCCCACTGACCCCCCCCACACTGACCCCCCCCCCACACTGACCCCCCCCACAGTCACCCCCACACTGACCCCCCCCACACTGACCCCCCACAGTCACCCCCACACTGACCCCCCCCCACACTGACACCCCCCCACTGACATGCCCCCCCCACACTGACCCCCCCCCACACTGACCCCTCCCACCACACTGACACCCCCCCACATCACCCCACACTGACCCCCCCCCCACACTGACCCCCCCCACACACCCCACAGTCACCCCCACACTGACCCCCCCCACTCACCCCCACACTGACCCCCCCCACCACCCCCACGCCCCCCACACTGACCCCCCCACACTGACCCCCCCCCACACTGACCCCCCCCCACACTGACCCCCCCACAGTCACCCCCCACACTGACCCCCCCCCACACTGACCCCCCCACAGTCACCCCCACACTGACCCCCCCCCACACTGACCCCCCCAGTCACCCCACACTGACCCCCCCCCACTGACCCCCCACATCACCCCCCCACTGACCCCCCCCCCACATGACCCCCCACACACCCCCCACACTGACCCCCCCACACTGACCCCCCCCCCACACTGACCACCCACACTGACACCCCCCCACTGACCCCCCACACTGACCCCCCCCACACTGACCCTCCCCACACTGACCCCCCCCCACAGTCACCCCCACACTGACCCCCCACATCACCCCACACTGACCCCCCCACACTGACGCCCCCCACAGTCACCCCCACACTGACCCCCCCACAGTCACCCCCACACTGACCCCCCCACCACTGACCCCCCACACTGACCCCCCCACACTGACCCCCACACTGACCCCCCACAGTCACCCCCACACTGACCCCCCCACAGTCACCCCACACTGATCCCCCCCACAGTCACCCCCACACTGACCCCCCACACTGACCCCCCCACAGTCACCCCACACTGACCCCCCCCACACTGACCCCCCCCACACTGACCCCCCCCACACTGACCCCGCCACACTGACCCCCCCCCCACACTGACACCTCACACACTGACCCCCCCCACACTGACCCCCACAGTCACCCCCACAGTCACCCCCACACTGACCCCCCACACTGACCCCCCACACTGACCCCCACACTGACCCCCCCACAGTCACCCCCACACTGACCCCCCACACTGACCCCCACACTGACCCCCCCACAGTCACCCCCACACTGACCCCCCCACAGTCACCCCCACACTGACCCCTCCACACTGACCCCCCCCCAGTCACCCCCACACTGACCCCCCCACAGTCACCCCCACACTGACCCCCCCACAGTAACCCCCAACACTGACCCCCCACAGTCACCCCAATACTGACCCCCCCCCACAGTCACCCCCAACACTGACACCCCCCACAATCACCCCAACATACACTGACCCCCCCCCCAACCCCATAGTCACCCACAACATACACTGACCCCCCCCCCCACCCCCCACACACTGTTCCATTGCCGAGACGCTGAGCGCCCCCCACAGTCATCCCCAACATACACTGACCCCCCCCCCCCACACACGCTGTTCCATTGCCGAGACGCTGAGCGCCCCCACAGTCATCCCCAACATACACTGACCCCCCCCCCACACACGCTGTTCCATTGCCGAGACGCTGAGCGCCCCCCGATCACCTCACCCGCTCTGACTCCCAAGTCTTCTCCCCACTCCACATACAAACAATAAACACACAATACAAAACTACATTTGTAAAGCGCCTCTCACATCGCACTGGAGCCTGCAGATCATTCAACCCCCCCCCCCCCCCCCACACCCCCCCCACCCCCCCCCACCACACCACCCCCCCCTCACCCCCACCGTCACACCAGCCACACGATTAACCGTGTGTAATGTATCCTGTCGTCTGAGCACTAAGACCCTCCTGAGGAGACAATGGCTCCTTAATTATGAAGATTGAACTTGCCTTACGTCTGAAAAGTAAAGTGTTCTCTTCCTGTTCCCCTCTTACTCCCGTGCTATTAAAGTGTTGTGTTCTTTCTGGAAAGAGCTTTGCGTTTCGCAGCATATTATGTGCACACAGTCACTACACTCGACAATAAAAAATCCTTTAAAGCGCTTTGAGACGTTGCAACAACGTGATAAGGTGCTGCATCAAACACAAGGGTCGTCACGTTATCATTGATAGGATTTGCAGCATTTATCATAGATTTAGAAAATTAGAAATGTTTAACGTGGCAAACAGATTGCAAAATATAGGAACTTTAGACTTCCATATTTGTTTAATTGTAATTATTATTAATAATAATCCTTGCATTTTGATGCAACTCCTTACATTATATACATCTCAAAGTGCTTCAGAGGATTTACTGTAAAGTTTAGTGGCTCTGTATTTTGTGGGCGCACTCAGCAGCCAATTTGCGCACAGCAATGTCCCCGCAAGGATTTTATCCGGGGGACTGTTGGACACTGATGTGCGAGGGAAGCAAAATTGCCGAGCGTATCGCATCGTTACACAGACAAGTTCACCTGAACCTCGGTTTAATGCTAAATAATTAAACTGCAGGGTAGGTATCACGTGAACACACCTGTGAAACTAGAGAGTGCTACAGAGTGACATCTCCATATCAGACAGAGTGCTGGCAATGAGATGAACGTCGGCGGTGAGGAGCTCCAACCGTTTTATGACGATGCCAGGATTCAACTGGGCAAAGCTCTCGCTGTCGGGTGGAAAATTAAACCAACAAAACACGTGTCTTTCCCGGCAGATGCAAAAATTGTCTCTGGATCTATTGAGCCCTGCAATCCATGGGGAGCCGGTAGGATCCGCATTTACTCGCCTCTGTGTCCCTGTACCGTCAGACTGTGTTCCTCCTGGGGCCTAGCAAAACAAGTCTTGTCAAATACTGCAATAATGAGGCTCCAAACCTTCTCACGGTCTTGGCTTCAAGACCATTGAAGGCAAACACGGCAACCAATTTACGCGCAGCCACAGCCTCTAGGCCGTTTGTGGGCTGTCGCTGCGCGTAAATTGGTTGCCGTGTTTGCCTACAAAACAGGCAGTCACTACACTTCACAGTAAAAACCCCGTGAAGTGTTTTGAGATGTCTTCAAAGAGACGAAAAGGCGCTATATCAAATGCAAGGTTGATTATAAGGAGTTGTGGAGTTAAGGAGTAAACAACAACAACAAGGTTACATTTGTATAGCGCCTTTCACATCAGGAGGACGTCCCAAGGCGCTGGACAGTGTACAGCATTTTCAAACCTGGACAGGCAGATGGGACCTCGGTTTAATGTCTCATCTGAAGGACGGCACCTCTGACAATGCAGCAACACACAGCACTGCATAGACTTTGGGTTCCAGTTCCTAACATAGAGCTTAAATCCACAACCTTCTGACTGAGAGGCGAGAGCGCTACCAACTGAGCCCGGCTGACGACACCGCCCTGTGCTCACTTGATATCGAAACTGTTTGCCCAAAGTGGGACAGTGTTCAGTTTCCCAGCGCTGCTGCTGTTCCTGGCTCTTCCTGAAGAATGTTGTTGGAAAGATTCCTTTTTTCCGCGCAATGCACAAGAGGATGAGCACCAAAGGATTTGAAACACCGAAAATCCACAACACAAGGCTTTAAAAGCTCACGCAACTTTGGTGCTTAAACATCTTGCGGTCCCGCCGTGCGTGAAGCAAATTTTATTGGCAGCTTTGAATGATTTTCAAAATTAAATAAACATGGATATTTTGTACGTTTTGGAAATTTTAATACGTATTTAAAAGAAAATTGCTTAACTTCCTCGTCCCTGAAAAGCAAGAACGTATTAATATAGTAATCCGTTTGTAAATGTAATCAGAAATCAATGGACTAATTGATAAATATGCATATTTGCAAATTATTTTTTTAATTAAAACAATTCCCAATTTCAGCCCCCGTCCTCATTATAAAGCTCCCGGCAATAAGCCTGCATTTTATAGATGACTAGTCGAGCTTGGGTTCCAAGCAACTTCACGTCAAGTTTTTGTGTGAGTTGCGCTGTGCTGCTCCATGTGCTCTATGTTGGGCAAACGTCACAAGGTGCAAATGCTTGAGAGTTTTTTTGGGGTACGTCTGAGAGTTGCAGAGACCCCATCACCGTGCTTTAGGAATATCCTAAACCAGACCGAGCGTTCTACATACGTGTACCATCTAGACATGGAAGGCTCCCCGCGCTTGGGATGGAATGCTCACTCTCTTTTTTCAAGAGACGCACCCTGCATTCATTCAACAACAACAACAGGTTACATTTGTACAGCGCCTTTCATGTCAGGAGGACGTCCCAAATTCCTGTTTGCCGGAACACTATAGTGAAACCGGAAGTTCCTGAAGTGAAGCGACTGACTAGTCACGGTAGGTCTGAAGAACAGTAACAGCCCTTAAATAATTTACATGATATCATTTGTGAACTGAGAAGGCAACTCGTAGCTCAGGGAGTCCTGTCTCAGTGGTTAGAGCGCTCGCATCGCAAGCGAGAGACTTGGGTTTGATTCCCAGGCAGGGCAAAACGTTGGGCAAGTTTCCTTACTCCACACCCAAGCGCCTCTGTTTATCCAGCAGTAAAGAGGAACCCGGTTGTTAGTCGATTGGTGGATCGCTTTTCCAGGGGTAATAATTCCTTCGAGAAAAAATAATAAATTGGTCACTTCAATCCACGACTGTTTGTGAGACACTGCTGTGCGCATTGGCTGCTGATTTCGCCCACAAAACATACAAACATACAATGTTCAGAAAAATTGTCATTTACAATCATTTGTGCTCATTCTCAAATGATTTAACTTCCCCCCCCCCCCGCTGGGAAAGTATTTCACCGCAAAATATACAGTCAATTCACTTTACAGTATAGTCTGTGAAGCGCTTTGAGACGTCTCAAAGACTTGATAAGGTGCTGTATCAAATGTAAGGATCATTATTATTGTTTCTTCAACATGGTGTCGATCTATCAGTTTTCTCATTCAACTTATTGGGTTCTGCGTCTAAATGCAATGTATGGTAAAGGTTGTGATCCTTCGGTGTGTGAGGAATGTACGGTTAATGGTAGGAATGACCTCAATGCTGGAGAGGGCTGCAGTCCCCTTTGAAGGGAAAATAAATGCAAAAACTACAATGAGGGAGTGTTAGAAAGGGGAGGTGTTAATGAGCCGAGTGCAAGAAGGCACTCTTTCTTTCTTTAACAAGAATTATTACCCCCAGAAAGTCTGTTCTTTCCCTGTTGAAACCAAAAGGAATGTTGAAGGTACAATCTGCTCCAGGGCAAGCACGCGAGGGCGAAAATGCGCCATTTGTTATGATAATTATTACACTGGGGACTTCATCACATGGTCAGAAATACCGCATTCCCCGAACCAGTTAATGATGTCCCAACAAAACACCAAATACTGCAGATGCTGGAAATCTGAAACAAAAACAGAAGTGGCCGGGAAGGTCAGGCAGCATCTATGGAGAGAGGAAAGTGAGTCAACGTTTTGGGTCCACGACCCTTCGTCAGAACTGGGGCATGTTTTCTAGTTTCCCTCCCAAACATGCCCCAGTTCTGACGAAGGGTCGTGGACCCGAAACGTTGACTCGCTTTCCTTTCTCCATAGATGCCGCCTGACCTGCTGAGTCTGCCCTGCGATGTCTGTGTCCTTCAGAGACGCTCAAGATCAGCTTGGCTCAATTGGTCGCGCTCTTGCCTCCGAGTCAGAAGGTTGTGGGCTCGAGCCCTTGATCAGACTGGCAATGCAATCCAACGCTGGGGGAATGTTGCATTGTCTGAGGTGCCATCGTTCAAATTAGGTGTTTCAAACAACCGACTGCCTCTTCGGGTGGATGTTAAAAATCCAACGCCACTATTCGAAAAGAGCAGGGAGTTTTTCTTGGCCACAAATATCCCCCCAGATAAAATTGGTGATTCACTCATGGCTGTTTGTCGGATTTTTTTTGTGTGCAAATTGGCTGCTGCGTTCATCCACAAATACTAGTCACTGTACTCTATAATAAAATAAATCCTGCAAAGTGTTTTAAGACATTTCGACGTGTGATAAATCGCTATACCAAATGGATTATTATATTATTATTAATATTACTATTATAATAATCTCTCTGTCTGTGTTTCAGTGAGACCTACTGTGGAGGAGATCATTGCATCCTACAAATTAAGCTGTAAGAAGCTGGGTGTGAAGCCCATTGACAAACTGTTGAAGCAACTGCAGGTATACTTTACCCGACATAATCAATTGATTTCAGGTTTAAACTTCTTCTCAGATTTGGAGGAATCACTGGGATTGAACCAACATTTGTCAGCCAGGCTCAGTGGGTAGCACTCTCGCCTCAGAGTCTGAAGATAGTAGGTTCAAGCCCCACGTCAGGACTATGAACTCATGCAGTCTAGGGCTCTAGGCTGATACATTAATACAATACTAGCCATGCAAAGCTTCATCAGAGGTGACGTCCTTCAGAAGAGACATTAAATTGAGGCCTGGTGCTTGTACAGGTGGGCTTTAAGCATCCGGTATCTCCAGGTATTTTAGCCAACAATAATGTAGCAGATTTAAAACGGAATTTAAAAGGAACTTCTTCCTCTGTGGGTGTTGAGAACATAGAACTCACTGCAGTGGAAGCTGAAAGCATCAACATATTTAAGAGGACACTTGATGCATACCTGAGGAAGATGGGATTAGAGGGGTTTGGGAGAGGGAATTATAATCGGTGAAAGCTCATGTGGAGTCTAAACACTGTCACAGACTAGTTGGGCCGAATGGCCATTTTCTGCGCCGCAATCTTACACATAATTCTACGCTGTTCGTCCACCACAAATTAATGACCAGGAAATTAAAGACTGGTCCATTCCAGACTTTATGTACCATGCCGTTTGGATACTCTTAAGCAAGGAGAAGGGTTTCCGCACGTGTTAGACCAACAAGAAACCAACAAGAAAATATTTTATTAATGCCGCAAAGATATCACTTTGGCACTTGGAGGCGATTGTCACACGGAAACGCATTTAAATGAAGGAATTATTATTCAGTGGTGCACAGGGCTCCAACTGGCGAGAATATCATTTTAATGGTACAGAACTGTGTTTTACATGCCAGCCCAACACATAGCTCGGGACCTTTTCTTCTTAGACGTCGCTTTTGAAATGTAGGTGGGAAGCGGGATTTCTATTTCCATTAATGGATGAGTGAGTTTTCGCACAGCTATTCCCTGGGCAAAGTATTGAAGACATTGCATTTTTTCCTCTCTCTCTCTCCTCTCTCTCTCTCTCTGACGAGTATCGTGTACCCGAATAGACTTGAATTGAATTGGAAGGTTGATCTCTACACCAGCTCTCCCAGCCTACGCTCTTAATCACTGCACCGCTCAATGTAACAAGAACATTTCACACTGTATTAATATTAACGTGAAAGTGCTAATGAGGGAACTGGGCATTAACAGGCTAGGCACAAGTAGTTAAAGAGCGGAATCTGTGGGGAGATTTTAAAAAAAAAGTGGATAATGTAATAAGTGAAGTGAGAAATGGTAGAGCTACTGGGGAAAGACATTATTTTAAATGAAATTATACAGATTGCAGATTGAAGAAAAGCATTAACACCTTGTGTAATGAGATAATCAGGGTTGCAGAAGCCAAGGAGGAATTCCACAGGAGTTGCCTTTTATTTTCGTTCCCGCTAACTTTTTCTTTCAGGAACGAACGGTATCGTAAAAGATATCGTAAAAGGAATCAGCTGCAGGGGTGTGGGGCAAGGGCAGGCAACTGGGACTGAAAGGATTGCTCTCTAAATGAGCTGGCACTGACTGAGAGTTCCATACACCAACACATGGAAATTCTTGCGTGTTGGAATGTGCGCTCTCTCCCTGAGGGACTCACTCTGCTTACCGAATTCTGGAGAGTATTAGGCACTCTCCCTGAGGGGGCGCACCTCACTTAACTAATTCTAGAGCGTATTAGGCGCAGGCCGGCAAGAGCTGAATTAAACTCTTAGTTACCATTCAGTAGTCCGTTATAAATCCAGATTAAAGTAATTAATACACAATTTTGCCACATACCCCGATTTGGGATTCCATTTTGATCTTCAAGTGCAGAATGAGAATAATTACAGGAGAAAGAAACAACAGGACTTAATCATGTGGCATCTTATTGGACTTGCTGTAATTGGGGGATTAGCAATGAGACTTCAAATACTGAAGGGAGACATCACTAGGGAGTCCAGGGGCAAGGTGCGAACTGTGTGTGTGTTAAATAATAAAATAATAATAATAATAATCCTGGCATTTGATACAGCGCCTTATCACGTCTTCGTGACGTCTCAAAGCGTTTCAGAGGATACACTGTAAAGTGAATTGACTGTATGTTTTGTGGGTGAAATATTTTGCCAGCGGGGGGGAGAAAAAGTAAATTCATTTGAGAATGGGCACAACTGATTGTAAATGGCAATTTTTGCAAACATTGCATTTCTCGTACAGTAACACGGAGAAGACAGAAGCCATCCTCCTTGGTTTCCGGCCATGTCTTTTCACCTGTGGCTTTGGCCTCGTCAACCTCCCAATCCCTCAAACTCACTGAACCAGTGCACAACTCAGGCGTCTGGTTCGATCCCCAACTGTCCTTCCTACCGCATCCAACCCTTGACTGGAACCTCTTAAAAGCATTCACGCCTCACAAGACCCCACCTGCTTTATACGCCACCATACCACCCACTCCGCGACGTATCCTAGACTCAGGCTTCGGGTCTCAGGCCTCTGTTCCCTGGACGGGCACCTTTTCCTGCAGCGACAGAGAGAGAGAGATTGCTCTGGAAGCTCGGTCACCCCTTTTTATATGGGAAATGCTCCGTGCCAACCTCCCGCTCTCTGGTACAACCCAAAAGCTCATCAGAGCCACCTTCCTCACTGCCAGCTCTCAGAGTCGGTGAATATTTCCTGTGAAGCTTATTCATACGATACTTTTGGTGATGCATTAAATAGTTTTTCTTGGAGGAGTAGCTTTTGGTCTTGGACTGTGTACTGTGCCACAGACTGTCCCAATTTAGGATGAGATTTCTGCAAGGCAATGCAGCAAAAAAAAAACAAAGTGGAAATATTATGATGGTCATTGGAATTTTTTTGTGTATGTTTTAATTTTGTAATGATAAATTAAGTTGCTAATTTTGGCTTTGCTCTTTGTAGACACTGCAGGTTTAATTGCTAATTGTTAACAATGAATATATTTGCATAATAATAAGCTTCAAATTTACATCTTCAATGTGTTTCTTTCAAAGGATACATGATAAAAAGGTCATGTTGTTTAAATAATTCATGCATTATTGCAATAAAGAAGCTATTACTGTACGCGCCTGCATATATATTGACTTTTGAAGCAGAAATATTCAGCCCTGTGGAGAAATTAATTTTTACAGCTTATAGCATGCTGGCATACATTTTACTGACTAAATCATCATTTTCCAAGAGAGATTCCTTGCAAGCTCTCGCTCCCCAAGCAAGCTTACGGATTCATTGTCATTCTGATCTGGCAACAGTTAATGGTGACCGCATTAGGAGATGCTCCAACATCAAATCAATCCAGAAGAGGAACATAGGAACAGGAGTAGGCCATTCAGCCCTTCGAGCCAGTTCCACATTTAATTAGATCATGGCTGATCTGCACCTCAACTAATCCTTTCAATTCCGATAGCGAGTTCTCAAGTCAGTTCCCAGCGGGACAAAAATCCACCACAAAAAACTAATGGCCCAGGATTCGGCACTTAGTACATCAACCTCAGTCTGAGCTGCCGTTGAATAGAGATTGAAAAGAATGGAAGTGTCACTGTGCTGCAGTACAGGGACCTTTCTGAGGTGAGGTTTACTCTTCGTTCCTTGGAGTAAAAGCCACCCTTTGTCTGTGGTGCAATTTCCTTAAGTGCATGAGATTTCAGGAACCCAAAGCCAATCCAGGAGATCAGTGACGAAGGGTCGTGGACCCGAGATGTCGATTCACTTTCCGTTCTCCATAGATGCTGCCCAACCTGCTGAGTCTTCCCAGTGCCGTCTGTTTTTGTTTCAGGAGATCAGTGATTCAGAGTCACCCGAGAGTTTGACAGTCCTAAGAAGAGCCATCCTGGGAAAACTTGCGACTTTAGGTTTTGGGGCAAACATCAGTGGGAAGTTTGGGAGTTATAGTAATAAATAATAACCCTTGCTACTCACTGTAAGAACATTTGTTTCATACTTTTTGTTTTTTGCTTTCTAGGAAATCACGGAGGTGCACCATAGGATTAAGTGTTTAGACCTGCAAGGTAAACTATTACCCTTCACGCATTACCCGTCATGCCAGACGATGTATAGAGAAGGAATAACATAGCTCTGTGTTAGTCAAGACTTAATCCAAGTCCGTGGTCAGCCAACAGGAGTCACTATTAAGTGAGATATTTTTTAATCTTGCTCCCCCCACCTCACTTAGAGGTGAGCTGCCGAGCTCCTAGCCCTATATGTCAGGCTGACCTACAGTCAGGTTACCCACTGTAGAGAGTAACGATGTGCCAGTCAGCCAGTCATACCTGTAATGTGTTTCCGTGGTTCATTGTTGGGCTGCTGGAGTCTGACTCTGCAATGTCTACCTTGGGGAGTGCTCATGTCTCTTGGGTGGGGTGGGGGGGGCATCCCATGTTATGTGGCTACCGGTGACAAAGCCAGAGGAGAAGGGCCTAGAGTTTGTGCTTGTCCGATGGCTGCCAGCCGAGCCTGTGAGAAAACTGAATGTGCGTGTGTGTCTCTGGTTTTTGCAGGTGAGGTATTGGACTATGAGAGCTGTGAGTCTCTCGAATCAGTCTTCCGATCCGTCCGGTTTGAATGGGTCAACTTGGAGCGAGCAAAGCTGGATGAAAATGTAAGGGCGTCAATCAAATCCCTGCCACTGTATTGGCCTACCATACCATATCTCTGACCCATCATTGAAGCAGCAGAGGGAGAATATTATAATAATAACAATAATAATCCTTGCATTTGATATAGCACCTTATCGCATCTTCAAGATATCTCAAAGTGCTTCACGGAGTATACTGTAAAGTGTATTGACTGTACATTTTGTGGGCAAAACGTGGCAGCCAGTTGCTGTGCTTTCAAGTCAAAACAGAATTTATATCATTTCACAGACCATTGCCGTGTGTCTTTGCCTTTACATTTCTGGGGTTCGGGTTCCAAGCCTCTGACAATGATGCTCTAATAATCACTGGCACACGCAAGAGGAAGGTGAGATCAAGCTGTGGTTCTGGGTGGCTGCAGACAGACAATCTCCCGGCCTCCGCTTGGCATCTCCCCGGCACTGACTCAGCTGAGAAAGCAATGACTCGCCCTAGGGGAGCTGTGGGCATGGAGGTGCTATTAATTTCCTCGCTGCCCCATTAACCCACCGCCCACTGCAAGGTTGCCGATTTTGACTCCAAAAAAAGGAATTGCAAGTGCAGAAGATTTAATTAATTTCAATCCCACGGTTTATTACTCATAACCTTCTTGGTTTCAGGGAGCAGCTGCCTTGTTTGACATAATGGAGTACTATGAATCAGCTGTACGTCTCAGTATCTCCTTCAGCGCCCACATTGGCAGTAGGGGCTGGATGGCGGCAGCTCAACTCATCAGAAAGGTAACAGCTCGTTGTGGTTCTGCAGTTAGGTCTCCGTGCATGCTCCCCAATACAAATTTATTGGTAAATAGTTAACTGACGACAGACCAACCAGTCTGACTCATCGGCAGGACTTGGAGGGAGCTGCTGAGAGCTGGCATTCTTCCCTCTCAGGTCCTGTTAACCCTGCAAGCCAAAAAAGTCTTGGCTTGGATGATCCTCGCTGGACAAGCAGCGGAAAGCTTGGAAAACAATTGGTTTGATGGGTAAATTATGTGGTTTTAGCTGGACTTCAGCAGTTACCCCAACGCACATACTGGGGTCTAACCGGGATATACTATCCGGGATTAGGTAAGCAGGGCGTGTTCCATTTGGAGCACAGAGACATTTCCACGTGTTGGTAGCACGCACACCACATGTGGGAGTCTCAACCTGGTTCGGACACCATTATCCACAGTGACGGGTTTCGGCATGTGTTAGACACCCAGCTGAGCATAGCATTTTAATACGTTCTTCACAGGATCAGGTCTTAACTCAGATTGCCTTAAGACATGCCGCAATTCCGCACCTCCTCACATCGCCTGTAAGTAGCCCTTCGATGGCTTTAGGAGTTTAGGTCGGACTGGGTTTGCTCATTGTGCTGACAGACTGTTCTTAATATCCTCAGAGCAGCTGCTTGAGAGAGTTTGAGGCATGTGGGGTGGCATTGACGGAGCACCCTTGCCGGTACATGACAAAGGCCCTTCGCTTCAGCCAGAGTCTGGTGGGTCTGCGTTTGGAGGATGCTGGACTGAGTGGTCTCCCTCTGATGTTACTGGGTGAGCTTTTACTTTTCCTTACTCACCTTCAATTCCCTCCACGGTCTTGCCCCGCCCAAACTCTGCCGCCTCCTCAAACTCTACTGACCAGGACGCTCTCTTTGCTCAACGGGCACTGGCCGGTTTTGCATTCCCTGGATTCCCCCCCATTGGATTCACAGCAGCTGATAACTGTGCAGACCAGTGGATAGTCAACAGAGTGATGTCCAGTCTGTCGGGCATCTCCAGAAAGATCTTCAACTGAACACCGTTCACTAAGCTCTGACTTAGTTTCTGCTGAGATGTTGTGGATCAACATAGCAATGATTACATTCCTCTGTTCCCGCTTCCCCTCAGTCTCTGCTCTGAAAGTGAACCGGACCCTGCAAGAGCTCCATCTGGCAGACAATCAGCTGAACAGTCTCCAAGATGCTATGCAACTGGGAGAGTTGCTGAAGTGCAACAGCACCATCAGATTGCTGGACCTTAAGAACAACTGTATCTCCAACGCAGGTAGATAATAAAGCTGCACTATCAATTCATCAGGTTCCTTCAGTAACCGCACCAATGTAAATATATCTGGCAGTTTGTTACCCTGTCTTATCCTGTTGCTACCCCCTCCAAAACTTCCTCTTTCAACAAACAAGTCTCTACTCTCATTTAGATACTCGCCTGCGAAGACTTTTTGGTCTTAAAGCTCCAGATGTTTCACTGTACTCTGCATGAAAACTGGGATTGTGGCTTGCGGGTTATTTGCACACAGGAACCTTTTTGGGTTTCAGTGGGAAGCCCCGGTTTGTGTTTGCAATAATTTCTCCATTTGCCACAAATCACTGGCGTGCAGAATTGCATGACAAGCTACAGCACATGAGCTATAAGGGCTCATAAGGTTACAAGATTCAATAAGAACTTTCAAAAGAGAATAGCATAAGTATTTGAAAAGGAAAAACGTGGGGAGAGAGTGGGGCAGAGGGACTGTATTGGGTAACTCTTCCAAAGTGCTGGCACAGGCACAATGGGCTGAATGGCCTCCTTCTGTGCTGTAATATTCTATGATTCGGTCACGAGCACTGACTGAGTGCAATGTGTTTCCAGGCCTGGAAGACATCTGTGGGGGTCTCAGAGAGCAAAGGCACGGGCTGAGGACACTTGTGCTTTGGAACAACAAACTGACACGTAAAGGGATGGCTCACCTCGCAGCCACCCTGGTAAGTTAACCAATTTGGCCAAAAAGCACAGTTATAATAATAATAATAATCCTTGCATTTGATTTGGCACTTTTCACATCGGGAGGACGTCCCAAAGCGCTTCACAGGATATACTGTAAAGCGAATTGACTGTGTATTTTGCGGGCCAGTCACAGCAGCCAATTGCGCACAGCAGCATCTCACAAACAGTGGTGGATTAAGTGACCAAATTATTATTTTAGAATGAAAGCACCGTAAATTCTTCCCAACGTTCCCAGTGCATTTTGAGTAAGTTAAAGGGGATCTGAGGCCTGAATTTCCCTCCTCTCCACCCCTGGTCAGGGCCTGTGAAAACATTTCTTTCTTAAAATTTAAGATGGTGCAGAAATGTGGAAGGTCTCCAGGTGAGCAGGTACTTTTCAAAATAACTGGAAAACCGGCTCCGATTTCTTTTAATGAAAATCTTTTTCTTTGCAATAAGTCTCTGGTGTTGCAGTCTTCTCACTTAATAATACTAATAATAATAATCCTTGCATTTGATATAGCGCTTTTCACGTCGGGAGGACGTCCCAAAGCGCTTCACAGAATATACTGTAAAGTGAGTTGACTGTATATTTGTGGGCGAACGCGGCAGCCAATTGCGCACAGCAATGTCCCACAAACAGTCATAGATTGAAAATGACCAATTAAATTATTGTTTTTGTTTTTTGGAGGAATTATTATTAGGCTCTGTGTGGAGTAAGGAAACTTGCCCAAGGTTTCGCCCTGACTGGAATTGAACTCAGGTCTCTTGCTTGCAAAGCGAGTGCTCTAACCACTGAGCTACAGGACTCCGACTTATTATTTCCATGGAAGTGAATAACTTTTACTGAACGCAACGCTTTCCACTTAATTACAGAAGCATGATTTTCTGTACAAAAAAAACATTTTAACAGCTTTCCACGCGTAACCTGCGTGTTCCCTGGTTTGTGTTTGTTTCTCTGTTTCAGCACTATTCTAGGTGTCAGCCTGGCTCCGCCAGTCGCTCTTTACGTCTCGAGTCAGAAGGTTGTCTGTTGAAAGCCCTGTATGGTAACTCTCAGCTCACATTCCAGGCTGATGCTTCAGTCAGTGCAGTGCTGAGGCATTGGCAGAGGTGCTTGTGCTTCGGATGAGATGTTAAACCGAGATCCCATCCGCCTGCTCAGGTGGACGTTAAAGATCTCTGGGCGCTTATATGAAAAGCGAAGGGCGTTTTTTCTGGTGTCCTGGCCAACAATCTTCCAAATGAAAATCCATCATTCACTTTGCGGCGGTGTGTCAGGGCGTGGCAATGCGCAAACGGATGCCGCATTCGCCTGCAAGATGCACGGTCACTACGCTTCACAGTAAAATCCCGCGAAGCGCTTCGAGACATCTTGCTGGCGTGATTAAGCCGCTGTGTCAAATGCAAGGATCGTTATTAGATACTCTCCACCCCCCCAACAAAACTAGAGAGTTATTTTCTTTCCCCCCACCCCGTTTCCTCTTCGACCGTGTGTGTGTACGGTCGCCCCCGCCCTGCTCCGCCACTGTCAAGCCCCCCCGGGACTCTACCCTGCGTGAGGGGCGCTAAATAAATGCAAGTTGTTGTTAAACAAAATGCAAAATATTGCGGATGCTGGAAATCTGAAACAAAAACAGAAGTGGCCGGGAACACTCAGCAGGTCAGGCAGCATCTATGGAGAGAGGAAAGTCAGGCAACGTTTCGGGTCCACGACTTTGTCTGCTCTGACGAAGGGTCGTGGACCCGAAAAGTTGACTGACTTTGCTTTCTCCATAGATGCTGCCTGACCTGCTGAGCGTTCCCGGCCACTTCTGTTGTCGTTGCTGTTTGTGAGAGAAGCAGCCATTAAAAAACCAGCAGCAGATTGCAATGCCCTGACCCTCTGAGCCCCACACATTCATTTCCCTCGCGTTTGCCTTCATGAGCAACCACAGATATCGCAGGGCTGTTTGTGCAGATTATACCCCGTCCGTCTGATTTCTTATGTGTTCTCGCGGCTGATTGATTAATTACACGAGCTGCCTGCTTTCAGAAAATACTCCGGTCCTGACCCCCATATGCAATTAAAGAGCAAGTGCCACAGTTTGGTGAAATAGCAGCCAGATAACGCACTGGTTCTACAGTATATTGCACCCACTTTCCTCTCTCTCTCTGCTCAGCCCCTGCCTCCCCTCCTCCGCTAATTCATTCCTCTTACCCACCTACCCACCCTCTCCCCCCCCCCACCCCACTCCAGGCTAAAAATATTCATTGATAAGAAACAAAACAAACCACGTAATCTGACAATATATGGTGCGGAAAAGGGAGACAGATAAAACCCTCCCCCACGTGAAATTACACATAGAAACACAAAATAAGACTGGGAGCTTTTAGTCCAGGTGCCATCTCCCTGCGAGGACTTTGATTAAATAATACATGCCTCGTATAAAAGCGTCAAAGGCCGATCTTGTACTGTGTGATTAGGAGGCATTCTTAAAGCTGTGATTATTGTAATTAGTGCACAGTGTCAATTGAGTTCAAATGATGACACTTGTAAAGTGTTATGAAGGCACTTATTATCCTTATAAACAGTTATGCCCCCCCGCCACCAGTGAGAACGGCAGACGAGTCACTTTATATGATGAAAGAATCCGTCCTTTCAAAAAAAAAATCTCCACAAGAATAGATATATATTTTTAATCGCGTCGTTCAACTTTGTTCTTTCCTTTCCAACTGGGGCCAAAAGTTCTCCTCACTGTGTTGGCCTTTATCTGCTTGGCTCTTTGTGTGCGCTGTGTTTGACTGTGCAGCGGAGAATGATTTTAGCCCCAATATCTCGCTCAATGTGCATGTGACGATGGAAAAGTTAAAGGGCAATCAAATCCCTCCCCCCAATTAAAATTGATTACTCGCTTTAGGGCTGTTTGTGGGGACATTGCTGTGTGCAAATTAGCTGTGGCGTTCCCCTACACAGTCACTACACTTTACAACAACAACACCACCAACAACAATTTGCATTTATACAGCGCCCTTCATGTGGGGTAGCGTCCCCGAGCTCTCACAATAACGTCTTAATATAACATCTCAAGCTCTTTGAGACGTCCTGCTGACACTGTGAAAGGCACTACATTAGGAGATGCTCTTGTTATTAATGTGTATCCTGCGCCTTGCAACCGAGAGCCATCTGTGGTAATGTGCTGACTCCAATGTCTGGCATTTGATGGCAAGTTCAAAGGAACACAGAGTCCAGGTGAAATTTAAAAAAATACTTGCGTTCAGCGGAGCATCGATCGATCGATCTGCCTCGAAGTGCGTCACTTTGGAAGCAGGGTGAAATGTTGTGGATGCAGGGCAGCTAACCTGGACCAACAGCCACCCAGCAATGAGCTGAATGATCAATTCAGTCTGTTTACTAATGAATTTGAATAAGGGAAGGATATAATTGGCTGCAATAATGATGTTCATGTGTGTGAGGCAAAGAGAAAGAGAGAGACACTCTCTAATCTTTTTCACAGGTGCTAAGCCTATCTTCAAATAAAGGGCCTCTGGAGTGACATTTACCTCTGTTTAAGTTTGCACTGCTTGTTCTTCACTGTTTGCCTAATTCGCAATTTTCTATCAATGAAGACCACATGAAGCAGATGTGCTCAATTAAGACAGCGAGAATTGGTTTAGTTCAGTTTAACTCAGTCAAATAATGAGCGGAAGGAAGCTCGCAATGCAACTTCACATCAACCCCGACACAGAGCTTTCTTAAGGGATGTGGAGGAAAGGAAATGGGGTTAAAACATCTGCCACCATACAACAAAATGGTGGAACAGGCTTGACGGATTCTCTGTTCTTATCATGTTAATTGAGGCTTTTGAAGATTTTTTATCTTTATTTGTCGACGAAAGATGGGATTGTGAAGCGGGATCTAAATGCACCAGAATTCCTTAATTTCATGGTTTCAAGGCTGACAATATGAATCATAATCATAATAATAATAATAATCCTTGCATGTGATATAACGCCTTATTACCGCTTTTGAACATCTCAAAGCCCAAAGTCAAAATAATAACCAAATTTTCTTTTAAGGGATTATTACCCCCGGAAAAAGTGATCTGCCAATCGACTAACAATCGGGTTCCAGCTTACTCCGGGGTAAACAGAGGCGCGAGTGTGGAGTAAGGAAAACTGCCTCACATTATGCCCCGCCCGGAATTCGAAAACTGGTCCTCTCGCTTGCGAGGCGAGTGCTCCAACCTCTGAGCTCCAGAGCTCCACTGTAGTCTAGAAAGCTCCGCAAAATCCTTCCTTATTATGGTGCCTCGAAACACGTAGCATCAGAAGCTGCCGTATTGACATGTATTGGACCTCTCCAATGTCACTGGGAGCGTCTGTAATAACTGGCCCATGTTCTTTGCACTACCGCCATGGAATCCGAGCCAGTCTTGTAAATGGGACAGAGGTACATAACTCATGGGAAGAGAAATATTACGAGGTACATCAGTCCACTTAAATGTAATATAATCCAGTCAGCCCCTGGCATACAGAAGATATATTTCAATGTCTTCAGACTAACCATGGATGATCTCCAATATGCTGCTCAGAAGGTTTTGCCAGATTACTATAATACCCTGCGTTCACCACGGGGTAGGATTCTGGTAGACCTTAAAGAGAATATATTACAGACTCGTCGGCAAAGACAAGCCAAGGCAGATTTATCAATTGTGCCAAAGAATAAGTAATCCTTACTTTTGATATAGCGCCTAATCAAGTTGTCGAAAAGGCTCAAAGCGCTTCACAGGATTCTTGTGCTTACATTTGTTGGCAAATGTCAGCTGTAGCCACAGCAATGTCCCACAAACAGTCATCATCATTATTATTATTATTGTTCAAATAAACTTTCAACAATAACCATAGTTTTTTTTCAGAGAGGAATTGTCAGATGAAGTGTATATGTGTTTTATATATAATAATAATAATCTGTGCATTTGATACAGCGCCTTATCACATCTTCAGGACATCTCAAAGCGCTTCACAGAATTTACTGTAAAGTGGAGTGGCAGTCTATTTTGCGGGCAAAACACAGCAGCCGATTCCGCACAGACATGAGGCATCTTCCCGTCAGAAAGCCTTTAAATAATCATGGTTCTCAATTGCTCCATTCAATACATGCAGCCAATTCATTGGTGTCAAGGACGATTTCATCTCAGTTATTTATAAGTGCCCGGCCACGAACAGGCTAAACTTAAAGCAAACAGCACCGGATAGCTCGAGAGATAGCTCAGTATTCAGCAACAGTGATGAAACCCACCCAATCTGATAAGCAAGACGACTTAATGGAGCATCCCCTTTTTTTTATCATCCCTAGCCTTTTGTTTTATAGATATGTGAGCGTCTTTGTTAACACTGACGTCACTGAGAGATATACCCTGGGAGGAGTTACGGAGCCTGATGCTAAGAGGGAGCTGATTAATATCAGCAGAGCCGCACTTGTGGGAGTTTGGGTCTGACTGTGCGCTTGTAACCGGAATTGTATTGTTAGACGACTGGGAGAGCTGAAACAATAATAGCCCAAGTGCCGCCTCCTGTAGTGTGTTCTTTACCTGATTTAACATGTTTCTCGAGCTTGTTTGTGTGGCACTGACTCCCAGCCTCGGGCGCTGGATGCATTCAGTTGCTAGAGCTCTTTACTGTTTACTCTGGGAAAGGATAGTGTGCAAAGCTTGTAAGTTGGAAACAGCGCATGTATTCAGTGTAGCAGAGTTTGGCAGTTTTATGCTGCATTGGATTAAAATAAAACGCTGTTCCTTCTCTCTCTCTCTCTCTATATATATATGTATATATGTATATTTATATAAGAGATGGAAATAGAGAGGGGTTAAAATAGAGAGAGTGTGAGAGAGGAACAGGGATAAAGATATGGAGAGAGTGAGTGAGAAATAGAGAGCGAAAAAAGACTGTTTGAGGGACGCTGCTGTGTGCAATTGGCTGCCACGTTTCGCCCCCAAAACATACAGTCACAGCGCTTTACAGTATATCCTGTGAAGCGCTTTGAGACGTCTCAATGACGTGATAAGGCGCTGTATCAAATGCAAGGATTATTATTATTATATATTCTTGCCTTGTAACCTGGGGGGGCAGTGGTAAGAGTGATGGTTTATGGACTAGCAGTGCACTGGTTCGAATCCCCAGGATATACTTTAAAGTGTAGTGACTGTGAATTTTGCAGCCGACCGCTGGCTTGCCTGCAAAATGTATACAGCTAATTTTATTTGTTTTTGTTTTTCAGCCTCACTTAACTGCTCTGGAGACTCTGAACCTCGGACATAATTACCTAAACAATGAAGGAATCTTCAGGCTCAAAGAAGCCTTGATCGCAAACCGATCGATTGTACGTCTGGGACTGGCATCCACCTCGATAACTTGTGAAGGTAAAAAAAGTTACATACCCAGCCTTTGCACAAAGCCCCGTTAACCAATCCCCATTAATGTCCTGTAGATTATTATTATTATTATTATTATTATTATTATTAACGTCAAAGGGGACAAGTACTAGCCTCAGTTTATCAGCGTATATATCATCAGTCGCCACATACAAAACCCCGGTTAAATGCTAATAATCTTTGCATTTGATATATTTGATACAGCGCCTTATCACGTGGGTTGTGTAACCAATTTATTATTATTGTTATTACCCCCCCGGAAAAGCGATGCGCCAATCGACTAACAACCGGGTTCCTACTTACTGTTGGGTGAACAGTGGCGGGTGTGTGGAGTAAGGAAACTTGCCGGAGGTTTCGCCCTTAAATTTGGTCTGTTTTAAATCTCCAGGTGCCATAGCAGCGGCTGAGTTTGTAGCCGAGAGCACTGCGCTTCTCAGGCTCGATCTCCGCAGGAACAGGATTGGGACGGCAGGTCTCATGGCCCTCTCACTTGCCCTGAAAATCAATGACTCGCTGGTCAGGCTTGACCTGGAGACTGAGATAAAGAGAGAGACAGTGAGTAACTGCTTCACACCACTTTGTGTGAATCCCCTTCTCTCCTCTCTTCAAGTCCCCCCCACCAGCCCACCACCACGATCCCTGGCTAGTGACTGACCTCCGGAGGTGGGGGGGGGGGGGGGGGCGGGGAGATAAGTGGGAGGTAATCCCGTCTGAAGTTTGATTTTAAATAAAAAAAATTCCTAACTAAATCAAAAAAATCACAACAACAACAACTTGCATTTATATGGCACCCTTCACACTGGGTAGCATCCCAGAGAGCTTGCACCGCCTGGTGGCTTGTCTTCTGATCAGGATCAATTGTTGAGGTTCAGTGACTTGTGCTGTGTTACCCTTTAACTCAGGCTCGGAAAAGCCCCCCCCACCCCCACCCACCCACCCACCGTCGCTCCATTGAAAACAATGGAAGGTGCCGAGGACCAACACTAGGTCATGTTTCAGTTCCCCCGCCCCCCCCCAGAACTGGTACGTTTCTTATTCCTTTTAAGAAACCGTAAGACACTAAAGCTGAGGGAAACGCAACGAGCAAAACACTCTGGGCCGGATTTCATTTCCGCTTAAGGATGGAAATGACTGGCATGAGATATCAGATTGTGAGACAACAAAAAAAAACGTACTTACCGCAAATCAATTTCCAACATCTGTGGCAAGAGTAAATGCGATTCAAATGGATTTTCACGCCTTGGGACCCTCGATGACATGTACTTCAAATTGCTACACAATACTGTGTAATTGATGCACGTTTCCGAAGCTCAATGTATAGCCGTTTGGAAGTTTCCACTGCCGACCCTGGATTCCCCAGACCAGTACACTTGCCGATCAAGTGTTTGGTGAAAGAAACAGTTAAAGATGGAGTTTGGCTCACTGACCTGGTGGACTACTTTGAATTAGCTGCGTTCCTTCAGCGCACTCACTCTGGCGAGACCCTGGGCTCCTTTAATAATAATAATCCTTTTCAAGTCAGGAGGACATCTCAAAGCGCTTCACAGGATCCGCTGTCGAGCGCGGTGACTGTGTATTTTGCATGCAATTGCGCACAGTAATGTCCCCCAAACAGCCGTGAAACGAATGACACGGTTGTATTTGGGGGGATTGTTAGCCAGTGGTACTGGGACAGACTCCCTTCTCTTTTCGAGTAGCTCCACGGGATCTTTAACGTCCAGCTGCGCAGGCAGACGGGACCTCGGTTTCACGTCTCATCCGAAGGACGGCACCTCCGAAAATGCAGAGCTCGCCCTGAGCTGATTTGGAACGTCGCCTTGGCGGCGTGAGTCGAGTTAGCACGCGCAAGCCATTCGAGATCGCGAAACACACAGCCTCCCGCTCGGAAGTGACAAAATCCATCTGCGCGAGAGCTCAGCTGATTGTACGTTTTAAAATCCGTGAATTATTAGCAAAGGTGCGTGGTCTCCATTTACGCAAAACATTGAATAATTTAACCGGCTGGCTCTCGCCTCTTGCCGTACGCTCAGGCAAGGCGGGTGGAGGCAGCGGCTGGAGTTTGATGCCTCTGAAACATACTGACACGTTTTACAGTGAACGAAACGCGTCGACTCTCACCGTGTCACGGAGGAAATTATCTCCGTGACGGAATTGGCTGCTCAAGTGACCTTCTCACCATCGCCCTCTGTTTGTGATCCCGGCACTGAAACGTCGCGAAGGCCCAGTTTAGCTGAAATCCCTCACAGCTGTTAAGAAAGCGGGGGCTGGGGGAGTGGGACGGGAAACACACACGTCTACCTGACGTAAATGCAGAAGGTAAGGAAGCCAAATCGATCAGGATTTTGCTTTGTTGGCCTTGAGGTGAAGAGCACTTGATCGCAAAACGGTTTTGCAAGATTGGAAGATTACAAGATCGTTTCGGATGAAGATTTCAGCCCATCCCATCTCATCCCATCTCATTCCCTCGAAACGCCCTTCCAACCATCCTCCCACCACAGGATCAAGCTGTTTTTTTTTTTAAAATGAGTCCCAGATTTCCGGCCTCATCTTCCTCATCTGTCAACCCGTTCCGGTCATTAATTACTCTGGATGAAGAAATACTTCCTGGTGTCTGTTCTGAAAATGCCCTTTTTTTAGGGGTCGGTCGAGTGTCCGTCACATGTGGAAACCCATCACTAAAGGCTAAAATCTATCTCCTCTTGTTCGGTTGTCTTGGTACATCCTGAAGCATTGTTCCGGATAGTTGGGAGGAGGGTGGGACATTTTTTGAAAGCAAAAAAAAAATGACCGGTTTCAGTGTGCAGCTCAAAAGCACATCAACCCCAAAAGAGAGTTGCAAATCCAGCAATTGGAATATTTGCTTTACACACACACCCCACACACACACATCCACACCTGCACACACACACACACACACACACACCATCCCTCCTCTTCCTCCTCCCCCAGACTAATACAGCTGTGCCTTGTGTTGTCAGAAGACTGTGTCCCACAGCTGTCATTACACATGTTTTGATTTGCGGCAGGAGCCTCCCAGCTGTAGCGAGTGGCTTTAATGAATGCGAGAATCAAGCACCACTGTCCTCCCTGTTTAACAAAAAAAAAGACTTATTGAATTTAAGTAATTACAGTTCTCCACTTCCAGTTGCCAGGCAACCTAAACTCCCAACAATTAGATTCCCAGTTCTCCCTGAAGACTGCCGGGATATTACCAGCAGTTAAGCATCAAGCTGACCCAATAAAGACTGCCCCAGGTGAATTTCCAAGATCAAAAAGAAGGGGAAGCCAGCTTTGCTGCTCTAATAATTATACAATAGTTTAATTAGACAGGCACCAAATTCCTCCTTCATAGATATGATATGGATGTGAAGGGAGACTGTTAACTAGTACTCAACCAACCAGCTCAGGATCCTTTCTCTATCCCCTCCCCTCTCTCGCTCTCTCCCGACGCCCGAAGGGGTTTGACACCTGCATTGCTTCCTGGAGGCAATGTCCTTTCAAGAAAATAAACTGGACCCCGGGATTGAATGGGTGCCTTGAATTGCTCGAGCGATGTCAGTCATTACCTGTGATACACAAACACACACAAAGCGGAGAGAGGGGTTGTGGGGGGCGGGCAGTGGGGTCGCTGTGCTTAACAATGTCAATGTGGCGCAGCTTTGGTTGGTGCAGTTGGGAGTTTTAAAGTGCGCGGTGGTTCCTGATGTGATTCCTTAACCAGTTGTTGCTCAGACGCAGGGGAAACTTGTTCGGACGTGTTCTATTTCCACCGCTCGCTATCACACTGAACTGCCGCAAGGCACTTTCCACAGTGAATTACTGTGAAGTGTGTGCTGCCTGGCTTTACGTGTGAATTATTATCCGTGCTTTGACGTTGCACTATCAAGTCAAGCTCTGTGCCCAATTGGCTGCTGCGTTTCGCCCATAAAATACAGTTACTCCACTTTACAGTATTATATCCTGTGAAGCGTTTTGAGACGTCTCGGCGACATGATAAGTCCCTATATCAAATGCAGGGATTATTATTACTATTATTATGAAATGCACAGTCACTACACTTGAGAATTATTTCTGCTGCCGGGTGTGGAGAGAGAGTTGATTGGAGAGGTTAGTTTGCGTGTGGAGTTGATACGTCTGATATTGGAGGTAGTGTTGGTTTGTGTAGGAAGCTGAGGTAAGCACGTCTCAAGACCCTCCTCTTCGACCGCGTATTTGGCCACCCTCCTACCCCCACCCTCCCTACCCTGCGCACACCCCCACCCACCCCCCGTACCAACTCCCAGCTCGGGCCTAAATCCCTGACTGTCCAGTGCCTCGGGACGTCCTCCTGATGTGAAAGGCATTGTGTAAATGTCATTAGTTGTTGTTGTTGGCTGATGGCGGGGGCAGGGGGTGGGGGCTGGGTGTACCCCTTTTAGACAAGAGATCAGAAGCCACACATTAGTCTCTCTCTCTCTCTCTCTCCTTGAGATGGAGCTTCCTGGTGACAATATGGGTTTGTCTATCGACCCAGTTGAGTCCAAAGGTAGCAGGAAGCCTTCAGCAAGTGTGAGGTAGCTTCAGTTGAAAGCCTGGAACAAGAGAGAGAGAGAGAGAGAGTAAAACATCCGAAAATAAAACAAATGCTGCAAAACCCCTGCCACCCATCACCAATAAACCCTTTTCAAAATCCTCATTAACGAGAGGAGCTATTCAGCAATAAAAAAAAAGCCTTCTAAGGTGGACATTTATTTTTTTATACCTCTTTGCCAGCTGTTTTCTTCACATCCAGATTTAATATGCAATTGCATGCATTTGCATATTAAAGGGCTAATTAGCTCCTGAGAGCGTGTGTACGAGAGTGGTAATAATTAGTGTGATAACCGCCTGGGAACGCTCTCTGATGCCTTCTTGTAGAATCCTGTGCTGTGCGCTGGTCTCTGGGAGTTAGTACCGACCGTATGCAGTTTGTTCTTGGCTTTGTTCCCCTGCGCTCAGGGGCTGTACCTCGCAAGCCTCCACTCTTGTTCTCGTACTCTCTTTGAAGTGTCTTGTCTGATCTCGCTGAATGTCTGTCATTAAAGCCAAGATACCCAAGCCTTGGTGCCTGCCGCTATGCCGACAAGGAGATATTCCACTCTCGCCGCAGGAATCACGCTAAACAGTTGCCTCAGACGCTCTCGGGTTACTCTCAGCTTTTAACCCGTTCCCGCCCACGAAAACAAAAACCTCTGTTAGTAACACACATTGTTTGCCTCAAATGACCCATTCGATCAGACAGAGACAAAGCGCGTTCTGCTCTCTGTAGCTGCGCCAAGCTGCCTGGGACACCCCACTGCTATCAGTGTAACCCTGTGTCCCTCTGAGTCAGAAGGTTGTGGGTTCAAGCCGCAGGTCAGAGCTTGGAACCCATATAGTCTTTGCTGATGCTCCAGTGCTGTGCTGGGAGGAGGGAATGCAGCATTGTCAAAGGTGCCGTCCTTCAAATGAAATGTTGATAATAATCCTTGAAGTTGATACAGCGCCTCATTACGTATTCCAGACGTCTCAAAGCGCTTCACAGAATATATATATATATATAAAGTGAATTGACCGTGTATTTTGTGGGCGAAACGCGGCAGCCAAACATCTTTAAACTAAGGCCCCGTCTGCCTGGCCAGGTGAATGTTAGATACCGCATCACCTTTCGAAAAGAGAAGGCAGTTTCTCTCTGCCAGCGTCCCTGCCGACAATCCCCCACATTAATAAAACAGATCACTCACTCCATGGCTGTTTGTGGGGACGTTGCTGTGTACACATTGGCTGTCGCATTCGCCCACGAAGTAACACAGAGTCAGACCACTTTACCGTCAAATCCTGCGAAGCACTTTGAGACGTCGCGAAGATGCGATAAAACACTGTATCAAATGAAAGTCTATTATTTATTATAAATTTATAGCCCAGAAGAAAAATAGCTCAAACCTCACCCTAAACCCAAACCCAACGGCCTTGTTCCAGCCTCGAGTTCACCTCTAAATACCCCCCACCCACTCACCCCCACCCCCCGCTCCGTAACAGTCAGATTCTTACAGACAGAACACAGAGATTGAGGGAAAAGAGACAAAGAGGAAATCGAGAAGCAATGGGAAAGGAAGTCGCAGAGAGAGAGAGAGAGAGAGAAATTAGATTCCCAGTTCTCACGATCTTGGACTGTTGCCTTTCAGTCTTCATTCTCCGGCAAAGAGCAGCTTGTAAGGAGCGAAAACTGGGAGGAAGAAATTCCACTTATCTAACAGGAACATTGACAGCTTATTTCTGTTACCTTTTTTTTTAAAATCTTTTCCTTTTTAAAGTTGCCGAAATACTTACTCGAATATGATCCGCAGGGGGACGTCTTTGGCAGACCACTGGGCAGATGGGGGTGTGTGTGTGGGTGGTGGTGGGTGGGGGGAGAGGGAGGTGGTCTTAGATTTCACAGCCACTTTATTTCCATATCTTATTTCAATTGGGAATTGGTGATGAATTAAAATGATTGCAATGCAAGCTTGGCCACGCAGTTCCACGACGTGCCCGACAGTGGCGCTGTCGAACTGGCAGCAGAGTTGGGTTCGATACCGACCAATTCTTCCCCATCCCAAGATTGACGATAATAATAATAATAATAACAATAACAATAATAACAATCCTTGCATTTGATACGGCGCCTTCTCACGTCGTCGAGACGTCTCGAACGCTTCGCAGAATACACCTGTGGAGTGGAGTGACTGTGTATTTTGTGGGCCCTTCTCTGAACAGAGCCCAACTCCTGAACAGAAGAAGGACGATGCTTCTGCAACGTAAATGAACTCCGCACATGGGGCGTGATGATTACAAGCCTTCCGTTCGAGTCAACACATTTTTTTTTCATTCCCTCTGTGGGACCATTCGTACATTAGGCATTAGCACTGAAATATTAGCATAGTGCTGCTACCTTATCAAATATTTATATGTTATTCAATGGCCATCTCTCTCTCTTGCTCTCTCTCTCTCTCTCGCGCGCGCTCTCTCTCTCTCACATATCCCTGGGGCAACAGGGGGTCGGAGTGAAGTGGCTGAAAGCACGGTCACCGATAGTGGAACGGAGGGGAAGGATGGACGTGCAGGGGCTCAGCCTCTTCGTGTCTTTTGCTCTTGTAGTTTATTGTTGCCAGCAGTTACTCTCTCTGCACTCTCACTCCAGTCGCTCAATGTAGAATCTAAAATGTGTCCAAAACACACCGGCAATTCTTTCCAAAGTCCACGGCTGTTTGTGGGGACGCTGCTGTGAGCAATTGGCTGCCGCGTTTCGCCCATAAACTATACAGTCAATTCACTTTATAGTATATCCTGTGAAGCGCTTTGAGACATCACAACGACATGATAAGACCCTATCAACATATGTCAAATGTGAGGATTATTATTATTATTTATTACAAAGTAACCCTGCTATTTATTTAAAGGGATTTCAGGGACGATAAATACCTGAGACTAAATTAATGGAGTCTCTTAACTTTTTCAGCGCTCAGATAAACTTTGTAGACCAACGCAAATAATAATGATTTCTTTTCATAAAAATATACATTCAAATAATATCAAACAAATAAAGAATAACAATGTGGTCACTTAATCCACGGCTGTTTGTGGGGACGCTGCTGTGCGCAATTGGCTGCCAGATTTCGCCCACAAAATATACAGTCAATTCACTTTACAGTGTATCCTGTGAAGCGCTTTGAGACGTCTCAAAGATGTGATAAGGCGCTGTATCAAATGCAAGAATTATTATTATTATTATTGTCATTATCATCATTATAAACAATTGTTTCTGTGGTGGGAGAGGCATCAGTCGGAGGATTAAAGATTATTAAAAAAAATCTCCCAGCAGAAATGGTCAATGCAATGGCTTTGCTGCATTAGTATCTAATCGAGTGTTTCAGAAATCCGTTGCCCCATCATTATTGCTATCTGGGCATTTGCTGCACACTCACAGATTGTGCCTTTCTGTCCCCTGGGGTTTACAGCTAATGGCCTTCGCGTACGCACTTGGACAGGTGTATGGGAGGGGATGGCGGGTGTGAAGAGGGCAGGATGTTGCTGACAGCACTCGGGGGCCACGGTAATTACTGTCACAAAGCTGGCCACGCACCTGATGTCTACCTGTGGGCACAGCTCCCAGCTCTGGGCATTGGAGGGATTGTGTGGTTTGTCCTTGAGTCAGTAGCTCACAGCTGTGCTCTTCAGCCTCATCCAATCCCCCCCTCCCCACCCTCCCTTCACCCCCCCCTCCATCACCACAATACTTATCTGGAACAGAAAAGGCTAGTCACTGGGCTAACAGTAACAGCGTACTCCAGTATTGCTCTCAATGAGCTTCACATCAATGGCAGATTTGTTCTCAAAGCTGGTGATATAACAACTTGCCTTTTTATAACATCTAAATGTCTCCGAGTGCACATAATCTGTTGTAAAGGACATTGCCTGTTTTACTGGTCATTCTGTCTTGTTAATGGCCATTCTAATGACAACATATAATAATAATAAGCCTTGCAGTTGGTACAGCGCCTTATCAAATCTGCGAGATGTCTCAAAGCGCTTCACAGGACATGCTGTAAGCTGAATTGATTGTATATTTTGTGGGCGAAACGCGACAGCCAATTGCGCACGGCAGTGTCCCCCCACACAGTGCGTTCCGTATTAGCAACGTGTCTTCTGATGGGTACAGTGTCTTGTAATAGCCAATGCGTCTTGTGACGAGCTTCGTGTCTCTGTGATGAAACCCGAGGGAACTCCGCTCTGGAGCCATCTCGTCTCCGCAGCTGTCACCCAAAACTCTAAATTATGAGGAGAGGTCTCAGTGTTGATGGTGTTTTCATTGGTGAGACGCAGATTGAGAAGCGAACATATTGAGTTCGCTGAAGAGTGTGGGCAACGTGGATGTAAACAGGTTACTTAACTTCCAACGTGTGATTGCAGGAACGGAAGGCACCAGCCGGAAATTTGGCAAACCCCCGGCTCCGTGGCTTGTTTCTTCCTCCTTAATGTTTGTTGTTAACTGTTCAACACAGAAACTGCAAAGTGCTGCTCCGAGCCAAGCACATGGCGGGCTGGTTAGATCCAGGTCCAACCACACCCTCCGGGGAAGAGACTAATGCAATGGAAGAACTTTCTGCCAGATGGACGGGCGTGAGGGCTGAGCTGGGTCTGTCTCAGTGCAGCACGGGTTAGCAAAGAAACACCCTCACTCTCTCCCGCCCCCCACCCCACCCCACGCCCGCTCTCCCTCACCCACACACCCCCTTGATTCCAAACACCAAGTTGGCACGGTCACCCTGAGTCTGAGAGTGTGATTCTGTTCCACTTGCTGAAAGTCACAGCTCTGTCGAGGCGCCCTGGGCTATTCTGCCCTTCTCTGCCGATTTGCCGGCTTGTGCCCTTACAACAGTCTGTGATCGCATTTCTACAGTCTCAGTGACATTGCAATAGAGCCTTGGCTGTTCGTGGGACCTGCTGTTCGCAAATTGGCTGCCGTGTTCGCCTACATATAAGAAGCCACTGTACTTGACAACAATTACCTGGGAAGCTCATTGATGTGTTTCTGCGTCACACAAAATACACAGTCACTATACTTCACAGTATATTCCTTGAAGCGCTTTGAGACGTCTCGAAGGCGTGATTGAGGCTCTATATCAAATGCAAGGAATTTTATTGTTCTTATTGTCACACACAAAGGCCAGGATTATGAATTATAATTATTGTTGTGCATGTTGCTTGGGCTCAGATTTACTCTCCTGATAGTTTCGTCACGTATTGCATTATAAAAACCCGAATTATTTTCAGGCAGGTCTGGAATAAAAGCAACATGTGACGGAAGCTCAAATACAACCTCGACTCGTAATAATAATTTATTAACAATAATAATTGTGTTTGATTATAGTGCCTTATCACTTTGTTGAGACGTCTCAAAGCACTCACAGAGTATACTGTAAAGTGGATTGACTGCGTATTTTAATCATTGTGTTTGATATAACGCCTTTCACATCGGGAGGACGTCTCAAAGCGCTTTACAGGATTCAATGGACAGTGGAAGGACTGTGTATTTGAGCAAGAACATCTGCAATCAGGGCTTATTCCAGAAGTTGAATCTTGTTAAGAAAGAAAAAGAAAGAAAAGAAAGTCCATTCTATCTTGCTCAGGAAGTGAGCATCTTTGTAAAAATGAATTGAATCTGCAATAAGAAACATCTTTGAATTACTCAGCTCAATGAAAACCGCAGAGCAAACTCAGGAGACCTCGGTCCCACCTCTCCTATCTTCTACTCTCCAGGCTTATCGCTTATTAGGATCAAGTCACAGCAAGTTCAGTGTCAGATCGCATCGTACAATACGGGAGCCACGCTCTGTGTAGAGAAGCCGGTGGAGGGAGAGCAGTGAATTACCAGTGCACTTTCTCAATCGAGCAGGTCTCGTGTCACTTGAGAGCTTTATGAACATCAACAGAATCTGAGACAATGAATCACACCGTTCAGCACTCCGCCAGTTATTTCTTCCTTGTTTTGCAGCGTATATTACAGCTCACAGTGTATCACATCTTTCTTTTCTGTCCCCCTCACTGGGAATGGGTCGCGAATTTTGGGTATGACTTAGATAGCACGGGGTAGGGGAAAGGTTAATAAAGCACGCGTATTCACTGACTTCCCGTCAGAAGGGCTGCAGGTTCGATCCTGACTGAGCTCAAAGTCCTGCTCCGCCACTGTCAAATTGCTCTGGGATGTTTCCCCTGAGTGAGGGACTCTGTATATCAATACAAGTTGTTGTTCAACTCAGAGTCTAGGCTGATACTCCAGTGAAATACTGGAGGGAGGGAGGGGGTGGGGGGGTAGAGGAGACGGGGAGATCAACAAGATCCCACGACACTATTGGAAAAGAGAAGGTAGTTTCTCCCGGTTTCCAGGCCAATAATCCCTCCACATCAAACCAGCCTTTTCACTCCGTGGCTGCGTGGGGGACATTATCGCTTTCCGGGGCTAATAAAAAAAATTGGTCACTTAATCCATTTTGTGGGACCGTTTTGTGGGACATCTCTGTGCACCGTTGGCTGCCGCGTTTCGCCCACAAAAAGCACCCAGTCGCTTCACTTCCCGGTATATGGCATGACGAGCTTTGAGACGATAAGGCGCTATATCAAACAGAGGGCTTATTGTTATGATTATCGTTATGAGTCTCGAGGGTTTCGAGCCAGGCAACCAGGGCCCTGCTTAGCACGAGACGGCTCAGTCCGTCCCTGAACCCAATCCGCGAGGACGTGATGGCAGCCTCACCGGAGAGTGCGTGGCTTCCCCTGCTGTGCCTTGCAGCCCAGCCACCGAGATTGTCATGCCGTTTCTTGGCTGGGTTTGCAGCGTGGAGGGAAGCTAATTGGATTTGTTGTCACCTCGGAAGCTGCCAGGAGCACATGTCTAGTTGGGTTACAGATGAAGACATCATCGATACAGGCTTGGGGGACGGTTTCAGCTGCTCCCAGGGCTGCTAATGGAGTGGTGTTGATTTACTGTTTGAACGAAAGCAGCACAAGCAAGCTGTTCACGGGTTCCCTTCCAAATAAAAGATAAAGGAGATAAAAAAGAAATAGGGATTAACGCAACGTGGCGATTTACCGCAGCACGGGGGCTGAGCGGGGTCACAGCTCGGACCTGCAGGCCCTTTGGCAAGAGAGAGAGAGAGAAAAAAAAGGTTTGTTGGGTTTGATATCGCTGCGCGGAGGATGTGGACTGAGAAAGTTTCTCCCTCTTTTTGACCAGGATCCAAAGCCCTGAGTGCAAATTTGGAGCGTCCGGACTGGAACGAACTGCGCTCTGATTATTTGTGAGAATTCCAGATTCGCTCCAGTTCAGAATCGGTTTCGGAATCTGTTGTTTTTAGAAGCAAATGGTAACCAGGTAACTGGTTAATTGTCCAACTAGGACCTGTGTACCCTCAGCTAGGACCTCTGTACCCACTGCTAGGACCTCTGTACCCACTGCTAGGACCTCTGTACCCACTGCTAGGACCTCTGTACCCACTGCTAGGACCTGTGTGTATCCCCAGCTTGGCTTTGGCTTTTGATTGCTGAGGTCATGTCTATATCTCCAAGAGATTCTTTGGGATTTTTGAGCTGGTGGGTCCTCCGCACAGCCCAGGGCTGGTGTGAATCTGACTGTGATTCCCTTTCAGGTTCAGCATGTACGCATCCATTTTTTTTATTGTTGTAATTTACATGTAATAGTAATCCTTGCATTAGATCTAGCGCCTATATCACATCTTCAAGACGTCTCAAAGCACTTCACAGAATATCCTGTAAAGTGAATTGACTGGATATTTTGTGGGAGAAACATGGCAGCCAATTGCGCCCATCAGCATCCCACAAACAGTTGTGGATTGAGTGACCAAATTATTATTATTATTATTATTTTTTTGAAAGAATTATTTCCCCCGGAAAAGCGATCCGTTGATCGACTAACAACTGTGTTCGTACTTACTGCTGGGTAAACAGAGGCGCGTGGAGTAAGGAAACTTGCCCAATGTTTCTCCCTGCCCGAGAATTGAACCCAGGTCCTCTCGCTTGCGAGACAAATGCTCTAACCTCTGAGCTACAGGACCCCACTCGCAGCACAGCATTGCAACTGTACTGCATTGGAGTGTCAGCCTGGACACTAGGAGCTCATTCCTGACATGGGGCTGGAACGCTCAACCATCTGCCGCGGAGCTGAGGGTGTACCAACTGAGGCAGGCCAGCAGGTCAAGGTAGTCCTGGACCCCAGTGAACAGGACACAGTTCTGTCCACTTGCCGTATTGAAATAAGACACACACACATCATCAGTCTCCATGATCAACATCAGATAGGAGCTTTCCAGGGGGATCCATTCCCTTTAGTTGTTTAGAAAGCCTTTAGCACAGTTTGTCAAACCCTTCTTCTCAATAAATTAGCAGTTTAAATTCCGACAGCCTAACCCTTAAACAGTTCAAATTTCACTTAACGCACTGATCGCAATTAATGTCTGCATCTCACATAATGTCAGGTTTGCAGCCCGTGGCTATAAGTTTCCCTAAGGCTTCAATAATAAGACTTTCTACTCTTCCACCGCCCCCCCCCCCCCCTTATCTATGTTAACAACATTAGTATCTGTATGCAGATGTGCACAAGGTGGCGTGTAATGCAATTAAATAGCTTCAAGTAACCAAGGAAAAGCTGCCCTTGAAACATCCAACGTTTTTTGGGTGGCTTCAAGTCTTTCTCATGAATATTAGATATTGATATCGCCACGCACAATTGGCGGCTGCCGCGTTTCGCCCACAAAATACGCAGTCACTACGCTTCACACAGTATATTGTGTGAAGCGCTTTGAGACGTCTCGAAGACAGGATGAGGCTCTATATCAAGTGCAAGGATTATGATTATTATGAATAAAATCGACTCACTTGTCTTTGCAGTTTCGGGGTGGAGGGGTGGGGTGGGCGGGAGAGCGAAGAGAGGAACGATGGCAACTTGTTCCAAGTTTAATGTCTTCCAATTCACTTTACAGTCTACTCTGTGAAGCACTGTGAGACATCTAGAAGACGTGAAAACCGCTACTCAAATTTATTATTATTATTATTATATTCCGGAATTTAATGCTATGAGAGAAAAGAAAATTTTGCTCCGATTCTGGACAAACTTTGAACAAAAAATTATTTTTACAATTGAGATTTCACTACTTTTTCTCAGGTGGGATAGGAACTTCAGTTGTGTTGAAGATGTAATAATAATGATGATACTTGAGTAAGATATAACGCCTTTCACATTGGGAGGCCCCCTCAAAGCACTTCACAGGACAGACTGTAAAGTGTAGTGACTGTGTGTTTTGTAGGGGAACATTGACACAGTAAGCCAGGGTAAGCACGGTGCGTCTCTTCGGGAAGAGGGAAAGAGTTCGTACTCCTTTCCTGCCGCAGGGAAACCTCCATGTGTGGGTGACATGCACATGTAGAACGCTCAATCTGTTTTGGACACGGGACAGTTTTCTGGATGTATCAGACACCCAGGCCGACCAAAAGGAAATGAATACAGTAATAATACGCTCATGGGGAGAAATTCTGGGGCGGTGGGGGTGGGGGTGGGATCTAGATTGACTCCACTTCGGTACCGTTCTAGAGGGTCCAGGAACTTGCAAATTTGGCCTTAACGTTGTGAAGTTGGTTTTAAGAAACTTCTTAAAGGAAAACTGCCTTAGAGAAAAGAATTGGCCAAATTCTGGACTGCTCTAAATTGCTACATATATAAAGTAAATCTAAGCCCGGGCGGACTTTCCTGCCCCCCCCCCCCACACACGTATACTAACTTATACGTATACTAAATTAATACATGGGTTCTCCCAGGCTGAAACGAGTGGAAGAGTCAGAGTTAAACAACGGAGAATGTCAGAGAAGGATAAAAGGAAATAAATAATAATAACAATCCTTGCCAATGTAAAAGTACCCCTAAAAATCTGGTGTTTTTATATTTCTAAACCCATCAGTAACTCCAATATGGATTCCCTCCGTCTACCTCACTAACTCATGCCCATCGGCCTCTCACTTCATAGCTGGTAGTTAAACCTATAGCTTTCTGATACTCCCTGGTAGACAGAATCCCTCCGCCACCGTCTCCGCCACCTCCCACCCTCTCCCCCACCTCCCACCCTCTCCCCCACCGTCTCCGCCACCTCCCACCCTCTCCCCCACCGTCTCCGCCACTTCACACCCTCTCCCCCACCGTCTCCGCCACCTCCCACCCTCTCCCCCACCGTCTCCGCCACCTCCCACCCTCTCCCCCACCGTCTCCGCCACCTCCCACCCTCTCCCCCACCTCCCACCCTCTCCCCCAAAAGGCTGCGGGTTATGGCTGGATCCATTCACATTTCAAGACTGAGGTGGGTAGATGTCTGTGAGGTCAGGGTATCAAAGGATATGGGGCAAAGGTGGGTAATTGGACTTGAGGTACAGATCAGCTATGATTTTATAGAATGGCACTACAGGCTCGAGGGGCTGAATGGTCTCACTCCTGTTCCTATGTTTCTCAACCACCACCCCCTGGCCTGGCTCCTTCCCTCCAAGCCGTTGAAGGTTGATGTATCTGCACGATTGTTGGCCAGGACCCGGGGAGAAACTCCCTTTCTCGTTTCCAGCCGTGTCGCTCGCGGGTTCTTTAACGTCCACCCGAAGAACAAGCGCAGACGGGACCATTGTTTTAGTGTCGCTTCCCCCCCCACCCGACTCCCGCCCCACGAGGACAGCACCAACTCGCCGATCATTGGTAAAAGCGCTTTGATTACCCGACGTCCTCTCTCCCCTAACGTGACAGGAGCCGTGCGCGAGCTCACATTCGCTGTGGGGTTTGAGGCGAGCCGCGTATCCACAGCGCACCGGGTCGCTTTCGAGAGGAAATTTCCCGCCTGAGACATTTTACCAGAGGGTTTGGCTGCATGTCATTTGCGATCGGGAACCTGATCCAGTAACACACACGCTTATAAATGTGTCCCTCACCGCTTGCTCTCCTTTAAACCCCTGTTGGTATGCGTCCGGAACAAGCTGTCATGGCACCACATCGCCTGGACTTCCCTCCCATCATTACCGCAGCTGTAGCAGAATTTATCTCCGCGCAACGTGGCAGATCAGATTGACCCCCTGATAGCGTTTCATTAGGAAGACTTTCTCCCAGGGGTTTGCAGCCCTGGTGATAGGCAATAATTACCTGGCCCAGCTTCAGTCCCTCACCAGCTGGCCTGGGAGTTGCTCTACTAACGCCAGCCTCCCTCCACTGTCTGCCATTTCCACTTAACTGGACAGCTCAATCAACAGTGGATTCAAGCAAGCGCTGCAGTTCGAGGGGATTAATCTCTACCTGAATTACAGGCAGCGCTGTTTTTTTCGTGTCTGTGTGTGTGTCCCCGTACCATGGCAGCCGCTGCCCACAGACATAGCCCCCGGTACACTCCAGCTAGAGAACCTCACATGACCTTTTAGGCACTATTCTGTATGTGCGCGTATGTGAGTGTGTGTGAGTATGCGCGTGTGTACGAGTGTGCGTATACAAGGAGCAGGTTTTCCCAGTCGTGAACGCACGCACTCCCTGTATGTACACACACACACACACGCGCAAAGTAGTTTGAGGCTCTGCCACGCTACCCTGCGTGAGGGGCGCTATAATAATCCTCGCGTTTGATACAGCGCCTTATCACGTGTTGAGACGTCTCAAAGCGCTTCACGGGATACACTGTAAAGCCTAGCGACTGTGTATTTTGTGGGTGAAATATCAATGCAAGTTGTTGCCGTCGTCGTCTCTGCTGCAGACCTGCTTTAAGCCAGTGTGGTTGGTGTGGATTCATTACACAGAACAAACCTGACTGACAGACCGACCCGGTGACTGATGGCTTTATCTCTAATCGTGGAGTTTTGCTGCTGTTTGAAAAAAGCAGCTTCTGGATAAAACAGAGGGATGTTCAGATGTGTTTCTTTTTCTCAAGTTCTTGCTCTTGTCCCCACAAGTCTTCCCGACACGAAACATTAAAGCGTTTTCCAGCTGTTTTTGCACCTCGTTAGAAAGCACCTCCCACCCCACCCCGCCCTGCGCACACACACACACACACACAGGGCACAATTTAGTCCCATCTGCCTTGAAGTCAACAGATCATTCTTTGATGAAAGAAAGGACTTGTGTTTTTATATTGCTTTAGCACTTTGGAAAAAAAACCCCCACAGAAAGCACTTCGCAGTCCTGGTTGTTATTGTCAAGTGTAGTGACTGTTTTATTTGCAAGGCAAATGCTGCAGGCCACTTTGCTCACAGCAAGCTCCCACCAACAACAACAACTTGCATTTATATCATGCCCCTCCAACAATCACTTTATCTGCACAATTGTCAGTCAGGACACGGGAGAAACTCCTTTCTCTTTCTGAGCAGTGTCGCAGGAGCGTTAGTATGAAGGACAGACACAGTAGACCTGCTTTGCCCAATTGCCTTCACTGCAGATCAGACTACAGCCAGGACACCAAACTGGGACACATCACTTATTCTACTCAGCAAATAGCAAAGACCAAGTTTGAGTTGGATAACCGGTCTCTTGCAGGTTACTTGTCTATTTTGTTCAGGAGCTTTGCCATTACTTACACGACTGATCACGGGTTCTCGGGCAAGTGCAAAGGCTCGGCCCACGATGGAGATTGGGTTCTCTGTACATTATGTCTGTTATTGTGCTGTAACAGAGCAAAGGCAGCTCACACCGAGAGGATGAAAGACATTGCTATCTGGAGCAGAGCTTCAAGACGGAAAGCATTCAATGTGACTTCTATAAGAGAGTGTCATTAAACAGTATCCCCTTTCAGCACATCAACAGCATCAAATAGGATCTAACATGCAGGTTGTGCTAATAGCCCATGGGCACCTGTAATGATTTTAAATGAGTTACAGGTGACCCACAATAAACCTTTTCATTGGTTAATTATATCACTAAGTTCACCTGTTAAGGGATATGGTTAGCCTAACCTGTATTTTAAACCCCCTTCCCCCAACCTCCCGAAATAGCAAAGTACCTGAATCAAGACAGTGTTTACTGATATAAAGGTCCATGTAAATGTGTTGTTGACATTTTAATCTAATGATAAATAATAATCCTTACATTTGATTTGATTTTAGCGCTTTTCACGTCAGGACGATCTCTCAAACTGCTTCACAGGGATTTACAAAAACAACAAAAGTATATTTGTGTAGCAACATCAATAACTTGCATTTATATCAAAGCAAGGATTATTATTATTATAGAGCCTTTTTATGCAGGAAAAGCACCAATGAATCAAATGAATTACAATTATTCTGAGCGCTTCAATAACTACAGTGCACGGTATATTTAATAATAATACTCTAAGTGCTAAGTGGTCGGAGGTGCCGTCCTTCAGATGACACACGTTAATAATAACCCTCGCATTATTTTATCCTTGCATTTGACAAAGCGCCTTTTCACATTGAGACGTCTCAAAGCGCTTCACAGAATATACTGTAAAGTGAATTGACTGTATAGTTTGTGGGCGAAACGCGGCAGCGGATTGCACACAGCAGCGTCCCCACAAACAGCCGTGGATTGAAGTGACCAAATATTATTATTTTTTNGAAGGATTTATTACCCCTAGAAAAGCGATCCAGCAATCGACTAACAACTGTGTTCCTACTTACTGCTGGGTAAACAGAGGCGTGTGTGAGTGTGAGTGGAGTAAGGAAACTCGCCTAAGGTTTCTTACTTCATGAGCCTCTGTTTTCGTCAGACTTTGAATCAAAAACACAGTTCCACCTCCTTTTCTGTGCCACTTTCCAATTAAACGCAATAAAAACCCGGTCGTGAATTGGATGGTAAATCACAGAATAACAGATTTAGCCTCAGGTAGTAGATGTAAGAAGGTTGGAGTCACACGAGGGTATTTTTATCCCTACCTTCTTAGAGCGGTCATTCAATGCAAAATGATTGTGAGGTTCCAGCAGCAATTTAATTGTCTATTTTTTTAAAAAGAAAATCTGAGTATTTTGCACGTCATTGTTTAAGCGAAACCTTTTTTCTTTTTTTAAAAAAAAGTCCTTAAAAATAAATACCTGTCTTTATAGCTGCACAATAAAAAAAAGATACAGTCATTATGATTGTCAGAGATGCAGTGAGACTTGATAGCCGGGCTGGGGGGAGAGAGAGAGAGAGAGAGAGCGATTTCAAGTCCAATGCTACCATCTAGGGGGCACATTAGGTACCGGAGAATGGCCTCAACACTGGTCACTGAATAACTAACGGACTGTGTGATATTCACTCGAAAGACCGAACCTCGCTCGAGGATTCTGACAGTGAATTCCACGTGCGGCCAGAATTTGGCAATTGAGGACTTAAGAACCTGCCGAGTAAATTTGAGGGGGATCTGTGTTTGCGTTTGGTTCGACAACAGCCACAATAACAACAAGATTACACGTGTATAGCGCCTTTCAGGTCGGGAGGACGTCCCAAGGTGCTGGATGGTCAGTGTTTTGGACCCGACCCAAGTGGTTCACACACAAACACACACACACACACACGCTCTCAACTCGCCCCCAACACAGCTTAAAAAAATGCCCGAAAGGTACTGCTCAACAGTGGCAGACTGGTCTCAGTCAGACTGGTACTTGCCCCCATCTGAGATTTGGCCACTACTACGCAATCTGGCCAAGGCTGCTCCTCTGCAGATTGTGCGTCATCTCTTCACTGCCTTCTGTCCAAAAGCTTATTGAATTAAATTTATAACCTGGTGTTAGATGGGCCCTGCGGAATCTTCCCACCGCGACAACAGCAGCTAACCCACTCAGGTGGGCGAGTTCCCTGGCCCTGACCATCCCTGGCCCCTTTGTGCCTGGTCTTATTAATGTACCACTTCCTCCCCTCCCCAGCGGAAGCCAACTGCGTCAGAGGTTTGAGAGCCGTGTAGGTGACGCAAAATTCAAGCCAGTAAAAACCACATAACTTCAGCCTCGCACAAAGCGGCTTTTTGTGATGCTATTTTTTCCCGCCCTCCACTGAGCACTTCCCCACTGACTCAGGTCAGTCTAGGCTGTCGCTCCTGTGGTTTGGTGGGGAGGTGGGCGGGGGGGGGGGGGGGGGGGGGGGGGGGGGGGGTGGGGGGGGGGGGGGTGGGGGGAGGGAGAACTTCATTGTCCTTCCGCTGAGATGTTAAGCCGCGGTTCCCTGTGTCCTGCTCAGATGGGTGTTAAATATCCCATGGAACCTCACGAAAAATGAAGGGACTTTCATAGCATCTCGGCCAACAAACTGTCAGATCAAAACTGACCTTTCACTTCACTTTGGCTGTTTGGGGGGGGACGTCGCTGGGCGCAAATTGGCCACCGAGTGCGTCCCCTCCCCCTGCAAAATACACAGTCACTCCACTTTACAGTAAATGAAGCGCTTCGAGATGTGAAAGGTGCCGTACCAAAGGCAAGGTTATTATCGGTGACACGGGTGTAGACTGAACAGTCAAGCATAGGACAAGGCCATTTCAGCCACTGACGTGACACTGCCTCTCTCAATTCACACACCTGCCTGCTCCTTCCCCGAACCTCTCTCCCCAAACACTCGTCCCCTCTGATTATCTGGAGCCCCTTAAAAAAGAAGAGAGAAAATTGTTGCTTTTCTAGACACGAGGAAGGGAAAAGCTCAACAGACTCTGGCCTATTCCACATTCCCCCACCCGCCCGGCCCCCTCCTTTCCCCACAATCGGCGGTTGGGCCTTCAGCCTCTCTGCCCCAACCCTTTGGAACTCCATCCCACAGTCCCTTCACCTTCAAGGCCCGTCTCCAGACCCTCCCTTTCCACCGCATGTTGAATCACCTTCCTACCCCCACCCTCCTTGCCCTCCACCCCTCCTGATCCCAAACCCCAGCTCGGGTCCATATCCTGTCACTTGCCGATGCTTTGGGACGTCCTCCTGACTTGAAAAGCTCCGTGTAAATGTAATTTATTATTGTCGTTGTTGTTGTTGTTGTCCTGGGGAAGTAATGTGGTTGCGATGCTCTTGGGCCTGGTGAACGACCGACTTTCTGAGACAGAGACAGCCCCACAAAAAAAAATCAATAATATTCACGTCTGCTCTGGCGAATAATTTCTGTCAGGCCTCCTGTGCCCAGATGGGCGTAGACTGGCACACCTTTGTACCCATATGCAAAACGTGATATTTAACTCCCCCGGTGACGTTGTCAATGAAAGCTGCCACGGTAGAGGATCAGCCCGGGGTTTGATCTCCATTAGGGCTCTCTGTAGCCTGGCAAACAAAGGCAGCCCACACCTGTGGCACTGTGCCAGGAGCTGCCGTTGCCCTGAAGCACAGACAGCTGTCTGTGAGGGTTAGATAGTCTGCAGTGAAATCAGCCGCTCTTTTTGGTCGCGGCAGCCCAGCTACCAAACCCCACCCACACCAACCCCCTCCCCACCCCACTCCCCTCCATCCCCCCAATCTCTCCTGATTCCTGAACAAGTCAGAACAAAACCAAAGGACAATGACGAGATTATACTCCCAACTCCATCCAGATCCCTCGAGCATTTCTGATCAAAATAAAGTGTTGCCCGTTTCTCCTCCCGAACTATGTTGTTTCCCCTTCAATCTCTGTCCTTATCATTTGCAGAATGGAGTTATTAATATTGTAATACAAATAACAATCATTGCCTTTGATGTAGGGCCTCATCACCTCGTCGAGACGTCTCAAAGCGCTTCACAGGATGCACCGTAAAGTGAATTGACTGTGTGTTTTTGTGGGTGAAACGCGGCACAACAGCATCCCACAAACACTCGCGGAGCGAGTGACCAAAATTTTATTTTTAGAGGGTTCGTTACCCCCCAGAAAGCGATCTGCCAATTGACTAACAACCGAGTTCCTACATACTGCTGGGTACACAGAGGTGTGTGCGTGTGGCGTAAGGAAACTTGCCTGAGGTTTTGCCCTGCGAGAATCAAACCCAATTTTAGCAAGGGGGTGTAAACTCAAGTGGTTAATGGGTGACACGTAACTCTTCTATCCTCCTTTCCCCCCACTTTCTCATCCCCCACTCCACGCACCCTGACATGCCGCAGATTAAATAATAACCTTTTGCCCTGAGCTTTGTACTGCGTCTTTATTATATTATCAAGCTCTCCATTACACAAGCACAAAGCTAATGGCAGTTTGAGGCAGGGCTGGAAATAACACACTGCGAAACCTTTGAAGAGTCTTGCGCTGTCATTAGTGAAGAATAACAGTGTCACTTGATTTATAGGAAGGTGTAATAAGGGATTAATGAACAAGAGAGCCTCGATCCTCTGGAGGTGAACTTCAACGCGCACTATTATCGGAAGCAATACAAGTCACAGGCTACTCTAAAGAAATAATCACGGACATATTTACCGGCTTGGTGTCGTGCTCCGTCACTGTCAAGCGCTCTGGGTCGCTACCCTGCGTGAGGGGTGCTGTGCAAATGCAAGTTGTTGTTGTTGTTGTTGAAGCGTTAAACATTTACGGCTTCCTGTCACTTGCCCCGTTTCGTCCACCAAACACACAGTGAATTCACTTTACACTTTACACTTTACACTTTACTGTGAAGCGCTTTGAGACGTCTCGAAGACGTGATAAGGCGCTGTATCAAATGCGGGGATTATTATTATAATTTTTGGGGTCCGCCAGGTGTCTTGCCATTAGAGCATGTGGAAGTTTTCTCGCCTCTAGAATGACATTTACTCTTACTCTCTCTCTTACTCTCTCTCTCTCTCTCTCTCTCTCTCTCTCCTCAAGTCTACTCTGCCATTATACCTTGGCAACTCTTTCATTCCATTTCCCTGCCATTTCTCTGGATTACTTGCCTGCCCCTTGCTCACCTGAGCTCTAACGTTTCGCTGAACCCTAGCCTATTAAGACCACTGTATCCTTCACACTCGATGATTGCTCAGAATTTTGGAAGGTTCCCTATGTTTTTGTGGTCGGCCGGGTGCCTGACACGCCTGGAAATCCATCACCACGCATGAGTGCATCCAAAACCAGACTGAGTGTTCCACGTATGTGCACCGCCCTCACATGAAACTTTCCCTGTGTCGGGAGTGGAGCGCTCGCTCTCTCTCTCTGTCCCTCCCTTCCCTGGAGGGAAGATTCCTCATTTATTTGGAAGCTTTTTTTTCCTGCAGTTCTTAAAGTGAAAGCGGTTTCCAAACCAGGAACGTTCCGCAGTCAATTCCCTTACGGTGTAGAAGGATTATTATCATCATCATCATCTTAACTTTTAAGGCAAAACTCAGTCTCACAGGCTAAGGCTAAGTGAGATTTCAAACTTTTTAGTCTCTCCCTCTATCTTTCACACACTCCGTATGAACACTCTTACCTGAATATTAACAGGGAGAAATCCCGCCTGGGTTCAGATTCAATCTGTCAACGTATCGTTTTCAGAATGTACAGAATTTGACAAATTCTTAACGCGTTCATTAATTCCAAATCCTCCAACGCCCCCCCCCCCGCCGTCTCCCCTCTCAACCTCCCTCCTCTCTGTCAGTTTTCTTTACAGGTCTCAGGGAAACCGAGATCCCAAAGTTCCTCGACTGAATCCAGCAATTTGCCGAAATTTCCGAATGCGACGCTTGATAATAAGAGTCAGTTGAGACGAGATGGGATTTTTCCCTATTAATATAAAAAACTTTTAATTATTAACATTAATAAACCTTGCATTTGATGCAGTGCCTTATCACATCGTTCAGACGCCTTAAAGCGCTTCACAGTATGTACTGTAAGGTGGATTGACTGTGTGTATTTTGTGGGTGAAATAATTAATAAGGAGAGAGAGAGAGAGTTTGAGCGTCCTTGATCTGTACCCAGTCGCTGACTGCTCTCTGTACGGTGCTCTCCTTCCCCTGTTGTTTCCGTGTGTGTTTAATATTAAGACTCTTCTGGCTGCTGTATCCTTCCAGGGTTAATCTCCGCCTCGCAACAAAGGAGGGACGGAAGAGTAAGGGCTTGGATATCAATCATTCTGGGATGTTAAGATGTCAGTGTAGTTAGGGGACCTCAGTGGGTGGCTGCAGGTCTCCCAGCGCCCCCCCCCCCCCACCACCCCCACACGCACACACACACACACACACAGCGCAGCTCAGCTACGGAGGAAGCAGAATGAGGAGCGGCGGGGAGGAGAGGGGAACCCGGAAAGTCAAGCAGAGAGGCGGAAAAGAGAGAGAGAGAGAGAGAGAAGGGGACGCACCTGAAAGGAGGCGAATGAGTTGGCAGGCAGGCAGGCGAGAAGCAGTTTGTGAAGAAAGTAGTTAAATAAATACCGGTGTAGCAGGCGGGCAGGAAGGGGATGCAGGGCTGTACAGCGAGCGTTCGAATAGATTTTAAAAAGCTCGACGGGTTCCCTCATCCTCGACTGTCCAGCGCTTTGGGACGTCCTCCCGACATGAAAGGCGCTCTACAAATGCAATTTGTTGTTGTTGTTGTTGAGACCTTCTGAAACGCAACCTTGCTTCAGCAAAGCGAGCGTCAGACACCCAGCGGCGTTGGAGGCAATGAGGTCTATTTGTAAATAATAATAGTATTTGATAATAATAAATATTCCTTTGATTTGACGTGAGGCAAGTTTCCTTCCCCCACAACCCAATCGTTTCCTTCCCTCGCAGTGAGTCGGAACCCGATTGTTGGTGGATTGGCGGATCGGCTTACTGGGGGGGTAATAATCCCTTCAAAATAAACAAATAAACAAATAAACAAATAAACAAACCAACAAACCAACAAACAAATAAATAAATAAGTAAGTTGGTCACTCAATCTGCGACTGTTAGTGGGACACTGGCGCGTTTTGCCCACAAAGCATTCACTTTGCGGTATATTCTGAGAAGCTCTTTGGGACGTTTCAATGGACGAGACAAGGCGCTATATCAAAGGTGAGGGCTATTATAATCCGGCTTCGGGGTTGTTTCGTTCACCTCCTGTTAAGCGTAGGAAGTAGTCCAATGGGTCCTGTGCGCTAGGCAGGTTAGAGCTGCGAGTTAGCAGGCAGAGCTTGGCTGGTGGCCTGCTGCCAGGGGTAGGGTTACCTGAGGGGCCAGTTTCCGAGACTATAATTAATGCCGCGGTGCCATGCATCAAGGTATTAAGCACTGGTGCCTTGATCTGCTGTGCTGTAGGACATTCGCGGCGACAGGCAAAATGCTTAACCTCTGAGGCCCAGGCTATAATGATGATGGAGTGTATATGCTGTTCTCGCGAAGGTTGCTTTACTCACTTAGCTGAGGTATTTGCTAAGATACTTACGCATTCAAGCTCCTCATCCTCACCTACAAGGTCATTCACGGCCTCGCTCCCTTCTACCTCTCTGACCTACTATCCCCCACCTACCTGCCCGTACCCTCCGTTCCTCTGGCTCCGGTCTGCTCCACGTCCCCCGCCCCAACCGCCCTACCATCAGTGGTCGGGCCTTCAGCCTCTCAGCCCCGAGGCTCTGGAACTCCATCCCCAGTGCCTTCGCCGCTTCCTCCCTTTCCTCCTTCAAGGCCGGTCTCAAGACCTTTCTCTTTGACCGAGCCTTCAGCTCCCCTCTCGACTCTCTACCCCCTCCTCGCTCCCTCCCTTCCCTCCCCTCACCCTGACCATTTCCCCCCAATGCTCGGGTCCTGACCCAACTGTCCAACACCTTGGGACGTTCTCCCGACGTGAAAGGCGCTCTATAAATGGAATGTTATTGTTGTATCCAAATAAAAATTACAGGGTGGGTTGATTTTGCGGTATTTCTTAATGGATTTCTTGGCTAAGTGTGGGAAGGACATGTAGAATTTTGCCCGGTTTGAGATTGGGATTTTGCCATTTGCCATCTTCAGATGAATCGGAAAGTTGCAATTAACCCAACAACACGACACAATTTACAGTTACGCAAGTCCGTGCCTTTCGTGTCAAGAGGACACCCTAAGATGCTTGACATTTCTGGCTGTGCAGCAGCACAAATGTGGGTGTGTGACCTGAAGGGGGATGGGGTTGGGTGGGGTGGGGTGGGCGGTGAGGGGGAGAAGGTGAAAGTGGAAGGAGGGGGCAAGCTGCGGGGATTGGAGGAGAGAGCTCCAAAGCTTTTATATACAGGGTGACCAAAAAGTTATGCTCTAAAAAAAATACATTTATCATCATTTCTTTAACTTATTAGGGCATTGTGATGGTATCACGACTTTCTGGTCACAGTGTATAATATGTAAAAACTCTCTGTGTGAATGTAAGTGTGTATGTGTGGGAGGACCTGTAAAAATGACTGATCTTCCTGATGTACACCCCCTCCAGTGTGCATACTCTGGCTGGTCTCTGGATGGGCACATTTGTTGGCATTAATAATTGACCAAAAAAAAAGGAGGAAGAACAAAAGCAAAATAATGAAAGAGTGAGCCGTCATCTCTTATTAAACACGGAGCAGATGGCTTAAGTTTTGTTCTGAAATTCAGACCATTAGCGAGTGCCAGTGTCCCTGGCTATAGCCTGTGCAGTCAAGCTTCGGGTGAAGGCATTAAGAGGTCACTAAGGCACAGAACAGCCTGAGCTGCTTGTGGGACGCTATAATGTTGAGGCTTTCTCTATTAGTCCCCACCCCCACCACTCTCACACACCCCCGCACACACACACACACACACACACACATAAAATGATCATGATAATAACAATCATAATAATCCATACAGCGCCTCATCACATCATTGAGACGTCTCAAAGCGCTTCACAGGATACAGTGTAAAGTGGAGTGACTATGTGACTTTTTATGGGTGAATCGTGGCAGCCAATTGTGCACAGTAACATGTACCACAGACAGTCATGGATTGAGTGAGCGATTTTTTTTGTGGAAGGGGTTTATTACCCCCCAAAAAAGCGATCCGCCAATCGACTAACAACCGGGGGGGGGGGGGTTTCCTACTTACCGCTGGGTAAACAGAGTGCGTGTGGAGTAAGGAAACTTGCCTAAAGTTTCACTCCGCCCAGGAATCGAACCCGGGTCCTCTCGCTTGCGAGGCGAGGGCCCTAACCACTGAGCTATTAGACTCTGCACGTTCTATAACGTACCGGTTAATTATTGAACAAAACATGGTTTGTGGACAATGACAACAGAGGCAACCGCAGACAGGAGCAGCGGTAAATTGTTCAATAATTAGGTTCCCCCCCTCATCTCTCCCCCCCCCCCCCCCCCCCCCCCACACCACCTCTTTTTTTTTCAGGCAAACGTGTTTTCATTGGGGACGCATGTTTGAAAATTACACTGTGTAAAAACATTCAGCACAAAACGCTGTGAAACAGCAGTGCTTGAAAAACATACCTTAGCTCAGCAGGCTTCAGTGCTTGAATGCAAATACTCAATTTTTTTCACAGCTTGCTGCGTATTAATTGGTTTGTTTTCTCGAGGAAAAGGGCAAAAAGGGAAAAAAAAAAAGAAAAAGAGAGTGTGACGCGGTAAGGTTTGTGCTGAACGGCCCCCACCACAAAATATCTCGGGGGCAAAAAGGGGGAAATTGTGGGGAATTGTGGACCTCACGTTTGATTAAAACAATGCGCTCTGGGGGTGGGGATGGGGAATGGGGGGAGGGGGAGGAAAGAAGGAGGGAAACAAGCCAGGAAGGTCTCCAACGGCTGAAGACCTTCCTCTTCGACTGGCCTGTTTCCCCCCTCCCCGTCCCCCCAGCTCAGTGTCGTGCTCAGTGACCGTCAGCGCGCTGGGACACTACCCTGCATGAGGGCTGCTGCGTATCTGCAAGTTGTTTTCGTCGAGGTGAAGCTCTCCTCTCTCTAACTGTCGCCAAGTGTCCAAGGCAAGATTAGGCTTTGGATGTCTTAATCTTCCTCACGACTTTGCATCATAAAAGTGTCTGCTAAGAGACTCTCTCCGTCTCTCTCTCTCCCGGTGTCCTGGCCAACAATCCCCCCAATAAAATTTGATCGCTCACTCCACGACTGTTTGTGGGACTCTGCTGCGCACAATTAGCTGCCGAATTTCGCCCACAAAATATACAGTCAGAATCACTTCACAGTATATCCTCTGAAGCCCTTTGAGACGACTCAATGAAGTGATAAGGCGCCGTATCAAGGGCAACAATTATTATTATTATTATTATTATTATTATTGCTAGACGGCCTGAATTTGGCTCTTTAGTTGTTTGTGTGTGTGAGTGTGTGTTTCAACAACACAATCGCAGGTTTAAAAAGACATGTATTCGATACAGCGCCTTTCGGGCGACTCAGAGCATCGCTGACCTTGTATCTCGTTGGAGGAGCAGCAGCCAATTTACCCACAGCCAACGTCCCACAAACAGCCGTGGAGAGAAAGAAACTTGGCTTCAGTGAAACTGATCGACCAACTCCCTGGGTGGACAGCCTGAGAGGTGCTGTGCAGCATTGATGGAAGTTGTTGTTATTTCTGAGTAAGACTGAGACCTTGACCCATCTCCCTGACAAGGCACCTCAGAAAAAAGTCTTTGTCTCTCCGCCTTCCGCCCCCACCTCGTCTCCTCAGACACCCCAAAGCCCCCTGGAGTCAATAGCCTTGACCTCCAGGGTTTACAAGATACTGACTCAACACTCTTTTTGTGGCTGAGTTCAGCTGCTTTCCCTACACCCCTGAGTCAATCCATCTGACACCCCTAAATATTAGACCTGGCTTATGGTCATGTTGTCGGTGGTGCTTGCTGATAATCTTGTCTCGTCGCTCAACTTTATTGAGTGTGGATTAAAAAAAATACAGTCGAAAATACCTACATAATACAGTCACTACATTTCGCCGTAAAGTGCTTTGGGGGTGGGGTGGAAGGTGCTGTATCAAACGCAAGGATTATTCTTCTTATTAATTGCTTCCAAACTGATCTCAGACGTTTTGACGCTAAGTTCCTGCTTTTAGTTCATGTCCTGCTAGCTCTCCCATCTGCCACAGGGTCAATGTCACCACCGGCTGATGACACTCTGAAGCTTAGTCTTTCAGAGCAGGATGTCAGTCGAGGTGTCAGGATCTGGTCCTGTAAGTGCACACACAACACACACAGCAACCAAACTCACACACACACACACACACATACACAACTCACACACAAACAACCACACAGACACACACTCAAACGCACACACACCCACATACCACCCAGCACATCCACTCACACTACAACCACATTCTCTCACACACACACAATCAACCACACAGACACACACTCACTCACAATCAACCACGGACACGTACTCTAACACACATGCACACCACCCAACACACACACACACGTACCGCCCAACACACATGCTCACGCACACACACACACACACACACACAGCATCCCCTCTCCTGCACAGAAACCCTCCGCCCAATGGCAGTAACTCGGTAACAGTCCACCATTTACTGGTCCAGTGGTAGTTGAGTCATGAGACAATGAGTTACAGGAAGAGATGTTTCTGGATCATCACCGACTCCTGGAGAAGTAAATCTAAACAAAATAAAATCAGGTGTTCGTTGCGATGGAGGTGGAGGGCTGGGGGCCAGCGGGGAATGGGTGTTTGGGGGGACGGGGTGTTGGTGGGTGGGGGGACAGGACCCCAAAGAATCATGGATTAGCGAGAAAAAAGGAGGGTTTGTGTGAGTGGTGGCAGATTGACTGAGGCGGTGGAAGGTCTGACTCTGCTCGGCTGATCGCTGTAGCTGTCTTGGCAATGCCTCGCGGAGCCTGGCTGTGCTCAGCTGGTGGCGGTATTCTTGGCTGTAAAAGCAGAGCTTGCCCTCTGCCACTCACGGGGAGCAATTCTGTTGAACTGTCTCATCCTGACATTTTCATCATCAATCTCTTCATTAACAGCCTGGCTGCAGACACAAGAGCACAAGCCGGCACCAGGCCTTTGTCACATCTCGCGTCAGCGCCAGGTTTAGGAACCTTGAGCTGATTCGGAAAGGGTGGCAGAAAGGGAAGGGGGGGCGTTGTCGGGGGGAGGTTGCGGGGCGGGGTGTGGGGTGGGGAGAGAGAGGGGGAAAGGGGGAAAGGGGCGTGCGATGCGATGTGACGCATGCGATGAGAGAGGAAGGACAAAAGCGAAGAGGAGATGAGGGTGGGTAGAGACTTTGTCCTGTTAGCTAAGAAAATAAAGGATCGTTCTCGGGGTTATAAGAAAGTGAGGAAAGGGAGAACATCTCTCTCTTTCTCTCGTTCTGAGTTGTTCGATGTATCTCTCACTCCCTCGGTTACCGCTGCCAGCTCGATCCCAGGTCAACGCGCTTTTCCTTAAGGAATCGTGGTCAACGCTCTTTCCTTTATGGAATCGTGGCCGACATATTGGTGTTTCCCACAAAAGCTTCCCACAAATCCGTTGAAAACAACAGAGCACTGCCCACCACTTACTTTGAATCCAGGAGCAAGACGAGAGACGGCGAGAGAGAGACACACACACCACACACAAACAACACACACCTGTGCAACTGCAACACACGGGAGCAAAGGCGCTTCACAGGATTTACTGTGAGGTGTAGTGACTGTGGGTTTTGCGGGTGTCAACCCTTCACCCTTGGCCTGGCTTTCTAAACCTCTCTTGAAACAAAACGTCTCTTTGAGCCTGAGTTTAGGCAACGTTGGTGCGTAATTCTATAACATCTACACATCACTCCAAACATCTCAAAGCGCAGAGTCAACATCGGGTAAAAGTCCAACCATCTCTTTCTGAATGTTATTAATGAAGGGGCGGTGGGTGGGGAAGGAAGGAGAGAGATGATGGTCAGAATGGCATTGCCTGTGGGGAGGTGGGCAACTCGGTCAATTCCGATAGTATCTTCTAGTGGTCAACAATGGCTAACTATTCACTCTCTTGCTTGTAGAAGTTTGTGCGTGTGTTTGCGTTTGTGTGTGTGTTTGTGTGGGTATGTGGGTGTGTATGCGTGTGTATTTGTGTGTGTGTGCATGCATTTGAGAGAGTGTGTAAGAGTGTTTGTGCGGGTGAGAGTGTTGATTTTGTGTGCGACCGTGTGTTACATGTGCGTGCGAGCGTGTACGTGTGCACGGCCACTACTCTGAGGTGCCTGAGAGACGGTGTAAAACGCCCACATTTTCTGTCTCTAACATTTTTCCGTTATCTCTTTGGAAGGAGAATTGGCTCATTGACACTCAGCGAGTGTCACTGGCAGAGATTAGGAAACACTGCAAGAGGAATTCAGCCCTGAGGCAAGCGGAGCTGGAGGTGAGAAAGAGCGAGAGCGAGAGCAAGGAGACAACATCTCGTCACGAACATACGAGAGGTCAGAGGCCCTGAATTCCACCTGGTTTTCGCCTCTGGGACAACAAGCGACAACGACACTCACAGCTCAAAAGCGATTCGGATGAAGAAGGCCCTTCGGCCTATCTGATCTCACCCTTCAACAACACCACCACCACCACCACCGTGTGTGTATCCAGCGCCCCTCAAGCAGGTTAGCGTCCCAGAGCGCTTCGACAGTAGATTGAACACCTCTCCAGCCTCACTGTGGGAAACCAGTTTCTCGCTCGGGTGAGAATGAATGAATTTGAAGAGTTTGTTTCCCCCAAATTTTAAAACGTTACGAGTATATCCGTCAAGCGAGGGAGTGTCAGGAGTTTTTTTTTGTCAGAGCTCAAAGGTCACTCACGATTCCGACGAGGACAGCAAACAACAACAGCAACTTGCATTTATACAGCGGCCTTCACAAGGGGCAGTGTCTCGGAGTGCTTAACCACGATAATAATAATAATAATGATATAGCGCCTTATCACGTTCTTCAAGACGTTGCAAAGCGTTTCCACATCCCCTACTGGTTCCACCTCTACAGCGCTGTGGGGCAGAAGAGCACATCTTCAATATCGTCTCCGTAATGAAACGCGTTCCCCGATCTCAGTCGTGACTGTCTGGGTTCTGATAATTCCTTGCCTGTTGGTGCTGAGTCAGTTAATCCCGTGTCTAGCAACGAGACCTCAATGGCCTACGTCCCAGGGCTGGGGCTTTGCTCTCTCTTTCCACAAGATTTTGAATTGATTTAGAAAATAATTACTTTGAAGTGAGTTCAAACGCTGAGTGCTGGGACACTTAAGTCGCTTTGCGCTCGAGCTATTTTTCTTTGAATCGGCTGGTGGAGGGGGCTGGGGTGGGGGTGTGGTGGGGGGGGGCGGAGGGGCTGGGTGGGGGTGTGGTGGGGGGGGGGGGGGGGGTGGGGGGGGGGGGGGGGCGGGGGGGGCTTTTGGGGGGGGGTGGGGGGGGGGGGGGGGGGTGGGGGGGCGGGGGGCTGGGGTGGGGGTGTGGTGGGGGGGGGGGGGCTGGGGTGGGGGTGTGGTGGGGGAGTGGCGGTGTGGTGGGGGGGGGGGGGGGGGGGGGGGGGGGGGGGGGGGTGGGGGGGGGGGGGGGTGGGGGGTGTGGTGGGGGGGGGGGGGGGGGGGGGGGGGGGGGCGGAGGGGGCGGGGGGGGCTGGGGTGGGGGGTGTGGTGGGGGGGGGGGGGGGGGGGGGGGGGGGGGGGCCCTGGGGTGGGGGTGTGGTGAACATGAGTGGAACCTCCTCCCTGCGCTTAAGAGTCCCAATTTGCAGCAGCAAAGTTACTGTTTTCTCAGTTTATAGGGTTTGACATTCTAAGCGCATCCAAACCCACCTGAGAGTTCCCGGTCTCCCACCTACACGTGGAAATCCCAGAGGGAGATTGTTGGAATGGAATGCGCTCTCTCTCTCTCTCTCTCTCTCTCTCTCCCTGGAGAGACGCCTCCTGCTTACCTAATTCCAGAGAGTATTAGGCGCGGGTTGGCGAGAGCCAAGGCTTGGGGGGAGCCCAGAGTGTGCGTTGGGGGTAACTGCTGTGGTCTAACCAACTAGAACCGCAGAGCTTAGCCATTGAGAGCGCTGTCTGACAAGCTTTCCCGCTGCTTGTCCAGCTACGACCGCCCAACCCGTTAGTTAGGGCTTTGGCTGCGGGGTTAACAGGAGCTGAGGGGGAGGATTCCCAACATCCCACCTGACCTGAGCTTGTTTCCTCCTAAAAGTTAAGAATCGCGAGTAACTGGGTAAAATTTTGCTCTAATTTAGAAGGCAGTATTTTTGCGGTTTGTTTGTAAGAACCACGAGCTTTTGAATTAAGACCGGATTAAAACATTCCCCTCAACTCTGAGTGATATTGCATTTAAAATGTATAAAACACAGCGAAAACTTTGCGGCGGTTAAGCCATTGGGTTACAATATTAATTGGTCACCACGAGAGGGAGAGCCTTTCTAAATGCAAAGTGTTTCTGCACCACCTAATGGGCAGAGAGATTTCTGTAGTAAGTGCCCTTCTTCCTCTGCCATCTTGTGGTGATTTGCTAATACGACTTAAATTGCACCTCTCGTGCAGTGTTAGGAAATGTTACTGTACCTTTACACACGAAAGGAATCTTCGCAGACGACTTTGAGATGTTTTGCACTGTAAAGGCGCTATGTCAAATGCAAGGAGTCCCGTAGTGAAAGGGTTAGAGCACAAACGAGAGGACCCGGGTTTGATTCCTGGGCAGAGCGAAATGTTGACCAAGTTTCCCTACTCCACGCGCCTCTGTTTACCAGCGGTCAGTAGGAACCCGGTGGTTAGTCGATTGGTGGATCGCTTTCCAGGGGTATTAATCCTCCCCCAAAAAATGCGGTCACTTCAATCTGTGTTCTAATGATTCTAATCCACGACTGTCTGTGGGACGCCGCTGTGCGCAATTGGCTGCTGCTGCCTTTCGCCCACTGAACCGTCTGCACTAAGCACGATACACTTCACAGTATATCCTGTGAAGCGCTTTGAGACGTCTGAACGACGCGATAAGGCGCCGTATCCAACGCAGGGATTGCTATTTATTAAGAGAATCACAGAATGTAAGCGGCACCAAAGAAAAAGCATTGCCGACACTCCTCCTGCAGGGAGCTGTCTGTCACTCGTTTTCCTGCAGTAATCGCGGTGTTCAGGCCGATACAAGTGCCCTCACACGTTCTGTTTGAAGACATATTTTGCCGTAAGGCATTTGATCTGTTTTCAAATGGCGAGTACAGTGATTATTGTGCGGGTTTCACTCGCTGATCAGTAACGTAAGATCCAAGACAGTAAAGAGAACGAAGTCAGACAGATACCGACGGAGATCAAACGAATGGTCTCGCAGTGGCCTCTGCTGGTCACGAAGCAATACTGCTCTGAAACAACATTCGGGTTAAAATAGACACCTTTTCCGACACCCCCACCTTCTGAAAACAGGACATCTTCCTGTACGTCCATCTGACGTGAAAAAGCGCCACACACACACACACCAAATACACACACACACACACACACTCCACACAGCCACCCCCCCCACACACACACACACACACACCAAATACACACACACTCCACACAGCCACCCCCCCCATACACACACACACACACCAAATACACACACTCCACACAGCCACTCCCCCCCCATACACACACACACACACACACACACTCCACACAGCCACCCCCCCCCACACACACACACACCAAATACACACACACACACACTCCACACAGCCACCCCCCCCATACACACACACACACCAAATACACACACACACACACTCCACACAGCCACCCCCCCCATATACACACACACACCAAATACACACACACTCCACACAGCCACCCCCCCCCATACACACACACACACACCAAATACACACACTCCACACAGCCACCCCCCATACACACACCACCCCACACACACACACACCACTCCCACACAGCCACCCCCCCCCCATACACACACACCACACTCCACACAGCCACACACACACCACACTCCACACAGCCATCCCCCCCCATATACACACACACCAAATACACACACACACACCCATTCCACCCCCACCCCCCCCACACACACACACACAGCCACGCAGACCCACACACTCACAAACACACAACCCCACAAACACGCACCACGCACACGCACACATAATTTGTTGTTATTGCTGTTGAGAGCAGAGAAGAAACAAAAAGAAACAAATCTCCAAGTCGTTCTGGAATTAATTTTTAATTGGAGTGACAGGTTTGTCGAGGAGTGAGCAACGTTAAAAAAAAATAGATCCGTCTCTCGCCAAAACGGATCTGTAGCATCGCCCACAGTGTCTGCTGCAGAGAGATCATCGCTGGGGAAGAGCACTTGGGCTCCCTCGTTCCTTATTTACATTTACAACAGTTTTCCGTCAGGCCTGAGGGGCTGGGCTGAGGGGGGTTAGAGGGTTCAGAGGATGTTGATGGAGAGCAGGAGGTGGAGGAGGGTTAGAGCGAAAAGGTCCGTGCTCGAGGCTGTGGCGGAGTCGGTGGGAGCTGGAGGGAAGATGTGAGCCAGGCTGTTCAGTCTGGTGTAAATGTAGGCGCGTTCCTGCGAAGGTGGTGAGAGAGAGAGAGAGAGAGAGTGGGGTCACTGTCCTCTGTTCAAGCAGCATCGCATTCTCAGAAGCTGTCAACGAGTTTGGAAATCAATTCACCGCGGCTTGCGGCCACAGCAATAACACAAATAATCCTTGCGTTTGATACAGCGCCTTATCAGGGCCTCCGAGCGCTTCACAGGATATGCTGTAAAGTGGAATGAACACGTGTATTGTGGGCGAAAACGCGGCAGCCGGTTTGTGAAAGACAATGTCACAGAAACACCCGTGGGAGTGGGCGATTTGGGGATTTGTCGGCCAGGACACCAGGAGCGAGTAACTCCCTTCTCTATTCGAATAGCATCCCGCAAGATTTTTAATGCCCAACTGAGCAGGCAGACGCACCTCCGACAATGCCTCACATCTCCAGCACGGCATTGGAGCGTCAGCTGAGACTACGTAACTCTGAAGTCCTGCCGTGGCGGGGCTTGAACCCACAACCTTCTGGCTCAGAGGCAAGAGAGAGGGAGAGAGAGAGAAGAGAGAGAGAGCGAGAGTGCTCTGTGTGGAGAAACCGCCTGCATTTGCTTCAGTGGCCTTTTGACATTTTTTTTCACAAAAGCCACAGAGAGGTAAACATCTCAAAGAGTATTACACAATCGAAATCAATGTGAAAGCGAATGTTGTTATTCAGTCAAACGATGGGCCATAACCGTCAAGAGTTACACAAAACATTACACCGTCCAAACAAGACTATTTGGACCGACTATTTTGTGCCGGCACTTATACTGCAGACAGCCCCCACCCCCACCCCTACAATAATAATAATCCTTCATTTGATACAGCACCTTATCATCGAGACGTCTAAATGCACTTGAAGGTATATACTGTAAAGTGAATTGACTGCGTCATCAATACAATACTCTATTCTCTCTCTCTCTCTCTCTCTGTTCTCTTTCTCTCTCGCTATTCTCTCTCTCACTATTCTCTCTGGCTCTATTCTTTCTCTCTCTATTTTCTCTCTCTCTCTGTCTCTATTCTCTCTCCTTCGTGTATCGATGATGTTCTGACTTGGATTCTTCAAAGATCAGAGCCAAAGATCTCAAGATTCTGTAGTCGTATAATTATAACACGATCAGCACCACATGTCGCCCCACAAAACCACAAGGACAACAACTGAGACATTTCCTAAACCGAGCGCTAAGTGACACCTGACGAGAGTGGTAACCCCTGGATGCCCAACAATACTCCAATGGTTTACAACTGGTTAAAACGACAACAACAACAACTTGTATTTACACAGCGCCCTTCACCCGGGATAGCATCCTGGAGCGCTCGAGAGTGGCGGAGTCTGACACTGAGCCACGAGGAGGGGGTGGGGGGCGGGGGGGAAGAGGGCGCGAGCGAGGTGACCATAAGCACGATCAAAAAAAAGGTCTTTTGGCAGGATTTGAAAGTGAGGAGGGCAGCGGAGGGATTGAGGGAGAAAGTGACGGAGTTTCGAAGCGGCTGAAGGCACAGGCCACATGCAACAACAGATGCGAAGAGCAGGATTTCCCTCCCTACCTTTGACGGGCAAATGAGCTGCACCGGCTTTGAAACCGAATAAATCTCCACTTTGCTCCCTTCGGGCTGGAACTGCAACGCAAACCAAAGCCCAAATCACCATAGTCAGTCTCGTGAGACAACGCATAACAATAATAATAATAATCCTGGCATTTTATATAGCGCTTTTCGCGTCTTCTCGCCGTCTCAAAGCGCTTCACAGAACAGACTGTAAAGTGAATTGACTGTATATTTGTGGGCGAACGCGGCAGCCAATTGCGCACAGCAATGTCCCACAAACAGCCGTGGATTGAAAATGACCAATTTTTATTACTGTTTTTGTTATTTGGAGGGATTATTATTTAGGCTCTGTGTGGAGTAAGGAAACTTGCCCAAGGTTCCTCAAAGCGGGACCTTCTCGGGGTTTGCGTCTCAAACACTTAAGCGCGATTGCGAACGTAAATGCAGACGAATACTGTGGGATGCACAGAGTAAGAAGCCCATCGCGCCCCCTCAGATCTAAAAATTAATCCTTAGATTCGATTCAGTGCCTTTCCAGTCGGGAGGACGTCCCAAAGCGCTTCTCAGGGTTTGCTGTCCAAGCGTATCTTTACGTTGTGGGTCTCATGGCCAAAAGTGGCCGCCAATCTGCTCCCAGCGCCGGTCGCTTGGTCTGTGGGCGAAGTAATGACCTTGCGTATCGCGAGAGTTAGCGACCTTGTTTAAATGCCGTCAGGCTCGGAGCGATCTTTCGTACCATGTTGTTCCACAATGCCTTCGCCATCTCCTCGTGCCCTTTCACGCTGAAGTGGAAGCAGTCAGGGCTGAAGAAGGAGTAGTCAATAACTCCGGCCTGAACAGAGACAGAGAAACCGAGTCATGGCTTTTTGGGGTCTGTTCTGGATGATTATGACTTTCCGACCGACTGTTTTGACGTTGGAATCAGCGCAGGAAGAGTGAGGTCAAATAAACCAGCGCCCGACTGCAACCTGCTTTTCATGACAGGAGCTCATATGCACATTCTGTACACGATGGAGCCAGGTTGGGACTTGAGAGGTTGCAAAGGAGCATAGCGCGAGGGATTGAAAGATCTGACGCAATCTAACAACAACAACAACAACAACCAGTGTTTATACAGCACCCTCACACAGGGGAGCGTCCTGGAGCGCTTAACAGAACTGGTGAACTGACCCTCAATAGGAGCTGAAGCGACAATGTGTTGAACATTGGCCTATGTTTCAAGCCAATTAGCTGGTCGTTGTTTGGGAGCTGTGGGGGTGAGGATGGAGGGAAAAGGGTGGTAAAAAGTACAAGAGATAGGCTTTCAAAGAGGAGAGGGAGAGGGGGCGAGTGAGAGAGTTGGGGGAGGGGGGCAAACTATTATGAACACACGATTTACCGCATTTAATGGAGGTGTGGCACTTTTCAGAAAAGGTTGAAGGATAACGGTGAAATCTTGTTTGTGGTCATACCTCCCCGTGTCAATTAGTTCTTCGAGACTGGTCTGAGGGTGAGAAAGAAAGACTTACAATTATCTGATCACTGTAAAAACAAGTATAATAATCCTTGCATTTCATGTAGAATTGGCCTTTTTTTTACTTTGGAGTCCTGTAGCTTAGTGGTTAGAGCACTCGCTTGGCAAGCGAGAGAGAGGACCTGGGCTCGATTCCCGGGCACGGAAAAACGTTGGGCAAGTTACCTTACTCCACACACACGCCTCTGTTTACCGAGCAGCAAGTAGGGACTCGCTTGTTGGCTGTTAAAGACCCAAAGGTGCTATTCCTGAAGAAGAGCATGGAGTTCTCCATCAGTGTCCCAGCCAGTGTGCCGGCCATACCCCACGTCAATAAATAACACAGCTTCAATGTGACCATTGCACTCTGTGGGATATTTCTAGCGGAGATTAGTTGTCAAGTTTTTTAGTTGTCATCCAATACAGTGCTGGGGGCAGTGCTGCATTGTTACAGGTGCCGTCCTTCGGATCAGACATTGCACTAAGGTCGTGTCTGCCTGTTCAGGTGATGTCAATGTCAAGATCCAATTGCCACTGTTTGAAAAGGAGAACGGAGTTTCTCTCTCCGAGTTCTTGGCCAACAATTGCCCCAAATAAAATCGGTCATTCAGTTGGGTGTTTATGGGATGTTGCTGTGCACAAATTGACTGCCACGTTCACCCTCAAAGTTCAGTGGCTACACTCCGCAGTTACATCCTGTGAAGTGCTTTGCATCAGTTTGATGACGTGACAAAGCACTGTATCAAACACAAGGATTATTATTATTATTACTACAATAGTACAGTCGCCACACTTCAAAAGGAAACCCATCGTGAGAAACACTTTTGAGCCGTTAGCTGTAACAAACACAGATTATTATTTATTTCTTGTTGTGTATTATCTGTGGGGAAGATAAGAGTCAGCGAGTTTTTCACGTGTCCTTTGAACGGGAGATAACTGTGCTGGATTCTCCAGGGATGGAGTTTATACACATTCTCTTGTGCATCGTCAATTAAAGGCCTCTCTAGATGCTGCTTTATTCCGTCCTCGAATTGATTAATGTAATGGAGGTGGGCAACAGCTCCTGTGCCCCTCTGTGTAGGGCAGCAGCAGATTATTTCCCCATCATCCGAAGGAATTAATACTTTGCTGTTCTTTTTGTTTTGCGTGGGTGTGTGCGCTTTCGATAGACAATTAAATTAAAAACACAGACCGCCCCCCCCCCCCCTCCTCCCTCCCCCTTTGCTCTTTGTAACGCACTCTTTCTGGTTATATTTACAGACAGGGAACTTTGTCATCGATGATCGCCTACCATTAATATATTAATTATATTATTATTATCGTTACCTGAAACTCTTCGTTAATTCCTCGCAGCTCTCTCAGCTCCACCGATCCGGGAGTTGGATTCACTAAACACGGGCAGAATTTCCTGCAGCAATAACAAATATTGACCGTTTGCTTATATTCCGTTTCTTATACTAGGAACATAGGTACAGGAGTGAGGCCATTCAGCCCCTCGAGCCTGTTGTGCTATTCTATAAGATCAAGGCTGATCTGTACCTCAACCCCAATTACCCACCTTTGCTCCATATCCCTTGATATCCCCTGAACTAACAAACATCTCTCCACCTCAGTCTAGACAACGTGAATTTTTAAATTTGAACGGATCCAGTAATCGAACCGGGATCCAACGCTGGAGGGAAACCGCTTTGCACAAGAAAGGTGGCAGAACTGGAAAAAATATCTTTGCTGCTGCCCTTAGTTCCGGACTGATAAATAATAAGCCTCCATTGAATAACACACAGAGGCTTTAAAGGTAAAAGTCAATCCATACCGTTGAAGTAAGCATCCAAAGGAGCCATCGTTGACCACGCGAAGTCCCTCTATTGGCAGCAACTGGACTAAGTTCACTACAGTTCGCGGCATCTGCGCGAAAGAAGGTTTGTGTGTTCAGTTTCTAATTCGTCAATAACATTTTCTCAATGGCTCGCTTTGTTCTCGCGCTCCGCTGTGGGTGGTGTCAGTCTGGCTGGCTTCGGAGTCAGAAGGTCTTGGGTTCAAGCCTCGCATCATGACTTTGAGCCCACACTCTGGGCTGGGGGTGGGAGGGTGAGGGAGAAGGCGAGGGAGAGCTCGAGCTCTGCCGGTGCCCTCCTTTTTGGACGAGATGTTGAATCAGGTCCTGTCAGGTCAGGTGGATATTAAAGATTCCCTGCCACTGTCTGAGAGGGATTTCTACCGGAATCCTGGCCAACAATAAAACAATATCAATCGTTCACTTCACAGCTGTTGGTGGGACACTCAGCTGTCCGCAAACTGGCTGCTGCTTTCCTCCTACAAAACACACAGTCTCTACAGTTTACAGGGGGAAAAAAAAGGTAAAGTGCTCTGTCAATCACACATCGATGGTGTAAGTCAATAAGGCCCTACGTTGAATGGAAAGGATTATTATATTATTATCATCATCATCCCAATAAGAACAGGTCAAAATCTAGACCCAGAACATTACTCAACAGCTAAACGGCACACAGGAGGGAGATGTCAGGGGCCGCTTTGTACTATTGCTAAAATAGGAAGGAGACGTTCTGTAGCAAATTAGATAAATATTTAAGCAATCTGCTTTCAATTAAGGCTATTGTAAATATCTGCTGACAAGTGTGGTTGAACAGTGCACTTCATTGTGTAATTAGCAGTTACTGTGCGCACTGTAAATTGAGAATAAATGCATTATAAATCAAGTGCGGTTATGACTGATGAAAATCCGGCCTGATTTATGACTGAAGATAGAATACGGAGCACAGAACAAAAGGAGGTTCTACCCAGCGCTCAGGAGCACAGTTGATGTGGGTAGAAAATTCTCAGGACTATTAAGAAAACTAAACCCCCCCCGAACACATCATGGCTGTGAGTCACACAATAAAACGATTGCAGAACTGATTCCAACCCTCCTCCCTCCCTCCCTCACTGAAAGAAAGACTCACAGACCACTTTCGTCTTGATGGTGATCCTCAACACATGAATGAAACTGAGATGACGACATCCATTTATATAGCGCCCTTCACACTTGGGATAGCACCTCAGAGCGCTTCACAGTGGCGAGGTGGGACACCAAGCAAGGAAGAAGGGGGTGAGGGGTGAGGTCTGGGGGGAAGGTGACCATAGGCGCAGTCGGAGGTAGGTTTCAAGGTGGGGTTTTGGAGATTGATAGAGAGGAGGCTGATGTAGGAGAGGAGTGAAGAATCAGCCACTGAAGGCAGGCACGAGAGGGTGGGGGAGCAGAGATGGTGCCACAGAGGAGTGGGCTATGAGATCAGAGAGATTGGGAGATTGAAAGGGATTTACATGCGACGGTGAGGATCGTGTGTGGAAACACCTAATGACTGAAGGCAATGGATTCCATTGATCTTAAGAGGCGTCGTCCACTGTTCCTTATAAGCTAAATAATGAAAGCTTTCAACTAGAAGCAGGTGATCGTGTTATTATGGGATGGTCCAGTTAGAAGCCAAAAAAAACTATACGAACTTTCACTGGACTCACTCCACCATTGCTGAGATACTATTTTGCGTAAAGAATGGTATACCTGTCCAAGTGTCATCGTTGAACTGATCGTAAAACGGTTCAACTCTTATTTTCTTTCCAGTGATGGTTAAAGGGACCAAAGAACATTTAGTTGGGGTGGGGATGGGGAAACAATTCAGATCTTTTTGAGACATGACTTACCTCCTTGGAAAGTATATCCAAGGCCTCAGTGACATTGTGTATGAAGCTGGAAGGTGAATAGAGAACCTGCGACAAAATGTATCTCGTTAATAAAATCATAAAGCAAGCATTGATCTAGATCTGCCGTAAAAAAAATAGGTCTAAATGTAAACATCCTGTAGTTCAGGCTTTAGAGCAAGCGAGAGGACCTGGGTTTGATTCCCGTGCAGGGAGAAACGTTAGGCAAGTTTCCTCACTGAGCATGCCTCTCTTTACCCAGCAGTAAATAGGATCCTGGTTGTTAGTCAATTGGCGGATCACTAAGCAGGGGTTATAATCCTTCAAAAAAAGTAAATAAATAAAATACTAATAATCATTTGGTCGCTCAATCCACGACTGTTTGTGGGACGCTGCTGTGCGCAATTGGCTGCTGCGTTTCGCCCACAAATATATACAGTCAATTCGCTTTAGCAGATATTCTGTGAAGCGCTTTGAGACGTCTCAATGACATGATCAGGCGCTATATCAAAAGCAAGGATTATTATAAAAATAACCACAGGTTCTTCAAATTCGTAGTACTATGATTACTACCAAAAAAAAATCCAATTCCTCCAATACTCATCCAATTTTGCAATATTTCTTAATAGGATTCCTTAATGGTTTAAACACATGGTTTAGCCTCAATAACTATTCAATGCAAAGCATTCTATGTTTCCGAGATCCTTACTGCTGGCGGTGGGGGTGAGGACGATGGGGGAAACCTACTTAACTCCTCAATCCTGAGTTTATACCCCCTTCGTTGCTGATTTTCCAACCACAGGGAATAATCTTTCACCATTTATCCTGTCAAAACCTTTCAAGACGTGATGTGCACGACAAATTCATTTAACACATGCTTATGAATACAAGGGCCAAATTATATTTTCACATACTTTTCCCTCATGCTTTAATCTCCAAGGTGCTCGGTTAATAATGTTGCTCCTTTTGCAACACTGTGCAATTGTCTACGCAATTAAACCAGGAAGATATTTACCTTATTTTTACAGTAGTCGCATAAATCATTGATTCCGATGAAGACAGTCAGCAATTTCCAGTCCTCTGCAAAGTTGATCCCCTGCATTTTGACAAATATACAATATTAAATCTTCACACAATGTTTTAAGGCCTAATGGGCATGAAGAGGAAAAGTTGCTTTACACTGAAGATAGGACCACGATAGATTAATTGGTGATTTATCTCCATTCTGCGTGCAACATGTTGTCAGGACAGATTGGCTTCAGTGTTTATTACATAATAATAATCTCTGAACTCTAACTCAAAGTATGAAGAATCAGAGGTGGTTTTGACAATGATGAGGTGCTGTATCACTCATTATTTAAATATTGTTCATTTTTAATTTGAACGAGTTGGTGAAAAAACAGTGCCGTGTGGCATTCGCTCTCAGAACCAAATGACACGTTTTTTTTCAATTTTCCCTCGCGCAAACCGCACAAATATTGATTAACAACTATTTAAACCAGGGTCGTGTCTGTGCCTGTTCAGGTGGATGTTAAAGATCCGGCGATGCTGTTCGAAACAGAGAAGGGAGTTTCTCCCAATGTCCTGTCCAATAATCTTCCAGATTAAAAAAAAACTGTGGTGATTCCACTTCAAGGCTGTTTTGGGGACTTTGCTGCACGTTGCTCTATCAAATGCTTGGATTATCATTATTATTAACATATTTGTTCTTTTTACGCGAGAGCAATTGACAATGACCCAAAAGAAATGACAAGAAATGACAAGCATTACGGCATTATTTAAACTGCTGAAAAATGGCAACTCTTTGCTTTCCTTTAGACACAAACATCCTGCCGGGTTACTTACGGGAAATGCTTTCATAATGTCAACCAGCCGTCTTGCTTGCTGAGGCATTTGGCTGGAGAAAGGGGGATGAAAGACATAGAACATCATCGACAGCAAAAGGTATAAAGATTCTCGATGATAAACTCAGATTTCACTAGTACAGAGAGGAGAAATAATAAGGTATAGGTGCCCCAAGATACAGTGGGAGGACATCTCAAAGCACTCAACACAGTTGGCTGGCCACCTGAGCTGGGTGCGGGAGATAAGAAGGGTGGGGAGAGGAGTAATACAATATAAAATTATATTTGTATAATGCCTTTCACATCGAGAGGACTTCCCAAGGCGCTGATTAGATGATGGAAAGCGCAGTGAAAGAGGTTGGCCTTGAGACAAACCTTGATTGGGGGTAGGAAGGAAGGAAGGAAGGAAGGAAGGAAGGGAGGAAGGAAGGAAGGAAGGAAGGAACAAGTTGGAGGGATTCCAGGATGGAGTTCCAGAGAGCGAGTAGAGATCTCGTGTTACTCACAATGTGTTGGCTCCCGTCACTGCAAAGTTAAACCCCGTCTGGTCCAGCGTGGGGGAGATTTGAAGGTAAGTTTTGGACTTGGAGTAGCCGGTGATGTTGGGGTTGAAGAGCTTGAGAATATCTAAAAACAGATGACATTTTCACTAAGCTTCTCTCACTCTTTCCCTCTCGATAATAATAATTGTTGCATTTGATACAGTGCCTTATCATGTCATTGAGACGTCTCAAAGCGCTTCACAGGATATACTGTGAAGTGTGGTGACTGTGTATTTTATGGGCGATTGTCTGTGTTGAAATGAGACACGTGACAAAAGCACCCCCACCCCCACCCCCTTCTGACTCTTTATTTACAGATCTCAGTCTCGCGCCCCCTCAAGGGTCAGGTTCGACAACCGTGATGGCAGAGCTGCACAAAGTCCTTTTCCTCACACTTACTTGGAAGAGTAATAACCTCGTGGAAAGTCCCGTAGCCACCGATACTACAGACGAAAATCAAAACGGTTAAAAAAAGAGATAAAACGTAGAAATTGTTTCACATCTCACGGCCGACAGTCGGAATTGTAGGAATGCACAAAAACTGAAGTGAGGAGCTTGGCCCACGCTCCACTTAACTTACCTCCAAGAAACGTGTCGATATTCGATTGCCAACTGCAGTACATTTGTAGCGTTCGCACCAATTGCCGTCTGTAGGAAAGAAAGGAGTTCTCAGCCAAAGAACCTGGATTTGTTTTTCAAAAAGAAAACTTCTGGCCTCACGGTTCCAGTGAGGCCCCGAAACTCTTGCTCTCTACCCCTCGATCCCTCTGCCTTGCCCCCTTCCTCGCCCATCCTCACCTCGTATCTGAAGACCTTCCTTTTTGACCGGGTCTACGGTATACCTCCCGCCTCTCTCCTGCTCAGCGTCACCCTCCGCCGATGTTAAACGCTCTGAGACGCTACCCCGCGCGCATGAAGGGCACTGTGTAAATACAAGTTGTTGTTGTTGAGCTCCCGGCTCAGCCGGTAACAACCGCCTGGAAACTATAGCACTAAACGCTGCTGACACATTTTCCTGACTGGGCTTTTAATAACGCGGTTACACACTTATAGTCAAACTGTTTCCAGAGAGGGCAACTTACTGTCATAGAATCTCCCAGCGCTGCGACGATTTTAATATCTGCTGGTTTTAGAGTGTGAACTAGACGAGGAAAGCAAACAGAATCATCGTGTTCAGTGGTTTTGACCAGGATAAATGTAGTTTATTACAATAGCAGTCTTAATTCTTTGGGGTTGACTTGAGTGCTTTACTCTCTGCTCTTAACTTGCGCTGTCCTTCACTGTGAGCCAAGGCAGTGAATGCTGACGGGCAATTACACTGTAGGGGATGTTGTGGCTGAACCTCCTCCTGTCCTCAGCCAAAGTCAAGACAGTTTCCAATGGATGAGAGGGTGGAGGGAGGGTTTGGGTGGTCACTTGATAGTAATCAGGAGCAGGGAGAAACATCAGGCAAGTTTCCTTACTCCACGCACCTCGGTTTATCTTGCAGTAAGTAGGAACCTGGTTTTTAGGCAATTGGTGGCTCCCTCCCTCGCTTCCTTCAAGGCACGCCTCAAGACCATCCTCTTCGACTGTGCCTTCGGCCACCCTCCTACCACCACCCTCCTTGCACATCCCCTTCCCAACCCCCCACCCCGCTCAGGGCCTAATCCCTGACTGTCCAACACCTTGGGACGTCCTCCCAACATGAAAGGCGCTTTACAAATGTAATTTTGTGTTGCATTGCTTTTCCGGGGGTAATAATCCCTTCAAAATAAATAAACAAATAATAAGCGTCCGGTCTGTTGCGTCCTGTAACAGGATAAAAATGATTGCGCCCTTCTTTACGTCACGGGGAATGTTTTGTTGAGATAAATGTAAGTATCATTTCCACCTATCAATAAATATATATCTTGTTTGGAAAAAAGATACTCAGCCCGGTCTGGGATTGAAGCTGGGAATTTCCGGCCTAATGTTTACGTCCCGGATTGACGGCTTAAACCGACCGAGCCATCGGGGAACCAAAATCAGAGCCACGATTTGATTTCACGATTGATTTGAATTGCGTGGGTGAGGCTGATCGAACACACGCTCGCGTACGTATCAGGCTTGTTTACCTGAGGTGGGCACGGTGTCTGAAGGCGTCATATCAGGGCAAACGAAGGAGGAGTTTTCAGCGGTCTGCTTCTCAATCACGTTTTCGTGAAAATCCTTGGGAGGGAGAGGCCGTTACCATGTTTTTGTCGTTCAAATCGTTTGAATGATTCACAGAAATGCGATGTATGCACTCAAGCAAATCGTGTCCTTAACCTGAATTTCCGACAGACAGATACTTGGTTGCGTCGAGGTATTAAAGACCTGCCACAATCCAATAAACTGGTGGAACCGAGGTCTCGTCAGCCTGCTCAGGATGATAAAGGTCTCGTGGCACTGGTTAAAAAGCGATGGGAGTGTCTCTCTCCTGAATAACCAAATCCCTCAGACTAATAAATGTGGTCGCTCGCTCTGTGACGGCTTGTGGGACGCCACTGTGCGCAAACGGCTGCCGCGTTTCATCCTCAAAGTACAGTCAAAGCACTTTGCAGTATATCTTTGCTCAGCGCTTTGAGACGTTTTTTCAACGACACGATAAGCCGCTACGTCAAATGCAAGGATTAATATTATTGTTATTATTATTTTTATAAACGATATTGTTAAAAAAACACAACGTTGAGCATTGGAACGCCACAAAGGCCACAGGATATATAAAGTGCTCAATGATGTGGGGAGAGGGAGGGGGAGATGATTCAGCATTAATACGTGAGAGTGTTTAAATTCTGTACACCACCACATTATCAGAGCAGATACTTACCCTGGTTCCGTACTGTGAAACGTCATCTTTGATCCCATCCGCATCATGTTCCCACCAGCGGGAGCCTGCGGGTCAAATCAGGCATCGAGAGGTTGTTTTTTTGTAAAAAAAAGCAACTGGGGAAAGATGTTGAAAAGGGTCCGAATTCTTGAAGGTAACGTTCCCGAGGGACTCACCTTGTGCGTGTGCACTGACCAGGGCACAAATGGAGAGAAACAGTGCTGGGTTTTCCATCGCTCACATGTCAATGAAAGGCAGCAGGTCAGCAGTTGCCTAAAGCCCCTGTGGAACAGAGAAGCTGAGAGACGCAGCGGAGATTATTGTGCTGCAAAGTCAGATTGCTCACTGTCCACCGAGGCTCTCCCCGGGGAAATGCCATTCATCTTGAAGCGAGCCAGATTAATGCCAAGATCAGATACATCGAGCACATTTTTATATGAAAAAAAATAATCCAGATAACAATCTGCTGACTGTGGAGTGGAGGTGTCGCAGTTATTTGACGAAGTGAACACTGTTTTAACCATTGAAGTGCTGAATTTCCTTCCGAGGCTTTCAATTTGTAGAATTCTTCACATTGTACACGATATATTTGAAAACTAGGAGTGAGTGCAGGGCAGTCATGTCTCTGTGTGTGAGTCTGTGAGTGTGTGTGTGTCTGTGTGTGTGTGTCTGTGTGTGTGTGTCTGTGTGTGTGTCTGTGTGTGTGGGGGGGTTGGGGGTGGGATTGGGAGTGGGAATGAGGGAAAGACAGCATGATAGAAATGTGCGTGAATGGAGACGTTGAGAAAAGTCATTTGAACTCTGATTAAATTACTGCTGTGTAGTCAGTCACCCACTGTGTAGTTTGTGGTATTAGATTACTTTCAATACTGCAAAGTGCACGGAGAGGTTCTATTCAGTTATTGTTCTGTTTTTTCTGCTGACCATTGGGATTTAGTTCAGATTCACACACACAGTGCACTCACTCCATATCGATGACACATAATAACCAGCACCCAAAGGCTTCCTCAACAAACTGTGCTCAACACGTGGATAATTACTCTTGCCTTCGAGATGCACTTTGCAAAAAGAATACTTTGCATTTGTACTTGAATCCTGATATCCTCTATGGATATTTGTTGTCGAGAGGACGTCTCGAAGCACTTGACAGGAAGAATCGTACTCCAAAGAACAGTGACTTCTGCAGGATTTTGCAGGTGAACATGGAGGGCAATTTTGTTTGCACACAGCAATGTCCTGCAAACAGTCATGGAGTGAATGTCACCAATTTGATCGGGAGAATTGTTGGCTTAGGATATAGGGAGAAACACTCTGCTCTTTTCAAATAGTGCCATGGGAACTTTTAACGTCCCAAATCTTTTTTTTTGGGGTAAGAACAATCTTTTCGAACTCGTTTACTGCTCATCGGGAATTCTCTTCCAAGAAAACACCTGCCTCCGTTTCACAAAGACCCATCTCTCCCTCTGCCTTTGGCTCACATGAAACTCCACCCGCCCTTGTGTTCCTTCTCCACATTTACGTTGTTACGCGGCATAATTTTACGTGTAAATCGTCGCACAAAACGCACGTTGCTGCGATAAAGCGACGTGCAGTTGACAACAAGAAGAAGATTGCATTTATTGAGCGCCTTTCACGTCGGGAGGACGTCCCAAGGCACTGTACAGTTGGGTTGGGACCCGAGCATTGGGGGGAAATGGTCAGGGTGAGGGGAGGGAATGGAGGGAGCGAGGAGTGGGTAGAGAGTCGAGAGCGGAGCTGAAGGCTGAAGGTCAAAGAGAAAGGTCTTGAGACCGGCCTTGAAGGAGGAAAGTGAGGAAGCGGCGAAGGCACTGGGGATGGAGTTCCAGAGCCTCGGGGCTGAGAGGCTGAAGGCCCGACCACCGATGGTAGGGCGATTGGGGCGGGGGATGTGGAGCAGACCGGAGCCAGAGGAACGGAGGGTACGGAGGGGGTACGTGGGGGGATAGTAGGTCGGAGAGGTAGGAGGGAGCGAGGCCATGAATGGCCTTGTAGGTGAGGATGAGGATCTTGAATTCGATCCTCTGGGGGATGGGGAGCCATTGGAGGCGAGCGAGGGCGAGGGTGAGGGTGGGAGTGAGTGTGAGGGCGAGGGTGGGAGTGATGTGGTCGCGGTGTCTGGTGCGGGACAGTACACGAGCTGCAGAGTTCTGAATGACCTGCAGTGTGGAGGGAGGGCCGGGAAGGCCGACGAGGAGAGAGTTCCCATAGTCCAGCCTTGAGGTGATAAAGGTGTGGACCAGAGTTTCAGCCGCGTGAGGGGTGAGGGAGTGCCGCAGTCTCTAGCGATGTTCCGGAGGTGATGGAAGGCGGTGCCAGTTATGGTGCGGATATGAGGAAGAAAGGAGAGCTCAGGGTCAAACAGAACCCCGAGGTCCCTGACCGGCTTCGAGAGGTGGAGAGTGCGGCCTTGGATGCTGATGCTGACAAGTGAGCAAAACTTTTAAGTGCACAAACATGCAGGGGTTACGCCATGTGCACAGCCCAAACTCACTTAGGTTGTCAGATGCTGTTCTTTTAAGCAGCGTCAATGCAAAAGACAAAATCCTCCATTTTTGCGAGGGAGTACACTTTCCACGCCAACATTTCATCCATTTATTCTATTCAAGTTACTTTGGAATTGGGACTTCTTGCACTTCAAGCACTCTCTGAAGCGTCACGTGTGACACTCACTTTTAATAGAACATTTCCGTCAAACTTAAACCTTTTAAATCATACACATAAACTACGGTTGGATCCACTTATGTGCAAACATCGCTGAAAAGTACTAAGCGCAGTTGTGCAGACTCAACACATTCGAATGTCATTTTACTGTGGATTGAAATGTAAATCATAAAGATCTGCAGGAATTCCTTCCCCCCCGCCCCCACCTCACTATACATTGACATGGTTTCAACTTGAAATATTTCTACCAGGTTAGGAACATTTCACAGAATGCAGCATTCTCTGAATAAGCATAAAAATCAAAATGCTGAAAGTACTGAATGTCCGTGAAACGCACAACAGTGTAGAACAATGGCGGAGGGGACAATGGGCGGATTAAAGCGCGTCGCATGGCAGGAATCCAACTGAGGGATCCATGTTGACACCAGAAACTTGATATAAAGCTTGACCACTTTCTGTACGTCATCTGAACTTCCACCGTGTCATGGGTTTAATTCCTCGCGTTCTCGTCTCTGGTCGTAGGTTCAATCCCCGCCTCAGACGTTTGATGTCCTAGTCTACGATGGGACACCCGTGCTGTGCTGGATGCGTTCCATCCCGTAAGATGTTAAACCGGGGTCCCATTTGCGTATTGTTTTTTGAATGGACGTTAAAAGATCTTACAGTACTATTCGAAAACGTGAGTTTTTCTCTCTCTCTCTCTGTGTGTCTTGGGCAACAATCTCTCAGATGGAATCCATAAAAGAAATGAAGACAACCACGTCTGCGCTCTTCCAATACATTCACGATAAACTAACATTTTTTTTATTCACTTGCTTTAAAAACGTTTCAAACGTGAAATTGTTCAATACGTCCAACAGAGATTTTCCTTGCCAGTCGCGCACAAAATGCCAACAGAAAACACGGCCCCGGACTTTCACATGGATTTACGTGATTGTACAACAGAGCTTTATTTAAAGTACGAGGAGATGCAGATCAGGAATCCAGACAAGGGGACAAATAAATACACAAAAGACTAAAACGATAACGACCCATTGTGTAAAATCAAATTACCAGAGTCGAATGGCCAGGAAATACGTAAAATGAACGCTTGAAAAGTTCAAAAGCAGCAGATTAAAATCGGATAGGCTCAGAAAGTTGCATAATAAGGAACTATATTCTAGTTTTTTCAATAAACTTCCAAGGTATTTTGCCGAACCTTTCCACAGAAGATTAACGGGTGTTAAATAGTTCACGATAGCCGGATATGGTCTTTTGGTCTATGGAACAAATAGGTAAATATCTCTCATTGCATACTTTCCAAGATTCTTTTTCTCCAATGATAATAATCTTTACATTTGATACAGAGCTTTATCATGTCTGAGACGTCTCAAAGTGTTTCACAGGAGATGCTGTAAAGTGAATTGACTGTATACTTTATTGGCGAATCACAGCAGCCATTCGTGCACAGCAGCGTTCCACAAAGTCATGGTTTGAGTGACCAAATGATTATTAACAAGCGATGTATCTGAAAAAACACACACCAGACTCTCTTTCACGCGTACCATCTTTAGGAACACAAAAAGCAGATTACAAAGGAGATGTTTTATATGGGTCGACCATTAGTGAGAGATGTGCAATTCTCCAAAGGCTATGGTTTGACTAGTGCATTACTGAAACAAAATCCACAAATCAGGGTCTACAGCTGATGCTGGACACTTTATTAAAACTTTTTAAAGCGCATAATATACAGCTTGCAGCTAATAATTAGGTTGAATTTTCAATTCACAAAAGATTTACCATATAAAACAGTCTGTACACCTTATTAACTTCTTTTTTGAAACAATTATTTTACACCACATCAGCTTTTACTTATTGGTTTATAATACATTACATTTACAATACGCGATCCGATTTGATTACAATTGCCAGTTGAGACACATTACACCTACACCTCCCAAAAAGGAACTAAAGCAGCAAACACAAACTACTGTAACCCAAAACCCACGATCTTTACATTAAAAAAAATCAAAATGCCGTTTGCTATGGAGCAGGATTACCACCCGAATTCCTTGGACATTTGATCATGGGTTTGGTTCCTTAAATTGAGGAAAAACATTTAATGCAGTAGCTCTTCCATTGCCAACTACGCAATTCTCTCCATTTCGTTAGAAAAGAACAAGGTAGCCAGTCGTGCGTGGCTTTAACGTAGTCTATATGTCTTTAACAGGGGTTTTCTCTGTAGCATTTGTAAAACACCTACACCATCTTTCAAGCACAGCATTATTATACCACAAATTAGATGTACTTATGAACCCAGTGGAGCAAGACGACATACACACTGATGTGGTTTTTCCAGTCAGAAATACAACAACTTAAAACGTCTGGCGGCTGCTCGTGTGGTAACCAACATCGTGTCAGGGCAAACTGACTGCCCGCCTTTTCAGCTGTTGGTTCTCTGCATTAACCAGGTTTAAAAGTAGCCCGCCGAGCAAAACAACTCAATTACACTTCAAAACACTCCAAATAATAATAATAATCCTTGCATTTGATACAGCGCCATATCACAGCTCCGAGACGTCTCAAAGCGCTTCACAGAATATACCGTAAAGTGAATTGACCGTATATTTTGTGACCCTAAAAAGAAAAAGCCTGGTTCTTTCAAAAACTATTTTTTTCATGATTTGGGGTTAGACCCCCTGGACAGGACAATAAGTTTTATCTTTTAAATTGTTCTATTGATCAAATATTGCGAAGGCAAAACATACTCGGTTGCCAAAAATGTGCGTCGGTCCAACTGGAAATCTGAAGCTACAGCGACAGGGTCGACTTGTCTTGTGTAAGCCAAGTGTAAGCATAAATGTTTTCCGTGCCATGTGGAAATGCATGTGAAAAGGAGACTTCTTTAATGGTGCAATTTGCGATCTCACTAAGCCATCTCACTGATTAATTCCCTCTTTGCACACTTAACACATAATACATCCGTGTTTACATGGCTCAGGATGGGCCACATTAAAGCGATTTTTATTTTGTAACTCATTTTCCATTCACGCACAATTTTTCCCTAAAGTGGCAATGTAAGTTCATCCTGAGATAGGTCACTAGCTTCACTGTATTCCTTTAATGGCTTTTTCAGTAGCAAAAAAAAATGGAAACACATCAAGTAATATTACACGCCGTTATCAAAGGAACATCAGTTCAAAAGCTGAGTCAGATGTTTGGCAAATGTAACAGAGGACACAGTTCTTCACAGAAGAGCAGAACAAATAGCAAAGACATACTGGACAACTACATTGCCCCTTTGAAGTGGCTGTGCAATGTACTCTTGTAGTGGCACTTCTAGATGAAATCAAACCCTGTTGAAGGATTCAGTAGTTTGTTGAAACTCATAATTTAAATTACATAAATCTTAACATTATATTGCAGAAATGAACACAACTAAAAGCTCAAAACTGGCAGCAAAAATAAAGTTGTGTGTGTGTGTGTGTGTGTTTGTGTACGTGTGGGGAATCAGGTGAATTCAAGTGACTAAAGTAAGGTGTTTAGTAAGTAAGACCAAAGCATTTAGTAGGCTTCTTTTATCCACTCTTTCAATGTTCATCATAACTAGGAAAGTCTTAGTAAACCCAAAATAAGTTTCGTATATTTAAAAATAGTTGCAATTTGACTCAAAAGTGTTCAAATGACTGATAAGTCTTAATCTGTCGCTGCAGGAGTTGGTATTGAACAAACAAAAAAAAACCTGCTGTGCCTAGAACTTGTTTTTTTTTTGCTTTTTTTAAAAAAATGAAAGAAAACGTTAGCTATTGCTGCTCGTGTTGGGGTTCTGCCCTCTGAGCGCCTGCTGGTCGCAACTCAGGCTGTTGCTGTCTTTGTCTGTAAGCGATTACAGTTCCCAAGAGTAAAGCCAGTACAGTCATGAGGTAAAGGTCCCACTCAGGTCCCAGTAACTGGTCCAAGTCAACCTGCGTCCATATCTCCCGGACCTGAAACGAGAGATCAATGAGAGTTTCAATTGCGCTGACAGGAATCCAAGATTTTTGGGGGGAGGGTCAACTGGAAAGAAAATAGATCAATAATAGGATTATTATGGAAACGTCAAGAATTATATACTCCTTACTGCTTTGAGTTATTGCAAGACCGTTTGCTTTGATCACCAAGTGGGACCACAGATGCGCAGTGAAGAAATGCTTCAACAAAGAGAAAATTAGTTGAGATGGAGACCATTTCTCTCTTTAGGGAAGTTTGCTTGGGGATAAATAAATATAAATATAAATAAATGGCTTTGTTGCAATGAACAAACTTAAAAATATAAATGTAATTTGTCGTTGTTAGGAAGGTTGGAGCAACGAGTGGACTGGAACACTAGAAACCGATCTTATATTTGAAAATAGTGGCAAGTTGACTGAAAAGCGCACTGAAGTGTTTTTTTTTTTAAAAGTTTTTCAAACTGCTTTTCAACAAGACAAGGAGTTTTAACAAGACCGAATGATATTCGACAGACATACCTACAAGAAGTTCAGAGTTTACAATAAGCGGGGAATAAGGGGACGACGAAATTTATTCCAAAGAGATAATAACTGCTGACTTACTTTGTTCTCCTTCAGATATTCCAGCGCGTACATTAGCCCCAGTTTACACAGTGCCAGGAACACAGGGACCTGAGCATCGGGACTTGTCTCTGCAGCCATGTCATAGAAACGCTTTGCAAGATAGATGTCCTTTGAGGAAACATGGTCACATGTCAGCTATACAGCGGAAATCACAATTTCCTACCTTGTAAACACAATCAGCGTTCACTTATACAATTCTAACTTACATGGTTAGGAGCTGCTTCTCACCGCGTAAGATTCTTTCCCACTCGCGAAGTAGAATTACACCATGAGAACCGGCTGCCGTACCTACAAAGCAACATTCCTTGTTGTCCGTCTGCATTGCTGCAGAGTAAGGACCTTCCCTGAAGGGTGTTGTGAACTATGTATGAAAGGTCTAACTGTACGAAGATTAATAAATTCTCAGTCTCGGAGAGGAAGTCGAATGCAGCAAGCATTTTCACATCAGGTCGAGAAGCAGATTTTATAAGCAATTACTACTCGTCTCTGTAGCAACTCTCAACTGCACTATGTCATAGGGACAGGACTAGGCCATTCAGCTCCTTGAGCCTGTTCCACCATTCTATAAGATCATGGCTGATCTGCACCTCAAGTCCAATTACCCGCCCTCACCCCGTATCCCTTGATCCCCTGACCTGACACCTATCTATCCACCTCAGTCTTGCAGATGTGATTGTCCAGCTCGCAGTGAGGCAAGAACATGAACAGGGAAATGAATGAGTTAATTAAAGATTAGTGACAACACAGTACTGACTCCACGCGATCGGAACATCAGACCTCCCCCTCCCCCCACCCCCATTAAACAGGCTCCTACCTGTTTAATTCCCAGCCCCTTCTCATGCATGTACCCCAGGTTAAACATGGCCTGGGCACTATGCTGCTGTTCAGAGGCCAATCGGTAGTGGATCACTGCTGTTTCATAATCAACATCCGTGCCATAGCCATAGAAATGGTAGTCTCCCAGCTTGATTCTTGCAACTGTATACCCTAAAACAAGACCAACGATTGCACACAAGTTAGTGAAAGTTATTAACAGCATCCCGTCTCCAACAGCACTTTGAGACGTCTCGAAGACGTGATAAGGCGCTATCAAATGCAAGGATTATTATTATTATTAAGATCAACCTCTGCAAAACACACAGGCAAGCCCCAATATAACAAAGTCATCGGGGCCCCAATATCTAAAGGGGGCGCATATTACAATGAAGCAGAAAAACAGTGACAGAGTTCCAGGTCAATATAGGATTAGGTTAAAGACCTCACTGTTTGGAACTGGAATTGTCAACGTGCAACAAGTTAATCTGAAGCAGTTTATGTTCAACCTGATTCCCATTTCATTTCAGCAGCTGATCTGGAAACCTTACCTTGTGCTGCGGCTCGATTCCAATGCAGCAATGCTCGGGGATAGGTCTCATTCTCACCAAAGATTTTAGCTTCTCCTGCAGAAAAATGAGAAAGTCAATGAAAAGGTTTGAAAACAGAGTTAACTTGCAACAAACTTTAATGGGGTTCATCTTCAAAAAAAAAAAATAATTTGGTCACTCAATCCACGACTGTTTGTGGGACGCACCTTTCATTTCATTAATGATTTGAGAAAGGTGGCATGTTTGGGGCTAACCTAGATTCCTTTAAAAACAGCTATTTCAAGTAGTTCAAGAGCTATACGTTGCGCTCACCTTTCCAGGACGCATTAGCAGGGAGGTCATCGATCTAGCCTCTAGGAATACAATTGACTACGGTTTTTACAGCAAAGACTAGACAAGAACTATTACATAATTGCCCACAAAGTACAATCAATTCACTTTACGGTGTATCCTGTGAAGCGCTTTAGAGAGATCTTGAAGATGCGATGAGGCGCTGTATCAAATGCAAGGATTATTATTGTTATATTCTGCAAGACCTCTTAGTTCAAAAACTGAATAGGCCACAAAAGAGGTTTGCAAGTGTAGGAAGTTCAGAAATGTGCTGATCATTTTCGATCTAAACAGTGTCAGGCCCGGCTTTTGTCCTCACTTTGATCCAGAATGAATGCAGCATTGCTCTGAGCCACCTCATAGCCTTGCTCAGCCAGTATAAAGTACTGCACCAGCGCCGAATCCGTGTCTCCCTCTTTGTAGCTGCCGTAGGCAGACATCAGTCTCTCTGACCATCGGCCTCGCTCACAGACGTTTTTAAATAGCTGCACAAGTGGGAGAGTTTAGAGAAAAGAGGTTAGGAGAATGGAATTCAATTAATTACAGCCAACTGCGTGCGATGTGATCAAACGATAAGAGCTTTTAAAGAGGAAGGGTATTGTGCTGAATAAATGCATTAAATATGACTGCCTGAAGACAAGCATCTTTTGTGTACCTCACTTCTCTCTGCTTACTTTGTATTCGAACTGCTGGCCTGAGGGAGCTGGGGGGCTAAGATGTATATAACGACAACTACAACTTGAATTTATACAGAGCCGCTTCGTGCAGGGGAGCGTCTCAGAGCGCTAAATAAACTGTAAAGGCAGTATAAACTGACAGTCAGCACTCCCCGAGTTCTCGTCTGATGAGGATAATTATTCCCAACGTGCTTTTTTTTACAAAAAAATGTTATGGAAGAGATTGGAAATGCACCCAAACAATGAACCGTAGCAGCAGAAATTCAACGGTTCATAAACCAAAGTGAATGCGTTCAGAACCAGAGAACAGAAAGGTTCAACAATAATGATGTACCACAGTCTGCATAATGTTACTGTGGTTCAACTCTTTGAAACCAACAGAGGAATTGGTTTATTCCTCCACCTTTAAGGCCATCCATGGCCTCGCCCCCTCCTGCCTCTCTGACCTGCTGTCTCCCTACCAACCTGCCCGCTCCCTCCATTCAGCGGACTCCGGCTGCTCCATGTCTCCCGCCCGACCATCACTGGCCGGGCTTTCAGCCTCTCTGCCCCCACACTCTGGAACTCCATCCCACGGTCCCTTCGCCTCGCTTCCTCCCTCACCTCCTTCAAGGCCGGTCTCAAGACCCTTCTCTTTGACCCTGCCTTTGGTCTCCCTCCCATCTCTCTGCCTTCCCTTATCACCCCTCCCCCATGCTCAGGCCCCGACACCTGACTGTTCGCGCTTTGGGATGTCCTCCCAACGTGAAAGGCGCTCTATAAATGTAGTTTTGTTGTTGTTGTTGAATGTAAACGTAGAAGATCTCCAAACCGAACAGTAAAGGAGAATCATCTTGTACACAACTTTTACAAGCATGTAATCAGATTCCATTCGGCTTTTTGAAAAAATATATTGCGTGTAAAAGACTTTGATCCCCAACAAGAACGGAGAATGTTTGGGCACTCAACTTAGATATAACGCTCACCTCAACAGCTGTGTGGCAGGATCGAATTACACCGGTTCCTGTTGCGTGCATTTGAGCCAGGTTATAGAAGGCCAGGATGTGCCCAGCTTGTGAGGCAAGGTTGAAATATTTCAAGGCTTGCTTGTAGTCTCTCTTCACACCTATACCATCTGGAACACAACACGTACAAGTTCACAAAACACAGAAAGAGCAACAAATTTTAAGCTTTCAAAAGCAGCTGTTTATAAAAAAGGGGCCGGAAGCATTTTAGAGGACGGATTTTTCTTACACTGCCCTTTTAATGTTTTACTGATGATGCGACCACATCACTCCCACCCTCGCTCACCTCCACTGGCTCCCCATCCCCCAGAGGATCGAATTCAAGCTCCTCATCCTCACCGACACGGCCATTCACGGCCTCGCTCCCTCCTATCTCTCCGACCTACTATCCCCCCACTTACCTGCCCATACCCTCCGTTCCTCTGGCTCCGGTCTGCTCCACATCCCCCGCCCCAACCGCCCTACCATCGGTGGTCGGGCCTTCAGCCTCTCAGCCCCGAGGCTCTGGAACTCCATCCCCAGTGCCTTCGCCGCTTCCTCCCTTTCCTCCTTCAAGACCTTTCCCTTCGACCAAGCCTTCAGCTCCCCTCTCGACTCTCTACCCCCTCCTCGCTCCCTCCCTTCCCTGCCCTCACCCTGACCATTTCCCCCCAATGCTCGGGTCCCGACCCAACTGTTCAGCGCCTTGGGACGTCCTCCCGACGTGAAAGGCGCTCTATAAATGAAATCTTATTGTTACAACATGTATCAGTTAAACTTTCTTATATTCTAAGAAGCCTCTCCAGGACTTTAGTCATTCATATGATAATAATAATAATAATCTTTACATTTGATATAGCGCCTTATCACATAATTGAGACATCTCAAAGAATTCCACAGAATGTACTATGAAATGAATGGACTAGATTCTGTGGGTGAAATTCACATATTAAATAAATGCTCTGTGGTTGAATAAATGATTTGCACTTTGAGAAGTTGGATTCTTTGAAAGGCAGAACAAGTTGCTTTCAATGATCATAGAATCATACAGCACAGGAGGTCATTCGGCCCATCGTGTCTGTGCTGCTCTTTGAAAAGAGCTTCCAAATCAACCCCACTCCCCCGCTCTCTCCCCATAGCCCTGATCAACCCCACTCCCCCCCCATAGCCCTGATCAACCCCACTCCCCCACTCTCTCCCCATAGCCCTCATCAACCCCACTCCCCCGCTCTCTCCCCATAGCCCTGATTAACCCCACTCCCCCCCCATAGCCCTGATCAACCCCACTCCCCCGCTCTCTCCCCATAGCCCTGATTAACCCCACTCCCCCCCATAGCCCTGATCAACCCCCTCACCCCCACTCCCCGCGCTCTCTCCCCATAGCCCTGATTAACCCCACTCCCCCCCATAGCCCTCATCAACCCCACTCCCCCGCTCTCTCCCCATAGCCCTGATTAACCCCACTCCCCCCCATAGCCCTGATCAACCCCACTCCCCCGCTCTCTCCCCATAGCCCTCATCAACCCCACTCCCCCGCTCTCTCCCCATAGCTCTGCAAACTTGTCCTCCCCAAATAATTATCTACTTCTCTTTTAAGAGATCTTATTGAATCGGCTTCCACCAGCCTTTAGATAATGCATTCCAGATCCCAACAACTTGCTGCGTGAAACAATTTCTCCTCACCTCCCGTTTCTTTTAACAATTATTTTAAATCGGTGCCCTGGAGTTACCGACCCACCCGCCAGTGGAAATAGTTTCTCTGTTGTCATTATCAATTATCTGAAAGAGTCTTGAATAAGTTGACTTGGAAAGCAGTGAGCAAAATTGAGGATCATAACTCACCAACATGCTTTCAATCAGAAAAGACATCCACCACATAATGACCCAACACAGAGCACATTACGCCTGCACAGTTCCTAACATGAAGATAAAGATACCACTAATGTGGCCGATTCTATAGCAGAAAACATTTATAAGAGTGAGCCACAGTTTGAGAAGATTATATAGTTTTTATGGAAAATTTGCATTAAACACTGTGCTGTGATTTTCACCCAGTGAATTCTCCTCATACACGTGAAAGCTGAAAGACTGTATTTCCTTCTTCCCAATGCTTCATGAAGCCACTTTCCTAGAACTAAGAGCAAGTGTTGAACTTGAACAAGACCGACACCATAAACAAATTAATTACCTAAATGGAGATCACCCTTTTCTTACAAGGTAGAATACAATTAGAATTTCAGGCTTCGCTCATCCCTTGCTATCGAATTTCGTTAAGAAATACCCGTTCAATGACATGAATTAGTAAACTATGCCTTACTGTAATACATGGAGCCCAGTTGGAGCTGCCCATCCACCCAACCTTGTTCAGCAGCCTTTTGGAAATACTTCATGGCTAGTTCATAATTCTGTTGGAAAAGGGGAAAAAAATATTGTACACACACATATTTTAGTTATCTTCTACACAGACTGTAAACTAATATTAAACTGTGGACTAAAATTCTCATTTAATCCTTAGCCACAGAGACACAGATAAATTAAGACAACTCTAGTGAGATTGCTTTGACTTAATTAGTTGGCCCTCCAACATTCCTTATTGGTTTGAGATCCAACAATATATCAAAGTTGAGCCGGTCAAAGTTAAAATACAAACATACCAGTACATAGAGTCCCGCCACTGACTGACTACGAGGCTGGTTGGGGCTTTATGGACTCCAACTATTGTGTTATAATGAGGTGCTATTATGTCAATACTTTATGACCACCATACAGGAACTGGGAGGTAAAAGAAATGTCTGGCTGCCAAGGAAAGCTGAAATTCCCTAAACATGTCGACACTGGTCTCAAAAGAGTAGCCACAGATTATCCAGGTTGAAGCAGCCCAATCGTACCAACACTTATGCAATACAATTGCATGATACATACCACTGGAACTCCTTTGCCGTACAAGTAAGCCATCCCCAGGCCACTCTGTCCAACTGGATTACCCTAGGAATTGAAAATAAAAATCGTCCATCATCCAATGTTTTAAATCATGGCTATTCAGATGAAATCTGAAACAAAGCTGTAACAGGCGCTTTGCTTTCAAGAACCACAAGGTTACATTTCACAATACAAATCAGGGGGATGCAAGTTGTAAACGCCTGTGACCTTGCCGTTATCCATGATCCTCAGATCCCCGGAAAAATGTCCTGTGTACAGTACAAGAACTGTACTTAAACAAATACTACATAATCAATACTAATAAATGCATTGCCTGGAAAGTTGAGTATTTTTGGAGCAACATACTGGGTGGTATAGTGTGAAATGATTCAAATTAAGTCCTCTGCTCGCATAATTTTTTTTAAAAAGCCATTGTGAAACATACCAAATCTGCCGATTTCTTGAAATAATGAAGAGCCGTTTCATTGTTCTGGGTCACAGCATTACTACCCTCGGAGTACATCTGTTCACATAAAGTTAACAGTCAAGCTTTTTAAAAATAAATCCAGTTTTGATCCTATTACAGTCACAATCTGATCCTATCTTTACATGAAGCAGAATAATTGTCTCCAGTCATAATAATCCTTGCATTTGATATAGCGCCTTATCACGTCGTTGAGACGTTTCAAAGAGTTTTGCAGAATATTGTCCCTTCACCTCGCTCCCTTCCCTCCTTTAAAGGCACGTCCCAAGACCCTTCTCTTCATCCGCCCACTTGGCCACTCTCCTACCCTCCCTGACCCCAACCCCCAGCTCGGACCCAAATCCTTGACTATCCAGCACCTTGGGACGTCCTCCCGACGTGAAAGTCAAGGGCGCTGTGCAAATGTCATTTTGATTGTATTGTAAAGTGAATTGACGGTATCTTCTGAGCGAAAAGCGGCAGCCAATTCGCACAGCAGTGTCCCACAAACAGTCGTGTTTCATCCTACCTTGCCAAGGAATGCCATTGCGTGTGAGTTCCCAGTGTTTGCTGCTTGGCTGAAGTAGTCATAGGCTCGCTGAAAGTTTAAAATAAAACACACAAGAAATAAAACTTAGTAAAAACTTACAAATTACTTAAAAACAACAATGTTTTATACAGCTGAAGCAGATTTTTTGTGCAGGCTTTTTTTATGCTGTAACAAGGTTTTTTTCAAAAAAAATTGCCCCTTTGTTTCTCCGTGATACATGTCCACTCAAGCAACGCGAGAGCCTTCTCAATTAACATCAAGTGACACACACACACGATGACAACTGGTCTGCCTTCGATCCAGGGCCTCCCAATTGTTGCTACTTAAAAAGAACAACAATCTTTTATACAGCTGCAGCGGGTTTTTTGTAGGCCTGTAGCTTCTACAACAAATGCCACTACATATCATTCAGCAACACCTTCTATTGAGGGAGATTGATGGAAAATACAGCAGAAAACGTGCTCTAATGAAAGCACCGTGTATAAAAACACAATAATAATCCTTGCATCTGATATAGCGCCACATCAGGTCGTTGAGACACCTCAAAGCGCTTCACAGAATATATTGTGAAGTGGTTTGATTGTATTTTGTGGGCGAAACATGACATCAGGACCGCGTAAAAAAAACTCTACGTTTCGAGCAAACCTTAAAAAGGATTACCTGATAATTTTGTTCCACGCCTCGGCCTCCATGCAGATGTAGCTGGCCTAGTCCAACCTTTATTAGTGAAATAAATAAAAGGTGAAGCTTTGAATTTCTTTGTTCCATTGGTCTACTTGAAGGACTCTGCCATATTTGACGAGTTTTAACTTGCAAGAAACACAGAATTCTAATAGGGTGTAGCAACACTATGCAAATACACATTTTTATGCATGTCCTGATGTTGCTAAAGGGTTTGATGTCGAAAATCTACTTTCAGAAACGTCTTTCAAATAAGACATTAAACCGAAGTCCCATCTGTCTGTTCACGTGGATGTTACAGATCTCATATAATTGCCCTGGCTAACAATCCTCCAGATTAAACTGTTTATTCACTTCATGGCCATTTATGAACCCTCGCTCAGGCAAATTACTGTCACTTTCAATGACAAAAACTGACTACATTTGACAGTAATTGCCTACAAAGCACTTTGAGACACCACAATATGGAACATTGCACTATACATCAAGTTCTTCTGCAGATGCTAAAATCATTTATAATTTAGTTACCTCATAGATGCTTATTTGGTTCAAAGGCAGACTTAAATTTGACTTGTATAGCTCCTTGGGACGTCCTCCCGACGTGAAAGGCGCTATACAAATGTAATCTTGCTGTTGCTGTTGAAGAATTCATTACAAAAAATGATGGTTCAATACTCTACCTGTGCCTGGACATCGCCCTTTTCAGCCAGGAACTGATAGTATTGGATTAGGTCTTCCTCGAGCATGCCACTGCCAACACCAGAGTTCTCAGCTTCATCAAAAAGACGGATCCTCTGAATAACACTACCGCCAGTCAGAGTCACATCACTGGCAACTACGAAAAGACAGAAAACAATGCTTAAAAATCACATTTAACAACTCATTCCTTCAATAGCCGTGTATTTCGTTCATAAAATGCACAGTCAATTCCTTTATGGTATATTCTGTGAAGCACTTTGAGTTGGCTCAAAGATGTGATCAGGCGCTATATTAAATGCAAGGGTTATTATTATTATTATTATAACTAAACACAATGCGTCTGAAGGGCAAGCGGGTGAAATATCTTTTACTCCACAGCGATAGAATCTTCATTTACGCTCAGTGCCTGAGTAATGACTAACACGCTTTAAAGATGGAAATGGAAAAGAGTCTCATCATTGCAGATCTTTGCAATTTAATGAAAACAGATATAAACACGTCTATTAAAGTCTGGCCAGGCATCAGGACATGAAAACAGGAAGAGTGTTTGCACCCAGGATTGCAATCTTTGCAGTTGTCCATGATACTATAACAACAGAAGACAATCTTGAAACCGGGTTATTACTTACCATAATTTGCCACAAGTTTGTAGTGAGTCAGTGCTGATTCACAGCTCTGAGGGACGCCTATCCCAGCCCAATAGCGATATCCCTGAGGAATTAAAAATATATATTGCATTATTAGAAAAACAAATGCAAGGAAAACAAACAGGTTGCATTACATTATTATTAATACCATTGGAACACATTAAGAAAATCAGACGATTCCTTACTAAGATCATGTGTGACAGCAGGTTTCCGCCAAGTGCTCCAAAGGTGTAATACACAAGGGCCTAAGACCAAGGGGAAGAAGGCAGGTTTAATTATGCAGAATTATGCCATTTAAGATCCGAAAGAGAAGGGGGAAAAGGGGAAAAATAATACCTTTGCTTGACTTGAATGGACTCCTATTCCAGAAGCATAAAGAAATCCAAGGGCCTAAGACAAGACAAGAAGGAACAGTAGTGGGTAAAAGCTTTCTTGTGCTAGAGACTTCACAATATTGCAGTGTGAACTGAAGTATTTAAAGTACTTTGCAGAGAAAAACTCAAATGCTTCCATATTAATTTGAACATTTGCAGAACTAGTTTCATAATGCACTCACATTTCTACTTGCTTAATGGTTCCAAAACGTACATTACGCAACACTAGTGCTTCAATTCCCTTGCTACTCAAAAAGCAACCTACATAGTCTTTGTGGGATCCCATTGAAATTATATTCATTACGTCTCGTAACAGTAGCCTCTGTAGCAGCCCTCTAGCGGTAGTAAAAAATGAAATCTGAATCTGACAATGATCCTTTCTCGTATAATCGGACACTGCGGTTCACAGCAAACGCTGTGCATCACTGATAGCAATCACTGATGGCTTAGCAGGTAAAGGGAACTAACTGCAAGTTGCAGGAGAAAACAAAATATCAAAGTACCACATTCGAGTCAGCAGATCTCAATGAAACAGTGGTTACAACACAACAACTGGTCTCAGATATCTTAGGCCAGGGAGGGATTAAATCAGCCAGCGTTTCCCCTCCTGAACACCAACTGAAACGTGGACAGTAAACAAGAGAGCTTTCCAAGCTAACACGTGAAGAAGAATTGTCACGTAGACAAGGTGAGCATACCCCGGCTACCAATAATCACTTGGTAATTCGAACACTATTTTAGACATTGTGAAAAAAAATGCAAAGTCTTAAATGCAAACTGTTTTCAAAATAAATTAAAAAAAACTTTGTTTTAAATTTAAAAATGACTGACTGTCCAGCGCTTTGGGACGTCCTCCCGACGTGAAAGGCGCTCTATAAATGTAATTTTTTTGCTGTTGTTATTATACTTTCACCATCTGCGGCAAACGCGATCAATCAGAACATGCCGGATGCCCATGATTGGAAATAGGTATTGCTTGGAACCACTTTTTCCTCTGGGCTCACACTTGTCACTTATCAAGCTAAGATTCCTTGCCTTGTCAAAACATTTTGCCCGTTTGACTATTTTTTTTGTCAGGGAAAGGGACTGCCACGGAGATCTAAAGAACAAAAAGTGACTTTCCGAAAAAATCAGGTTCTCTATTCAGGAGGGAAGAAGGTGAAATATTTTATATGATGAAATATTTATATGATAAATAGTTTAATCATGAAAGAGTTAGTCTTAACAAGGCTACCTGGTAAGACTACCTCTTTCATGATTACTAACTGGAACAGAGATTCTACTGTGAAGCAACTCAAACCTTTAATATCTTTCAGGTTAGCACTATGAGAGAGAACATCTTGGATTATTCAGTCACACACAGCCCTGCGATTGATTCAGATAAACTCCCAAAGAAGCCAAGGAATAACTGTCACCCATCAGCGTTCAGAATCAAAACGTACTTTACATCTTCAAGAACGGGCCAAAGTCCAAGTTGTTAAATTGTCCTTTCAACGCTAACTGCCTTTGCAACTCGGTTTGGTCATAAGATATTTTTAGTTCATAAAGAACATCACGTACCCTTTGACTGAATAGAAGTGAGCCACACAACACTTCAAACCGAGCACTGGATAAGTGAAACACAAAATTCTACCCCAAGTTACAAATTAAGACCAACACCTTCAGTAACAGGAGACAATCATCTATAGGAGGTCTGCAGTACACTGGTTGTTACTGGTAAGTGATTATGCAGCTTGCATAAAAAGCACTATATCAAATGCAAGGATTATTTATTATTTTTAAAAATATGCTCAAAATCCACGGCATTAACATTCAGTTAAATGCCCGTTTATTTAAGGCAACAACTGTTCATGTCGGAAAGTCTTTGAAGAAACCATTTTATCCTCTATGACATGCTGAGAGGAGACTTACTGTTTGGCCTTTGGGAGACCCTTGTTCAGTGAGCTTCTCAAAGAGATCCTTAGCTGCCCCAACATTCAGATCCATGTAATCACCCAAGAGCATGGCAAAGGCAACTTTCTCTGTGGCCTTAATGCTTCCCATATCAGATGCTCTGAGAAGGATTTCGTATCCTCTAGTTCCAAAGAAAACAAAGATAAGAATAAAGCAAACCAAGCCAAGACCCCACATAACAGATATTGGGATGGGGGGGGGCAAAATTTGCATGATCTCCTGACAGATAGATCCCTTGATAGAAAATACAAGCCCTACAAAGAGAGCTCTTTCCAGTAAACACAAATAGTCCTCGTGGAGTCCTGTAGCTCAGTGGTTAGAGCACTCGCTTTGCAAGTGAGAGACCTGAGTTCAATTCCAGGCAGAGGGCGAAACCTTGGGCAAGTTTCCTTACTCCACACAGAGCCTAATAATAATCCCTCCAAAACCAAAACAATAATAAATTGGTCATTTTCAATCTACGACTGTTTGTGGGACATTGCTGTGCGCAATTGGCTGCCGCGTTCGCCCACAAATATACAGTCAATTCACTTTACAGTGTGTTCTGTGAAACGCTTTGGGACGTCGATAAGACGTGAAAAACGCTATATCAAATGCAAGGATTATTATTATTATAAGTATGTATCATTGGCCGGAGGAACTCTGTTCCAATGTGATCTACTGTGGAGTGGAGATCCTACAAGTCATTAAGATATCCTGATAAATACTGCAAATTAGACCCCATTAACAGTGCAGGAGTCAGGCTCCACCACTGTTAAGCGCTCTGAGACGATACCCTGTTTGGAGGGCGCGATATAAGTGCAAGTTTTTTTGTTGAAGGCATCTGGAGTACTGTTTCCATTGGTTAGCAAATCGGTATATCACAATTATAATGGAAATCTCAGGGAAGCTTCAATAATGTCCTAGAGGCACAACAATACAATACAAAACACAATACAAAATTACATTTTCACATCAGGAGCCACGCATTTCAAGCTGACTAACTACATTAGTTGGACAAATTATGAAACAAACACTTTCACCCATTTCACCCAGTTTGGGGGAGGAAGTCAGGTGGCCCCAAACATCTTTGGGGGGAGAAAGCTAGGATTTAAAACGTGGCAGACTTACTCTTTCTTCTGACTCTTTTTGCTTGTAGTATTAATCATTTTCATTCCGGTATGGTAAAGTCTCTCTGCCTCCTGTGCAAGTTTTCTTTTATTTGCTTGTTCGTCGGCTAATAGCAGGAAATATTCAAATTAGTGGATATTTCCTAGTTTTAATTTCATACTTCATGGGTCAAAATGTCAAGAGAGTAAAAATAATAATTTGGTCTCTCAATCCACGACTGTTTGTGGGGATGCGCAATTGGCTGCTGCATTTCGCCCACAAAATGTACAGTAACTACACTTTTTTTTACAGTATATTCTGTGACGCGCTTTGAGACGCCTCGAAGACGTGATAAAGCAGCCCCTTGATTTATTGATGGGTTTCGCAGTCCTATCCTTGCATAAAGAACTAGGTTTGGGTCATTTGAGATGTCTCGAAGACGTGATAAGAGGCTGTATCAAATGAAGGCTTATTATTATTATTTTATCCTAATCATACCCCCATTTTGATTTTGTTTTGTGAGGCGAACACAAATTTTTACAAACACGGTTCAATCGCATTGTTCGGTCACACAAGGCTGAACCCCATAGCTCACTTTCACAGAATCCCCACATCTTCTCCTGGTTATAATTGTAGGTTGTTCCACACCAGAACCGGTCATCATCTCGTCCATCCGTGGTGCAGCTCATGTACTCTCGGTCCAGGAACAGGAAGGGAAAAACACACGGCTCGCCGTTTCCACTGCCACCAATAGCTATTACACCTGCAATGAATAAATCAAACTTTCTGTAGGCAAGATATCAAATCAAACCAATATGCGTCTACTTTCAAGATCAACTGCTTTGGACGTAAGCTGTTCGTAATTCGACAGAAGAAGAAACAGAAGAATAATGTGACTGACTCCACAATTCAATAGCAGTAACAAATCAAACACTACGATTGAATCTTGACATTTTGCATGTGCTATGGGTGTTTATCACAATGATAGCACCGATTAGGGCAAAATGGTTCTGTACTGATTTATTTGGGAAACTAAGCCCACAAACCATACTCAATAACATAGCATACGGCTTATGAAAATGGAGAGAAATTGGGACTATTCCAGATCTGAGATGACATTTCATTGCCTGCCAACACTCCCAGTCCCGTGCTCCATGAACAAGGGCACTGTTGGCAGGCACCAGCACCCCAGAATGAACAATAATTTCAAGAAGATGGAAAGTAGCAGAAGCTGTGTGCTGAAGGGTTTAAGATCTAAGTTTGTGTTCTGCGTCCATACTATAGAAGTGGAATGCCAACAAGTAATCTGCGCTGGATTCTCTCTCCTAGTTTCTTTCTGTTCCTTTCCATGTTCTTTCAAACTAAATCTTTTGAAAAATCAGATTACACAGTCCAAACATTTTAGATTCCCCCCCAGTCATTTCACTTTACAGTATATTCTGTGAAAAGCTTTGAGGCGTCTCAAAGACATGATAATGCGCTATAGCAAATGCAAGGATTATTATTATACTATTATTACAACAACAACAAAATTACATGTGTATAGTGCCTTACAAGTCGTGAGGAAGTCCCAAGGCGCTGGACAATCAGTGCTTTGGACCGGAGCTGGGGTCGGGATTGGGGAGGGTGGAGGGCGGGGGGGGGGGGGGAAGGAGGGTGACCAAAAGCATGGTCGAAGAGGAGGGTCTTGAGACACGTCTTAAAAGAGGTAAGGGAGGGGGCAAGGCCGAGGGACTGTGGCATGATATTCCAGAGGGTAGTGGCAGAAGGTCCGCCCGCCAATGGTGGGGCTGGCGAGACGGGGGACGTAAAGTAGGCCGGAGCCCGCTGAGTGGAGGGAGCGGGCAGGTTTGTAGGGGGTTAGGAGATCACAGAGTAGGGGGGAGCGAGGCCATGGGGGGTTTTGAAAGTGAGGACCAGGATCTTGAAACTGATTACAAATCGTGGTTCAAGAGTTCAAGAGAATGTTACATAAAAAAAACACAAAAAGTTAATGTTAGCACTTGGAATTCTCTCTATAACTAGAAGAATCATAATGTCCTGCACAAGGTTAATCTTCTGCACAGTAGTCATACATTTTCCAACCATTTTACGAACAATGATTATACTTTGTTGAATCATAATAAATATAATCTACCAATTATAAATTACTTTCCATGACGTGGTCTTGTAAGATAGCATGAATAAAAAACAAATTGTATAGCAATTTATTTTCTGTCACGGAGAGCATATTTTTGCTTAGCATTACAGAAAATTTGAATATTGTTGAATACGTGGCATTAACTAACTTCAGGGGAAAAAAGCTTAAGAAACATCTGTTTAATCTATTGCTGATCTAGTGCTATTACGGTCGATTGCTGGTGCGAACTATTTTATTTATAGACACATGCAGTATTAAGAGGTTCAGAGGAAAACACACACAACAAACACTGCAAAATATCTCCAATGCTGTGTTTTACATCAAGAAACAAAGTAGATTGAGTCAGTTTTAATATTCTCTGCAGAATATGATTTCCTGGATTTGTTTTCAAGATTGCATCTAAAGTCAAGTCTCTTGTATTAACATAAGAAAATGTCAACGTTCGCGTCGCACTTGACAAAACAAGAGCTTTTTTTAAAAAAAACACACCTGCCGGATAGAACAGAAATATTTTGAGAAAAAGTGGAGAAAAAAAAGATTTCAGGGCATTGGAACATTAATATCAAAACTTTAATCACGTAGGTCAAGCCATCGGAAACAGGCACAGGTTCGGGTTTGTGAAGGGCAAACTTAGGACAAACCCAAGGAAATATTTGATTTCCATAGAATGTAATGAACTGATGAAACAGATAACCAGGGAAGTGTTGTTGAGAATGATGAATAAAACAGCTTCACGCTACAGTGGGAAAATGATATGGGTGACTATTGCAGGAGGAGAAGATCAAAATGGGACAACGTCTTGTGAAGATGCAAAGGCTAAGTGGACTGATAGCTGTGAATAGCAGTATTGCTTCAATGATTGCTTATATATTGCATATAAAAACAAAACTTACTTTCCACGGTTTTCCTATTGGTGGGAGTTTCCTCTTCAGGATTAGGCTCCTGTTGCTCATCCCCATCTTTATTTTCCCAGAGATCTTTTGCCGAGTCCATTATCTGACCGGCAACCACAGGACTTCCAGCTGAATATTCCCCATCCTTCTCTTCGCTCTGGGGATCGGTCTGAAGAATCAAAAATAAAGTAAAGGTTTCGGTTACTTTTTTAAAAAAAATACACACCTTTGTTCTCAATTCAATGACATTTCTGCTGTGCGCAATTAGCTGCCATGTTTCACCCACAAAATATACAGTCAATTCACTTTACAGCGTATTCTGTGAAGCGCTTTGAGACGTCTCGAAGACATGATAAGACACTCTATCAAATGCCAGGATTATTATTATTAATCTGCAACAGTCTGGGAACACATCACTTGTGAAATCACTTGCGCAAAGGAGAGGATTAATGTGAGTTTAATTTTCTTCCATTCCCCTTGAAGGGCAGAAATGGTAAATGTTTTGCCTGTAGTGGTGCATATGTTACATTCCCTGGTGCGAAGGTCACAAAACCTGTGAATATGCAACTTAGCCACTCGACTTTGTAGCATCCGCTGGTGAGAATCAAGCAATTTACCTTCAATTCCAGTGATTCATCAATTTCTTCTACATCTGTGTAATACAGAAAAGGGGAAACATTTTAACCTGCGGCATTTTCACAATGATTATTACATGATCTAAAGCCACTCAGACAAGCACTCAGCTACCTCCATTCAAAGGTAAAGGACATACAACAGAACTGCCAACATTTCCGCAGATGTACCTCACTCCCCCACCCATTCACCCACACCCGTCAACTCCAGGTGGATGCTATCAGCCACCCCCAAACAAAGGTTCAGAATCACCCATTTAAAGGTTTAATCACAGTATTTGAGGGTTTATGGCAATAATACAACAATTACACTTATTTAGCGCCCTTCATGTCGGGAAGACGTCCCAGGCTGCAGGGACGTCAACTCTAACAGCAGAGGTAGAAGAAATGGTCAATAAAGACGTTGATGTTCTGTTGTCGTTAAATAGTAATTCTGGGTCTAACTGGTTCTCTTCAACAGCACATTACCAGCACCGATGATATGCTGGGAAAGCTGTTAGTTCTTCACAGCTGTCAGAAGAGACTTGAATGAAAGAATGCATCACCATTTTTGTCATGATATGAAGCACAAGTGAAGCAAAGATGTACTACCACAATCTGTCAAAACCATAGCAGCAGCAAATCATTCTACTCGTGGAATCTGAACTCAATCCACACACAGTAGTTGTGAGATTGTAATTTTTCAGAAGGTTACTTTGAACGGAGAATCACTTGCATTACAGAGTGGCTTTAACGCCTCAAAACACTTTAACTATCGGCTGCTGCGTTTCGCTCACAAAATGTACTGTCAATTCACTCGACAGCGTGTGGCTGTGAAGCGCTTTGAGACGTCTCGAAGACGTGACAAAGGCGCTGTGTCAAATGCCGGGGTTATTATTGTATTTATTATAACATTATCCAATTCCAGGGGTGATAACGACATTGATGCTGACACGTCATGGGGCGAACGTGAAGGTTTGCTGCCAGGAACTGAGGGACGTCTCTCTTCTATTCAAACAGAGCCGTGGGATATCTAACATCCAACTGAAAGGAACATCTCAGCCAAAGCGAAAAACACCTCATGTCACGCCAGTCCAGCACTATTTTTGGAGTATCAAGTTCCTCTCCTGATGTGGAGCTCGAACCCAGGAACGTCCGACCCACACACGAACGGCGCAAACTGACTCCAAACTAAAGTCCGCGACGGTTTGCGGGACGGACGCTGCGCGCAATCGGCTGCTGCGCTTCACCCATAAAAATGCACCGTGACTTTATTCACTCGGCAGCGAGTATCCTGTGAGGAGCTTTGAGACGTCTGGAAGGCGCTGTATCGAATGCCGGGATTATTATTTTATTATTATTGCAGCGGCTTCTCTGGGGCTGACAGCATCAGGAATATAATAACAACAACAGTCATAATGACAATAATTCCCGGCATTTGACACCGCGTCCGATCACGTCTTCGAGACGCCTCAAAGCGCTTCACGGGATACACCGTCAAGTGAAGTGACTGTGTGTTGAACAGCAGAGAGTTTAATATACATTTATATACAATACAATAAACACCAACACACAGGAACGACCCGAGTGACCCCACACCCTAAAGCCTGGCTCCCCCCCACACACACCCCCACACACACCCCCACACACACAACCCCCCCACACACACCCCCCCACACACACCCCCACACACACCCCCACACACACACCCCCACACACACAACCCCCCCACACACACCCCCACACACACACCCCCACACACACAACCCCCCACACACACCCCCACACACACACACCCCCACACACACCCCCACACTCACACCCCCACATACACACCCCCACACACACACACCCCCACACCCCCACACACCCCCCCCCACACACACCCCCCCACACTCACACCCCCACACTCACACCCCCACACTCACACCCCCACACACACCCCCTCCACCCCCCACCCCTACCCCCCCCCACACCCCACACACACCCCCACACACACACCCCCACACACACCCCCCCACACACACACACCCCCACACACACACCCCCACACACACAACCCCCCCCACCCACACCCTCCACCCACACCCCCACACAACCCCCCCACACCCACCCCCCCACACAACCCCACCACACACCCCCCACCCCACCCCCACACACACAACCCCACACACACACCTCCCACCCCCCCACCCCCACACCGGCCCTCAGCCCCGGGGCGCGTTCCTCCCGCCAACCACACAGTCACTACAGTTGATGAGCGAGGCCGGGCCTGGCGCTGTCAGTCAGTCAGTCAGTCAGTCAGGGAGGGCCTGTCCCGGACTCACCGCACAGCACTCCCCGAGGCCCCGGGCCCGGGCCCACCGACACCAACAGCACCAGCAGCGGCGGGAGGAGCAGCCACAGCCCCGGGCCCGGGCGGCGCCTCAGCGGCGGGTTAACGGCCGCCATCACAGACACAGAGACACACACACACACAGAGAGAGAGAGCGACAGAGACCGACTCCTCCCTCAGGGCTCCGCCGCCCCGACCCGACCGGACCTCCGCCAAACCCCCGCCTCAACACAGACAAGGCCCCGCCCGCCCGCCCGCCCAAACACCGCTGCCCCCGCCCCCAAAATAGCCCAAAATAGCCCAAACCACACGTCTCCAAAACAGCTCCCCCACAAAACCCCAACAGCACCAACACCAGCCCCGCCCCCAAAGTAGCCCAAAATAGCCCAAACGCAAGGCCCGGCCCCCAAAAAAGCCCCTAAAACTAGCCCAATACAGCCCACAAAGTAGCCCAAACACAAGACCCCATGGGGGGGGTGGGGGGGTGAGGGGTGAATGGGGCACGAAACAAAAAAAACGCTTAAAGGGTTTCAATTTTAAGAGAAATTTTAAAAAAATCAGGCAGTTACCGCGGCGCCTATTTATTTAATCAACAAAAGAGCCCAATTGGGGCGTGAAACCCGCCCAACGCGGCTCACTCTCTGCCCCGCCCCCCCCCCGGCCGGAGGTGGGCCTGCCAGACGTTTGACCAATCAGCGGCCCCCACACATCCAAGGCGTCGACCAATCAGCGGCCCCCACACTTCCAGGGCGTCGACCAATCAGCGGCCCTCACACATCCCGGGTGTCGGGAGGTGAGCGGTGGCGCCACGTGTCACCACGTTCAGTCGCCGCCCTCCCATTGGGCGGCAGGTCGGAGCGGACACGCCCCTTTCCCCCCCCCCGGGGCCGGGTCTGATGCGCATGCGCGAGAGATGGTATCCAATGAGAGAGTAACAATGTGTCAGAACTGTTATCAGTTGTTTATTGTTTATTTATTTGTTTATTTGTTTATTTGTTTGTTTGTTTGTTTGTTTGTTTGTTTGATCAGTGGGGGCAGTGCGGGAGACAATTGGTTAAAATTACAGCGGATAACGTGTGTTTTTTCCCCAAATATATATATATATATATATTTATATATTTGGTGTTATCCTCACGGAGATGATATTTAATAATAATAATAATAATAATCCTTGTATTGTGACGCAGAGCCCTCAAAGGCGCTGCCCGGGGTACACTGTACAGTGAATATCTTGTGGGCGAAACGCGGCAGCCAACTGCGCACGAGCCGTGTGTCCCATAAAGAGTCGTGGGTTGAAGTGACTCATTTTTTTCTAACAAAGCGATTATTACGGCCGGAAAAAGCGATCCGCAAATGAACTGGCAACCGGGTTCCTGCTTACTGCGAGGTAAACAGAGGCGTGTGGAGTAAGGAAACTCGCCCAAGGTTTCGCCCTGACCGGGAATCGAACCCAGGTCTCTCGCCTGCGAGGCCAGCGCTCTAACCACTGAGCTGCACGGACTCTGCTTTGCTTTCATTATGGGGCTGATTCACACTCTTTATAGCTGTGCTTCAAAGAGTGAAGCAACTTCACCACCCAGTAGCATAAATAACAACAGCAGCAACAACTTGCACTTATATAGAGCCCTCCGCACCGGGCGGTGTCTCAGAGCTCAGCAATGATGGAGCCCGAGGCCGAGCCGGGGGGAGGGGAAGGTGACTGTAGGCTCGGTCGAAAAGGAAGGTCTTCGGGCGCGAACTGAAGATGGGGAAGGAACTCCCGAGGCGAGGCGAAGGGGTTGAGCGAGTTCCAAAGTTTTGTGGCGTAATGGCTGAAGGCACAGCCGCCAAGAGTGGAGCAGAGGATTTGGGGGACACGGAGGAGGTCGGATCCAGTAGAGGCCGAGGCAGCTGGTACTGCTGTGGGGAGAGAGGAGGTTAGAGAGATGGGGGTGGGGCAGGCAAGGAATGGAGGGATTTCAACACTAGAGTGAGGATCTTGAAGTGGATCTGCTCTGTGACAGGAGCCAGTGGAGTTTGGCCAGGACTGGAGTAATCAGGGTACGCAGTTTGGTGTGGGTGAGAATGCGGGTGGTGGACTTTTGAATGAGCTGGATTTTGTGACTAGTGGAGGAGGGGAGACTGGCGAGGAGGGGGTTAGAGTCCAGCCGAGATGACAAAGGCATGGACAAGGGTTTCAGCAGCTTTTGGGGTGAACTATTGTCGGAGATGGAAGAAAGTGGTGCTGGTCAGGGACCGGATGTGGGGGAGGAAGGATAACTGGGGATCGAACCTGATGCCTACGTTGCGCTCGGGTTCAGAGTTTTAAGGACAAGTCGGGGTAGATTGAGGAGGTCGGAACTCTGGGCAGAAGACGGGAGCCAAAGATTATGGCTTCCGTCTTGTTGATGTTTAACTGCAGGAAATTTGTGCTCATCCAACTCTTGATGCCCAATAGGCAAGCTGACAGAGCATCAGGGACTGGGGGTCACAGCTGGAGGTGGAAAAGTAGAGTTGAGTGTCATCTGCATACATGTGGGAGTTAACCCCGTGTCTGCGGATGATGTCACTGAGAGGGGGCATAGAGATGAGGAAGAGAAGGAGCCAAGGCTGGATTGTTGGGGTATCTACCCCGCAAGTAACCGGGTGGAAGCGCGAAGAAAAGCCATTTGCAGAAATGTAGCGCTGGCGGTTTGTAAGGTAGGACTCGAACCAAGTGAGTGCGGTCCCACTGAGGTGGATGATGGAGGACAGGCGGTGGAGGAGGATGGCGTGATCGACTGTGTTGAACATGGCAGAGAGGTCCAGGAGGGCGAGGAGGCAGAGGGAGCCCTGGTCACAGATAGAGAGGATAATGGTTTGTGACCTTCACGAGTGCTGTCTCTGTGCTGTGGGCAGTCAGGGCGGAAACTGGACTGGTTGGAGTAGGGTGTGGAGGGAGAGGTGTGCGTGGAGTTAGTTGGCAACAATGCGTTCCAGAGCTTTGGCAAAGAAGGGCAGGTTTGAGATAGGGCGAGAGTGGCCGAGGTTGGAGGGATTGAGGGTAGGTTTTTTAAGGAGGGGGGTGATGACTGCGGTTTTGAGGGCGAGTCGGACTGATGGATAGAGACTGGTCAATAGTGCCTGCCAGCAGTGGGCAAAGGAGGGGGCGCTGGGTGATCAGCAGTTGGGTGGGACGGGGGTCGAAGCAGCAGGTGGTGGGTTTTATTGTGGTGGTGGTGGGATGAGAGGGAGGAAGGAGAGATGGGGGCAAATGAATGTAGGATGGGGGCCAGTGGTAGGAGCTGAGGACGGGGTGCGTGGGGGAGAAGGAATGGGGGTGGTGGTAGGCGACAATGTAGCATATAAGCTCTCCAGCGTCCAATGTGTAATTGCTATCTGACGGTTCATTATATTTGAGTTGATGGGGATACAACTGAGATTAAAGTGGGATAGGATAACTGAAATAGGATAACAAATCTCATTACAAGCTTTTCTGCTTTGGTACATTGAGATTAATGAATCTTTAGGGAAGTTGCCAAATTGCATTGCAATCGAATGTGGGGTGGTGGAGCCGGGGGTGGGGTGGGGGGGTGGGGGGGGGGGGGGTGGTGGAGCAACAAAATTGCTGATATTTATATTTACTGCAAAGATTCTGCTGGAAAAATTCAAAATCTTTGTGCTTTTGGCCACTATCTCTATACTCTCAGGTCAGGTTCCCACTCAGTCTCTGAAGTGCTTTTGAGCTGTTCTCCATAGGTAAAAGGTTAATTACTTCTTAATTATGCAACGTTGTTAGTTAAGTAATTGAGCAACAAAATGCTTTTAGGAATACCACATCACCCTTACAATTTGTAAAATAAATGTTGTGGTCTTAAATGGATCACTTTTTTCCCCGCCTCAGTACTTCATTGCTGTCAGTCATATAGATTAACAACAACTGCAGTTGCAAGACGCTGCTGTTTTCAATATCCTTTGAGTCCTTTTTGTAATGAAAGGACAATTAATTATGTCCATCTTTAACATAATCACTCTTGCACATGGTTGATTAATCTCAAATATGTGCGTGACCGACTTTCTCCTATTGCATTAAAGTGTACAGTGAAAAAGCATCCATTACCTTGGTGACACCTGTCTGATCAGTTTGTGAACAAAATCCTGCTTCATAATTCATCTCTGGGAACATTCTTTAAATAATGGAGGCATTATGATTAAATTTGTTCATTTATATTTGATTATGGTTAGAGGAATTCGATTTGCAATCATATTGGATCTGAACAGACTGAAAGGTGTCAAGAACTCCGAGCATAAATTTCACTGCTGTGTGGCTGATTGACAAATTCATCAATTTATACAAATGCAGGAACTTGAGTACTACAGTATTCCCATCTGAATACCAGTTTTTCAACCAATAACTTTTAATATTTTTTGATAAGGCGACTAGGGAGGATCTATTTCTACTGGTCAGAGTCTAACTGGAGGCCATGAATATAAAATCAGCAAAAAATAGATTTTTATTTACAATGAATACTTTTGATCTCGTGGCCACCAATATACAGGAAATAAAGGCAGCAATTCTTGTGATGAATGAACAGAAGGTCGATCAGCCACTGACAGAAAAAGATGGGTCAGCTTTTTGGATGTAACCCTTGATCACGCTGGATGCAAGGGTCACCCTGAAATAATAAATGATCTTCTATTGTAAATGCCGGTTAACCTGGTATATTCCAATATTTTCCAGTTTATCGAGTGTTTTTCTCATTTCCATTGCATCAGGAATTCTTGTCTGGATCTGAAACAAGTAACTGAAGTCTTTGAAGCATTTCCTACAGGCTGTTTAAAATAAGGTTACTAATAAAAATCCTCGTAATTTTCACATCGCGCATTCACGGGCATTGTTACTATAGAATCCGAATAATAATAATCCTTGCATTTGATACAGCGCCTCATCACGTCGTCAGGACGTTTCAAAGCCCTTCACACAGTATTGCGGAAAGTGAATTGACTACATTTTCTGGGCGAAACGCGGCAGCCAATTGCGCACAGCAGCGTCCCCACAAACAGTGAGCGACCCAATTACACATTTTTTTTAATGGATTATTAGCCCCGGAAAGAGATCCTCCAATCGACTGACAACGTGGAGTCCTGTAGCTCAGTGGTTAGAGCACTCGCTTTGCAAGTGAGAGACCTGAGTTCAATTCCAGGCAGAGGGCGAAACCTTGGGCAAGTTTCCTTACTCCACACAGAGCCTAATAATAATCCCTCAAAAACCAAAAACAATAATAAATTGGTCATTTTCAATCTACGACTGTTTGTGGGACATTGCTGTGCGCAATTGGCTGCCGCGTTCGCCCACAAATATACAGTCAATTCACTTTACAGTCTATTCTGTGAAGCGCTTTGGGACGTCCTCCCGACGTGAAAAGCGCTATATCAAATGCAAGGATTATTATTATTATTATTATAACAGCATTCCGACTTACTGCTCGGTAAACAGAGGTGCGTGGAGTAAGGAAACTTGCTTAACGGTTCGCCTTGCCTGGGAACCAAACCCAGGTCCTCTCGCTTGCGAGGCGAGTGCTCTAACCCCTGAGCTACAGGACTCCACAAACAATTTCCCTCTTCATTATTTAAATAGGGATACCTTTTCCCCCCTAACCATATGCTCCCATGACATTTCCGTATCTTCTGACAAATACGCCATCTCAGAATTCAGCACAAAATGTGTATTTGCAAGATTAAATATTAACCATTCTAATCATATTTGGTGTTTGTTTACTGCTGTGTCTGTACTTCCAACAGATGAAATTTAAAGGGAATTGTATCCACAGAGCAGTAGATGGCACTGTGACATAAGCTTCTGTGATTAATATTATTTTGGTATTTACTTCTGTTATGAGGTGTCTAGCTTCCAGACAATTATTAAACACTTGGCCGCAATGCCGCCATCACTAACAACAGTGTCATCCCATCAGCTTGATTTCTCATAAGGAAAGATTCCTTTCCCCTAATACTTCATCTAACATTTCATGGACATCAAGATGGCTTGTCCATTGGAGGGCTATCATCAGCCTTCACTGTCTGAGCGAAAGGGGTTACATCGCAGATTTTGGTTACTGTTCTTTATTGAAATCACATTGTCGTAACTCGGGTAGTGGGGTCTATGAATTGTAAGGACCCCAAGTGAATTGTACAGCTCACCGTCAAAACATCAAGATGATGCACACGAGAATCCTCTAAGAATTCTGGTGAATTCACGGACCTTGGCTGTGTGAGCTTACAGCGGAGTCCAGTAGCTCAGAGGTTAAAGCACTCGCCTTGCAAGCGAGAGGACCTGGGTTCGATTCCTGGGCAGGGCGAAACTTTGGGTACGTTTCCTTACTCCACACACACGTCTCTGTTCACCCAGCAGTAAGTAGGAACCCAGTTGTTAGTCGATTGGCGGATTGCTTTTCCGGGGTAATAATCCCTTCAAAACTAAATCAATAAATAAAAATAATAATAATTTAGTTGCTCAATCCATGACTGTTTGTGGGGACGCTGCTGTGCGCAATTGGCTGTCACGTTTCGCCCACAAAATGTACAATCAATTCAATTTACAGTAAATTCTGTGAAGCGCTTTGAGACGTCTGGAAGACGTGATAATGCAAGGGTTATTATTATTAGGATTCTATAGTCACAATGCCCACGAATGTGTGATGTGAAAATTACATGTAGGTGTAGAGGGTCTAAAGTTGACCTGGGCTCTTGGAGAACAACAAACTGAAGTACATTCGGTGACGACCTGAACAGAAACAGATGAGAATTCCAATAGATAAGCATACTTATTTGGCCCATTAATAAATTATTCAAATCAACTGCAGCAGAGCGAGACTGAGGTGCTTGATGTAAGTTAATGAACATGACGTCCTCTCACTCCTTGTCTGATGGTGACAAAGGATGAACAACGCAGAGCAAGTCAGAAATCAAAAGATTACTGCTTTCCGGAGGCTGAACCACCTGTATTCATTTTGCTGCAACACTTCATCAAATTCAGTGATTGTTCCTTTGCTGCTAATGAAGTCTGCCAACCACACAAAGGATAACAAGCTGAGAACTCCCGGCATCCCACCGACACATGGAAATCCCAGAGATTGATTGTTGGAATGGAATACACTCTCTCTCTCTCTCTCTCTCTTCCTGATGACCTAATTCCAGAAAGTATTAGGCGCGGGTTGGCAAAAGCCAAGGCTTGGGGGGAGCCCAGAGTGTGCGTTGGGGGTAACTGCTGGAGTCTAACCAACTAAAACCACTTAGCCTCAAACAAGCGGAAAGTAGAGAACACGAAGAAAATACAGAAAGTGGGGAAAATATCTTTTAAAATGCTGTTGTTTCCTTTTCCAAATACAAGACAACAGCAACAATGAACCACACATCACGTGGGTGGGTGAACAGGTGAGAGAGGGAGACAGACCTACGTTTCGAGATGAGAATTCAAAGAATGAGCACCGACCGTCTCGAGAAGGAACTGTATAAATGTTGGCAACTTTCCAGAGTGTAATTCTTTCAGTTCAGAACTACCTCTGAGGATTTCTATTCATTCAGCTCAGTTAAATCCTTTGAATCTTTACAAGAGTTTCATTTGAAATGTACTCCACAAAGACAGAATAGGGTTATAAATGGTCAACTTAAATATACAGGTATAACCTTGCGTTTGAATTCCGAGTCCCTTTCACCTAGTCTTAGCCTTTAAGACTGTGTTGTTTTAAAAATGTAAGCTATGTACGCTATTCCATTTTAATTTCAAAAGGCGGTTATTTTTAGGGCCAGAGGAAAACTGGATTTAAGAAATTTCCACAGTTCTGCACAAACATACATTTTTAAGACAGTCCGGGTGGTACTTCAAGCCTCAAGTCCTTGAAAGAATTAATTATAACCCATTCTCTTACATCATCGAACAAATCCAAGAGCCTTGGTGCAGATTCAGAATATATTTGGTGATAATGTAAATAGAAATGATTCCATAGTGAGGTATTTGCATTGATATATCGTATATGGATGGCATTTAAAATGGGAGTTTGGGCCATCCCAGATATATTTTCGATTATAAAATGAGAATGATGGATTGGAACCAAAGCGTCTTTTTTTTCTTAAGAAAACAAGGGTGTCGTGCAAGACTAAGCAATGTTGACCATAAATCATCAGAAGTGGAAATCAAGGAAGGTACGTGAGAGTTTCTTCGAGATTGGAGCCATAATGTGTTTTTTTTAAAACAAATAAAAAGCTGAATAAAGATGTTCTGTTAAGCCAGACACAACATTGCAATGCAATCGTTTGAAATGTACACCGAAGAGCGAGAGGGGAAAGAAGGAAGAAGTGAGTATTAAAGGCAGTGAAAGAGTCTTAATAATCCTGTGTTTAGAAATAAATGAAACACAGAACCACTTTCATATCACACTATCCCGGCTTTTAAGAGAATTATTCCTGTTCGTCAACACTTGCAGTTTTAAAAAAAATTGATGCTTTATGAAACAAAAATAATCCTTGCATTTGATACAGTGCCTTATCACATCTTCGAGACGTCTCAAAGCGCTTCACAGAACATACTGTAAAGTGGAGTGACTGGGTATTTTTGTTGGTGAAACTCGGCAGCCAATTGCGCACAACAGTGCCCCATAAACAGCCGTGGATTGAAGTGACCAGATTGTTTTATGCTTAAGAATAACCTCTTTACCCACACTGACACCTCCTATAGCATTTACATTTGACACGGAGAGTAGAAGCCACGTTCTGTCTCAGTGTGATTGGAGTCTCGGTTGCCATTGCCGTACAATTGTGGGTTGTTGCAAGTCTTGTACTTATTTGATCCCTGCGGCATTCAACATTACAAAATCACACAGTGATGACAAATACAGAGTAGCACTACCTCCACATCAATCTAGTAAAGTTGCAGAGTCGCACGGGTCACCACAGCAAGTTACAAGTTGTGTCAAGCTAATCTAAAAGAGGCCCGAATAGAATAAGTTAAAAGCGCGAGAGAGGCTGACAGATCTATAAGGATCAAACTGGAATGTGGGTAAAGAGTTTCACCCCACAGAACAACACATGAATAATTTATAAAGTGAAAAACTTTGCTTATAAGAACACGCAGTTATTATTATTTCCTGGAAGGAAATTTAGCCCCGAGGCCACAACAAGGTTGAAAATAACTTTTCCTTTGTAAAGTTTCAGCGCCCGGTTGCAATAACCAAGATACAGCTTAAAATAATGAAATAATACTGTGAGCGTCCCATCTGTTGGCACTATTAAAAATGCTCCGGACAAGGGAATACTCGAGGTCTGCTTTTGTGGGCACGTGTGAGCCCATTGCTTCGCTTGTCCAGGCAGAAGCTCTGGATTTCTGTAAAACAGCGCAAGTTTGCAAACTTTCACTGACTGGTTCCGGATTTTAGAAATCTCAGAACGTTGGCCTTGCAATAGAGATCATCATCCTTCCTTCCCTGGAAACACGCTCGCATCTGTGCTATAAAATTCGCGCAAGAAAAGTTATCCCCCAGGGCAAACCATGACTACAACTGTCTCCGAATTCTGGGTTGATTCCACCGAATCCCTATATCCTGGACTGAGACACTTTTATCCCTGAATGAAACCAACCGTGATTTAAAGAAAAAGCTTTATGTGTCCACAAAACCAGACCTTGAGTATTCCCTTGCGTGGAGCATGTTTAATAGTGTCAACAGACTTAGAAGGAGGGGAAATGAAAGGGAGCTGTCGTTTGGGTTTGCGATACTTACTGCAACAATATCCATACCATCATTTGAGTGCCTTAAACAATCTTGCTTGTAATAGTAATAATAATCCTTGCTTGCGCCTTATTACAGTTGAGATGTCTCAAAGCGCTTCACAGGTTTAGTGACTGTTTTGTGGGCAATTTACAGTGATAGTGAGCTACAAGAAGCCGCTGAATTGTTTCGTCGTGGACGGCAGTCGCTTACTAGCTCTGACACACATCAAAGATTTCAATCGGTTCAGATCTCTTCAAAGCCATTTTAAAGCCAATGGAGAATGGGAAAAAAAAACACATCAATAAAGGTTACTCCCACTTGCCAAAACGGATGGTTTGCACACATCTATTGCACACAGATGCAATAGAAGAAAGACAAGCAAAGAGATTTAATCTTTACAACAAGATAGGATAATGGACAGGGGATAGGAGAGAAGAGAAAAAGTGTGGGGGGTGTGGGGGAATTATAGTATAAGCAACTGAAAAATACTTTTATTTTTTATCGTTGGTTAGAGTTATTGCAGTTATGAATGTATCTTGATAAGATTTGAAAGGATTATTACCCCCAGAAAAGCATTCCGACAATCAACTAGCAACCGGGTTCCTACTTACTGCTCGGTAAACAGAGGCATTAATTAAAGTTTAACTGAGCTTCAGGACTCCACTTACTGTGTACCTGCAACTGATATACCTCAGAGGACTCGAAACAGCGATCGCTTATTTAAAACTGTCCCAAAAATATGGCCGTCATGAAGATTGTGTTTGATGCTCCCTGGCTTGACTGTGCGTGTGCGTTTACATCTATTAGTTTAATGTCCTCTAAGACTGAATTTGTCGAAGACGTCCTCTGATATAAAATGAAGTTCACCACGTTTTTTTCCTTAAAATCACGATTTGCTGGAGCATGGGGGGGAGAGGGAGGGAAGTGGTGGGGTGGGGGAGGGAATGACGACAACGAGCAAGAGAGAGAGAGAGAGAGAGAGAGACGGGGGTTGGGGCGGTGGGGGTGGGGGGCAAGGGCGAGATCCCTGCCTTCAAAACTGATTTATTTTAAACATTCTACACGCTAGGAAATATACAGTGAGATTTGCTCTCAGAGCTCGTAGTATTTTCTCCATGTCTAAAAGAACACGTTTGTCACACACTTTAACACCGTGACGATATAATGACACAATAATCCATCAAGTGTTACGTTCACCACCTCCACACATCGCATCTGGGGAACATCTTGCAATGTCTAGGTTTCTGACGCTAAAAATAAAAATATGGTCCAATTTCCACTCAGCTACGAGGAGGCAGTGGTTACATGATTAATTGGTTGTCGTTTCCTTTAAAACAATCAGGTGAATGACAGACATTATGCAGACACAGCAAGGTATCAGTGATATTGTACCATCGAAGTACCAGCACGTCATGGGCCATGAAGACATATTGATCTATGTTTTATTTCATTCCCGACATGCCTTTGTTTCTCATCAATCATTCTGGCCAACATTGTGCTTGACAAAAGGCTCCAGTTTATCCTTGATTTCCTAAGGTTACAGAAAGGAACTGCTTCTTGACAATTGCAGATATATGTGTGTGTATTCTGGAATACTGACCCAGCACGTCAAGCCTGGAGTTCTGTACAAAAGAATTAGCGGTCACAATTGTGCTTATCAACTGAAATGCTATCTAAACCCACTGAAGTATGTGGCATGTTCCTTATATTCACCCCTGAAACCCGTGTTTGATCACGTTTGAACCTACTCAGTGTCTGGGATGAAATAGTAATAATTTGGCCACTTCAATCCACGGCTGTTTGTGGGGACGCTGTTGTGCGCAATTGGCTGCCGCGTTTCGCCCACAAAATATACAGTCAATTCACTTCACAGTATATTTTGCGAAGCGCTTTGAGACATCTCAACGATGTGTGAAGCCGCTGTATCAAATGCAAGGATTATTATTACTATTATTTTAAAACTGAGTGGCTTCCTTCAGAAGGAATTTTTTTTAAGAAAAAAATTGAAGTTTCTCTCGGTATCCTGACTCACAATCTTTCAGATAAACTTGGTCATTAGCTTGAAGGCTGCTTGCAGCACATTGCCTTGTGGAAGGTAATTGCTGTGTTTGCCTATAAATACAGTCACTGCACTTTAGTAAAATCCTGTGAAGGTCATCGAGACGTTTTGACAACATGATGAGACACTACAACAAATGCAGGGATTACGGTATGTGTATGACTTTCCCTGAATCAGTTGGGTTCCATACCATAATCTGGATGTGTGACTATTTTTCTGGCACCACCTCAGATTACCAAATTTTCGATAGTTCAGATGATCAAATTGCCAATAGCAGAATTCAACCACACAGTCCTTGGATTGCTAGCTTGGATTTGGATTGGATCTCTATCATCATCACTGCTGTACTGTATCATGTTAGGTAACCAGTGACAGATCACCGTTGAAGCACAGCAAGAAAACAGATGCTTTTAAATTCCATTTGGCCTAAAGGTCCACTTTTTCTTTTGATGTTTGACAGGCTGATTTACTCGGGGATCTCTTTATTCCACTCACGAGAGCTCACTTCTTGCAGGCTGGAGTGATGACCAACGCAACCCCCCTTACAAAGGAGCGTTTACAATTCTGCCTGAACCTGGTTCCGATCTACAATCTGAACCTGGTTCTAACGAGTTGCAATGGTGGGTGGGACGTCATTGTTTCTGGTTTTCGATGGACACATTCCCTCACTGTGGATAACTAGATAGTCTTTAGGGACAATAGGAAACTTGGACACCCATTCATGTGTGTAACTGAAGCGAGATGTCAAATTCTTTAGGTGTTTGCAATTCAAGAATTCATTTTTCAGAATCATCCGCATGCCAATTAGCAAAACATTCCACAAACTGGGTTCACTGAACAGAGCTTTTCTCCTCTGCTTCATTGAAGCCATTACTGCGCGTGACCATCCCCCCCACCACCACCACCGCTCCCCAGAGCCTGTAAACATTGGGAAGTTTTGCACAGAATGTAATCGGACCTTCAGAGAACTTCCAGCTGCTTTTCAGTGAGTCCTAATAGCAGGAGTGAATGGGCAGAGGATTGACACCATACCCTTCAGGTTCATAGGAACTGGAGATGAAGATGATAATAATAATAATAATAATAATAATCCTTGGATTTGATATAGCACACTTATCATGTCGTCGAGACGTCGAGTGGAGTGATTGTGTAGTTTGTGGTCTCTTGATGATGCTCTTGGTGTTGTGATTCTGATTATCTCCCGACGTGAAAGGCACTCTACAAATGTAATTTTGTTGTTGTTGTTCTTGTTGTCGGCTAATGGAATCAGTGGTGGAGTAACTCATGTTGAGTGCCCATGAATGCTCCGTGCTTGGGGTTGCTGTGTCTGGGCGCCAAGGGTCTGTGACTGGCAGTTACTGGCATTTTGAAGCACTTTGAGACATTGCAAAGATGTGATAAGGAGCTATAACAAATGCAAGGATTATCATTATCATTGTTACTATCATTATTTCTCTTCACTCTTCACTGCTGCAAAATGGTATTTTTAAAATGGCTGATGCATCTGAGATCAGTGTCCCATCTTTTGTTGAAATGCGTTAAGTTCCAGTGAATTGTTTTCTCCACCATCAAACCTCCCCGGTCTTAACCAAAGATGACAGCTCTTTAATGGATCCTGCAAACTGTTGATGCAGCTGCACGTTGAGACTGCAAATGTCTCTGTCTCCATTGCAAAGGATGATGCTAATGACATGCAACTTCTATTACTGTGATGAACACACTGGTGGAAGATGAGGTGAAAGTACATCATGAAGGATTTCCATGCTCTCTTTGGAAATAAATGAAAAATGCCAACCCTGTTATCAACTGACACAGCACAGAGCACAAAGATGGCTCTCAAGGCCTTAAAAGGATTAACCTTTGCCCTGCTCTCCTCTGTAATATTTATGCTAGATTAATGGGGCAAAAGCAGCAGGTTATTAATTACAGTGATAAATAGCCTTATTGAATTAATCATCTTTATGCTGCATTATGTCGTGTAAGTTTTTAAACTCAGGTGAATTTCCCCCAGATCTTTCCTTGCCAGACAAAACATGCTCTTTTTAACCGTTTGCTTCCTGAATTTCATTAACTTCACGTGACTAAATTCCGCTGAGAGGAGTGACTTATTATCTCCTAACCAGTAACCTCACCAATAACCACTACACTACACATTAAATGCCCATGAGATGTTTCGACATAAAGACACTGCAGTGCTCCGAGAATCTGCCTGGTTTATTTTTCAGCCCGATTGTTCATTTTTTTTCCGAAACCTTGGGCTTGAAATGCAGTACAGACTCTCAAGGGTTTGCACTGATCCATGTCCAGCATCTAATAAAATAAGCTTCCTCCCGCTTTTGTTTCATATAACAAGGTGGCAATATTTCCTCACAGGGTCACCATCAATGGCATTCCAGCCTCAACCAATTCAGATAGGCTCAGCTGGACTATATCAAGTTTAGCCTCCCCCGGGAGATTACAGACATCTCACATTCACACAGGTCTTTATTCAACAGGCCAGCCAACCACTGACAAAACTCATCCAACCGACGCAAACAGCTTCAAGTGACAGGCAGCCCTGGGAGTCAAACACGAGAACTTTCATTTGAAGTCAAGATCTCTGGACTTTTGAGCAATTGGAACTCCCTTACTCTTACCGCCCGCCAGTTCACAAATATCTGCAACAAACACGAGCGAGTTATGAATGTCAAGCAGCAACTTTGGGCAGGAAACTGAAGAACATTTGTAGCTTTAGTCAAACTGGTGTCTTTCTTCCCCTTGACCCAGCAGCGAACTTCATCTTCTTTAAACTCTGCCCTGACCCAGAACATCACATGGGGTGTGTGTGTATATGAACTTTTTTTTAATAAAAATGATTTGAAACTATTTCATATTAACAGTACACTTTCCAAACCAAAAAAANGTCTTTGAAACGTCTGCAGTTCCCCTCAAGAAGATGATGGGGAGATTGACAAGGACTCTCAAAGTACGGTCTCCATTCTGATTCAGGAGAGATTAAGTAAACCCTCAGAGTTTCCTCAGCGTTGTCTGGCTGTGAATTAATGAGCTTCTCTGTCCTCCCAGATCTCAGGTTGCTGTCCTAGGAAGAAAGAATTTTGACAGTCGTGATTGATGTGTTTAATGAAAACCTGGAGCAAGAGTCTGCTATAATATCAGTCTTCTAACCGAGAGATGCTGTTAATTCTTAATTAATGTCAGATGGCGAGAATCCAAATCCAACATTTCAATATCAAGCAAATGTCAAATTTGACTTCTAATTCTATTTGAAATTTGATTGACAATGTGGACAATATGCTGGGCTTCCCAGCTCATAAGATGGGAGAGTGAAAAATACAGTGAATTCACATCCTTTATTATTTCATCCTTTATTTTTTACAAAATGGTTATCTTTGTCCCGCTCTCCAAAAAGGTTAATACGACATAACTATTCGTAATAAATTTCATAGTACGGGTTCATACCAAATCGAATAATATTAACTATTATTATTAATATTAACATATTAATAATATTAATATCAAAGTGAACTTGAAGCAAGCTTTGCTCCATCTCAAGTGTTGTATTCACAAGGGTTTATTGATGCTTTCACCTTTCAGGGGAATATAGAGCAGTATTTCAGGGAAGTTTAATCTCACTGTTATAATAATAATAATAATCCTTGCATTTGATATAGCGCTTTTCACGTCGGGAGGACGTCCCAAAGCGCTTCACAGAATATACTGTAAAGTGAATTGACTGTATATTTGTGGGCGAACGCGGCAGCCAATTGCGCACAGCAATGTCCCACAAACAGTCGTAGATTGAAAATGACCAATTTATTATTGTTTTTGGTTTTGGAGGGATTATTATTAGGCTCTGTGTGGAGTAAGGAAACTTGCCCAAGGTTTCGCCCTCTGCCTGGAATTGAACTCAGGTCTCTCGCTTGCAAAGCGAGTGCTCTAACCACTGAGCTACAGGACTCCACTGTTAATACCACATCCAACTTGTGCTCATCAAACAGCTGTCAGACTTAATGTGTTTACTTTCTGCACATTATACAACGCACTTGGTGCCAGTTACACTTTAAACTGTTCCCACTTTCTGAAGCTGGACCCATGATTTATTTTCCTCCATTACAATTCCTCTCGTCATGGATTTATTGCAGCCTGGACCTTCAGTTCCACCCACCCACACCCGCACAACACACATGTACATATATAATGATAAACATTTGAGGTAGTGCCGTTCCACACTGAAATGACTGAGTTTTTCTGTGAAATGTACTGACTGTATTTTGCAGATTCTGACCATTCAGGACATCAAGCGTCTGATGTTGTTTTACTCTCGCTGACCTGGTCACTTGCCCCCAAACCTTAAGACGCCTCTTCTACACATCAAATTCCTTTTTAAGGAATGGATGGACTCAGCATTAATTTCTGATGCCAAAAAGACTTCCGCATTCCAGCAAACTTCTGCATAAGGGACATTGGTTTTCTAACCTAAGCTTCGATTCCAAGTTGATTTCACTAATAATTGTTAATGTTTCGCACCACCCTGTGATCAAACATGATAAGGATTATTATTATTAGGGTGCCATTCAAACTGCTGTAAAGGGACAAAGCACTTTCGCGACTGCTGAGCGCTGTTTGAAGAACATTGGAGGAGGATCTTTTCATAACACAAAACAATTCTTGACGTTTAATAGGATTGCTTGATTGCTCAGCCTTGCTCCACTAGCTTTCCTTTTCCATTCCAGTTTGTCAATATAAGTAGCTTTAAGTGGCTTCTTCTATCCACCGGAACACCACTCATTTTATCCTTAGGTTGTAATTTATTGAGTAGAAGGCAACACACTGGATGTAAGGATGGGTTGATCGAATAGCATACTCCGTTATTAGATGGTATTTTACTTGCTGCTGTGCATCTACCAGGGATCAGAATTAAATTGTTAAATATTCATTTGTTTGTTTTATTACATCAGTCGGGATTTAGCCCCATTCATATCCATACGCATAAAGCATCTGCTAAGATTGAAGAGAAAGCATGGCGGTTGAAACTAAGACATTAGACTCACAATGTACTCAATGATCCCCACCCCCTGAAAAATAATTGATCACTCAAGCGAGGGAACGCTGCTGTGCACAATTGGCTGATGCGTTTCGCCCACAAAATACACAGTCAATCCACTTTACAATATATCCTGTGAAGCGCTTTGAGACATCTCAATGACGTGATAAGACACTAGATAAAATGGAAGCATTATTATTACATTAAAAAGACTTGACGGTGTGATATTTTGCCCTCACCCATCCTCGAAACCCAGGAACAACGTGCACAAATTTGCATTCTTAACAAAGAAATTACATAAAACTTGCAGCAAGTTTAGATTTTTTTAAAACTAAAATCAGATGAATCATATCTCTTCAAATTCACAGTTACTCATTTTGAATATTTTTCTCCTTTCTGACAAATATTTCCTCCCCTCCCCTCCCCTCCCCAATCTCACCCACCCACTGAAACCATTAGGAAGCCCAGAATTCATTTTAAAACTTAGCAAACTCTCAAACTGTTGAAGTACTTTGAAGGATCGGTGCAATCATATCGCACATGAAATAAAACGTGGGTGGTTTGCAGCAGTTTATTTTCTGTTAAATGTCATGAAAGAAAAAGGCCTACTCTCTTGAAGTACTTCTTTAATGATCTGCCACTGATTCATTTCTGCCGTGTTCACCAGTCATGTCCAAAGTCAAAATGAAGTAGAATTGTTTATCCGGGTTTCACAGGAGTCTCAACTCGATGAGAATTCTGTCCCTCCGGGGTCCTAATTAGCAGCATTTGTTAAGACAATTCCTGAAGGGGTTAAAGTCTTTCGAACGGGGGACTGGGTCTCATAAAGTTGTAGTAAATCGCTCTCGCTCCTAGCTCCTCTGCTCCAACCCACCCCACTTCTGAAGTGAATCTAAACTCCTCAGATTTGGTAGAAGGTCCCATTCCCTTAATTGTATAATTAGTTCTCGTTCCACAGTAATTACCGCTGAAGCTTTTCAGAATGCAAACTCTGAGCCAGAAATGAAGATAGTCTTTGCAGTAATTTTTCGTTGCGCGATATATTTGCATAACCTCGAGCTGGATTTATGCAGCTGGGAGCGACAACAAAAAATGGCCAATTATGTTTCCTTCATATAAAATAACATTTGATCAACGCATTCATTTTATACAGATCAGAATTCTTCCACCATTTCTTGATGGCTCCTTGGTATATATGTGTATATATCACATTTAGCTTAACCCCACGCCAGGGTCCAGATGTAATCTATTTTCTTTCAGAGGGTTGCTAATTTGGTCAAATCTAACATGCAATCTTAAGAACGTAAGAATCTGCTGGTGGAAGAGGACCAACGTCCAGCGAGTTTGCCTTCCACCACCCTGGCAGTCACTTGACCTGTCGTGTCTCAAACGACACTGTATCCCCAGATATTATTCCCTAATTAGAAATCTAACTAATTAGCTCTTGAAAAATTGATATTTTCTGGTTCCACCGTCTGTCTCCCTCGGGAGTCTGTTCCACAAGTTTACTGCTCGCTCACTGTAGTAGGGTTTCTGCAGATTTGTTCTGAATTTGCTCCCCTTCAATCGAAGGCCGTGGCCTCTGGTTCTACTGTTCAGATAAAACAGCTTGTCATGCTCTACGTTATCTATTCCCTTCAGAATCTTAAAGATCTGAAACATCCTGGGAAACTTATCCCCCATAATAAATGCGAAAGTCACCATCATTATCGCAAACAACACTGCATCTTAAACTTTGAAGCCAGTTTTCGGGAAGTTCTTTTAACAGCTGCAGTTAAGAATGGATTGAACAAGTTTTGGCATATTCTAGACACTCTGAAACGTTACATAAACTAAGTAAATCTAGACCCAGGTGGACTGTCCCTCTAGTGGGTACAAATGGATTGAAATCTAATTGATCATATGTTGGCTGGTAGGCAAGACTACAAAGTGGTTTCACTGTTGTCCTTTCACAGACGTGAAAAAGCAGCTAACGTGGCTTCTGTGTGCTTCGTATGAAAGCTGATTTGGAAGAAAAAATGAACAGCCAGTGCTGTGCAACAATATGCTGATGAGTTCCCGGGAGGCTGGGGATAAATTGGAAATGTGTTTTTTGCAAGGAAACGGATATGAGAATTGGAATCGTTGCAACATCCTGGGAAACGTCTCCCCATAATAACCGCAAGAGTTACCATCGCTATCAGTAATAACGCTGTGTATTTTAAAATCCAATCAGAAGAACTCCTCATAACCTTATGGATCTATTTTACACCAATTACTGCAATACCACGGTCTTCTTTGTAATCCCACTATAAAGAAAGTGGGAAGAATCGAGATCAGTGTAAATCAAGCTGGATAACCGACAATAACCTTGCGTTGGTTCCAACGCTATCCAAAGCACAGCTTTGTGTGCTCAGGGAATTGAGCAGAGATGTATGAGGAATTTTACTATGTAGTGGGAATGTTTCGACCCCCTGTATCTCAAGGAAACATTTGCAAACTTTATTGCCATTTGCCATTTGCGCACAGCACTGACCCACAAACAGCTGTGGATCGAGTGACCAAATGATTATTTTTTTTCAATTTTTTTTTTTTACGGTGCAAAAAAAAGTTTGGTTTTCTCCAGAAACAAGAGGAAAATATCTTAAGTGATTACGGAAATTACTCCGCAGATGAAAATAAATTAATTTGATTCTGTTCTGTTTGCAGCTCTTTAATGTACAATTCTAAAATGATTTTTTTTGATACACAGAACAAAGCATATTTAAACAGAGGGGAAGTAATGGCAGTCTGGCATACCTCCCGCCCCCTCCCCTCGCCACTCTCTCCTGTTTTGAACTATTTAATTGGTTTAGGTTCTTCAAAGAAGCTACTTAAAGCTTCTAATTCAAAGCTTTGTAATACAAGGATTAAAAAGAAATTTTCATAAAAAATGTACAAATTAATCCCAATTATAATTAACCGAAAACATTTACCGACTAAGAACATTTGGGAAGAATTATGTAATTTATTTAGGTGGAACACAATCAATACTAAAATGGCCAATTATCCGAGTACATCGTGAAGCATTGAAAGTGAAGCAACCTGACACAAATATGCCGCTTGCTTTAATTGTGCTGCGGAGAAGAGAAAAAAGGGAAACTACAAATATAAAAACCTTGTAACATTGTTCAGCTTTTCTGTCTCCTTTTGTTTGTCATTTTCGTTTTGAGTTCACAACAAAGAACACTGGATGTTTTTTTCTCTCTCCAAAATTCCACACAAAGCATTCGGCAGCTTTCTGTCACATGGATGAGAGTGTGTCACTAATTCAGTCGAGAAAAGTACATCTGGAGACTTGCTGATGATATTGGATAGGACCAAAGTTATTTGATAGAACCTTTGCGCTGTAATTTAATCAAAATGAAATATTCTTATGAAAACCGGTGCCACTTCAAGGCTAATTTTTTTGCATTGGGGGGTGATCATTCATTTTACCCAAATGCCTCCTGCAAATAAATATTACGGGAAAAAATAACAGCACAAAAGCTCCACGCCATTTATTGTCGAAACGGTTCAGCCAGCTGGGTACCAATCGAAATACTAGTGGTAAAAAACCCAAAGACTTCAATAAAAGATACAAATGAAATGCGCATAGTCTGTTCCTGCATGGACATAGCTTTGAGCAGCTTTCTCAAGCGAGGATATTCAGCGAACCTTAGAATGAGTGCAAGTTTCTCTCGGTTTCATGTTTCTAACCAATCACTTGTAGTAATAAGGTATCCCTCTCGGCTATCTTTCCCCAACCGTTGACATTTTTTTTTATTGCACTACAGAAAATTTCAGGCCAACAATACGAAACGAGTTATCTTTTTTTTTCCTGTCACGGGTAAAAAGCTATTTTTTAAAATAAAAAGTCATTACTTTCCTGAAAAATGCGATTGATGAAAATAACTATTTCTTACACTGATACCAAAGTGGATAACAGTTTACAGAGAGAATGATTTGACTCTCAGAGAAAGGATTAGAAGTATTCTCATCCAGGGAATTGGATGATACCGCTTCAACCTCATTGTACACACAGTCACCTGACCTTTAGCAACAAATTAAAGCTTTGAAGACGCTTCCAGATTTTTTTTGACATGCAAACAAGATCCAATTTTTTCTTACATCCGAGTTTTTCCCCCCTGAGTTTGGGCTGGAATTAATGGGCTGGAATTTGTAGTGTCTCAAAATACGTTCCTCGTGATAACCCAACAAATAATAATTTATGATAAAGTAATAATATTTTTATTATGTTATAAAATAATAACATGGGCACTCAATACACAACAGTTTGTGAGCCGTCGCTGTGCGCAATTGGCTGCCGCGTTTCACCCACAAAATATATAGTCAATTCACTTTACAGTGTATTCTGTGAAGCGCTTTGAGATGTCTCGAAGACGTGATAAGGCGCCGTATCAAATGCAGGGATTATTATTGTTGTTATTGTCCCTGTGGTACCTTTAAGGCAAGTCACACCTACCAACAGAGTGGTCTTCCTGAGAGATGACACCATTCATCATATAAGTGGTTGTTCAATGTCGACTTTTCCTGGGAACGAAATGGACATCAGAAATAAATCATAATAATGGGCATTTGTGCCCTTTACAATTGAGCTTACAAACAGATGTCTGGGGGAAGCAAAACAGGTTAAGGTTATTTCAACTATTTTGATGCAGTATTTGGCTTCAGGGGAGTATCGGATAAAACACTCGAATAGTGCACACAAGAAAACCAAAGGCAATTGTCTATGGGCTTTAACAATAGTATAGTATATGGTAATGGATGGAGTTTTAGTGGGCATAGGGATTACATTTTAAATGAAGTCTATTAACGCGTGTAAGATGTGCTTCGGGGAGTTTGCTAGCTATTTCACATTAGTGGTTGGAAAATAAATATTTGTCCACGTGTGGCAGATTGCAATGTCCATATTTTTATTGCGGAGCCCAGGTCTTAGTGGTCACGTGAAATAAATCCGGCTGAACAGAAGCAGATAGCAGGTACATCGGTGCTGAGTAATTTAATGATTTAATGCAAGGAAGCAAAGTGGATATGTGTGGCCTCATTTGCGACATATTCATTTAAACAAGAGAACAAATTATGCACCGTTAATACATATTTAATGATGCATCTTGTAAGGCAGTTTTGCATAGATGCGGCTTTGAATGGTATCAAATATGAAGTCCTATAGTGTATTGGTTAGAGCACTCGCCTCGCAAATGAGAAGACCCGGGCAGGGCGAAACGTTGGGCAAGTTTCCTTACTCCACACACCTCTGTTTACCAAGCAATGAGTAGGTTGTTAGTCGATTGGTGGATCACTTTTCTGGGGGTAACAAATAATATTATGTCACTGAATCCACGACTGTTTGTGGGCACGCTGCTGTGCGCAATTGGCTGTCGTATTTCGCCCACAAAATATACAATCAATTCCCATTACAGTATATTCTGTGAAGTGCTTTGAGACGTCTCGAAGATGTGATAAGGCGCTATATCAAATGTAAGGATTATTAGAAGTATTATTATTAAATGAATCTTACACACTTTGGCCTTTTCCTTTATAATATCGCGTGGGAGATTCGCATGAAGAAAGCCCAGTTGCTCAATTTGATCTCAATCTTTCCAGATTTCCATCGAAAAATGAAGCAGTTTTTCAGATGTGAGTAGTTTCTCCAGTGTTCTGACTTGTACCTCTCTTCGTGGTAACCAATTCTGGCTGTTCATTCATGTATAAGTTAAGGCTTTCTGAGCAACTTCTCAGTGACAGGATGGAGTACATAAAATGTGAGACAAGTAGCATATTATCACACTGAGGATTAGGCACATGAACTTTGTGACATTTATGTTAAGACATCTTATGTACACCACACCAATGGAAACAGAATATGAACTGGCAGTAACTCCCAAGAGATGTAACTTTTAGAATGGCTTTTAATGCAGGAAATACGCTGGAATAGACTTGATCAAAGAACAATTGGAAAGTGAATTCTGTATTCAATTGCCTTTTGAATCATTGCCTTGTGCTAGAAAGCAGCATTTTAGCCAATATTGATTGCTTTAAAATCCTCTGTTGAAATATGAATGGGTTTGCCCTTCACAATTTTATTTAAAGGCTAGGTTAGCCTTGCTCCCACAAGTTCAGACATGTTTCAGTTAAGAAACACATTTCGAGGTATATACAAATTGGACCCTTTTCAGCAGTCATCATTCCATTTGCAATCACATGAGGTTGAACAGTGCAGAGTAACATTAAACCAAATGAAAACATACCCTGCACAATTGCTCCAGATAAGCCAGAATGCAAGTGTCAATCTCATTGAAAATACAAAATGATTTCACTGCTATTCTCCTACCTGAACACAAAAAATGTAATCAAAAGGACGAAGTTAAACAGCACTATATTCATATCAGAGCTAAATAGGTTCTCTTACTGACAGCATACATTTTCAATTTACGTTCTGATGATTTCATAAATACAACTGGACAACTGTGGCTGTACCTGACCCTATTAATCACAACTCCATATGAGGAAACAATTGCTTTTTACTATTTGGTTTTATTTATTTTATTGTATAAACTATGGAAGTTTACCAACAAGTGATTTCAATGAAGGGGGAACTTTAGTAAGTGCACTGCATAACTATTCTCCAATGAACTGCAGCCTATGAATTGAGATCCATGTGTCTTTGAGTCTTAAAATGACCTTTTGGAATTGGAATAACTGATTGAATCAGATAGTACACAAGAGACTTTTGCTACACGAGAGACTCCCTGATATCAATTCAATCGTCTTGTTGAGGGATTATTTCCCCCGGAAAACAATCCGCCTATCGACTAACAACTGGGTTTCTACTCACTGCTGGTAAACAAAAACGTGTGGAGTAATAAAACTTACCTAAGGTTTCGCCTGCCAGGGAATCGAACCCGGGTCCTCTCGCTTGCGAGGTGAGTGTGCGATCCACTGTGCTACAGGACTCCCCAGTGACTTACCTAAACACACTTCGAATAGCATCAACAAACATTTGAAACGTGTTTCACAGCAAGTGAAGTAAATAACCTGCCCAATAGTTCCCATGCAAATTCCCGTGCATTTCACTTGCTGGCGATCAACACATGATGAATTCAAGTACAACCTTAATATCCGACCAGATCTACCATTATTAATTGAATAATCAACGATTCATAGCATTCTCGCAGGCTATTGAATGTCTGGTGGAATATGGAAATGATTTGACTTGCATAGAATTCATGTCAGGTAATTATTCTCGGCCTGCACTGCCGAAAGGTTTGTCAAACTAATTTCAAAATCTTTTACCTATTTCAGGGTAATAGCACTTTGATAATCTTGCATGGGGTTTAGTCTGAAAATGCAAATTATTTTACTAATGTAATAGTTTCATTTCAAGGATGATGGAACAAAGGCTTTGAGGAGTATCTGTGTTTGATTGAAGAGATTGTTTCACAGAATCTGAAGATCCAACTAGGAGGTGATAATTATGTCCATTCCTATTTGTGCTCAACAAGTAAATGGATCTATTGCTGCAAGTGCTTAAGAGTGAGATCATCTTCAATTCAAAGCCAATATTCCTACCATGCCAGTCTCTATTAGAGTCTATTTTTCTCTGTGTACGGTGTTTTGGCATTGAAAACACACCCAAGTAATCCTTTCCTTGTGCGCCTTATCATGTCGTTGAGACATCTCAAAGCGCTTCATGGAACATACTGTATAGTGAATTGACTGTATATTTTGTGAGTGAAACGTGGCAAAACTAGAAGTGCATTTGATGGGTCAAATGGCCTTTTTTCATTCCATACTCTCTTGGACTATCATATCCTTGTTAATATGATGTGCTTGCTTTGGCAAGTACATTATTAGACGTTTATTCACATTGTGGAGGCGATGTTGTTCAAAGCATTTTCGGTGGATGATTCTAGCAGGGCATTGGATGTTCAATTAGATAGTAGTTGTCAGATTGCTTACTAGGAGATGTGTCCAGGACCCAATTGTATCTTTCTACCTTCTACCCTGAGTTGCTAACTCAATACACAAAGGACTGTGTTTAGATGGCTCTTTTTCACTACTGTCCTGAAAGTAGGGAAATGAAGGAAATAGCAACAGAAAGGAGAAAACAAAACAAGGGAAAGAGTGGGCTAAAAATAGACGACAGAATGCTAAGCTACAGCAAATCTAATCAATTGACCTGACTCTTGAGTGGGATTATCAGTCAGTAGCCACTGATATAGCTGCTTTCCTCTGAAGGGGAGATGGTGACAGCGAGGCTTGCACTTGTCATTGTGGCGAAACCCATTTCTGAACACTTGCTTGCGCAGCCACTTTGACGCGCTGTACAGGCTTTATCTGGGCTGCACGTGTGTTAACTCAAGAATTTGGGGAAGTCTGTGGGTCTGTCACTGTCACTCAACTTAACGGTGACTCGAAGCCAGCCCTTGCCAACAGTTTTGATGTGCAGTGAAGGTACACTGATTTCATTGTGAAGCTGATGTAGTCCAAGCTTGTAAACCTACTAACCGCAAGCGGTTTATTTCTCTGGCCTGCCGTCAGGGACATACTGTCACATTCCTGACTGCTCTTTACAGAAGACGTACGCTTCTTTGTAGACGTGGCGTAAGCATGTTCATGGGTCAATGGGAGTCGCTATTTGAAGGGAACATGCACTTGGGCAAACTGTGGAGTCCTGTAGCTCAGTGGTTAGAGCACTCGCCTCGCAAGTGAGAGGACCTGGGATTGATTCCCGGGCAGAGAGAAACGTTGGGCAAGTTTCCTTACTCCACACCCACACGCGAGCAGTAAGTAGGAACCCGGTTGTTAGTCGATTGGCGGATTGCTTTTCCGGGGGTAATAATCTCTCAAATTTTTTTTAAAAAAATTATGATTTAGTCACTCTATCCACGATTGTTTGTGGGACGCTGCTGTGCGCAATTGGCTGCCGTGTTTCACCCACAAAATATACAGTCAACTCACTTTACAGTATATCCTGTGAAGTGCTTTGAGACGTCTAGATGTGAAAAGCGTTATATCAAATGCAAGGAATATTATTATTATTATTCTCTCCTCTGCACATAAGAGGAATGTCTCGAAGATATGATAAGGCTCTATATCAAATGCAAGGATTATGATTACTATTAAGAGCTCTGGGAAGCTACCCTGTGTGAGGGATGTTATATAAATGTAAGTTGTTGTTGTATTATTCTATGTTCTATATTATATATGTATATATATATATACACACTTTGTGAAAAAAATCAAATTACAATAGTTGCCAGAGGCAGGGAACTGTGGATATAAGCGGTTAATTTGTCAGTTTCAGAGCTGGAAAGTTCATGACAGAGTTTATAAATAAACCGGTCACATCGGTGACACTTGCATGGAAATGTCACCACTGGGCGATTAGCTGGAGTTGGAGATGAGCGGTGTGTCAGCATTCATTTAAGAAAATCATGATACAGTTCAAATTATTTTATAGCACCTCTAATGGAGAGAATACTGCATGTTCCAGGAAAATATTTGTGTCATTGGCAAATGGTGAGCGATGTAGACGGCCAATGCTATATCCCAAAACAGCCTTAGAGAATTCATTAAAAACTGCCAAAAACTGACAGGTGGTGAATTAGCAATTAGTAATTAGTGTAAAATTTTCGGACGTTTATAAATGGCAACGTCCCCGAAATACATCATTTTGATACATGCCGGTTTCCCAGTATTGTTTTAATTGGAGCCTGTCAGCCAGTTAAATCGAGTCTAATTAAGTCCAAGAACTCATTAGGGGAGTCTATACCCAGATAGAATATTGCGAATGTCACCAAAGTAAATGTCAAGGGATTGCTTTCTCTGTTGGGGCTACACATTATTCACACAGTAATAGAAAGAAAGATAATTTCGTGACAACGTAATTAGACAGGCTAATTGATTACTTGAGGAAAAAGATCAATAATATAAATGTAAGCCCAATATTTGGACAAGGCACTTTGAAAACTGTTTTGAACAAAAATGTGAAAAGTTCACAAATATTTGAGATCACAAGGCGAGTAATTATTTTGTTGCACTTTTACAGTGGTTCATACAGAGACATAGCGATACATGACAAATGTCGGTGTATAAGGTTATATCATTCCCTTCACTAATAAACCTAGGTGCAGGGCTAGTGTCCTGTCAAACCTGGGGGAATAGGAGAGAACATTAGAAGTTAAGTAACAGTTACATGATGGCTGGCTTGGATTTTAATAGCCTGTTGATAGTAGGAGGAAAGGAACAGTGAGAGCAGTGAGCAATCCCGGTCTAAAGCTCTTGCTTTAGAATAAATAAGAGCAGCACAATGCATCTGTGTTTCAATGGGGGCAGTAGACAGGGAAGAGGATGATGACATTGTGTGTGTAGAAATAATTGGTTAGGAGTGACTTTGTAAGCTACAAGTAATAATAATCCTGTATTTGATGCAGTGACTTTCATGTCAACGCTTCACACAATTTACGCTAACGTATACTGTGGGTATACTGTAGGTGAATGTGGCAAACAGTTTGCACACAGCCATGTCCAATAGATTAGCCAAGAAGTTTATGACCAGTTTTATCGGGGGGATTATTGGCCAGGACACTGGGAGAAATTCCCTTCTTTTAAGACCCCAGTGTCATGGGATCTTAACGTCCACCTCAACAGGCAAACAGGACCTCAATTTAATGTCTCATCCAAAGGTATCATTTGAATGGTGGAAAACATGTTTACATACTGCTAGTGGGAAAGGAAATTGTTTTAATTACAAGAGTAGTTTACTTTTGCGAATAAACACTGATGATTTCAGAATCTATGCTAAATATAAATTAAAAGCAAAGGACCACACATAATAATAGCAATAATTATTACCCAAGGCTGCCATTTATAAAGACATTAGAAGCCGTTGAACATTGAAGCAAGGTCAACTGGTTAAACATAACTGCAGGACAAAGTACCCAGTACCATCAGAGAATGGCAAACCACTAATTGCACATTTCAAATCTAAAATAATCTGAGGAAACCGAATTAGTCACTGGATGTTTTCTCTGTGGGCAGTGACTTTAAAATCTGCACTCCTGAAACAGACATTTTAAAAAAACTACAAAACCTTGAAAACAATGGAAATAAAGCCAAACTTCAGGAGTCCTGTAGCTCAGTGGTTAGAGCACTCGCTTTGCAAGCGAGAGACCTGAGTTCAATCCCCGGGGGGTCAGGGCCAAACCTCGGGCAAGTTTCCTCACTCCACACAGAGCCTAATAATAATCCCTCCAAAACAAAACAATAATAAATTGATCATTTTCAATCTACGACTGTTTGTGGGACATTGCTGCGCGCAATTGGCTGCCGCGTTCGCCCACAAATATACAGTCAATTCACTTTACAGTGTGTTCTGTGAAGCGCTTTGTGACGTCCTCCCGACGTGAAAAGCGCTATATCAAATGCAAGGATTATTATTATTATTATTATTTTTTACTCATCTGTTCACACGTTGACACCTCAGTAAAGCACCACTGGTAACTTCAATGACCAGCAGAAATGTGGCTCAAAACCACATTAAATTGAAGCTGTTGGTTGTCGGGATGTGGGGAGGAGAACGTATAAATGATGTAAGAAACTTTGGGAACAATGTAGAGAGAATATCAGAAGAGAGAGAAAGAGAGAGAGAGCACAACATGCAATTATTGTGAGTCTTCCAAACTTGCTCAACAACTAGTTCAAATACAAACTTCATACTGAGCTTTCACGCCACAAATAATATATTCTAGCTCTACAATAGTCAACTCAAACTCCTGTAGGAGAATGTGAATGTATATTGTGTCTGTGTTAGGCGTAGATTAGTGCTAGAATTATGCATGCGTTCACTTTGACTCCATGGCATCAGATATTCATTGTCTGCGCCGGTTCATTTTTCTGATGTTACTTATTAAAATTAATGTAATGTAAATTTATCCTCTCTTACAACAAAAGTGTCAAACAAAATAAAAGTTAATGGAGTCTCCTCAATGTTAATTAGTAATCATTGTGTCAGGTTCACTACTTAACAAAGTTTTCTCTCTCTCTATCTCTCTCTCTCTCAGACTTGGATGCTCCAATTACCTTCTAAGATGTGCAGACTTCCAATGAACATCACATCTGTATCGCACCCACCAGTGGTTTAAACACTGAGCTTTCACTTTAGGTCCCATTGCCTTAAGAACGGGAACAATGAGAGTTAGAGCTGTCTGAATCGTGTTCTTCCACCTCACACTACAAAACATCAACTCTCTTTTCAGTGATTGCCAACTCCCACCATATCTTCCATCTTGCCGTTTATGAATGAAATTGTACGACTCATTTTGCTTTGACTTTTACCTCCTCTGAAAGCAAAAAAAAACACAGTCCCCATCAGAAGTCTCAATCAGCGCAACAATTTGCTGTTGCAAACATAATATTATTTCCGAATACGTGTTTCAGTGCAATCCTCAAAGGTTAAATACGAAGCAAAATCACTTAGATACGCACATGGGGATTGTTAGAGGGTAAGGGGTGAAGAGCGGTTAATTGGAATTAGGATAGATGGGTGGCTTAATTGGAGAAACAAGCCCTGACACATAATAGGTGTTATGTGGTCGCCTGTGTTGGAGATTTCCGATTCAGTTGCCCTTCCTCCTTCCCTGTCCAGTGATTAATTTGGTTTAAAGAGTACTTCTGATTGGGAAAACAACTCGTCTCCATTTGACATCTCACCTTGAAGAAAGAGAGGCTTCACACCCATCTACCAACTGGCATTCAGAAGGAGTGACAGTCCTTTATTCTGGTTTACATAGGACACCGCTCTGATGTGTGTCACTCCTTTTTTTTAAAAAAAAGCCAAGAGTCTCATAATTCCAGATAGGTTTGTAATACACGATTGTCGTGGATCACTTCAACTTCTTTGAATTCAGTGGCTTCTACACTTGAAGGATGGGTGGAAAGCGCTAATGGTTTACAAGCTGAAAACACTGCCGTTTGAAACAATATTTACAGGATTTGTCTGTGAAATAATGAAAGGTGTGGGGCAGAATTTGATATCGTGCTTTATCATGTCGTTGAGATGTCTCAAAGCGCTTCACAGAATTTATTGTAAAATGAATTGACTGTGTATTTTGTCGGTGAAATGCAGCATTTTGTTTTCGAGGGATTATTAACCCCGGAAAGCAATCTGCCAATCAACTAACAACCGGGTTCCTACTTACTGCTGGATAAACAGAGGAGCGGGGAGGAAACTTGCCAAACGTTTTGCCCTGCCTAGGAATCGAAACCAGGTGTCTCGCTTGCGAGGCGAGTGCTCTAACCACTGAGCTGCAGGACTCCACAACAGGACTAGAAGAGTATTTGGCGGGAGAGGCTTCAGCCACTCTGCCCCCAACCTATGGAATTCCATCCCCCAGTCACTCCGCCTCGCCCCCTCCTTAGCCTCCTTCAAGTCGCGCCTCAAGACCCTCCTCTTCGACCACGCCATCGGCCACCCCCCTTCCCCTCCCCTCCCTTCCCCTCCTGATCCCAGCTCAGGTCTGAAATGCTGTAATCTGTCCAGTGCCTTCGGACGTCCTCCCGACGTGAAAGGTGCTATACAAATGTAATCGTGTCGTTGTTGTAGTTGAGCCGAATGGCTTCTTTCCATGCTGTATTACTATATGTAATTTGTATTTTCGCGGCCATTAAGTCTCTGCGATATGTAGCAAAAAAAAATCGCTTTGAGATCTAATACCACAGGTTCATAAAAGCTCCTGAAAACAAACGTAAAGATTAAGGATTGAAATCCATGCCGTGTCAGAAAGGGAAACGGTTTTCATTCATTTTTAATATTGTGTTTTCAAAATTTACTGCTGCCATTTATTATTAATGACAACAGTTGTTTTAACTCTCCTCTTATAATCCCAGTTGGAGCCTTTTCCTTAAAATGCCGCTTTGCGTTTCAATGATGAACATAAATATTTATGATAACTCACATAGGTCACCTCTACCCTCTCCAGGCAAAATGCCATTGGGATTAATCAAAAGACCAAAGGGACATTATATCATCTTTTAAGAAGTTGGGCAAAGGTCACATTTACTTTTTTAAACCTTTATGACATCAATAATAAAATTAGACATTTGTTACAATCAGCTTTTTTGAAACAAAAAGGTACAGGACGCTGAAATGCATTGAAATCCAAAGCCCCCTCGGTGGGGTTGGGCTGGGTGGCGTGCGGGGTGGGTGGGGGGGGGATTAGCTGGGTCTCCTTGGAGCTGAGCTGGTAACGTTCCTGGCAATGGAATGTCAGAATCAGCTTAATCCTGTACGGCGGTTTGAGATGATCTGATTTCTGAGCCAGGCTCCAGGGCGCTGCCAATGATCGGTCAGCCATCCTGGCTCATCAGCATGTCTTAGAGAGGGAGAGACTTGGGACAGGGGATGAGCTTGTGTTAACCCTGCAAGAACAACCCCTAACTGGTAAACTTGGTCCCAGCTGGACAAGCAACGAGAAGCTTGCCAGGCAGTGCTCTCAATGGAAAGCTATGGGATTTTATCTGGTTAAACTCCATCACTTACCCCCACCGCATACTCTCAACTCTTGGCTCTTGCCGACCTGTGCCTAATACTTCCCGGAATTACGTGTGGAGGATGCGTCCATCCAGGGAGAGAGCGACATTGATAAACACGTGGAGAGGAGAGAAGGTATTGCAGTATGTAACATGATAATCATTAAAATGCAGATTGTACTGTTAATACCTGTCCTCAACAACAGGTCTGAGACTCAATTCCTCACCTCTCCTCTCTTCTCCCCTCCTCTCCCCTCTCCTCTCCCCCCTTCTTTTCCTCCGTCTGTATAAGAAATGACAGGTTCTGCAGATCCCAGAACAAATCTGTGTTTGTTTTCAGTGAGTAAGAGTCAGTGGGGCAAGGAAATAAAGCTCTTCTGAAAGTGAATCACCGTTAATAATCAATAGACTAGGGTGGAAACTTGAAGGGACCATCAGAATAACTGATATGCAGCTGAATAATCTGTAAATCAGTCGTCACAAATCCAATGCAATATTTAAGGCTCAAATTGGGAGTCACTTCAGACAGAAACAGTCTGTTTCAAAAAAATGTCAAAAAAAATTCAACATCCTCCTGCAGGATTAGTGATCAAATAATTTTATTGGTAAAAGTTCAACAACTGGTCAATGGATTTGGGATCATTTATCCTAGCATTGTCAACAGGTTTGAACAATAAGTACAGTTCTGTTTTGCTAAAAAAAATCCATATTTATCCATTGCTTTGGAAAAGAATGGTACAGATAACACGAGCTCAGTCTTTTTTTCTTTGGTTTCTTTCTGAAAGGCACCCGTTCTGAGGCAGTAACCACAGAGCCAATAACGCCGAATATTCCATTTATTTGAATTTAACACTGGCAGTAAACACCTGCGATCAATACCGAGCAGCAGCAATCACAACCCAACTGGTCGAAAATAGGTTAGACTTTCTCCACGTTTCGAACAGGAACACATAAGCGTCTTATTTCTCTCTCTCTCCCTGCCTCCCCCCTGCCCCCACTCCCCCCGATTTTTTTTTTCTTGATATCAAGGAACATAATAATAATAAATTGGTCGCTCACTCCGCGACTGTTTGTGGGTCGCTGTTGTGCGCAATTGGCTGCCGCGTTTGGCACCAAAATACACAGTCACTACACTTTATAGTAATTCCGTGAAGCGCTTTGAACTGTCTCCTGATGTAAAAGGCGCTGTGTCAAATGCAAGGATGATTACTATTATATTATGTTTTACCATTATTATCAGAAACTTGCCCAGTACATTTCCAGATGTCTTCCGCTAGGAAAAAGATACTGAGTGCACATTTATATCTTTAATTAGACTCTACTCCAGACCAGGGTTTAAATAGATATGATAATTACAGCCCTTTTGCCAGTAACTTTGTTTTTCTAGTTGAGCAGTAATAAGAGACATTCCTGTCTTTGCCTAAAGCAAAGTTTCCTCCTCTGGGAATGATTGTTCTTTCTAAATATCCATTGCAAAAAAGAATCAGACTATCATTTACTTCAATTCAGTCACTCACACATTAAACCAAAGTCACGTAATCGCCTTCAACACAGTTGTTAGCTGACGGTTTTATTGGTATCTACCTGCTCCGTGAAAGATGTTAGGTCACAGCAATTGCATAATAATAACTTGGTCACTCAATCCACGACTGCTGTGCGCAATTGGCTGCCACATTTCACCCACAATATATACAGTCAATTCCATCTGAAAATTTATAGTACATTCTGTGAAGCGCTTTGAGACGTCTCGGAAACATGGTAAGGCGCTACATCAAATGCAAGGATTATTATTATTATTTTTATTACAAACAGGTTCAAGTGCAGACAACATAGTTGGATTTGCTACTGACCTGTTTCTCAAATATTTTACTTCTCAGTCAACCATTTGCCTTTAATTAAGCATTTTCTTTTCTAAATAATAATCCTTGTGTTTGTGTTTGACACAGTGCCTTTTATGTGGGAGGACGTCTCAAAAGCCCTTCACAGGATATACTTTGAAGTGCAGTGATTATTTTGTAGGTAAAATTTCTCTTGAGTATTGGGAAAGACTAGATTAAATAGCTTGGGTGTGGGCGGGGGAATTGCACAAAGTGCACAAGCATACAATTCCAACATACACTTGTGTAACACAGTGATTGTTTTGATTAATATTGTATGGACGTCTTGCAAGATACATTTATATATATATTTATGCATAAGGTTGACTCGATTCCAACATTCTATTGCCAAGCATATACCTCACGCAGGACACCAACTTGGAGAACTACAAATAATAATAATAATAATAATACTTGCATTTGATATAGCGCCTTATCACATCTTACATCTATACAACCCTACGCAAGCCTCCAAAATGCAGAGAAGATGTTAATCATTTGGCCATCACACAACCTTCCATTTCTGTCAGGAACAAGGAAAAGGAGAATCTTACATGCTTGGGAAGTTTAAGGGCAGTTTTCCTTGTCAGAAATATGATCTGAAAGTTAATTTCTTAATCAGGAGATTCCTGGCCAGGAAGGGTTTGAGAGCTCCAACCGTGTGGATGTTGTTTTCACGAACAGGTTTCGAAAAGGTTTATAAAGAATTATTTAAGCGATCTTGGTTTACAGTTTAGCCTGGCTTCTCAATTAGCACGACTGCTAATTGGGTCCTGTTCCCTAACCAGCAGATGGTAAGGGTTTACTGCTCTATCTGTTTACCCAGCAAGAGAGGGTGCTGTGTAAATTTGATCAAAAATCCACACAGCACTGAAGGCAACACGACCCAGATGTGTTCTGTTCCGTGAGGATCGGCTTCCAGTCTCAGCGTCTGTGACAACAATATGGCTGGACTTAGAAGTTAAATCCATGGCTGCCCTGAAACTGCCAAAGCGAGTGCAGTTAAAGGAACTCTACACAACAAAAGCGAGCTGGAAAACAAGTGGCAAGTCTGCTGAAATGATTGCCGAGAGTTCATTGCAACAGGAGCAGAAGTTAGCTCTGTTTCAAGGGTAGATCGACAGCCATCATTAGATCAAGGGCTGGTCAGATATGACAGGTTTGCCGTGTATTTGTGGGTAGCATCTGCTGTGTGCCAGAGCACATTAGACCAAGTGTTTCAAGGCAATCCCACCTTGTATCCTTGGAACACACAATCATTACAGAGAGTAATGATCAGGAAGCATTCTGCCAATGTATCAATGACCCTGGCCTGGACCACCTATGTTGCTATGGGGGAAAAACAAGGATTGAGGCGGGGAGGTGGGGAATGAACAGTGTACATGCTTCGATCAGTCAATTGCCTTCCATACAAAGGTGAGGCAGGGAGCGATCTGCACAAAACAAGCTGGAGGTGAAGCAAAGGCCTTCAGTTCCAAAAGAAGTATCTCGACTCCTGTGAGTTTGTGTGACTGTCATTATCGCGATCCAAACTGTTTAATAAGGTGGGTGGGTTGTGTTTTGTTTAAAGAAACTACTGATGTCTTGTCAATAAATAAATAAAATTAAAAAAAAAAATTGGTCACTTCAATCCACGGCTGTTTGTGGGGACGCTGCTGTGCGCAATTGGCTGCCGCGTTTCACCCACAAAATCTAGAATCAATTCACTTTACAGTATATTCTGTGAAGCGCTTTGAGACGTCTCGAAGACGTGATAAGGTTCTGCATCAAATGCCAGGATTATTATTTTTTTTAATTCATTTTTGTCGCAGAGATGATATATTCATGAAAATCAGGACAATGCCTGAAAAATGTGGAAGACAATTGGGATATTGATACCATCATGAATTGAGGATACCAGATAACAGATCCTCAAACCTGGCCAACACTGCTCATCTGTATTGGGACTGAATTTCTAGCAAACTTGGAAGTTATGATTTCACATGCAAAAAAAAACACTTAATCTGACACAGGAGGAGGGCACTCGTGCCTAAATAAGAACAGTTGAGTAATTTGTCATGAAATACAGCAGCCAAATGGCAATATAAACTGCCTGTGAATTTCATAAAGAAGGTATTGTGAAATATTCCGGTGTAGAAATGATAATTTCCGTGAGTAATGCATGTCCCATTAAAGGTTTCTCAGCCACACACAAACCACACAAGACGCATAAATAGTCGGCATTGTGAACAGCAGACCCCTTACTCCACAGATTCAATTATTATTTACAATGCCATTGAGCCACACAATCATCAGTAGGGGCAGGAATTGTGTGCAATATTGCACATTGCCAGTCTTAACGTGGTCACATATCACCAGATGCCGTCCCTTGGAGACGATGGTGGAAATCTCCACTCGTTCAAAATGACAGGAACAGCACTAGTTATACTGGCAATTACACTGCTCAGGCACTTCTTAATGCAGATCTTGGGACATCACAAACCAGGGATTACAACATTTCACCAACATCTTTCTTTTCTTCATGCTGCCGACCACTTTAGGACACAGAACAATTAATGATCCTCACATTTGGTAACAGTGCCTTTCACGTCAGCAGAATGTCTCAAAGTGCTTCTCAGGATTTGCTGTAAAGTGGATTGACTGTGTAATTTGTAGGCAAATTCGGCAGCCGATTCGCACACAGCATTAGGTATTATTCAGTAATGTCTTGTCTGTAAACTGACAAACCTTAGTGGTGAGTGAGAGTCTCATTGCCACATTCCAATTAAATTTACTAACTGCTGTGTGCAATTGGCTGCTGCGTTTCGCCCGCACAATATACAGTCAATTCACTTTACAGCATATTCTGTGAAGAGCTTTGAGACGTCTCGAAAACTGATATGGCGCTATATCAAAGGATTATTACTCTTATGGAAGCATATCAAACTGAAATGAAATAAGAGTTTTAATTACGACAAACAGAGCTACAAATTCGACAACAAAGTATGAAGTATCTTCCTTCGAACTGAAGCATTCTGATAGTTTGGCCATCTCAAATGATTGTTTCCATTTGTTTTGAACCTCAGCTTGTTTTGCAGTTTCAGAAGCTTCGAGTCCTTGGTTGCTCGGCTTTGCCTTTGATCACTCTTTTTGTCTTGGGGATACAGTATATAGTTTGGGGCCCCGGGATGTCAAGCGACTGCCAGGATGGTGGAAGGTGAACTAGATGGACCTTGATCTTCTTTTGCCTGGCAAATTCTTATGTTCTTTTAAAAAACAATCATCAGGTGCATCGTAAAATAAGCCACAAATAAAAAATAACATGTTTTCATTCGTGAACACGACCATCTGATCGACATGGCTGGAAATTAATGCACTAAGTGCTGACATCCCTACCATCACCAGCCTATATTTCTACCATCGCTGTTATTCTCACTGGAAGCTTGATAGGTCACACGTAAACTAGGATATTTAACACATCTTTTTCCCCTCTCTCTGCTCGCTCACTCTTTGCTCCAACCTGGAGAACTGTTACACTTAATGTGCTCTATCCCAGAGATTTATTGCTTTAAGATTATTACCTGATCTCTGATACCAGTGAATAACATAGTAGTCAATCACAATCCATTGTAACACACGGCATCTTATGAGATATACATCTTAGGAATATTAGTTGGGAAATTCTAACCTTACAGTATAATACGATGAAATCAAAATACCAGCACAGTTCATAGTATTCAGGATTAATTAAAATAATTATCCAGTGTAAATGTATAAATATCCAGTCTTAGCCTCAGAAACATTACAGTGTCATTTGTAAGAGTCACGTGAGCAATAAGCATTCAAGCATCCTATGAAAAGACTGGATTCCTAAGGCAGATAGGGAGAAAAAATCCAGAGGGCTAATAAAAAATTATTATTATTACAGGACAGAAAAGATAGAATTCCTCATAAAAACTGCAAAGCAGTCTTCAACAATTCACCTTGAACAATTTAACATTGTCCTTACATAAAACAATGAAGGTTTCTACACCAGTACAAGTGAATAGACAATATCCCCGCTCGGCGTGTGTCGATATGGATTTAATATAAGTTACTGTTGTGTCTGCTGTTTAAAATAAAAGTGCAACCACACATTTAGGTGTAATTACAGCTCTACTCCAGCGTACAGTGACTTTAATACAGTATCTCATATGACTCAAGTGCACATGATGCCAAGCCCAATAGATTTCCCAACAGGCTACCATTAGCCTTTTTGTCACCTCAGCTCTGGCTCAATTGGAATGTTTTCGTGGCTTTGGGTGAAAAGGTTATGGGTTTGACTCCCCCGAGTTCTGGCGAGTTCAAGACCCCACTCCTTTTTAGTGGGAATTAATTGGCAGGAGACAAGTTTTTCCACCGTGTAGCAAACTGGAGAGCAAGAAGGGGTCACAGCGTCAAAATAACAGAGGTGAAGAGAAAGTGCAGGGGAATTTAGAAGTAAAATGGTGATAAACTTGTGGAACAAATTACGAACCACAGGTGGTGGAACAAGCAACTATAAAAAGGATTTTGTTTTTAAACAGGATATGTAAAAAATAGGTTCCACGAAATAGAAAAAATGTTAGTTGGTGAGAGTTCAATGTGTCAAAAGGATTGTTTGGATGAACACTCAGTAGGCCGGTCAGGCAGCATCTATAGAGAGAGGAAAGTGAGTTAACGTCATGGAGAGAGAGTAAAGTAAATCATTTTCCTCTCTCCACAGACTTCTGCTTTTTATTTCAGATTTCCAGCAGCATTTTGTCTTTTGCAAATAATACTTGTGAGCCAAAAATACATTGCAGCCCCGGAGAGCGATGAGATCACACTTTCATCGGATTTGTCTCTTTATTGAAATAGATCTTGTCCCATAAATTGAGGGGGGGGGGGCAGGACATGCTTGCTGATGTTCTTGTTTAATATATACATATAATATACAGGTGAAACAATACATCCAGTGAAGTGACATCTGACCACGTTAATAACGTGAGCATAACTGTTCAGCGGGCAATGCTGATACTGGCATATTAATCATTGGCACAGTGGGGCAGCTCTCAGCTTCTAATCTCTTCTCAATCCACTGCTGTGTAGCCTCTAATTACTGTTCTTATCTTCTTGTGCTAGTAAATTACAATCCCTCACAAATCGTTGTTATCCCTTTCCTAAACCACTCTAGCTCAAGATACAGTTTATACCACACTATGGTGATCACCTACCAATGTCGGATTCGCACACTAATTCGCCCACAGCTAAAGTCCCTTCAGAACCTTGCAATATCCCATCTCTGTCACAACTGTGATTTGTCCACCTTACTTTAGTAATAGTCCTTACATTCCTCCTTCAGAGGATCCAGTTCAAGATCCTGGTCCTCACCTTCAAAGCCCTCCATGGCCTCGCGCCCCCCTACCTCTGTGACCTCCTAACCCCCTACCAACCCGCCCGCTCCCTCCGCTCAGCCGGCTCTGGGCTGCTCCACGTCCCCCAACCCACCCACCCACCATTGGCGGGAGGGCCTTCAGCCACTTTGCCCCCAACCTCTGGAATTCCATCCCCTGGTCACTCCGCCTCGCCCCCTCCTTAGCCTCCTTCAAATCCCTTCCCCTCCCCCCCCGACCCCAGCTCCAGTCTGAAATGCTGTCACTGTCCAGCGCTTTGGGACGTCCTCCCGACGTGAAAGGCGCTATACACATGTCATCTTGTTGTTGCTGTTACATTTGATATAGCACCTCACACACACACACACATCACAAAGCGTTTCAACTACAACAAAATTACATTTCTAAAGTGTCTTTCATGTTGGGAGGACGTCCCAAGGTGCTGAACAGTCGGGGATCAGGACCCGAGCGTGGGATGGGGGGGACAGGGGTGGGATGAGGCAGGGCAGAGAGGAAGGAGAGCGGCTGAAAGCACGGTCTAAAAGGAGGGTCTTGGTACGTGCCTTGAAGGAGGCAAGAGATGGAGCAAGACGAAGGGATTGTGGGATGGAGTTCCAAAGAGGGTGGGGGCAGAGAGGCTGAAAACCCGGCCACCGCTGGTAGGGTGGATCAAGCAGGAAACCTGGAGCAAGCCGGAGCCCGCTGAGCGGTTGGAGTGGACAGGTTGATAGGTCAGCAGGACAGAGATGTAGGAGGGGACAAGGCCGTGGAGGGTCTTGAAAGTGAGGACCAGGATTTTGAATTCGATCCTCTGGGGGATGGGGAGCCAGTGGAGTCGGGTGAGATGGGGGTGATGGGGTCACGGAGCCTGGTGCGGGAGAGGACACGAGCTGCAGAGTTCTGGATGATCTGCAGCTTGTGAAGGGAAGGGTTGGGGAGACCGACAAGGAGGGAGTTTCCACAGTCGAGCCTTGAGATGATGAATGTGGGTATGAGGGTTTCTGAGGGGTGAGGCAGTGGCAGAATCGGGCAATGTTGCAGAGGTGGGGAAGGCAGAGCGGGTCATGGCATGGATATGGGGAGAAAGGACAGTTGATGGTCGAGCAAGATGCCCAGGTTCCTGACTGGCTTGGTGAGGTGGAGTGCGCAACCGTGGATGCTGATGCTGCCAGTGCCTGAGGTGCGGAGGTGGTGGTGGGTGCCAATCAGGAGGGTCTCAGTCTCCTGATGATATGCAGTAAATGAGTGTAGTAATTGTAATTTAAAGCTGAACAAGGCAGCCAATTTATGCACAGCAATGTTCCACAAACAGCCCTGAGGAAAGCCAGACCCCAATTTGTTTGAGGGGGTCTGTTGGTCAGGACTGTTGCAATAACATTCGACACATCCACCGTGCAAACACCCAGTTGTGCCAGTTTTTTTCCAACCATCTTTTTGTGATAGAAATAGGAAAGATAATACTGAGCTTGACAAATGAAAGAATACACATTTTAAAGAGTGCGGAGTTGAAAGGGTGACTGCTACAGGTGGAAGTGAAAGTCCCCAAAAAGTACTTCTGTGATCTTGGAAGCGAAAAAAAATAATACGTTTGCCAAATAAAAGGATTTCATTTTTTAAAGAGCAGAGGAATAGGCAGTCTAACCGATGAGTACTTCAGGCAGAGGTGAAGTTATTAAAGTACTTTATGATCTGAAAGAGAGAGAGAGAGAAAAAAACACTTTGATCTGGAAGCGAAGAGGATAGTTCGGTTATTTTAATATTCTGCAGTTCATAAATAAAGGATTAAAATGGTTTGTCAGAGAAGAGATGTGTAGGGATATTACATCAGGAAAACTCACAGAAACCACAGAATTGAATGATATTAAATAGCTTGCGGCTATTTATTGTATTCAAGATGTCCTTTGCTGCAGTCAATGTGGAACCAAGGAAAGTACATAATAATAATAATTATTCTTGCATTTGATATAGAACCTTAACGCATCGTTGAGATGTCTCAAGGCTCTTCACAGAATGTACTGTAAAGTGGAGTGACTGTGCATTTTGTGGGCATCATATCTTCACATAAAAATAAGGAACCATGTGCAATGAAGATTTATGTACACCTACAGAATAAGAATCCTTGCATTTGATAGAGCGGGTCATCATGTTGCTGAGACATCTCAAAGTGCTTCACAGGATTTTGCTGTGAATTGTTGTGACTATGTAATTATAGGCAAACACAGCGGCCAACTCTATCAGTGAGCTTGAACTCCCACGGCAGAGATAAAAGTGCAGTGTACCAGAAAGTCTGTCCAAATCTGAGTGAGAGGAATATTTAAGCTTCGACATTCCTACATATGCAGATCTAAACACTTCTCCCTCTACGTTATTCCCTGTTAGGTGTTATCTTAATTGACAACTGACCTTATCTCAGTTTTCCTGTCTCGGTTGTTTGTTTGGGCCGGTGTCTGAATTAAATGAAGGATGTTTTACAGGGGGAGAGAAACAGGTGTTTTTTCTTTATGGATTGAATGCAATATGACTAAAGCTATTGCTGGCAGATAGTGTAGAGGGGTAAGCCACTGTGAAGCAGTGCCAGAGTGAGTGCTATTGCAATAAAACCTGACAGACTTTGCTGTTGCCTGAAAAATAACTCATTGCATTGCCATTATTGTCGTTTTCCATTTCGTCACATTTGTTCCATTCTGGGGGGAGGGATGGAAGGGGAAATGAGCGAAAAAAATGGGGCACTTGCAATGCTGTCCTTCAGCTAAAGATGACCTTCTACTTGTTTATCTGGTCTATTCTCACCTTGACTTCTCCTTCAAGCACAATTGCTAAAGTCAATACATTCAATAATAATAATAATTTGGTCGCTCAATCCGCGGCTGTTTGTAGGGACGCTGCTGTGCACAATTGGCTGCCGCGTTTCGCCCACAAAATATACAGTCAACTCACTTTACTGTACATTCTGTGAAGCTCTTTGAGACGTCTCGAAGACATGCAAGGATTATTATTATTATTATGATTGACTAACCAACAGAAATGTCACTCAGAACCCCATCCGTTAAATCTTACGAAGCTCATTGAGATGTCCACCCGATGTGAAAGTCGCTGTATCGAGTGCGAGGATTATTAATAAAAAAAATTTTTTTTAATATATTTTGCCCAGAAATCTAAAGTCAATTCACTTCACAGTCTATTATGTGAAGCGCTTTGAGATGTCTAGAAGACCTGAACAGCGCTATATCAAATGCAAGGATTATTATTATTGTTATTATAATATCATTTCTATTATTAGGCGAAACTTTGCTTACAGGAGTAAGAGAGTCAACTTAGAGGAAGGAAGAAATAATATGAATTATAATAATAATAATAATCCTTGCATTTGATACAGCGCTTTATCACATTGTCAAGATGTCTCAAAAGACTTCAATGAGCATCAACTTAGAAACTTCATAAAGACTGATATAATTGCTTGCAATGCACTTTTTTAAAAACAAACCTAAACTTTTCACTCAAGTCAACAGCTGAAGGACTCACATGTTTAGTATATTTAATAGAGCAAAACATTTGTGTGAAATGTTGTTACACGGCGATTATAATTATGCTGAACAAAATATTCTGTTTCGCCCACAAAATATACCATCAATTCACTTTATTGTGAAGCGCTTTGAGACATCTCGAAGAAGCTGTATCAAATGCAAGGATTATTATTATTATTATTAGAAGTGATGGGCTTCATCATTTCATTTGTTTTACTAAAAAAAAACACGATATTCACAAATTTGTTGAGTGTGAACAGTGTGTCCAATATTATCCCTATTATCTCAGGAAATGTTCTGCAAATAGACATAGATAAAACAGAGTTGACAGAATGCAAGGAAGAAACCCCTTGTCAGCTTAATACTGTTGACTTTCCAGCTTTCCCCTGACAAGTATAGGAAGTTTTATAAGACATGTGGAAAATGACTTAAATCCGCACACAAGAGCAGTCTGATCACCACTACAATCAAATACTTCTCAATTCAAGTGAAGAGCATTTAGTCACCAAACTGAATTTACTTTCTAATAAGAGATAACTGTTTACTGCCACCACCCCCCCCCCCCCCCCCCCACCCCTGCCCACTGCCACCCCCACATCCCCTTTCCCTCAACTTATACAATAGATAATTGTTATTGGCTGCCGCGTTTCGCCCACAAAATATACAGTCAATTCACTTTAGAGTATATTCTGTGAAGCGCTTTGAGATGTCTCGAAGACGTGATAAGGTGTTGTATCAAAATGTAAGGATTATTATTATTATTGGATGCACATCAATTCACTGACTAATTTTTTCACTCAGGTTTATATTTTTGGTGGTTGCGTTGGGGGACGGGGGTGGGGAGAAGAGAGTGAAAGGTAGAAAACAAAAGCTATTTGAAATAATCCTTGTGAATGCAGAACATAATCCGTAATAGACATCTTCAAAACTATTTCGGCCACAAAATACACAGTCAATCCACTTTACAGTGTAAGCTGTGAAGCGCTCTGAGATGTCTTGATGATGTGTTAAGGCGCGGTATCAAATGCAAGTATCATTATTATTATTTGATAAGCTCATAGTTCTGGATGGTACTGAGTACTTTCAGAATACAACTGCAACAACAATTTTACATTCATATATTGCCTGTCATGTCAAGAGGATGTCTCAAAGCGCTTGAACAGTCTTTGCTTCTTACAGTGCGTTTCTTAAATGAATCACTTATTGCTTTAATGCAAAGATGCAACCGATTAAAATGGGACTGGCTCTATAATGCTTCTTGTTTGGCTATCAAAGTGATCCCAGTTTATTTTTCACTGATGCCCATTGCAATCTGCTCTCAACTACTTGAGGGGAGAGGACACCTTACTTGGCTTCCACACCATTCCCCAAGAAGTCTACTCTACCCAAGTGGAGTCCTGTAGCTCAGTGGTTAGAGCACTCGCTTTGCAAGCGAAACACCTTAGTTCAATTCCAGGCAGAGGGCGAAACCTTGGGCAAGTTTCCTCACTCCACACAGAGCCTAATAATAATCCCTCCAAAACCAAAAACAATAATAAATTGGTCATTTTCAATCTACGACTGTTTGTGGGACATTGCTGTGCGCAATTGGCTGCCGCGTTCGCCCACAAATATAGAGTCAATTTACTTTACAGTGTGTTCTGTGAAGCGCTTTGGGACATCCTCCCGACGTGAAAAGCGCTATATCAAATGCAAGGATTATTATTATTATTATTACTCGCACGTTTCAAAATCACTGCGGTCCTTTCCATTATTCTCGGTTTAACCTCTCCATTTAACTGAAGGTTGAGGCTTGCTCATTAACCTCAGGCGTCTCCATTACACATGGTTTACTCGTATTTGCTGAATAATCTTCGCCTCAAGTATTATTTCCTAATTTATCCGCCCTCGGTCATTCCCCTTGACATGATCAGTTCTGCTGAGATTTGGTGCATTCACTTTATTATCTCCCATGTCATTCTGCGCCTCCATGCATCAAACTAATGACATTATGATCAATGGTATTCAAGTACTTTCCAACCTTCACATTTTCTCCCATCTCAGGCTCATTGCTACCCTGTCCTTTCAACGCAAATATATGCTAATGCAGTTTGGAACAAGAGCAATAAACTGCGGGTACACAATGAAGTGGTGTCCATTATAGACGCAGAGAAACAAAATGAACTTGGGTGCGATAATATCAATCACTCACTGAAGGTTCGGAGCCAACGTGAAGCAAATATCTAGCACTGCTAATCGAATGCTAGGCTACCTCTGGGGAGAGCGTTAAGTTGAAAGAAAGTCGTGCCAAGGAGAGATTTCTGCAGGTTGTATTATCAGGCATTACACAGGATATTTCACAGAGCAGATACCAATCCCCCCCACACACACACAAACATATATATCCCAGCTTATATCTCTGTAGATTGCAGTTTTACATACACGCATCCCATCAACTTCACACACACACGCGTATACAAACACCAACACCCACATGCACACAAAAATACACAGTCACACCACTTTGCAGTATATTATGTGAAGTGCTTTGAGATGTCTCGACGCTGTGATAAGGCGCTGTATCAAATACCAGGATGATTATTAGCGTCTTATTAAAGATTCCCAACTAATTCAGATCAAATTCCAATTTCCTACACTCCTTAAGTTTGAGTCATCACAGAGCCCACGGACTGGCTGCCAAACAGCTCGGCAATGTTAAAACAGACCAAAAAACACTAATAGATCCAACTAAGCTGCAACGTTAAATCCTCAGAAGCAAAGATTTCAACCTTGAAGTGTAGCTTTCGACTGAGATCCTGGGGGTCAAAGCTGTGTTTGTAATTGAACAGAATAAGTTTGATAACAAGGAGAGATTGTAAGCGAGTTTAGAGAGAACTGTACCGACTCCACTGCGAATCAGATCAGTGGATTTCAACTCAACTCAGTCACCTGTGGAGTACCTTTTGCTAATGCATCTCTGCAAAGCAGTTTTTGTGAAATTAATCAAGCTGGTAAATCAGTGCTTGTCAAATTGAACTATCCTATTGTTTCCTTTTAGTGTCTCCCGAGGAACACTCCAACTCTCGGGATATCAGAGTCTGTGCTGGAGTGAGACCTGGGTTTCTTTTTCTCCTTATTGCCTCTGTTGGCTGGGAAATTGCAAACGGCAATAGCACTGCTCTTTCGATAATAGTGTTGGGAGTTTATCCTGGAGAGTGTTCCATGTTCAGTGCCTCTGCTGAGTTGTTTATAAAATTCTCCCCCCTCCCACCTCCCGCTCAGTGTTGTGCTCTGCCACCATCAGGTGCTTTGGACTCTACCCTGCGTGAGGGGGCGCTGTGTAAATGCAAGTTGTTATTGTAAAATCATTGAACGTCATCAATGAGGATAAAATGCTCTGAATATGACAAATTGAAAATAATGGGTTTCGTTTGCTGAGGACGGACAAGAGCCTTGGAGTTCACACCACCGCGCACTTTGGGTTTGAATCCAGACACAACTAGGACATCGGTATCAATAATTTAAAAAAGATTGGAATAGTGCCTTTCACCTAGGGACGGCGTCCCCAAGTGCTTCGCGGAATTATGTTGTAACGTACGGTGACTTGTGTGTTTTGTGAGTGAATGGAGCATTGCCAGTCTCCAATGCATTGTCTTCACATTACTCCAGAGTGCAGTCTAGGGCACGTTGCTGCTTATAGTCAATCAGAAAGGCCACCAGAATGGCTGGTGTGGGAGAAGGATGCTCCAATGCAATAAGGTTGAGGATAAAAGGATATTATTGCAGCAGAAATTAGCAGGACCTTTACTCTTCACCTACGCCTGACAAGCCAGGAAGGGGAGAGGAAGCCATGAACACAGGCTTTAGCAATACAGCATTAATACAAAATACTGCAACCCCAACATTTCCTACTCAATATCTTTTTATTGAGAAACTGAGGTGAAAGCTCAAGATTCATCGTCTCCACAGTATATCATTGTGAAAGAGAGACAGGCACCACATTTACCTTGTGTGTGTGTGCAAGAGAGGAAGAGAGAGAGAGAGAGAGAAAGAGAGTGTGAGTGACGTACATCATTGTGTTTGTGTGTGCGAGAGAGAAAGAGACACACACAAACAAACACACGCACACACACACACACACACACACACACTCCACATTGAAGCTAAGAGTGAAACTCCCAAGTTGAATATATTACAAGCATTATTTTTTGTTTGATTTAAAGTTACAGCAGAGACGGAAAACACAGCAGTGAAATGTAAATCAAGATAATCCACCAAACAATAGCTTTATGTAATGTAGAAATGAATGAAGAAAACAAAGTGAAAAGGTTGTTTGACTTATTGACTTTTGCGAATTCCATCTTCATCTGTGGTTTACAGTGCATGAAACTACAGATGAACCAACAACAGAATCCATTCACGGAAAAAAGCTCACATCCAATCGCCTAATGAAACAGCTACAATAAAAAGCAACGCATTCGGTATAGCTCCTTAACACATCATCGAACTGTCTCAAAACGCTTCACAGCATTTACTCTCGAGAGCAGTGAATTTGCGCACAGAAAATGTCTCAGTAAAACCATCAAGCCATAAAGTGAATGACCAATTTTGATCTGGGGGAAGTGTCAGCCAGGACGCTGGGAGAAACTCCCTTCTTTTTTTGAATGAACCCATGGGATCTTTAACGTACACCTGAACAGGCTAATGGGACAGGCAGTTTAATGTCTGATCTGAAGGACGGCGCCCCTTGACAATACAGAGAACCCAGCACTGAGTTGGAGCATTAGCCAAGACCGTGGCCTGACGAGAGGCTTGAACCCAAAACTGTCTGCCTCCGAGGAGTGAACGCTAGCACCTGAGCCGGGCTGACACAACAAATAGACTGTGGGCAGAGATAGTCGAGAGCGCTATTTGCCTGAGAGGAATGGAGGATATTGGGGAGGGAGGAGGAGGAGGAGGAGGAGGAGGAAGAGAAGAGAGAAAGACAAGTCAATGGTGTTCAGGAAAGAATTGGAACAAGAACGAAAACGTAAAACTGTCAGTAGGTGGCGACATGTTCATACACACAGTGTGCGGTTGAAACCCAGTTTGTTTTAACCAAAGCAAAAGCAAAATGACATTTAACGAAACAAACCCGGTGAAATACGAGAACTAAAGCCAGGCCCATTTTTTCTGTTGGATTTCGGGTTTGAAAAAACACACACACATTTTTTGGGGACGCATAAACACAACAGATTACGAGGAGCTGCTAATGACCTATAAAAATTGTAATTAACCCCAGCAGAATTGCCATTAATATGAAATAGCTTGCTCACACCGTGTAATAGTTCCAAGGGGTGAATAACAATCCTCACTGCCCAAAAATGTGATCATTCGCAACAGGGAAATTTAAATAGAACTGGACCCCAGAGAACCTGGCATCCTTACCACTGCATTGTTCCTTCCAATACTCCATTTAATTACTCAGAATAACTTTTTTCCTGCCGTTTCATATTGCTGTGGAAAAGGGCTTGTGGCACATACTCAATATCATTTATTTATTAATATTATTTACCCTTCGGCGAGACAGTAGAAAGATGTGTTGGGAGAATTGAGAGTGTGCTCGCTTCACTCAAGTTGATCTCCTGCCTGTTCTACGAAATACGCAGTCACTGCACTTTACAGCGGAATCCTGTGAAGAGATTTGAGACCTCTTCCCAACACGAAAACTGATGTATTAAAGGCAAGGATGATGATTTTTAATGTTCTTAGTATGTTCCACACACGCACGCACACACACACAGTCAGCACAGACTAATACTGCGAATTCACATCCACTGCCAGAGTGGAGTCAAACATCCTCCCTCTTAGGTGCTGAGCCTTGGAGGAAGCTGCATGTTAATTTCAGCAGAACTGCCACAATGAAAGGCTCTGCACCTCCATGATAGGATGTCCTCTGCAATCGAAGACGAGCAACATCAAGGCTTTTGCCACCTGCAAGCATCAAAAGAGAAGACACTTGCTTCACAGCTTGAGCTTTTCGAACTAAAATTTCCTTCCTGGTAAAAGGTTAAGGTCTCACATCTCAGGCTTAAATCTGCAGAAAACAGATTCGCATCCACAGCATAAACTGCACCATCGTAAACTTGCCTCTAGCACAGGACCTGTGCTTGTTTTTAATTGCAATGCTCACATGTCTTTTTGCCCCTAATTATAATCTTGCATTTGATATCGTGCTTTATCACCCCGTTGAGATGTCTCAAAGCGCTTCACAGGATATACTGTAAAATGATTTGACTGTATATTTTGTGGGCGAAAGTTGCCCTAGTTTGAAGGGGGAAAAATAAAAAAAAATCTGAATTGCGAATACTCTTGGTGTATGTGTAATGATTAGAGCAAACAGTTTGGGGATAAACAGCTTCAGAAAGCTGCAGAAAAGCTGCTTCCTCCTGCGCGAGATGTGTTGATAGTATAAGGCAAGCGATTCACATTTCTTGTGTTGAGAGAGTGCTGTTGCCCGCTTGAAAACCCGATAGCTAGCCTGCCAAGTGGGTTGTTATTCCTCGAGTCTGTAGCAGTTTCTATCAGACAAGATGTTTGTGCCATTATACAGCTCATATTTCCAGAACCGCACTTCATAAACCTCTGTGTTCCATCACTTTTTCTCCTCTCTTTGCCCAACTTCAGATCGCACCAGAAGACCTTTGTCTTCAACCGTGTTTACGGTCACCTCCCTTTCTCTCCCACAAGCTCTGCCACTGATCAGCGCTCCAAGACGCTGCCCAGTTTGAAGGGCACCGGATAAATTCAAGTTGTTGTGTAGGGGTTGAAATGGAATGGTAAAAAATTTCCAAGTCAAAGTCCAGCATGACATCTATTTTGCTCCCAGGCAACTGTGATCATTGGGTTAGTGTTTTTATATCATTTGCTCCCAAATAGTTTATTTTCTCTCTCTCCCTCACTCTGTAACCCCACACCATCTAAAAGTGGTGCAAGTAGACGGATATGGAAATGCATTGCATAGGATGGGAGAACAGCTTTTTGTTTTCAGCTGCAGTACAGTATTAAGATTGAAAAGGACATCGTTGAAACCCATCTCGCCTCGACTAACGCTCTCCAATGCAGTGCTGGGAGGTATGTGATGGCGCATTGTCGGAGGTGCCGCCCTTTGGATGAGAAGCTAAACCGAGGTCCCGTCTCTCTGCTCAGTACATCAGGTCATTTGCAGTGTCTGACATGACCCAAGTCCCTAGTGAAAGGATACACAAAAGATGCTTGTTTTTAAAGCACACAGATTGGAGTACCTGGTCTTACAGTCTCTGACAGTTCTTTGCAGAATTTCACACCCTGTCACCAATTACCCAATGAGCAATAAAGGGAATCAGTTATCATTAACTTTTAATTTGTTTTTTTTGTCTGCTTCTTTTGATCTTTTGAATATTTTTGGTTCAAAGAGAGTGAGCGCTGATAACATCAAGGGGGAATTGGTTTCAGGAATTATTGAGCTTTGTAGTGCGAAGCAGCCAAATTAACCACACACACAAAGACACGCAGTTGAAATAACAATTGCTAAAGCACCGTGTTTCACTGACTTACCTATTATTGTAAAGTCAGCCTCACGGGGTCTTGAGCTCTTGTGCAGCACATCAATTTAGTGTTGTCACAACAGCAATGCAACCATTGAAACTCTGCTTAGAAGTGTACAACTATTATTTAAATGTGCATCCGCCTGCCTCGGTCAGTTGCACTCTCACCTCTGAGTCACAAGGTTGTGGGTTTAAGCCCCAAATTGGGACTCGAAATCACATAATCTAAGGTGCCGTCCTTCAGATGAGATGTTAATCCGAGATCTCTTCTGTCTGTTCAGGTGGATGTTAAAGATCCCGCGGTGCTATTCGAAAAGAGAAGGAGGAGTTTCTCTCTCCCGGTGTCCTGGCCAACAACCCCCCAGATAAAAGCCACGGCTGTTTGCGGGATGTGGCTGTGTGCCTATTGGCTGCCACGTTCGGTCACAAAACTGGAACTCGACTTTGCGCGGCTGAAGACAAAAAAATTGTTGGCCTCCACTGTTCAAACAACGCCATTGGGATACCGTAAACTTCAACCTAACAATGCGGCACTCCAACAGCACTGCACTGGAGTGTCAGCCTCCTGACATGAAAGGCTCTGTATCAAGTGCGAGGATTGGCACGGTTCATTGTTACAGTATTGGTGTTTTTTTGCCTGCTAATATCTTTATGTCATTTGCGGCAAGCTTCTGATTTCCGGGCAATTAAAATGCCATGTTAATGCGAAAAACAGCAATTAAGTCAATTATAGAGGTGTCGCCGATTAAAGTAACCCTGCATATTTTCCCCACATTAAATAAAGCATGATCGCAAGCTTCAATGAGTAAATGTTTTGAGCTCACATAAATCTCATGTGAGTCAAGGAAAATTATGCATAAGAAACTTACAGACCAAGAACCAATTACTTCCCACTGACAGACTTTTGACTCATTGATACAGGCTTACAGACAGTAATAATATGGTAATAGTTATATCTGATTTAACGCTTTATCACGTTGCAACATCTCAAAGCGCTTTGTAGGATTTTACTGTAAAGTGTAGTGACTCTATTTGCAAGTGAACCTGGTGGCCAATTTGACAGCATTCGATATAGCTCCTTATTCGTCTTCGAGACATCTCAAAGCGCTTCACAGAATATGTAAAGTTTAGTGACTGTATATTTTGTGGGTGAAATGCGGCAGCCAATTGCGAACGGCAGTGTGCCACAAACAGACGTGGATTGAGTGACCAAAGTATTATTATAACTATTATAACCAAATAACTATTCAGCAAAACAACTTGCATTTATATATAGGGCCCTTCACATGGGATAGCTTCTTGGAGTGCTGAATATTCAGCAAAATTATTAAAACCTCCAAATACTCAAATCACACTTCACCCACAAAATACACAATCATTACATTTTACAATATATTCTGTGAAGCACTTTGAGACGTCTCGAAGACATGATAAGGTGATGTATCAAATACAAGGATTATTATTATTATTATTATTATTATTATTATTATTATTATTATTATTATTATTATTATTATTATTATCTCCACTATTCAAAGAGGTTTTATTTCCTCTCATCTCTCCACCAAAAAACAAACAAAATACTCCCATAGCCCCAGCTCCAAGTACACAGCCACCAGTGTGTCTTTGTAGTATATCTGTTCATGGAAGTAAGCACTTAACCCTATATTCTCCAATACTATTGCCAAGGAGAGGAATTTTGAAGGGGACATCAGTGGTTTAGGAATGAGTGTGTTGTTCGTATTTACTGCCCTGCAGTAAGTCATAGCTCATTTGTAATCCACTTGGGGCTTTTAATTCTATAAACTTGTACTCCTTCACAAAGTCAGATCATGTCACCTACACATTTTTGTTTACCAATTCCAAGTAAACCTCACGATCTTTCTCTAATGAACAAACCTCAAGTTGGCAAAGCTCTCATCATAACACAAGACCTGTCAAGTTTCAGAGTCATCCTTGTTGCTCTTCCCTGAACCCTCTTTCCAATGCTTCAGTGTCTTTTGGAGTGTACAGTGCCTAAGAGAGGCAGCTTCTGAGATTTTAGGCCAAATGCCCTTAAGCTGCAACTTAACATTTCATTACTTTTGCTTTCAGCTGCACACGGACTTGAGATCCTCAGTTACTGATCAATATTCACAGCCAAATCCTTTTCCTCCGCCTGCTCTCTCTGCCTCTGCTAATGGAACCCAAGAACAAGTTCATGAGCTGGGAGAGAAGTGTTTTTTTTTCAATTGAGATTAACCACCATTATTGTTCACCTACATCTTAGTAATGGGTCAATGGATTGGAATTAAATACTAACATTAATAATCCTCGCTTTTGATATAAAGTGCCTTACCTTGTCATTGACATTTCCCAAAGTGCTTCACAGGAATTATTGTAATGTCTAGTGACTGGGTATATGTAGGTGAAGATGGCACCCAACTTGCACACAGCAATGTCTCACAAACAGCCACAAAGTGAGTGACCAATTTTATCTTGGGTGATTGTTGGGCAGGACACTGGGAGAGAGAAACTCGCTTCTCTTTTCGAATAGCAGCAGAGGTCTTCAACATCCACAGCTTTAGTTTTAATGTCTCATCTGAAAAACAAGAGAAGAATAACCATGAGCCATCTCTTTCTCTCTCTCTCTCTCACTCTCACACACACATTTTAACCGTTCCGTCCCTTGCAACTGGCTTCTAGTTCATACCCTCCTACTTCAGACCGAATGTACAACCACTTGTAACACTCAAAGTCCAACTCAAGTATCAGTTTTAACATGTCCTAAACATGAAGTTAGAAAATAATAAAAATAATTGTAAAAAAAGAAGAGGTGTGTGTGTTTATTAACCTGCTCTCCTGTTTGTCTGTCCAATTCCCTGACGTAAATTACTGAACAAACCCCCATGCAGCGTACAGCAGATGGTAACGAAACACAGATAGTCAACTCTCCCTTTTGCTGGTGTTTCAGAAATGCCACTGAAGTAGCCCAAAGCGATACTGGAGAATAATCCCAATAGCTCTCAGTGAAGCAAAAAAAAATGTAAATGCACAAATGCTTTCTGCACAGCTGCTGCCACAGTAGCAAGAGACGCTGCCAGCTTTAGCTCATCACAAAACAAATTTGCTGCGGACTTAGAAAAGGAATTAGCAATCCATTTGCGAATTGTACATAACAAAAATAATTTTGCGTACTTAAATACAAGCTTGCCAATTGTTCCTGTGCCAAGTGAAGCCTTGAAGGAGGTGTAATAATCCTTGCATTTGCTATAGCGCTTTTCACGTCGGGAGGACACCCACAGCACTTCACAGCATTCCGTGTGAAGTAGAGCGACTGTGTGTTTTGTAGACAAATACAGCAGCCACAATGTCCTACAAACAGCCATGGAGTGAGTGACCAATTTTATTTGGGGGTGGGGGCTGTTGGCCAGGACACTGGGAGAGAGAGATAGAGAAACTCCCTTATCTTTTTGAATAGCGCCACAGGATCTTTAACATGCACCTGAATAGTCAGATCGGTTTTAACATCACATCTGATGGACAGCACCTCAGACAATGCAACATCTCCCAGCACTGCAATGGCATGTCCACTCTGACTAAATGAGTTCAAGTCATAATGAGAGTGCTACCAACTGAACCAGGCTGACACACACACACATACACACACACACGGGTGCTTTTTTAAAATCTAAGTTAAGGTTCTCTCAAGATCTTGAAGGAAATGAATGTCTTGGATGTGGAACAATTTCCAACTCACCAAAGAAATGGATGCATTGGAGACACCGGATTGCAATCGAAGAGCTAGAGAACTAAAAGCACTCGTGAAAACCACCGCAGAACTTGTTCCCTCAAGACACCGCAGAGGAAATAAATATTTTGAAGGGACATCTCCGCTTCAATAGTATTAGTCGGACTTAAACACAGATATTGCCCATTCAGGTATATCCTGTCAAAGTGTTTGGGAGGCAGAAGATGTGAGTATCTTTTTAAGGGAGAAAGTTGAAAAGTCATATAATGGGGCAGGAGGTGAAAGCCAACAAGGACTATAATAATAACCCTTGCATTTGATATCGCAACTTATCATTTAGTTGAGACATCTCAAAGCGCTTCACAGAATATACTGTAAAGTGAATTGACCGTATATCTTGTGGGCGGAATGCGGCAGCCAATTGCGCACAGTAGCGTCTCACAAACAGCCGTGGATTGAAGTGACCAAATTCTATATTTGGTTGAACACTTCCTTGAACATATTCAGACTGAGATTGATAGATTTCTTGTGGATAAAGGGATTAAGAGATATGAGGATAAGGCGGGTAGGTGGGGTTAGAATAGATCAGCCATGATCTTATTGAATGGCGGGGCACAGGCTCGAGGGGCCGAATGACCTACTCCTGCTCCTAATTCTTATGTTCTTATGTTCTTTTTAGGGGATTATTACCCCTGGAAAGCGATCCGCCAATCGACTAACAACTGGGTGCCAGGGTTCACGAGGTGGCAAATGGAACAAACCATTGCTGATGGCTTGAGCTCTTACTGCCGATGGGCAAAATCACAGCCCCGGCTCCCGGTAAATCAATCATAACCAATCACAACCCTCCGTACTCCCTTTGGGCTAATCACAGCACCTGCAGCTCCTGGACTTACTGAGATCTGATTAATCAGGTCAGATGGTGTCAATTGCAGATAAGATGGAGAGAGGAGTGAGGTAAGTCTTGCTCAGTTATTAGGTACGTGGAGGATGTTGTTTGGATTTAAAGGAAGGTACTCAATTTCTGTGGGTTTATTGTGTGAGGGTCCTCAGTGAGGAGGCCTAATGTTTTGGGGTGGGGGGCTTGAGCCCAGAAAGTTTTGGAATTAAATGCAATATTATTATTACATTGTCGTGACTTGGGTTAGAAATAAGGATGAGGCTAACCTAACAGCCAGTGGAGCATCAATCCATAACTACATCGAGATAGCCAGGTTTGGTAATCTGCATGTGTTTGATATAATTAATGATAACAAGATATAGCTCTTTCTCTCTCACACACACAAGTCTGATACTGGCATAAATACATTGTCCTGTGGAGTTAAGATGAATATATATTTTAAAAAAATGCATTGAGGAAGACGAGAGGTAGACAGTGACAGTCTGATTTTCAAATCAATCAAATTGTATTTGGAAACTGCTCGGGTTCACAAAAATAGCAATGATTGATTTCTCATTATAGTGAAGGACAAGCAAATAACTCCACTCTAGGAAACGAATGTGAAAGGGCACTTGTGAAATGGAAAGAGATTGTTTCAGATTCTTGCAGGGAAAGAAATGCATTAACTCATTTAGGATTTGAACAGTTTTAACTGCGCCTTGAACAACAACAGCTTGTATTTGTAGTGTCCTTCATGCAGAATAAAGTCTCCGAGCTACTCCTGAATGAGAGCGTTTGCTATGTCTCTGATCTGCTCACACCCCACTCAACTACCCATCACCTATGCTCTGCTGGCTTGTGTGTTTTGCACGTCTCGTGTCTCCTCTGCTCCACGGTTGATGGCTGCGTTTTCAGCCACTGCGCACCGAACCTATACATTAGAATCCATTAGAATATACAGCACAGAAACAGGCCATTCGGCCCAACTGGTCTGTGCCGGTGCTTATCTCCACATGAGCCTCCTCCTGCCCTTCCTCAACTAAGCCTTCAAGCATCACCTTCTATTCCTTTCTCCCTCATGTACCTCTCCAGCTTTCCCTTAAGTACATCTATGCTATTTGCCTCAACAACTCCTTGTGGTCGTATGTTCCACATTCCCACTGCTCTCTGTGTGAAGACATTTCTTCTAACTTCCCTATTTGATCTATTGGTGACTATTTTATATTGATGGCCCCAGGTTTTGGTCTCCCCCACAAGTGGAAACATCTTCCCTATGTCGACCTTATCAAAACTTTCCATCATTTTAAAGACCTCTGTCAGGTCACCCCTTACCCTCCTCTTTTCAAGAGAAAAGTGTCCAAGCAAGTTCAGCCTTTCCTGATAGGTATAACCTCTCAGTTCTGGGATCATCCTTGTCATCTCGAATCTCTCAAACTCCCTGCTTCAATCCCCCCGTCTTAGCCTCTCATCGTTCATCTTCAAATCAACAGCAACACAACTTGCATTTATACAGCGCTCTTCACGAGGGCTAACGTCTCAGAGTTAAATCACACCTGAAGACTTTCCTCTTCAAACTGCGCCTTCAGTCATCTCCCCTCTCTCTAGCTTGGCTTCAAACTACTCCAGTGTTAGATGTCAATAAAAGTTGTTGTTTCAAGGCACAACCCAAGCAGAGCTTATGGTTTCCCAAGCGTTGTTATTTTAGAGAGCCGAAAAATGTAAGAAACACTTTTAGGGAACTTTGCAACGGAGATCCCAGCAATATCGCTAGAGGGAGCTCTCAGTTCAGATCAATAATTCCAAATAATATCCTTTTCCATATAGGTTTTTTGACAATACTGCAACCTGAGATTCACAAACGGATGAGAAATTATGACAGATTAAACCATTTGGGCACAGTTTTAAAAGTAAGTTCTCTGTTGGGTAGAAGTAAAAATGTGACATGCGTCAGGCAAGAAGTTTAACATCTCCATGCAGGTGAACAGAACTTGACATTTCCCTTGAATATAAACACCTCATTGTCATTAAGAATAATTAAGTATTATAATAGTTAATACTATTCAGCCTGCGTCATCCTGAAATGAACGAAATGAGTACAATTTCTAATGGGGGTTGTTTGAGAACTAAAAAAGATTGTTGGTAAGTCCTCCCGGCATGAAAGGCACCCTACGAATGTTGTTGCTGTTGTTGCTTTCCCCGTGTTAAAAACCAGAAGGGAGTTATTCCTGGTGTCATGGCCGACACTCTTCCAAGTAAAATTGGTCGTTCACTTCATGGATGTTTGTAGGGACATTGTTGTGTGCGAATGGGCTGTCACATTCGCCTACAAATGCACAGTGACTGCACTTTACTGTGAATCCTGTGAAGCGCTTTGAGACGTCCTCCCGGCATGAAAGGCACCAAATGCAAAGAGAAATTATTACTACCTTTATTACTAGTGTTTTAGGAAAAGATTGTGTGGTTTATAGGCCAGAGTTGTAGTGTTTTGTTTTTCAAAATCATAAACCTTGCATTATCACGTCAGCGAGACACGTCAAAGCACTTCACAGGATTTATGGTACAGTGTGGTGACCTTATATGAAAAACAAAAGGTTTTTTTTCTTCCATCCCTCACCCCCGCGCCCCCATATCCTTTGCTCTAACCTTCCCTCAACCCCACAGTAGAGATCTCTAATCGATTGCAATTGCTTTACCGAATCGTAGTTGTGCCTGTTTATTTATCTGGCTGGATCTGGGGCTTTGTAAAAACACAGGAGCAAAAAAAAAGGGGACACTTAGTGCAGTTTGTAATTTGAGGGATGTTTTAATGCATGATAAACGCAACCCATTTAATCTCTATTTTATGACTGAGAGACTCGGTGCTGTCACTGACATTACAGTCGAATTTCCATATATTATCTGCTTATTTGCATTGGTTGTGTGAAATATTGATGGAAACCAATTAAGATGATGCCTTGCAAACCCTGTTGAAAGGACTGTAGCAGCCATAACAATAGTAAGCTGATATTTATGCATTTCCTCCCTCCCTCCTTCCCCTTGTCGGAGCAAAGGACCTGAGTGCCTAGCTCCATTAATAGTTTTTCCTGCAATCCTCTGTGATTTAATCAGCTTAATCTTGCATTTAACGGACATGTTTAGGGTAGTCATCCTGCCAAGATAAGCATCTTTAAATGGTAATAGCATTCAATGAATGTCCTTTTCGTGGTAGATGTGAGTTACACATGGTAAATGTGAACAAAATTGAATTAAGCCACACAAAAAACTGAGCAGTGCTGCGAATTCTAATAAGGAGTGTATTTTTAAAAAAAATATACAGTATTTATACAAGTGCAAAGCATTGAGCAGGGATTTTATTTATATAGAAAGTGTCTTTTTTTCCCCCACAAAGTGAAGCACTATTGAAAGACAGAACGTGACCGTTTACTACCTGTTCATTTTGTGCTGAGGTTAACTAAAGGTAAACAATTGAAAAATTTGACAGTAAATGATACCGTTGCTAAAAAATAATAATATTAATAATAATAATTTGGTCACTCAATCCACGACTGTTTGTGGGGACGCTGCTGTGTGCAATTGGCTGCCGCGTTTCGCCCACAAAATACACAGTCAATTCACTTTACAGTATATTCTGTGAAGCTCTTTGAGACGTCTCGAAAATGTGATAATGCGCTATTATCAAATGCAAGGATTATTATTATTATTTTTAAAAATGGCACCTCCAACAATGTAGCACTCCCCTGAGTCCTGTATTGGAGCATTGGCCTAGAGCTCAAAGACCTGACGTCGGGACTTGAACCCACAACCTTCTGACTCAGAGGCGAGAATGCTACCAACTGAGCCAGGCTGACACCATGTAAGTCGTAGGGTTCTTTTTGGGTTCTGTTGCTGCCCCAAAACTAAATTAAGACCTGTACAGTAAACCAGCATGAACTTTCGGTTGCATTTGTGACTGGTTTGTCATTGCTCACATTTGAATCGTTTAAGCAGAAGCCCTTCGCCAGTAAAGAGAGACTTGTTTTGTTTGATTGCTTGCGAACAAGGTCAAATGAAGTGGTCTCGGGGGAGTCTATCCACCATAAGACTTGTGCACTGTGACTGAGGGGCACTGGTAACAGAAGCCTGAACAGATACACAGACTCGGCCAATGTATACATGACATGGTTAATCTTTAAGCTTTTCTAATTCGATAAGGTGAGACAGATATGCGGAGCATCGTATAATCTACAGCCGGTGAAAGCTACCATACACATACATTGTGTACCATGTATTTTTAACTCTATAAGACAGATTGTTTGGACACCTACCCCAATAGAAGCCCATATCTGAGAGGAGAGAGTGTCATTCCTGATGGGTAAACAAGACTTTGTCTTACGTCTGACTGGGAGAGATGCAGGATTTGTGTTTCGTAAGATCGGTTTGGATCATTATAAGATCCTTCAGTCCATTTGATCTCCTCCTTCCCAGAAAACCCACCCTACCATCTTCCCATCACAAAGTTATTTTTTATAATGAGTCCCAGAGTCCTGGCCTCAACCACCCTTTCTGGAATAATTACTCTCTGGGTAAAGAAATACTTCTTGGTGTCCATCCTGAAATTACCCTTTGCAGCTCTAAACTTGTGTCCTCCTGTTACACCATCTCAGTGCTTCTGAAACTTTACCTTATCAATCCAATTGAAAATCTTACATCACTCTACAAGGTCCCTTGAGAGGAGTCTCCTTTCAAGACTGAAAAGCCCGCAACTTGTTCTAGTGATTGCTCATAGCTCCTTCCTCCATAGGGAAACCAGAAGAAAAAGAAGGGTCTTACAATCAGGGGTGTACGAGAGATTGTGGAGAGACAGAAACCCTGTGAGACCCAATTGTACAGAACAATCAGATGAAAACTTGTGGAAAGACTTGCATATGACAATGAGTAAGAGGGAAAGAAACTTGGAATGGGTAGATAATTACCTGGGCTGTGGAGTCCTGTAGCTCAGTGGTTAGAGCACTCGCTTTGCAAGTGAGAGACCTGAGTTCAATTCCAGGCAGGGCGAAACCTTGGGCAAGTTTCCTTACTCCACACGCCTAATAATAATCCCTCAAAAAAAAACAATAATTAAATTGGTCATTTTCAATCTACGACTGTTTGTGGGACATTGCTGTGCGCAATTGGCTGCCGCGTTCGCCCACAAATATACAGTCAATTCACTTTACAGTGTGTTCTGTGAAGCGCTTTGGGACGTCCTCCCGACGTGAAAAGCGCTATATCAAATGCAAGGATTATTATTATTATTATTATTATTAAGGGCATTTATAGCAGGAAAGGATAAATAATAGTAGAAAACCCGTAGAGCACTTTGACAGGGACGTAGTAATGAAGTAGAAAAATGACTCATACGATACGACTGTGTAAAAGGAGCACTTGTGTGACTCTGGGAATTAAGGAATGGGTGACTTAACCTCGGTAGCAAGGAGTGCATTGGAGAGACGTAATTCAGGGCCATTTGTTAAAATGCAAGATGATAAATGAGACGCAGCAGAGAGATTTGCGAAAGCTAAATCATGCTCGACAAACCTATTGGATTTTTTTGACACTTCTATATTTGGATTTCCAGAAAACGGGTCAATAAGTTGCTCTGGGATTCCCCCCAAAAATTATAGCTAAGGTTCCCTTGGAATTAGAAGATAATCATAAAAAAGAAGTTATTGAAGAGAAGAGGGATTTGAAAAGCAAAGCTGTGGAGGCGTTGAATGTTCAGTTGGGAAAACAATCTTTGTTCTTTGTTTCATGAATCAATCCCACTTCCTCCAGCAAATCAGGATCTTCGTGAGCAATTGATTAGTCACACATCTAAAGTTAGTTGTTTCCTTCACCTACTGAATATACGCACTAAATTTTATATTAACTTTACTTCTCCCTCTCTCCCTCTGTTGCTCTGCCCCTCTTTTGTCACCAGCTCGAAACAAATCTCTTTTACAGCACTTTTGGTCATCTTTCTCCTGAACACCCACAAAATATACAGTCAACTCACTTGACGGTATATCCTGTGAAGTGCTTTGGGACGTCTCAAAGACGTGATCAGGCGCTGTATCAAAGGCAAGGATTATTATTATGAATATTATTATTTTAATCTCGCTGGGAGGTGCTGTCAGAAACAGGGCAGTCAGTCGTGAAAGCAGATGATGAATGGTGGTTGTGAAAAGCAGGCAAGACAAGCCAAAAAGTCCCATTTGGCTGTCGTCCTGTGCGTCAGTGTGTGCAGGCAGTCACATGAACACCACCTGCCTTTGATGAGTTTCAGTTCCTGAATAATAACCGCCTTATTTTGGGTGACCATCTCTCCACCAGAGTTTGCCTTTGGTTCTGCATCTGCCTTTAAGGATGATTGGCTTAGGTCAGCCTTGCTGCAAACAGGGAAATAATTTGATCGGTGGCACACATAAAAAGAACAGATAAACACACATCGCAGCCAGCCCTTGATTGTATGTTACAAAGTTTCTGCTGTGCGTATTATCCTCTGTAGCTTTGAATGGAACCCCATTCTGTAACCCCACACCATCTAAAAGTGGTGCAAGTAGACGGATATGGAAATGCATTGCATAGGATGGGAGAACAGCTTTTTGTTTTCAGCTGCAGTACAGTATTAAGATTGAAAAGGACATCGTTGAAACCCATCTCGCCTCGACTAACGCTCTCCAATGCAGTGCTGGGAGGTATGTGATGGCGCATTGTCGGAGGTGCCGCCCTTTGGATGAGAAGCTAAACCGAGGTCCCGTCTCTCTGCTCAGTACATCAGGTCATTTGCAGTGTCTGACATGACCCAAGTCCCTAGTGAAAGGATACACAAAAGATGCTTGTTTTTAAAGCACACAGATTGGAGTACCTGGTCTTACAGTCTCTGACAGTTCTTTGCAGAATTTCACACCCTGTCACCAATTACCCAATGAGCAATAAAGGGAATCAGTTATCATTAACTTTTAATTTGTTTTTTTTGTCTGCTTCTTTTGATCTTTTGAATATTTTTGGTTCAAAGAGAGTGAGCGCTGATAACATCAAGGGGGAATTGGTTTCAGGAATTATTGAGCTTTGTAGTGCGAAGCAGCCAAATTAACCACACACACAAAGACACGCAGTTGAAATAACAATTGCTAAAGCACCGTGTTTCACTGACTTACCTATTATTGTAAAGTCAGCCTCACGGGGTCTTGAGCTCTTGTGCAGCACATCAATTTAGTGTTGTCACAACAGCAATGCAACCATTGAAACTCTGCTTAGAAGTGTACAACTATTATTTAAATGTGCATCCGCCTGCCTCGGTCAGTTGCACTCTCACCTCTGAGTCACAAGGTTGTGGGTTTAAGCCCCAAATTGGGACTCGAAATCACATAATCTAAGGTGCCGTCCTTCAGATGAGATGTTAATCCGAGATCTCTTCTGTCTGTTCAGGTGGATGTTAAAGATCCCGCGGTGCTATTCGAAAAGAGAAGGAGGAGTTTCTCTCTCCCGGTGTCCTGGCCAACAACCCCCCAGATAAAAGCCACGGCTGTTTGCGGGATGTGGCTGTGTGCCTATTGGCTGCCACGTTCGGTCACAAAACTGGAACTCGACTTTGCGCGGCTGAAGACAAAAAAATTGTTGGCCTCCACTGTTCAAACAACGCCATTGGGATACCGTAAACTTCAACCTAACAATGCGGCACTCCAACAGCACTGCACTGGAGTGTCAGCCTCCTGACATGAAAGGCTCTGTATCAAGTGCGAGGATTGGCACGGTTCATTGTTACAGTATTGGTGTTTTTTTGCCTGCTAATATCTTTATGTCATTTGCGGCAAGCTTCTGATTTCCGGGCAATTAAAATGCCATGTTAATGCGAAAAACAGCAATTAAGTCAATTATAGAGGTGTCGCCGATTAAAGTAACCCTGCATATTTTCCCCACATTAAATAAAGCATGATCGCAAGCTTCAATGAGTAAATGTTTTGAGCTCACATAAATCTCATGTGAGTCAAGGAAAATTATGCATAAGAAACTTACAGACCAAGAACCAATTACTTCCCACTGACAGACTTTTGACTCATTGATACAGGCTTACAGACAGTAATAATATGGTAATAGTTATATCTGATTTAACGCTTTATCACGTTGCAACATCTCAAAGCGCTTTGTAGGATTTTACTGTAAAGTGTAGTGACTCTATTTGCAAGTGAACCTGGTGGCCAATTTGACAGCATTCGATATAGCTCCTTATTCGTCTTCGAGACATCTCAAAGCGCTTCACAGAATATGTAAAGTTTAGTGACTGTATATTTTGTGGGTGAAATGCGGCAGCCAATTGCGAACGGCAGTGTGCCACAAACAGACGTGGATTGAGTGACCAAAGTATTATTATAACTATTATAACCAAATAACTATTCAGCAAAACAACTTGCATTTATATATAGGGCCCTTCACATGGGATAGCTTCTTGGAGTGCTGAATATTCAGCAAAATTATTAAAACCTCCAAATACTCAAATCACACTTCACCCACAAAATACACAGTCATTACATTTTACAATATATTCTGTGAAGCACTTTGAGACGTCTCGAAGACATGATAAGGTGATGTATCAAATACAAGGATTATTATTATTATTATTATTATTATTATTATTATCTCCACTATTCAAAGAGGTTTCATTTCCTCTCATCTCTCCACCAAAAAACAAACAAAATACTCCCATAGCCCCAGCTCCAAGTACACAGCCACCAGTGTGTCTTTGTAGTATATCTGTTCATGGAAGTAAGCACTTAACCCTATATTCTCCAATACTATTGCCAAGGAGAGGAATTTTGAAGGGGACATCAGTGGTTTAGGAATGAGTGTGTTGTTCGTATTTACTGCCCTGCAGTAAGTCATAGCTCATTTGTAATCCACTTGGGGCTTTTAATTCTATAAACTTGTACTCCTTCACAAAGTCAGATCATGTCACCTACACATTTTTGTTTACCAATTCCAAGTAAACCTCACGATCTTTCTCTAATGAACAAACCTCAAGTTGGCAAAGCTCTCATCATAACACAAGACCTGTCAAGTTTCAGAGTCATCCTTGTTGCTCTTCCCTGAACCCTCTTTCCAATGCTTCAGTGTCTTTTGGAGTGTACAGTGCCTAAGAGAGGCAGCTTCTGAGATTTTAGGCCAAATGCCCTTAAGCTGCAACTTAACATTTCATTACTTTTGCTTTCAGCTGCACACGGACTTGAGATCCTCAGTTACTGATCAATATTCACAGCCAAATCCTTTTCCTCCGCCTGCTCTCTCTGCCTCTGCTAATGGAACCCAAGAACAAGTTCATGAGCTGGGAGAGAAGTGTTTTTTTTTCAATTGAGATTAACCACCATTATTGTTCACCTACATCTTAGTAATGGGTCAATGGATTGGAATTAAATACTAACATTAATAATCCTCGCTTTTGATATAAAGTGCCTTACCTTGTCATTGACATTTCCCAAAGTGCTTCACAGGAATTATTGTAATGTCTAGTGACTGGGTATATGTAGGTGAAGATGGCACCCAACTTGCACACAGCAATGTCTCACAAACAGCCACAAAGTGAGTGACCAATTTTATCTTGGGTGATTGTTGGGCAGGACACTGGGAGAGAGAAACTCGCTTCTCTTTTCGAATAGCAGCAGAGGTCTTCAACATCCACAGCTTTAGTTTTAATGTCTCATCTGAAAAACAAGAGAAGAATAACCATGAGCCATCTCTTTCTCTCTCTCTCTCTCACTCTCACACACACATTTTAACCGTTCCGTCCCTTGCAACTGGCTTCTAGTTCATACCCTCCTACTTCAGACCGAATGTACAACCACTTGTAACACTCAAAGTCCAACTCAAGTATCAGTTTTAACATGTCCTAAACATGAAGTTAGAAAATAATAAAAATAATTGTAAAAAAAGAAGAGGTGTGTGTGTTTATTAACCTGCTCTCCTGTTTGTCTGTCCAATTCCCTGACGTAAATTACTGAACAAACCCCCATGCAGCGTACAGCAGATGGTAACGAAACACAGATAGTCAACTCTCCCTTTTGCTGGTGTTTCAGAAATGCCACTGAAGTAGCCCAAAGCGATACTGGAGAATAATCCCAATAGCTCTCAGTGAAGCAAAAAAAAATGTAAATGCACAAATGCTTTCTGCACAGCTGCTGCCACAGTAGCAAGAGACGCTGCCAGCTTTAGCTCATCACAAAACAAATTTGCTGCGGACTTAGAAAAGGAATTAGCAATCCATTTGCGAATTGTACATAACAAAAATAATTTTGCGTACTTAAATACAAGCTTGCCAATTGTTCCTGTGCCAAGTGAAGCCTTGAAGGAGGTGTAATAATCCTTGCATTTGCTATAGCGCTTTTCACGTCGGGAGGACACCCACAGCACTTCACAGCATTCCGTGTGAAGTAGAGCGACTGTGTGTTTTGTAGACAAATACAGCAGCCACAATGTCCTACAAACAGCCATGGAGTGAGTGACCAATTTTATTTGGGGGTGGGGGCTGTTGGCCAGGACACTGGGAGAGAGAGATAGAGAAACTCCCTTATCTTTTTGAATAGCGCCACAGGATCTTTAACATGCACCTGAATAGTCAGATCGGTTTTAACATCACATCTGATGGACAGCACCTCAGACAATGCAACATCTCCCAGCACTGCAATGGCATGTCCACTCTGACTAAATGAGTTCAAGTCATAATGAGAGTGCTACCAACTGAACCAGGCTGACACACACACACATACACACACACACGGGTGCTTTTTTAAAATCTAAGTTAAGGTTCTCTCAAGATCTTGAAGGAAATGAATGTCTTGGATGTGGAACAATTTCCAACTCACCAAAGAAATGGATGCATTGGAGACACCGGATTGCAATCGAAGAGCTAGAGAACTAAAAGCACTCGTGAAAACCACCGCAGAACTTGTTCCCTCAAGACACCGCAGAGGAAATAAATATTTTGAAGGGACATCTCCGCTTCAATAGTATTAGTCGGACTTAAACACAGATATTGCCCATTCAGGTATATCCTGTCAAAGTGTTTGGGAGGCAGAAGATGTGAGTATCTTTTTAAGGGAGAAAGTTGAAAAGTCATATAATGGGGCAGGAGGTGAAAGCCAACAAGGACTATAATAATAACCCTTGCATTTGATATCGCAACTTATCATTTAGTTGAGACATCTCAAAGCGCTTCACAGAATATACTGTAAAGTGAATTGACCGTATATCTTGTGGGCGGAATGCGGCAGCCAATTGCGCACAGTAGCGTCTCACAAACAGCCGTGGATTGAAGTGACCAAATTCTATATTTGGTTGAACACTTCCTTGAACATATTCAGACTGAGATTGATAGATTTCTTGTGGATAAAGGGATTAAGAGATATGAGGATAAGGCGGGTAGGTGGGGTTAGAATAGATCAGCCATGATCTTATTGAATGGCGGGGCACAGGCTCGAGGGGCCGAATGACCTACTCCTGCTCCTAATTCTTATGTTCTTATGTTCTTTTTAGGGGATTATTACCCCTGGAAAGCGATCCGCCAATCGACTAACAACTGGGTGCCAGGGTTCACGAGGTGGCAAATGGAACAAACCATTGCTGATGGCTTGAGCTCTTACTGCCGATGGGCAAAATCACAGCCCCGGCTCCCGGTAAATCAATCATAACCAATCACAACCCTCCGTACTCCCTTTGGGCTAATCACAGCACCTGCAGCTCCTGGACTTACTGAGATCTGATTAATCAGGTCAGATGGTGTCAATTGCAGATAAGATGGAGAGAGGAGTGAGGTAAGTCTTGCTCAGTTATTAGGTACGTGGAGGATGTTGTTTGGATTTAAAGGAAGGTACTCAATTTCTGTGGGTTTATTGTGTGAGGGTCCTCAGTGAGGAGGCCTAATGTTTTGGGGTGGGGGGCTTGAGCCCAGAAAGTTTTGGAATTAAATGCAATATTATTATTACATTGTCGTGACTTGGGTTAGAAATAAGGATGAGGCTAACCTAACAGCCAGTGGAGCATCAATCCATAACTACATCGAGATAGCCAGGTTTGGTAATCTGCATGTGTTTGATATAATTAATGATAACAAGATATAGCTCTTTCTCTCTCACACACACAAGTCTGATACTGGCATAAATACATTGTCCTGTGGAGTTAAGATGAATATATATTTTAAAAAAATGCATTGAGGAAGACGAGAGGTAGACAGTGACAGTCTGATTTTCAAATCAATCAAATTGTATTTGGAAACTGCTCGGGTTCACAAAAATAGCAATGATTGATTTCTCATTATAGTGAAGGACAAGCAAATAACTCCACTCTAGGAAACGAATGTGAAAGGGCACTTGTGAAATGGAAAGAGATTGTTTCAGATTCTTGCAGGGAAAGAAATGCATTAACTCATTTAGGATTTGAACAGTTTTAACTGCGCCTTGAACAACAACAGCTTGTATTTGTAGTGTCCTTCATGCAGAATAAAGTCTCCGAGCTACTCCTGAATGAGAGCGTTTGCTATGTCTCTGATCTGCTCACACCCCACTCAACTACCCATCACCTATGCTCTGCTGGCTTGTGTGTTTTGCACGTCTCGTGTCTCCTCTGCTCCACGGTTGATGGCTGCGTTTTCAGCCACTGCGCACCGAACCTATACATTAGAATCCATTAGAATATACAGCACAGAAACAGGCCATTCGGCCCAACTGGTCTGTGCCGGTGCTTATCTCCACATGAGCCTCCTCCTGCCCTTCCTCAACTAAGCCTTCAAGCATCACCTTCTATTCCTTTCTCCCTCATGTACCTCTCCAGCTTTCCCTTAAGTACATCTATGCTATTTGCCTCAACAACTCCTTGTGGTCGTATGTTCCACATTCCCACTGCTCTCTGTGTGAAGACATTTCTTCTAACTTCCCTATTTGATCTATTGGTGACTATTTTATATTGATGGCCCCAGGTTTTGGTCTCCCCCACAAGTGGAAACATCTTCCCTATGTCGACCTTATCAAAACTTTCCATCATTTTAAAGACCTCTGTCAGGTCACCCCTTACCCTCCTCTTTTCAAGAGAAAAGTGTCCAAGCAAGTTCAGCCTTTCCTGATAGGTATAACCTCTCAGTTCTGGGATCATCCTTGTCATCTCGAATCTCTCAAACTCCCTGCTTCAATCCCCCCGTCTTAGCCTCTCATCGTTCATCTTCAAATCAACAGCAACACAACTTGCATTTATACAGCGCTCTTCACGAGGGCTAACGTCTCAGAGTTAAATCACACCTGAAGACTTTCCTCTTCAAACTGCGCCTTCAGTCATCTCCCCTCTCTCTAGCTTGGCTTCAAACTACTCCAGTGTTAGATGTCAATAAAAGTTGTTGTTTCAAGGCACAACCCAAGCAGAGCTTATGGTTTCCCAAGCGTTGTTATTTTAGAGAGCCGAAAAATGTAAGAAACACTTTTAGGGAACTTTGCAACGGAGATCCCAGCAATATCGCTAGAGGGAGCTCTCAGTTCAGATCAATAATTCCAAATAATATCCTTTTCCATATAGGTTTTTTGACAATACTGCAACCTGAGATTCACAAACGGATGAGAAATTATGACAGATTAAACCATTTGGGCACAGTTTTAAAAGTAAGTTCTCTGTTGGGTAGAAGTAAAAATGTGACATGCGTCAGGCAAGAAGTTTAACATCTCCATGCAGGTGAACAGAACTTGACATTTCCCTTGAATATAAACACCTCATTGTCATTAAGAATAATTAAGTATTATAATAGTTAATACTATTCAGCCTGCGTCATCCTGAAATGAACGAAATGAGTACAATTTCTAATGGGGGTTGTTTGAGAACTAAAAAAGATTGTTGGTAAGTCCTCCCGGCATGAAAGGCACCCTACGAATGTTGTTGCTGTTGTTGCTTTCCCCGTGTTAAAAACCAGAAGGGAGTTATTCCTGGTGTCATGGCCGACACTCTTCCAAGTAAAATTGGTCGTTCACTTCATGGATGTTTGTAGGGACATTGTTGTGTGCGAATGGGCTGTCACATTCGCCTACAAATGCACAGTGACTGCACTTTACTGTGAATCCTGTGAAGCGCTTTGAGACGTCCTCCCGGCATGAAAGGCACCAAATGCAAAGAGAAATTATTACTACCTTTATTACTAGTGTTTTAGGAAAAGATTGTGTGGTTTATAGGCCAGAGTTGTAGTGTTTTGTTTTTCAAAATCATAAACCTTGCATTATCACGTCAGCGAGACACGTCAAAGCACTTCACAGGATTTATGGTACAGTGTGGTGACCTTATATGAAAAACAAAAGGTTTTTTTTCTTCCATCCCTCACCCCCGCGCCCCCATATCCTTTGCTCTAACCTTCCCTCAACCCCACAGTAGAGATCTCTAATCGATTGCAATTGCTTTACCGAATCGTAGTTGTGCCTGTTTATTTATCTGGCTGGATCTGGGGCTTTGTAAAAACACAGGAGCAAAAAAAAAGGGGACACTTAGTGCAGTTTGTAATTTGAGGGATGTTTTAATGCATGATAAACGCAACCCATTTAATCTCTATTTTATGACTGAGAGACTCGGTGCTGTCACTGACATTACAGTCGAATTTCCATATATTATCTGCTTATTTGCATTGGTTGTGTGAAATATTGATGGAAACCAATTAAGATGATGCCTTGCAAACCCTGTTGAAAGGACTGTAGCAGCCATAACAATAGTAAGCTGATATTTATGCATTTCCTCCCTCCCTCCTTCCCCTTGTCGGAGCAAAGGACCTGAGTGCCTAGCTCCATTAATAGTTTTTCCTGCAATCCTCTGTGATTTAATCAGCTTAATCTTGCATTTAACGGACATGTTTAGGGTAGTCATCCTGCCAAGATAAGCATCTTTAAATGGTAATAGCATTCAATGAATGTCCTTTTCGTGGTAGATGTGAGTTACACATGGTAAATGTGAACAAAATTGAATTAAGCCACACAAAAAACTGAGCAGTGCTGCGAATTCTAATAAGGAGTGTATTTTTAAAAAAATATACAGTATTTATACAAGTGCAAAGCATTGAGCAGGGATTTTATTTATATAGAAAGTGTCTTTTTTTCCCCCACAAAGTGAAGCACTATTGAAAGACAGAACGTGACCGTTTACTACCTGTTCATTTTGTGCTGAGGTTAACTAAAGGTAAACAATTGAAAAATTTGACAGTAAATGATACCGTTGCTAAAAAATAATAATATTAATAATAATAATTTGGTCACTCAATCCACGACTGTTTGTGGGGACGCTGCTGTGTGCAATTGGCTGCCGCGTTTCGCCCACAAAATACACAGTCAATTCACTTTACAGTATATTCTGTGAAGCTCTTTGAGACGTCTCGAAAATGTGATAATGCGCTATTATCAAATGCAAGGATTATTATTATTATTTTTAAAAATGGCACCTCCAACAATGTAGCACTCCCCTGAGTCCTGTATTGGAGCATTGGCCTAGAGCTCAAAGACCTGACGTCGGGACTTGAACCCACAACCTTCTGACTCAGAGGCGAGAATGCTACCAACTGAGCCAGGCTGACACCATGTAAGTCGTAGGGTTCTTTTTGGGTTCTGTTGCTGCCCCAAAACTAAATTAAGACCTGTACAGTAAACCAGCATGAACTTTCGGTTGCATTTGTGACTGGTTTGTCATTGCTCACATTTGAATCGTTTAAGCAGAAGCCCTTCGCCAGTAAAGAGAGACTTGTTTTGTTTGATTGCTTGCGAACAAGGTCAAATGAAGTGGTCTCGGGGGAGTCTATCCACCATAAGACTTGTGCACTGTGACTGAGGGGCACTGGTAACAGAAGCCTGAACAGATACACAGACTCGGCCAATGTATACATGACATGGTTAATCTTTAAGCTTTTCTAATTCGATAAGGTGAGACAGATATGCGGAGCATCGTATAATCTACAGCCGGTGAAAGCTACCATACACATACATTGTGTACCATGTATTTTTAACTCTATAAGACAGATTGTTTGGACACCTACCCCAATAGAAGCCCATATCTGAGAGGAGAGAGTGTCATTCCTGATGGGTAAACAAGACTTTGTCTTACGTCTGACTGGGAGAGATGCAGGATTTGTGTTTCGTAAGATCGGTTTGGATCATTATAAGATCCTTCAGTCCATTTGATCTCCTCCTTCCCAGAAAACCCACCCTACCATCTTCCCATCACAAAGTTATTTTTTATAATGAGTCCCAGAGTCCTGGCCTCAACCACCCTTTCTGGAATAATTACTCTCTGGGTAAAGAAATACTTCTTGGTGTCCATCCTGAAATTACCCTTTGCAGCTCTAAACTTGTGTCCTCCTGTTACACCATCTCAGTGCTTCTGAAACTTTACCTTATCAATCCAATTGAAAATCTTACATCACTCTACAAGGTCCCTTGAGAGGAGTCTCCTTTCAAGACTGAAAAGCCCGCAACTTGTTCTAGTGATTGCTCATAGCTCCTTCCTCCATAGGGAAACCAGAAGAAAAAGAAGGGTCTTACAATCAGGGGTGTACGAGAGATTGTGGAGAGACAGAAACCCTGTGAGACCCAATTGTACAGAACAATCAGATGAAAACTTGTGGAAAGACTTGCATATGACAATGAGTAAGAGGGAAAGAAACTTGGAATGGGTAGATAATTACCTGGGCTGTGGAGTCCTGTAGCTCAGTGGTTAGAGCACTCGCTTTGCAAGTGAGAGACCTGAGTTCAATTCCAGGCAGGGCGAAACCTTGGGCAAGTTTCCTTACTCCACACGCCTAATAATAATCCCTCAAAAAAAAACAATAATTAAATTGGTCATTTTCAATCTACGACTGTTTGTGGGACATTGCTGTGCGCAATTGGCTGCCGCGTTCGCCCACAAATATACAGTCAATTCACTTTACAGTGTGTTCTGTGAAGCGCTTTGGGACGTCCTCCCGACGTGAAAAGCGCTATATCAAATGCAAGGATTATTATTATTATTATTATTATTAAGGGCATTTATAGCAGGAAAGGATAAATAATAGTAGAAAACCCGTAGAGCACTTTGACAGGGACGTAGTAATGAAGTAGAAAAATGACTCATACGATACGACTGTGTAAAAGGAGCACTTGTGTGACTCTGGGAATTAAGGAATGGGTGACTTAACCTCGGTAGCAAGGAGTGCATTGGAGAGACGTAATTCAGGGCCATTTGTTAAAATGCAAGATGATAAATGAGACGCAGCAGAGAGATTTGCGAAAGCTAAATCATGCTCGACAAACCTATTGGATTTTTTTGACACTTCTATATTTGGATTTCCAGAAAACGGGTCAATAAGTTGCTCTGGGATTCCCCCCAAAAATTATAGCTAAGGTTCCCTTGGAATTAGAAGATAATCATAAAAAAGAAGTTATTGAAGAGAAGAGGGATTTGAAAAGCAAAGCTGTGGAGGCGTTGAATGTTCAGTTGGGAAAACAATCTTTGTTCTTTGTTTCATGAATCAATCCCACTTCCTCCAGCAAATCAGGATCTTCGTGAGCAATTGATTAGTCACACATCTAAAGTTAGTTGTTTCCTTCACCTACTGAATATACGCACTAAATTTTATATTAACTTTACTTCTCCCTCTCTCCCTCTGTTGCTCTGCCCCCTCTTTTGTCACCAGCTCGAAACAAATCTCTTTTACAGCACTTTTGGTCATCTTTCTCCTGAACACCCACAAAATATACAGTCAACTCACTTGACGGTATATCCTGTGAAGTGCTTTGGGACGTCTCAAAGACGTGATCAGGCGCTGTATCAAAGGCAAGGATTATTATTATGAATATTATTATTTTAATCTCGCTGGGAGGTGCTGTCAGAAACAGGGCAGTCAGTCGTGAAAGCAGATGATGAATGGTGGTTGTGAAAAGCAGGCAAGACAAGCCAAAAAGTCCCATTTGGCTGTCGTCCTGTGCGTCAGTGTGTGCAGGCAGTCACATGAACACCACCTGCCTTTGATGAGTTTCAGTTCCTGAATAATAACCGCCTTATTTTGGGTGACCATCTCTCCACCAGAGTTTGCCTTTGGTTCTGCATCTGCCTTTAAGGATGATTGGCTTAGGTCAGCCTTGCTGCAAACAGGGAAATAATTTGATCGGTGGCACACATAAAAAGAACAGATAAACACACATCGCAGCCAGCCCTTGATTGTATGTTACAAAGTTTCTGCTGTGCGTATTATCCTCTGTAGCTTTGAATGGAGTCATTGAAGGAATGTCAGCCTGGAGGCAAGCCAAAAGTGGTTTGATAGCTTCTAATCCTGCGGACCTTGTAACCTGCAGTCGTTCAAAGCCCTTATTTTTAATGGCGGGTATTGATTAAAAATACAGATACCCACCCGGCCAGGGAATGCATTAACAGAATGAATCTGTATAATAAAGCTATCCGACTCCAGACAGCAAACCCTGAAGGGCAATAAATAACAGTGCAGAAACTAGCACGATGGGATTTAACCCGGGGAGTCAGTGCCAGAGTCGGATGGCACAACTGCAGTGGCTAAACTAGGACAGAAGTGTATCCCGTGCTGCTTCATACCCTACAAAATAAGCAATCATTTAAGATCAGAGCAGATTAAGTTTTCAAACAGTGGTCTTCAGCCTAAGAATCCGAGTGCTTTTGTTTGTGGGACACGGCTGTGTGCAATTAGCTGCAGCATTTCACCCACAAAAATACACAGTTAATCCACTTCACAGTATTTCCTGTGAAGCAATTTGAGATGTCTCAATGATGCGATGATGTGCAATACCAAATGCAAGGATTCTTCTTCTTAATCCTGAAATATAACTTTCTCTTTGTGTGTCAAGGCCAGTAGCACTGAATTTTGTTTTAAGATCACTGAGAAACTTACTTTGGAGACTACTCCCCGCCCCACCCCACACGCTTCTCAAAAATAAATGAATCCCAAACAAAGACTGAACTGTAACAATTTTCCATAATTCTGCGCAATCTTAAATGTTAGGCTAACAGACTAGGACCAGGTCGAATTTTAGGACCGCTCATCTCTAAGTACCTTTCGTTCCTTATCTTCTGAGACACTTGGATGAGCTCATACCCGAGATGTGTCCGCTTGGTCTATTAACCTCTCAAAATGTGGATTTCGTGGGCTTAATGTTAAGCCTCCAAACACTAAGAGCCGTTCCTGTGTGTAGGGAGACAGATACAGTGGAAGCAGAAAGTGTGGTTTGTTTCAAGAACAAATGAGATAAATTTCTGCTAGAAAATAATATCTGGAGGATGCAGTATCTAGTTTGGAGACACGACATGTCAAGTGACTGCCAGGATGGTGGGAGGCGAGCTAAATGGACCTTGGTCGTGTTTTGCCAGTAAATTCGTATTTTCTTAATAATCAAAATAATAATTGAAACAATAGTCATGCATTCGTTATATAATAGTTCCTGTGGCTTCAGTTGAGAGAGTGATGGAGACTGGTACAGTTCAGCAGTGCAGGAGGCAAAACCTATTCCTGTGATGTCTATGACAGCCTTAGGACAGTTCTCTTCAATCCAGCCTCAGCGGTTGAACCTCTGCTTGTTCACTGATCTGCTGCCGATTCCAGTTTATCAGCCGATGAAAAGCTCACCATTCATACTCTTAGTCCCCAACGAGCAGCCGGTTAATCAAGCGCCAGCCCGGGATAGCTTCCAGTGACGTCCCTCCCAGCCAGGCATGCTCCTGTGATCTGAAACTCTGTCACCAGTAAGTCAATGTGACACAAATCACAATCCTTGCCCCCCACCACCGTCCCCCAACCCCCATCTGTCAGAAAACTTCCTGGCTACATTCCCAGAGCTATTCTGTCAAATGATGTGTGACCTCTCCACTTCCATTTTTAGATTGTTGTTCAGTCAACAATATACATCAAACGATCCAATCCCTAACCTGATAGCATAGAACCTTACAGCATGGAAACGACGACAACAACCTGCATTTATATAGGGCTGCGTCTCGGAGCACTTAACCGTAAACAGGTCGTTCAGCCTGAATTATTCTAAATACGAATGTTATTACTGCTTCACTTCCACTTTATTGCATCCTCTGTTTCTTCAGAGGTATTTGGAATGTATTTTAGCTTTATTTGTTGTTCTCTTATAACAATGTTTCACAAGAGATTCATAACAAATAAATGATTTATAAAAAAACACACAGACATACACAGAAAAACGACAAAATGGTTGGCTACTGTTAATCCTTTTATCTACTTCAAAAAAACATGAAGAATATAATTAGATGGTTGAGAAAAGAAAAATATTGAATGTCTAAGTAATAAAGTTCTTTGCTTCTTTCATCACAAGGATATGCAACACAATAGCTGCAGTCCCAAAGACACAATGTCAAAGATTTTGAATGTGAAATAACTTCAAAAGAACATCCTTGATGTGCAGAGCGGCACTTATTATAAACGTCATTGTTCTGGTGATGAATGTGCTTTGTGTCTCAGATTATTTGCCCCAGTATGAGAGAGAGAGAGTGAGTTGATGGAGCTTTCATTACATTTTTAAGAGAAGGGAACAGAACAACATAAGCCACTAGTAAAAATGTTGAATTAAATATTTGTGGATTAATTGAGAAAAGCATCATCTCACAGGTCAGCAATGCAATCACTGCTCCTCAGGCTTACATATTAGGAAACTAGTTCCAACAAGAGTACATCCCTAAATCACTGACACAAAGCTGAACAAGTCTGGATGTGTCAGACTTGTCAGTGTTTTAAATATTCATAAATAAAACTAAATATCCTCTCAAAGCACTGAAAGTGGACGTCATACAGAACTAATCTGTAAATTCCATTAAAAGTCGATGGCCCTGTGGATCATTGCTTGGTGATGTGTTCTTATTTTCAACTACAGTAGATATATTTAGCACGAATGCCACGGACAAAACAAAGGCCACGGAATCTTATTCCATCACAGAGCATATACAGTCTACTTTATCACTGGTTCCATCCACCCACTCAATCCAGTTGATGCTGATAACTGTGCAAAAAAAAACAGTAAAGAGAATGTGGAACTTGGAATATTTGATTCTGTCTATTCGAGTCTCTTTAACCTCCAGTTCTATTTCCAAATGAGTATTTTAATGCTGATCCCTTTTGAAGGTTTAATAATCTATGTATTTGATGCAGCGCCTTATCGCTGTAAGGCCTGTAGCTTAGTGGTTAGAGCACTCGTCTCTCAAGCGAGAGTTTGATTCCCGGGCAGGGAGAAACGTTGGGCAAGTTTCCTTACTCCACACCTCTGTTTACCCAGCAGTAAATAGGAACGCAGTTGTTAGTCGGTTGGTGGATCGCTTTTACGGGGGTAATAACCCCTTCAAAAAAGATAATAATAATAATTTGGTCACTCAATCCACAGCTATTTGTGTGGACGCTGCTGTGCACAATTGGCTGCCATGTTTCGCCCACAAAATATACAGTCAATTCACTTTACAGTATATTCTGTGAAGCGCTTTGAGACGTCTTGAAGACGTGATGAGGCGCTGTATCAAATGCAAGGATTATTATTATTTATTATTTTCAAGTCATCGAGCCCTCTCAAAGCATTTCATGTCATGTGTAGTGACTGTCTATTCGTACCCAGAAGCCAATTTGCACGCATGGCAATGTCACACAAACAGCCACGCAACAAAAAACACCGTTTCCAAACTTTCATCTCTTTTCAAATAGCGTCATGGGATCTTTAACGTCCACCTAAACAGGTGTAGGTGGGACCTCGGTTTCATGTCGCATATGAAGAACGGCACCTCTGACAATATAGCTCTTTCCCATCACTGCACTGGAGCATCAGCCAAGACTATGAGCCAAATGCCCGCCTCCTGTGGTGTAAACTCCAAGGTTAACTTGACTTTTATTAACATTATTCTCCTGGTTTATGATATCAACAGCACATCTATGTTATGTTCCGTCTCAGCGTATTTGCAGGTTTTATATATACATATTGGATTTCCTCGCTGGTAATATCCAGTTTAATATATTGTCCTTTTTCATTCTGATTTATTAAGTGCCAGACTTGCTGTAGATTGATACAAATTTACTGGAGTTGCTTATGAACCTGTTGTGAACCGAAAGGGATTGACGAGGAAATATCACTGAATCAGAAACTGACCTTTCAGTAGCAATAAACGACCCTTTGAAGTTTACGATGGCATTTAATGTCACAAAACATTCAGAACCCAATAAGGTCTCATTGATATCATTTCCAACTTGATGAAATATACATGAATACATATTTTATGTTCTGATTCTTTTAATAATCAGCAATGGAAATATACATTACTTGCCCAGTTATCCAAGGGCGGGAGAGATGAGAAGAGAATAGTTTATTCAGATTGCTGCTTCATGCCTTGGTGTCAGCCTGGCTCAGTTGATAGCACTCTCACGTCTGCACTTATTGACACGTGGAGTCAGTTAGCTGTGGGTTCAAACCCCAAGTTGGCATGGTGTAGTCTGACCGTGAGGAACAGTGCAATGGGGGACATTGCATTTTGGAGATGCTGTCCTATAAGATGAGGTTATCAGACAGGTGGAAACTCATCTCCATGTTTTAAAGTATTCAAATAATAATAATAATCCTTGCATTTGATACAGCGCCTTATCATATCTTGGGGACGTCTCAAAGAGCTTCACAGAATATACTATAAAGTGAATTGACTGTATATTTGTGGGCGAAACACGGCAGCCAATTGCACACAGCAGCGTCCCACAGACAGTTGTGAATTTAGTGTCCAATTTTTTTTCTTGGAAGGATTATTACCCCGGGTTAGCGATCCCCCAAATGACTCACAACCGATTGCTAGGTAAACAGAGGCGTGTGGACTAAGGAAACTTGCTTGAGGAATGGAATGCACCTGGAGAGATGCACACAGTTTACCTAATTCTGGAGGGTGTTAAGTGCAGGTTGGCAAAAGCCATTTTTTATGGGACCCGAGAGTTTGCGTTGGGGATACCTGCTGGAGTTTAACCAGCTAAAACCACAAAGCTTCCTACCGCTTGCCCTGTTAGTCCTTGGCTTGCAGGGTTAACAGAAGCTGGAGTCCTGTAGCTCAGTGGTTAGAGCACTCGCTTTGCAAGTGAGAGACCTGAGTTCAATTCCAGGCAGCGGGAAACCTTGGGCAAGTTTCCTTACTCCACACAGAGCCTAATAATAATCCCTCCAAAACCAAAAACAATAATAAATTGGTCATTTTCAATCCACGACTGTTTGTGGGACATTGCTGTGCGCAATTGGCTGCCGCGTTCGCCCACAAATATACAGTCACTTCACTTTACAGTGTGTTCTGTGAAGCGCTTTGGGATGTCCTCCCGACATGAAAAGCGCTATATCAAATGCAAGGATTATTATTATTATTATTAAGCTGATTGGGAAGAATACAAGCTGCAATATAAATTACAAATTGAGGTGCATACTTCAAGAGTTAACAATCCGCCGCCCACACATCGCTGAAGTAAGAGCATCAGTCAAAATTTGAGTTGTCGACAACATGATAAGCGAGGTGCATCAAAAGACAAAAAANTTAATGATATATCTGTCATCGTGACACTGTAGGGTATCATTAATCCTGCAATTTGCCTGTGAAGTTGCAACACCCTCTCTCTTCTGAAAGGAATAGTTTTTTGTCACGTTCCCATGAATCTACTGCATAATTGATTGATTGATTCGGCATTCTTACCTAGTGTGTGTGATAATTATCATGATATTTGAAGGGTTTAGTTGTCTCCAACGGCTATCATAACCTCTGCATGATGTGACGTACTGGAATATTGCATAACGCTTGCGCAGGAGCTAATTTTTTTTGCTGGTCGTTAAATATCCCAAAAGACCACTGGAAAAATCTAAGGGTTAGAAACATAAAAATTCAGCCCATCAAGTCTGTGCCAGCTCACAGAAACACACCTATCCCCATACCCTTTGAAACACACCTCGGTTTTTAAGTGCCTGGCTATCTCTCGCTTGAAAGCTACAATGGAATCTGCCTCCACCACTTTACTTAGGGCATTCCACATACCAACCACTCTCTGGGTTAAGCAATTCCTCCTTAAGTTCTCCTTTCGTTCCTCTTGTGGCTGCCTTATACCTATGTCCCCTATAGTTACTTAATTTGGTCACTCAATCCACGACTGTTTGTGGGGCGCTGCTGTGCCTAATTGGCTTCCGTGTTTCGCCCACAAAACATGCAGTCAATTCACTTTACAGTATATCCTGAGAAGCGCTTTGAGACGTCTTATTGACATGATGAGGTGCTATATGAAATGCAAAGATTATTATTATTACTGACTACCCTATCAGTGGAAATATCTTCTCTCCATCTACCCTAACAAAAACCCTCATGATTTTATATACCTCGATTACCTCAACTTTTTCTCTACACCAGTGAAATCTTGCTCAGTGTCCAACCCTGTCCCTGCAAAGCACCCTTTAAAGACATTACCCTACACGGAAGGCACTGTATAAATGCAAGTTGTTGTGGCTGTTTTTTTCTCTAAACGTGATACAGCCCTGGAATATTTGATTTTATCTGCACAGTGGTTCTAATCCTTTCTGGTTCTGAAATAAATCCTGGAGTTCTGTACAATAACAATACGTAGATCTAAAAAGAATTTATTCATCTGCATTATACTACCGCAACAGGATGAAAGGGTTCCGTGGTTGTGCATCATCTTAAACACATTTACTTTAAGCACTTTATCATCAGCTGTAAATTTGTCCGGGAATTTTTTTTCTTTCGAAAATTATAATGGTTATTTCATTTTGGTGCAAATTTCTTTAATCTACTTCAGACGCACTTAACTCCCGTTATCCCCCTTCCTCGGCAGTTATTAACCCTGTCTGACTGTTATTGATGGCTCTTTGATTCTGCTTACAGTAACAGTACTGTGATATTGCCTGTGACCTTGCTTATCGGGCTCAGAATTTCATTAGCCAACCTTCAGATTGCATTTCTTTCATTCTTCTGAAAATTGAGCCATGGTAATAAATGCTAATTCCTTTTATTGTACCTATTATTACCAGCGCCTTACATCCAATTCATGCAATTGTTGCATCAATTTTTTTCGCTGTTTGTTTTGAGGGATCGAATCCCACTCCCCACCTCCACCCCGTCCCAGCACTAAAAATAAACTTCCCTAATTATATCCCATCATGTCTGCTCACACTCTTTAATTGTACTATACCAATTTTTGTTCAGTTTAACAACTGCCAGTTCCTTATCTCCGGCATCATGTGGAATTAAAGCATCATCAATCGCCTTCTCCTCCAGCTTGGTTTTAGATGCCATCCTTCGGATGAGTCCTGTATCCCATCTGCCTGTTCAGGTGGATGTTAAAGATCCCACAGCACTATTTGACAAGAGTAGGTAGTTTCTCTTTCCTGGTGTCCTGGCCAACAACCCCAAGATAAAATTGCTCATGCACTTCATGGCTGTTTTTCGGGACGTTGCTGTAAGCAAATTGGCTGCAGCATTCACCCGCAATCACTACACTTTACAGTATATCCTGCAAAGTGCTTTGAAACGTCCTTCTGACTTGAAAGGCGCTCTGTCAAATCAAAGGATTATTATTCAATGCATAATCAGGATACAGTTGTCTGCATTCACACAGCTCCTCGCATGCAAATGATGTAAATAAGAGAGGGAATTCAGTTGAAACGAATGGCATTGACTTTTGCAGTAGAATATAAAGGTCCTCGAAATAAAATATAGGTAAAATGTCAGGTAGAAACAGCACCAGCAGTTGTAGAATGGTTAATGAATAATTGAATGGTTTGAAGTACACTTATTATTGCAAAATTTTCCCTAAATATTAAAAGGATCCTAGGGAGAGAAATCCCATCTTGGCTCCAGGCTGTTCAATTCCATTGCATCCCAACTTCGCATAGACATTTCTGTGCACGTTCCCTGGAGAGGGACATGCCCTGCTTACCTAAAAAAACAGGTTGGCAAGAGCCAAAGTTTGGGGGAGCCCCAGAGAGTGTGTTTGGGGGTAACCCCTGGAGATGAACCACCTAAAATTGCATAGCCCGCCATTGAAAACACTGCCTGGCAACCTTCCCGCTGGTTCTCCAGCTAGGAACTCTCTACCCGCTTTGGCTTGCAGGGTTAGTAATAACGATGACACAACTTGCATTTATTTATATAGCGCTTTTCCAGGCGGGGCAGCGTCTCAAAGTGTTTTGTTCACAGGAGATGAGTAGGAAGAGTCCCTGCCCACTCAGCTCCTGTTAGTTCAGTTATGGATTCAGCCAGTTGGCATAGATTGTTATTGTTGGCATTGGTTCCCTTGGCTCTCTCCATAGGCACCAGCACTCGCCACAGCCACTTGAATAGGTAAGTGAGTACCCAAAGTCAGCAAAGGATAAATGTTTACGTCTGTTATGCTGAAGGGACACAAGGAAGGTAAAATGATGAGGCATCTTTCTTACCAAAGCAGAAGGGGACTTACTGAGGCATTACTTAGGCATTTCTCTTTGATTGATGCCAATCAATTGTGCTCTGCTGGTGTCAAACAAGTCTCACAGTCACCTTCAGTGGGAATGAACAGGGCAGGCTTCACAGCATCGCAAACTGTCCTGTAGCTCCTCAGTCAGATCATACATCATTTACTTAACTTCCCCGAGCATGCAGTTTGTCAGATCAATCAACAAAACAATGTAGTTTTTCAGGCTAATGGCTTGGGTCCAAAGTGCAGGACTTTGGCTTTGTGACTGTGGGCCATCACTTAGCTTGACAACAATTCTCCACGAAGAGCTTTGCGAAGGTGTCAGCCTGGCTCATTGGTAGTACTCCGTGTCAGACATTTGTGGGTTCAAGCCCCCTCCATCGGGACTTTGAGCTCACAGTGTCGGCTGATACTTCAATGCAGTCCTGGGAGGTGGGGATACTGCAGTGTCTGATGTGACATACTTCGGGCGAGACGTTAAATCGAGATCCTGTCTGCCTGTTTAGGAGCACATTAAAGATTAAAGAAGACATTAAAAACATTAAAGAAAATCGGTCAGCTCAAACATGGCTCTTTGTGGGATTTTGCTGTGTGCAAATTGGCTGCTGTGTTCAGCTACAAAACCTTTTTGTAAACATCCCACAAAATAGTGTCCTACAAACAGTCGTGGATTGAGTGACCAAATTATTATTATTAATTTTATTTGAAGGGATTATTATCCCCGCCCCCCCTCCGGAAAAGCGATCCGCCAACCGACTAACAACCGGGTTCCTACTTACTGCTGGTGGAACAGAGGCGCGTGTGTGGGGTAAGGGAACTTGCCTAAGATTGGGAAGAAACCTTGCAATAAAAAAGTAACAAATGGCTGGGGTCTTTTATGTATAAAGATAACAAGGAAAGGACAGCTCTGATGTTTGGTTACGTAGGTTACGCTTATTCTTACTATCTCCAGCAATGCAGTGATTTCTAATCCTGAATCGAAATGAATTTACATTGAGGAACACTGTCCAGATTGTGCTTTGAAATCGGTTCAGTCTTTCTGACAGTGGTTTGAAATGGGATCATTATCAGCTCATTAGCAAGTGATTTCATGGGTTTAGCAGCGTGTCTACAAGTAAGCAACTTCAAAGGAGGTTGTCATAACTTGTAGGTAAAGAAAGTTCATCAAGGAATCTGCACTGTGACGCAGAAGGGCTAAGGTTTGGCAGAAATAGTTTTGATGTGTGTATAATTTATTCTCCCATCTTTTCACTTTGAGAAGTTTTGACATCCTGGGTGCCGCAACTAATTCAAGGATTATTCTGATCATTTCTCGAACGCTGCCAACATCGTGAAATATCAACAAGGCAAGAGAAATCTCATATACAATATCAAAGTCCTTGCAGTTGATAAAACTCCTTTCAGATCAAGTGGATGCCTGAAACCGTTTCGCAGGATATGCTGTAGGACCGTGTGTTTTGTGCACGAATGTAGCAGCCAATTTTGGCGCAGCGATGTCCAATAGACAGCCATGAAGAGAATGATTTCACTGCATGTTCTGGATATTGCAGGGCACGTTATGAGCCTTTACCCCTCATTTAAAAAGCTCCAAGATAGCAGTTATTTAATATCTTTTGGATCTCTTCCTCGTCCTCAAGGTTTGACTTTCTCTCCTGACTGTATTCTGGTTGTTATGGTACCAGACATTATATATGTCTTTTGCCCCTTTGCCCCTGGTTCCTCTGCTCTTATATTTGACCAAATGGTGCTCTATCTCTCTCTCCATCTCTCTCTCTCTCTCTCTCTCTCTCTCCCCCCCCTGGGTCCAATATTACACACGATATTTCAAAGGTGATGGTTCTTTCAGCGATCTGTACGAGGTTGCAATATTGACTTGTGATATCGATATTGATAGCGCCTCTGCACCTCAGGCTCCGGCAGCATCAACCTCCACGGTTGCACACTTCAACTCACCGCCAGTCAGGAACCGAGGTGTCTTGTTCGATCCTCAACTGTCTTTTCTTCCCCACATCCAAGCCATGACCCGCTCTGCCTTCCCTCACCTCCGTTTCAAGACTGAGACTGTTAGATTTTTTAAAAAATAGAGGGATTAGGGGATATGGGGATAGGGCAGATAATTAGAGTTAGGTCAGAAGATCAGCCATGATCTTATCGAATGGCGGGGCAGGCTCGAGGGGCCGAATGGCCTACTCCTGCTAATTCTTATGTAACATCGCCCGACTCCGCCACTACCTTACCCCTCAGGCCACTGAAACTCATGTTCATGCCTTCATCACCTCCAGGCTCGACTATGCAAACGCCCTGCGTGTCGGCCTTCCCAACTCCTCCCTCCACAGGCTGCGGATAATCCAGAACTAACCCTGCAGCCCGTGTCCTCTCCTGCACCAAACTCCGTTACCACATCTTCCCCATTCTCGCCCAACTCCATTGGCTCCCTATCCTTCAGAGGATACAGTTCCAAATCCTGGTCCTCACCTACAAAGCCCTCCATGGCCTCGCCCCACCCTACCTCTGCCACCTCCTAACCCCCTACCAACCCGCCCGCTCCCTCTGCTCAGCCGGCTCTGGCCTGCTCCACGTCCCCCGACTCACCCGCCCCACCATTGGTGGGAGAGCCTTCAGCCACTCTGCCCCCAACTTCTGGAATTCCATCCCCCAATCACTCCGCCTCACCCCCTCCTTAGCCTCCTTCAAGTCCCGCCTCAAAACCATCCTCTTCGTCCATGCCATTGGTCACTTCCCCTTCCCCTCCCCTCCCTTCTCCCCACTGACCCCAACTCGGGTCTGAAATGCTGTCACTGTCCAGCGCCTTGGGACATCCTCCCAAAGTGAAAGGCGCGATACAAATCTTGTTGTTGTTGACTTGTGGTCAAACGCCCTTGAAGCTCAGTCTCGTGTGTGATTTGCTTTGTTGATTAACATTCACTGAAAATCTTCGTCTTGTCTACATATTTACTGTACATCTTTTGGTCAGCCGCGTATCTGACTCCATGTCTAAGAGTATCTAAACCAGGCTGAGTTCCACACATATATATATGCCACCCACACAGAAAGTTCCCTGTGTCTTGAATGGAATGTGCACTCTCTCGCTGGAGGGATGCACCCTGCTTTATCTAATTCCAGGGAGTATTAGGCACAGGTAGGCAAGAGTCCAGGCTTTGGGGATCCAGGAGTGTGTTGGGGTGCTGCCGGAGTGTAACCAGCTCCATCCCGCATGTCAGTAACAGCAGTGCCTGGCAAGTTGTCCACTGCTTGTCCAGCCCATTAGTTTTGGCTTGTAGGGTTAACAGGAGCCGAGCGGGAAGAATCCCTGCTCCCAGTAAATGACTGGTCTGCCCCACCCCACCCCAAACCCCTCCCCCTTCACCCATCCCCAAGTCCTGCCGATGAGCCAGTCTAGCAGACACTGTGATCAACATGAAGCAGGCTGGTGTTCACAACAACTTGCATTTATATAGCAACCCCCTCACACAGCGTAACATCCCAGAGCATATATATATATATAACTTATAGGGCCTGGGTAAGGCAATGGAAGGGATTTGAGCGCCTGGTCCACATTCCACACATGATACAGAAGTAGACTTGATAAACACTTAGGAATTTTCTCCTTTTTTGATCAAGGATCCTTTTATCCGCCGAGCCAAGCAAGCTCCTTTAATGAATTAAATTGGCAATTTTCAGGAGACTGTTTATCTATTGTGTGTATATATTATGGTATATTTTCCTTTTCATTTATTTTCCATGGGCTTACGCCTGACATAAAATTGTGCGGAAAACAATTTAATGAATTGAACTGAATTTAAATTGAATATTAACCTCCGACATGCGTGCGCTGTGGCGGTTTGAATCCCTCTCTCTTCTTGAAGCAATAAAGAGAAATATGATTTCATTAATCATAGTCTTTACACATTCAACAGTTCCACTTTACTTCTTTTGCACAAACTTTGATTGGCATTTTTTTTGTCGGGGGTGGGTGGGGGGGAAACCTTTTGTACATTGTCAATATTGCAGGAGTGTTCTTCACCTTCCAATTGGTAGACTTTGATTTAATATTAATAGTAATGTGGCATAAGTACAGTATATTCACAGCGGCTTATCACACACCAATTACGCTGACAGATCAACGGCACTATCTTGTAACGTGGTCAACTTAAAGAGGCATCTTCTTGCCGAAGGGCCTTTCAATACAAATTACTGAGCTTGAAAGTAACTCTGAGCTCCTCCCGTGTATGTGATCATAATAAATCCTGTGTTTCGCTCAGGGCCAATCATGCCAGGAGGTCGTGTTGCAGGCTTCACAGGAATCACTCTATAATGTGGAATGGCTGGGTTTTCGTTGGCCATAGTAACAGCCAATTTGTACGCACAACAATGTCTCACAAACGGCCATGGAGTGACTAATTTTATTTATGGGGGGTGGCGGGTGGAACTGTTAGCCAGGACACCGGGAGAAACTCCCTTCTCTTTTCAAAGAGTTGCCATAGGATCATTAATGTCCAGGCAGGCAGACAGGACCTCGGTTTGACGTCTCGTTACATGTGGGTTTTGATCCTTGCTAAGGAACTTTGAAGCTGGGTCTTATTTTATTTTATCAAGTCCTGCGATAATCCATTTAAATAGCACAGACAGTGGAAGAATTAGAGATAAACATCTAAAAGTTTTGTGGCGAAGTTACGAGATCAGTATTTAAATTTTCATCGAGTAGCTCTGGGTGTTTGACTATTCATAAGGCAGAAGGAATGTATTAGAGGTATTTGTACCACTGTATTTCCTTCTATTTTATTCCACAGCTGGTCTAAGCCGACACTCCAGTGTGGTGCTGGGGATGGGGATGTGCCACATTATTGGAGGTGCTGTTCTTCGTCTGTGACGTTAACTCAGGTTTACCTGTTCAGCCAGTCCTTAAAGATTCCATGGCACTTTTGGAAAACGATGGGAGTTTGTCCTGCCAATCCCCTGGTTAGAATCAAACATTCCTTCCAGAGCTAATTGTGGGGTGATGGTTAAGCTCTCCAGGACGCTAGCCCATGTGAAAGGCATTATATAAATGTGGGATATTGCTGTGTGAAAACTAGCTGCCATGTTTGCCTATAAAATACAGCTGTCAAGTCTTTGTTGTCTGTTTTTTAGATGCACTTCACAGTAAAATCCTGTAAAGTGTTTTGAAATGCTCTCCCAATGTGAAATCATTATGGTTGTGGTTGTCTGTTGGCTTTTCTGTGCCAATTTGTGCCAACAAATACAGCAATTATCTGTGAAGCGTTTCCATTTAACATAGTGCCTATAACATTGCCATGCCTCAATGAGAGGTAATTTTAAGGGTAGTAATAATAAACCTTACATTTATTGCAGGCCTTTCACATCAGGAGGGACATCTCAAAACACTTTGCAGGATTCACTGTAAAGTGTAGTGATTGTGCATTTTCCAGGCAAACCTCTGGTTTTTTGTTCCTCATTTTGCCTTTGTGTTGTTATAGGGCATCTATAGTAATACCACAAATAATCTTTTAATGAGTAATCACTTCCAGTCATTAAAGTTGCTTAAGTTACATTGAACTTAAAGGTTGGATGATTTAACCTTTTTTCAGCTGTGATGTGGACCACATGTGAGTTTTGATACATGATGAGAAACATTGAAGCTGGGCTTATTTTGTCAAATCGTGTAATAATCTGTTTAAATAACATACATTCATTGTTCAGCGAAGCATTACGGTGATGCTTACATCAGAAAGTACAGCAGCTTTGCAGCAATCCTGCTAAATGGAGTTTGACAGTTAAAAATAACACTAAACCTGGCATTTGATATCGTGCCTTATCACGTCGAAACATGTCAAAGCTCTTCCCAGAATCTTCTGAAAAGTGTTGTGACCTCGTTTTGTGGCTAGTAATAATTAATAATAATTTGGTCACTCAATCCACGACTGTTTGTGGGTACACTGCTGTGTACAATTGGCTGCCATGTTTCGCCCACAAAATACACAGTCAATTGACTTTACAGTATATTCAGTGAAGCACTTTGAGACGTCTCGAACACTTGATAGGGCGCTATATCAAATCCAAGGATTATTATTGTTAGACTTGTATTTCAAACTTCGTGGACATGTGTGTATGTCAATTTAGTGTCATCGCTGTACGTCCCCACTAAATATCTAAATGCAAGTTGTTGTTGTTGTCGCAAGACCATCGTTCGTACAGGAAGCTCATGGGACTGAGCTTGAAGAGGGTGTAGCAGTTTCGGTTCAAGTTGATGAAACGGACATCAATTTACGTCAGTCATTTCGTCCCAAACCACATTATGTGTGTTTGTGTTTGTGTGTGTGCCTGAGAGCGATAGGGAGTCGGCCTTCACCATGGCCCCTAACCATAAGCATATTAATAACGGGCAACATCAGAAAAAGAAATTATTCCAGGATTGAAAAGGTCAGGATATTTGAAATGCAAAGAGGTTTTGTTTAGGTCTTCAGTGTGTCTCACTGTGATACAGACTAGCTCTGTCCTTCTTTGAAAAAGATAGACACTTGTCTCATTTCCTTTCTTTGTTTTCCTTCCCTCGTATAGATACATACATAATTTGCCTTTCGCTTTGCCACACAATATGGCAACTGAGAAATAAAAATCTCCATATCAGTGAAGCTGTGAATTTCAATGCCTCCCCATGTTGTGCCGGGTGGCTCCTGACTACAGGGGAGACTGACATTTACTGAGAACAAATGTGTAACACATCAAATTTAATTGCCGTTCTCATGCATACTTAACCTGCATCACAGTCACAGGTAACATAAAACTAAAGAGGAGACAATCTTTTTGCCACAACAGAAAGGGAATGAAAATAATTTCAAAGGAGCAGGGAGTCTTTCACGCTTTTTCTCATATGTATATATTTATAAAAATGTATATATCATTTATATATTATATATATAGTATATGAAAAAATAGTTCTCAGATTATCTCCGTTTAACATGTCCGTGTCTGGTTGGATTTGTATCTGAGTTGACTTGTGATTTTCCTCAATGCTAACGCCATTATAGAGTCCTGTAACTTAGTGGTTACAGCACTCGCTTTGCAAGCCAGAAGATCTGGGTTCGATTCCCGGGCAGGGCAAATCATTAGGCAAGTTTCCTTTCTCCACACACACGCCTCTGTTTACCTAGCAGTAAATAGTCGATTGGTGGATCGCTTTTCCGGGGGTATAATTCCTTCAAAAAATAATAATAATAATAATTTGGTCACTCAATCCAGCACTGTTTGTGGGACACTGCTGTACGCAATTGGCTGCCGCATTTCACCCACAAAATATGCAGCATATTATGCGAAGCGCTTTGAGACGTCTCGAAGACGTGATAAGGCGCTATATCAAATGCAAGGATTATTATTATTATTATTTTTTATGCAGTTGCTGTGAGGTGTCTAAGTCAGGCTCGAGTTCCAAGAATGAAGAACACCAACTAGTAAAATAGCCCTGGTCCCCACATCAAAAAGAAAAATCACAAAAGTGAGCAAATAGTTGTGAAGCTTTCCACAGAGGCAGGACCGTGATTGTTGGATAAATCTAACACTCGCCACAGGGAGGAATTGACTTATGGATGGACAGAATGTTAGTGCGCTGGAGGGAGTCAACTGAATATTTATGAGGTTGAGAAACATTGCATATTCCATTTGCGGCATCACTAATGGTAAATGGTGATCTGCCTGGCGTTCACAGTGCAGAGTTGAATTCAATGTGGACTTTTCTCTCAAAGCATCGATGTTGGTTGCGGGGGTGGTGGGGGGGAGGGAGTGGGGCGAGGGGGGGGCTACAATCATGGTATAAATTAGCCCGTTAGTACCTTATGAACGTCCCTCGTTCCCTCAGCTGCACTATCCGTGGCTTTCAGCCACTATGCTCCGAAACCCGAGAGCTCCCTCCTCAATCCCTGCGCCTTGTCCCCTCTTTTGCCTGTCTTGTGAAACGGCTCTCGGAGTTTCTCTTGGTGATCCGGCCAGCAATACCCTCTGATAAAACAGATCCGTCACTTCATGGCTGGCTGCAAGACATTGCTGTGTGCAAACTGGCTGCTGTGTTTGCCTATCACACCATACCACACCACAATCACCACACCTTACAGTAAAACTCCACCAAACTCTGTGCTATAAGGCAACTCAAAGCCGCTCCCAAAGTTCAGCTACTTTTGTCCTGAGACCTTGTGTTCGATGATACGTAGGAATTGGCAGGTTTGACATTGCAGGTCGCATGGCTGTACCACTACTTCCTGGGTAAATAATTGGATTTATTTACTAGTGACTGAAGCATGTATATCTCCACACACATCAACGTAGGGTGGGGTGGGGAGTTGTGCCTTGAGTTATCTGCACACTGATTAATAGAGAAGTGGTTAATGGCAATATTTTCTCATTGGGCAAGTAATTTCATCGTGCCCGACAATTTTAATGAGCGATGATGTCTTTTTCTGAATAAAGAGGATTCATAAATTGGTGCATGTCACTTTCTGTCAAGGACATCGCAATTAATCTTCCTCCACACAAGCGGTTTGAAACATACACTGGGAATAGGAACCCTGAATTCCGCTGAAATCAACTGGTATCTGTTGGCAATCAAAGTACAATGACGATTACAAGTCTTAACGCGAATTGTCTGGAGGTTTTAAAGGTGCAAACTGCATAACATTGGCAACACGGCATGACAACTACAGGTGTCAGCCTGGCTCAGTTAGTTATAATAATAATAATAATCCTTGCATTTGATACAACCCCTTATCCCGTCTTCGAGACGTCTGAAAGCTCTTCACAGAATGTACTGTAAAGTAAATTGACTGTATTGAATTGGCTTGTCTAATCGTTCGTTGGGGCTGATCCCTCCTACGCTGGGGATGGTCCAAGTTGCTTACTTCCCACATTGCCTGGAGGCACCCTGAAGCCAACTCACCTTGTAGTGACCAGAGCTGTATGTGGTTCTGACCAAACCACTACGTAGCTTGAATACCAAAAACCCTACTTCCAAATCACGGTTCTACACGAGCTTTCGCACCTTCACTTGTTTGATGTTTTACCAACACGCACTCATTACAACAAATCTTTTCCGTGTCCTTTTTATCTCTGCTAGCGATGTACCCGGGATTGAACTGTCAATTACACTTGGGATCTGAGCAAGGCTCTGTTTTGAAGCAATGGGATATCTTTCTTCTTACACGCACCTGTGTCCACTCAGATGGTTTATCGAAAGAGATTAAAGACTCTCTTATCCTCATTATATTTTTGCGTATAGGTTTACTGCCCTCTGCTTTCTGTTTGATATTTCCCCAACACCGCCCCCGGAGCAGAGCAAAATGAAAAAAAAGAGGATTGAATTTTTTCGATACATATATAAAAAATATGAATTGCTCTCTATATTTTTGTTAAGAGACTTGACCAGGTGGGTCTGCCTCGTAACTGAGTGTTCAGTCTCCTCCACCGAAGGATGTTTATTCCCAGCATATTTGTTCACTGCGACACAAAAGCGTCAATGCTTTGGCTTGTTCAGCAGTGTGTGCTTTCCTCTATACAGACACATTTCTAGTGATTTCTAACTGGCAGAAGGAGTGAGTGAACTGTGTAGCAAAAGGCTCATTTAATACTTTGCTAAAATAATTGCTTTCCCTCAGCGCGCTTTTCCTGGCTAACATTGAGGATCAGTGTACTTGCAAAACACGACAACAACAAGAAAAATGCCATGAAAGATGCAAAAGAAAATGTTTACATGTCCTGTAATTGTTACCGGAAGGCTTTCCATGCTCTGCTGAGGTCAATATGTGATATTGCTCAAGACGTAGAAAAAGAGCCTGAAGTGAGGCTGAAGAGGCCATTTCATCTTATATTAGGATCTTGGATAAATAACAATGGCACCAGGCCTGGCTTGGATGTAAGCAATAAGATGTTGCTCCTCGCCTTACTGTAATTTGTAGGCCAATACAAATTGGGAGGTTTGCTCTTGTCAAAGATGAGGGATTTTATTACTGTGCGAGATGCTATCCTGCACGAAGGGGGCTATGTAAATGCAAGTTGATGTCGACGTTAACAATCTTTGCGTTTGTATTAGAGACAACGCCTTTCGCGTCACGAGGAACGCCTTAAGCGCTTCACAAGATTCACCGTGAACCGTAAAGGGCAAAGTGACTGAAAAGTGACTGTGTATTTTTTGCAGATCGTCTGAGCAGCCGACTTGCACGCAGACTGTCCCGCACAAACAGCCATGGCTTTGAACACGTGCTCTAACCTGACGCTCCGATGCTGGGGGGGTTGGGGTGGCGGGGTGTGGGGGTACATTGTCGTTCAATGGATGAGACATTGAACGAAAGTGGGCAAACTCCCTGAAGTTGGTTAGTGTGAGCCGTTCTTGCTGTCCTCCCATTTTCATATTAATGAGCCGCGTGTGCAGGAACAGCAGCTCAGAGCAGTGTGACTTCCTCTTGTGCTGCGATGTTTCCTTAGTCCCCCAATGCCAGCTCCATCTGCACATCGAGGTTCAGCGTTACACAGGGAATCTCGGCACCAGTTTGCTCTTTAAAAATTAAAGAGGTGAAAGTAATTATTGTTAAACTCGAACATTCTTGATCCTGGTGCAATTTCAGCCTGTGCGAGCTCGCCTCAGTCGGCAAAAGTTTCACCTGAACCTGAAGGTGTCAGCTTGGGTTAGTCGGTCGTCTCTTGAGTTAGAAGGTTGTGGGTTCAAGCCCCACCTCCAGACTATTAACTCACATAGTCTGGGCTGACATTCCAGCGCAGTGCTGGGTGCATTTGGGGAGACGTTAAACCGGGGTTCTGTCTGCGTATTCCGGTCCATTCAAAAAGAGGAGGGAGTTTCTCCCGACGTCCTGGCCAGCGATACCCCCAGGGTAAAATCGATCATTCACTTCATGGCTGTTTGTGGGACATTGATGTGCGCAAATTGACTGCCATGTTTGCCTACGAAATACACAGTTACTGCACTTTTACAGTGCAACTCCGACACAAAATCTCTGAGATGTCCTCCTGATGTGAAGGGCACTCGATCAAACAAAATTATTATTATTATTATTATGTCTGGGTTTTTGAAAACTAAATCTTGTGCCTAATTACTTCAAAAACAGAATGGAATTGGCTTTTTTAGAAACAAGAAATGAGTCTGAATGATTTATCACACCAGGAGCTTTTCAGCGATTGAGTGATTTTTATTCGAAGCTTATTTAATTAATAATAAATTCAACATTTGGTGAAGGTTAATCCATCACAGGCACAATCCATGTTTTCACAATCTCCTTGTTTACCAGCCTTTGTTTGGGCTACAGTCCAATGCCTTTGACAACAATTTTTATTGCGGTCACAATGGTTTACATTGCATCTTGAGCCGAGATCCAGGATCGCTTAATGATAGGTGCACTAACAATGGTGGTGGGCAGGGAGGGCAGGAGCCTGGCTCACTGGAAGTCACTAGAAACTACAGCAATTTCTATGGAAGGTACTTAGCGAGTCCTGCAGTGTAATGGTTGGAGGGCTCGCCTCGCAAGCAAGAGGGTTTGATTCCTGGGCAGGGCAAAACGTTGGGCAAGTTTCCTTGCTTTTCCGGGGGTAAACATCCCTCCAAAAAAAAATAAAGCGAGCAAGAATAATTTGGTCACTCAATCCACGGCTGTTTGTGGGGACGCTGCTGTGCGCAATTGGCTGCCGCGCTTCGCCCACAAAATATACGGCCAATTCACTTTACAGTATTTTCTGTGAAGCGCTTTGAGATTATCCTTCCCCAAACGTTGAATTTATTATTAATTAAATAAGCTTCTCGAAGACGTAACAAGGCGCTGTACCAAATGCAAGGATCAATATTACCGATCAATAACCCAGAGAATGCAGAAATCACTTGGAACCCCCGGCAACCTAAGGGTTAAATGCGCCAGCTAGTTTATGGAGTGTAACTGAAATGAAAGGATTAATGCGTGACAGCTGCCACATTTAAAATTTAATGGCTCCTTTTCCCATTGAAATCATATCTTGTAAACAGCATTATGTGGATGGGTTTTTTTTGTTTGAATGTGTTAATTGCATTTTCCGCAGCCAAAGCATGTAACCAGTCCACTATCTTGGTCAAGACAGCGCAGGACTCGCACGTTACCATATAAGTCTATAGTATTTCATATCTGCTTTGAGCACCGATATGTAGAAATATGAAAACGGACCCAAACCAAACGGGAAAAAAAATCACGTTTCAAAACCTATTTAAATGACTTTGCGGGGATTCACCGTTGAATGTTGGTTCAGCAACATAATAAAAATACAATGAGAAAAAGATGTTCGGTCCATCACAACTTTGGTTAAGTTTCTTTTTAAACAGGAGAAGCGAAAATGGCCGACTTCTGGGTCACTGGATGGCCAACGACATCCTGTCACGCACAGGGCGCAGGAAATGGCATCGGTGATGATCGCGTGACCCGGAAGTTGACATTGCAGGGGTGAGATCGGGCCACCGATGGACTACACGAACAGAGAAATATTAGCAATAATCCTCGGCTCGTTCGCTTAGCTAATTTAATGTAACAGGCACGATTCAAGCACTCAAAATGGACCTCTTTATCCAGTCTCCCCTGTGCTGACGTTTTGCTAAGCCTCAGCTCTTTGCTTTTGTTATTTTGAACTTAATGGAATTTGCACAGGGCTGTTTTTTACGGAAGAATTACGGGAACTGCGGAATATTATTCTTTTGCTGAAACATTTATTTATACAGAATAAAACATTCATTGGCAATTATGAATCAACTCTGACCTATTTGTCTCCCTAAGTGACCCAGAGCATGCAATGGAAACTCTGCCTCCTGCATTTGATGCAGTATTGAATTTTCCATGAACTTAACTGATTGAGTCATTTGATGCAATCACGTTCCATTCATTTGTTCCACAAGGGCAGATGCACAGCCAAAAAAAGATTAGGAGTTTATTGTGGGCATATGCCAAAGCAGCATTATATTTGTAAGTAAGCTGGAAAATGCAGTCACCACACTTAACAGTAATTACCTGTGAAGCACTTTGAGACATTTCAGTGCTTATCGGCGCTGTAATTTAAATGCAGGAATTATTGCATTACACTTTACGATCTAGTATTGATTCTCAACATTGTAATGCTCCATTTACGTACTGCCTATTAATAATAAAACAATAATTCTTGCAGTTGATATAGTGCCTTTCACATTGTAGAGGACGTACTCAAAGGATATGCTGTAAATTGTAGATACTGTGTATTTTGCGGGAGCCAATTTGTATACAGAGCAGACAAACAGCCAGGAAGTGAATGATCAATTTTATTTGGGTAGATTTTTGCCGGGAGAGAGAAACTTCCTTCTCTTTTCGAACAGTATTACTGGGTTTTTTATGTTCACCTGACCAGGCAGACAGGACCACGGTTCAGTGCCTCATCTGAAGGACGGTACCTTCAACAAAACAGCAGCTCACCCACAGCACTGCACTGGAGCACCAGCCTGGACTGTGAGTTCAAAGTCCTGACTTGGGGCTTGAATCCACAACCCTGTGGCTCAGACGCGAGAACGCTACCAACTGAACCGAGCCGCAAATACCTACAAAAACACCGTCACCGCACTTGACTGCCATAAACCTTGAAACGCTTTGAGTCATTTTGAGTTGATGAGTTCTTATAAAAATGTAAGTTTCCCAATTATTCATATCTCCCTCGTAGCGTGACTGAATATAGTCAATCCAAACCCATTAATCCTCTTTCTTTGCACAATATTGCCTTCTTGTAAAAGATATTATACATGCTGGGTGTAACAGCATGTTGTGAATATCTTTGCCAGTGCTTTGTGTGATAAAGTGGTTTAATTTAGGCTGAGTTGCAGTGTGAGTGATTAACTGACTGAAATACGGCATTACAAATTGGTCTTTTTATTTAATATATAAACCGTCCACAATAGAAAATCCAATCCAGACACAAATTCCCTTGGAAAGTTAAGTGCTTATTGGAATTTAATTGCACATTAGTACTGGTCAAAAGTTATATTTATGTCAGAACAAAATGCTGAATGACTTTTTTTTGCGAAACAATCATGGGGGTTGTGGGGGGGTGGGGGTGGGGGGGGGAAATTTCACCTAGTCTCAGCCTGTAAGATCGTCTCGTCTCAAAAGATGACCTGGAATTGTGGAAAATTCAGTCTGCATTTAGAAAACGGTTTATTTTTAAGACCTGTGGGGAAATCCGGCTTTCAAATTCAGTACTGAACAGGCACAGGGTGCGATTTGTGGCATTCCATTTGTTCTTACTGTAGCTTAGCTGTTGTCTCAAGTCAGTGGGTTGCGAGAGAGTGTCAAGAATCTTTATTTGCTGGTGTTGTTACTATTATCTAGTGGAGCAATAGGACTGGAGCCGCTGATTCCAGATAAGTACGGATTTAACAAACGGAACATTGAGTGGTATTACAATGTGAATGTACAGGTACGTGTCTGACACTCAGGTTTTAATATAGTGTGACGGCTATTGTATTAGTGCTTTAGGCCAAACATGATCAAGGATTTAAGAGGTTTAACACAGCTGTGTCTGAAGAACTTAAATCCTCTTTAAAGCAAGCACAATGGGATCATTCTTCCAAATTGACTTTGGGGCTAGAATCTAGGAGCAAGTTAGAATACATTAGAATTTATTAGAATATACAGCACATGAACAGGCCATTCGGCCCAACTGGTCTGTGCCGGTGTTTATCTCCACATGAGCCTCCTCCTGCCCTTCCTCAACTAAGCCTTCAAGCATCACCTGCTATTCCTTTCTCCCTCATGGACCTCTCCAGCTTTCCCTTAAGTACATCTACGCTATTTGCCTCAACAACGCCTTGTGGTCGTATGTTCCACATTCCCACTGCTCTCTGTGTGAAGACATTTCTTCTAACTTCCATATTTGATCTATTGGTGACTATTTTATATCGATGGCCCCAGGTTTTGGTCTCCCCCACAAGTGGAAACATCTTCCCTATGTCGACCCTATCAAAACCTTTCATCATTTTAAAGACCTCTATCAGGTCACCCGTTACCTTCCTCTTCATATAAGTGCTCGAAAACATTAATCACCGAGCAGTGAGTGAATCCTTTAGTGCTGTGGCTCTAATCTGGTGTCTATTACCCAAAAAGGGAGTTGTAAGGGGTGAATCTTTGTGGAGTTATCATGTTCATATATTAGGTGATGGGCTGAAGTACATGTATCATGACACTTGATAATAATAATCCTTGCATTTGATATAGGGCCTTATCAAATCTTCGATCTTAAAGCACTTCACAGAATACACTGTAAAGTGAATTGATTGTATATTTTGTGGGTGAAACTTAAATTCACCAAACGAAACAAACTCTCATCCCATTATTCATATCCCTCTGGTTAAGAAATGACTTTCGCTGGACTTTAAGCCACGCTACTGTGTCCTAACTTCTACGAAGTCGGGCCATACTTTTTTTTAGAAAAGAATTAACATATGTACATTGGAGTGATAAAGAATTCATGAGATGATAGTTAGGATTTGATATTTCGGAAGATTAGTTCAATGAGCTAAAAGTGGCTTGTGGTGAGAGGTGAGCAGCACATTCGGTCTCTGTCAAATTGGCTTGCGGCACTTCTCTAAAATCAGACGCACAGTGTGTTATCCGAAAATCATAACATGCTGTGCACTGGCCATTACCCGAATGTTTGCTCATAGTGAGCCTCAGGTGGGCTTTGCGTCTTGTTATCAAATCCCTGACAGATTTATTATTCAGTGTGTCATTTATCAGTTATTCCATTAATAGTTTTTATTATGAAAATCATGATGCCACAGAGCCTGTGCAGATGGTACTCGCAATGCGTTTTACAGCTGTCACCGTTAAGCAGAGAGCGTTAACAATGACTGACAATCCACATGCTCATCTAGATAGGACCGGTGCCAAGCAACCCACCGTGTCACAAGACAACGAGGAGATGAAGCCGGGCCATGGAAATAGTCTCTGCTGCGGCTTTCACCATAATAAAGTGTTGGTAATAATAAAGTGATAAGTTTTCAAATGATGAAGCTGTGCGTGTTGAGCTAACATTGACATTTCGGCTCAGTATAAGATTATTGTAAGTTAAAAGTTACTTTGCCCATAAGTATATGAAGATTTACTCTCTCCATAAATCATTATTGATTCAGCGTAAATGGGAACCAGAGAAATCATTTATTCATAGCTTGAAATCCTTCAATCTAACATGCTAAACACAGCTGCTAAAGGCTCAACATTTCTCATCGTCTTCGCCTGAAAGACGAGTTTTGCCTCAAAACTTGAGATCGTTCAGAATTTGTGGAAAATTCTTAACCGGCTTCCAAATTAAGAGCGGCTTTGAATGATTTTTTTTTACAATTCTGCACAATCTGAAACTTTAAGACAAAATGGTTTTCCAGGGTAAGACCAGGTGGAATTCCAGGCGTTGTAGATCAGATTTTTTTTTGCGTTTAATTATTGAAGCGCAACTTCCTCTAAATAAACAGACCCGGTAAACTGCTTAACATTTTAATGACTATGGAAATGGGAATAAACAGCAGCAGGCAGCCAGAGATCACTTTATATCTTGTTATATTTCGTAAATGTCACTGAATATTCTGCCTTTATTCACGTTAATTATGCAAATAGACCAATGTCAATTTCTAAGCAGATTTGCTGCTCATTAGTGTTGAATCAAACAATTTAAATGTTCCAGACGCAACAAAAAAACAACAGAACGATGCTGAAAAGGAGCATCCTTTAGTATGAACAGTTGATGTGCGTGTGCTACAAGAGAAATGATAAGGAAAACACACAGGCAAAGGGGAAGAAATTCCACCTGGGTCTGGATCTTATTCTATTAATACAGACTTTTAGAACTGCCTTCTCCGTCCTTTCATGTATGTCAACTTGACTTTCGGATCTTTAATGTCCACCTGAACAGGCAGACTGGGCCTTGGTTTAAAATCTTATCCAAAGGACAATGCAGCACTCCATTAGTAATACACTGGGGTATCAGGATGGACTGTGAACTTATACTACTAGAATATCAAATACTCTGGTAAATACAAAAACAAAGCCCAGTTGACTTCGCAGTGAGGGCAGTTATGGAAACGGGTGTTACGGACAGATCGCTCGCTGATTGACAGCTTCAGAATGTTGTCACCTCCGCAAAACAGCCGGCAGCCAAACAGACAGCTCAAAACCTGAGGCAGGAGACCACCGTGGAAGCGAGTCGGACGCACAAATGGAAAATTCTACTTGCAAGAGCAACACAGTTTGCACATCACCAATCAGTCATTGTCTGGCAGTGCAGGTCCACGCACTGAAACCAACAGCCGTGACATATTGAAGCGTGTGATCATTTGATGCGTTACAGTCAATATAGCGTGATGGATGGATGAATAGAATTCGCTCATTCTTGGCGAAGCATTGTAATATGTGACCCGTTTATTTCTCAAAGACCGCCTCCGGTTCGAAAGTGAGCAGATTTCGTCCCGGTCGGGTTCAAAATTTAGTTCAGAGTTTGTAACAATAATAATTACGATTAATAATAATCCTCGCATTGGTTTTGTGCCTTATCATGTTGTCGAGACGTCTCAAAGCTCCCCCCTCAAAAAGATATGTGACGACTTCATTTTTAAAAAGAGACATTAAGTCACTGTGACGTGAATCAAGACTGAGTAGCGCCAGGTTTGATATAGAACTTGAAGTGAGGTCAGCTTCCGTTGCAAAGTACACAGTCACTACACTTGACAGTAAATCCTGCGAAGGGCTTTGACACTTTGAGATGAAAGGCGCTACATCAAATCCACGGATCATTATTAATCTGATACAACTTCTCCTGGAACAGCGCAGACTCGAACTGACATTAGTCAACGTGGAGTGAACGTGTAAAGGTAATCACTGGAAATCCGATCAAAATAACCTCATAATGGTCTTTCACATATTAATACTAAATAAAAGATTGCAAAAACAATCCTCAAGTACGTAACTTATCGACTGACAATACAATACAAAATTACATTTACACGGCGCCTTTCATGTTGGGAGGACGTCCCAAGGCGCTGGACAGTCAGGGACTTTGGACCCAAGCTGGGGGTCGGGATCGGGGAGGGTGGAGGCCAGGGAGGGTAGGAGTGTGACCAAAACCACTGATGAAGAGGCCTTAGAAAAAAAGGATGTCAAATATACCTTCGCAATAAAGTGGATAGCAAGCGCCTTTGTATTCTATCGAGTGCCGGCAAACATCAAGCGAAAATATCCTTGTTTGTTTGAAACAATACGATATCTGGAGGCTGCTGGAAAGAGCGAAACTTGACGTCAAATTGACGGAGCGAGTTCACGCGCGTTTCTCTCGTACGCTACCAAGATACTGTGACAGAGGCTGGATTTCATCAGCTTAATGTCTCAAATAGGGGAAGATAAATGGAAGCAATATAGAGAGAGAATAAAATTGAAGCACTGATTTAAATGACTGTGTTTATGTTGGGCCGGGCCCGCAGTAGTAGTTACCTTGTTGACTCAAGCCTGCAAATCTCCCAGTTGGCAGGACTCCAAGCCGTCGTGAAAAGAATAAATAATGGGTCCACTTTTGTCAAATTAATTTTTTTCTCTGCTTTCAAAACAAATTTCCCCAGCGCGGGGCCAAGAAAAACACAATAGGATCCCCGGCTCTGATCATGATTTGCTTTGTTTTCCTCAGCCCCTTTCCCCGCCGCCCCACCCACTTCTGCGATGTTTGTGTTTACGGCTTTTCGCCTTCAAACTGGAATTTTCTTTTCTCTTTTTGGAATGGATAATGTAATGGAGATTCGGGGGCGGGTGGATGGATGGAGACATCACATTTTTTTGACAGGAAGGCTCATCAATATTAATGAACCATTCAACCGACTGGACCAGTCTGATGTTAATTCAATCGGGGTTGTGAAAGAATCCATTTGGGTGGACATTGCCACAGGGTGCGTGTGGGCTCCAGCAGAGAGGTTGCGTGGGATGAGTTTCAAACTGTATTTGGCATCAAAATTCAAGTCGTATGTGCGTCAATACTTGGAACTGAGGTGACACTTCCCTGCAGGGCTGGGCAACACTGCATTGTCGGAGGTGCCGGCCTTCAGAGGAGACGTTAAACCGAGGTCCTGTCTGCCTGTCCAGGGGGATGTTAAAGGTCCTGTTATTTTGAAAAGAGAAGGGAGTTGATTTTATCCCGGTTTCCTAGCCAACATTCCCCCACCCCCCCCACCCAGATATAATTGGTCATTCACTGCGTGGCTGTTTGTGGGGTATTTGCTGTGTGTAAATTGGCTGTGAAATCTTTAACTTCCACCTGAAGGGTCGTGCATCTTGGTTTGATATCTTACTTGAAAGGGCGTCACCTTTGAAAGTTCATCACTGCAGTGGGGTGTCTGCCTAGACCAGTGGGGGGTCCGTGGGTTGGTTCTGAGCTAAGGGGCTGTCAGGAAGCTGTCCTCCCCCCTCGCACTCCCCGCACCCCCAACATGAGCGCTAACCTGGGCCAGTCCGTGTTCCATCAATAGTGTGTTTCCAGGTTCCTCTTGATTGAATCTTTCTTGATTTGTACCATCAAACAAGAAATATTCGATCCGAGAAAATTTATTTGGTTTGCCGACCAGAAAGATGAGCCATTGCTGATACACTATTATTCCAATATTATTTCAATATTATTCCCCTTTTTAGAGACTTGGAACCCAGTCTACCACAGAAGAGCTCCTGATGTGTGCATGTATTGGGGGAAGGGAGTCAGGGTGGGGAGGCATGAAGAGGATGGGGGAGGAATAGAATTTATTGTCAAATAAATGTCTCTTTGTCCCTGTGTGCCGGGAAGATAATAAAAGCAGAGATTTACCACCCAGATTAGTAACCAACTGTGGCTAATAACACTAACCTCCTCACCGCCCACTGCAGACTCTTGAACACATTGAGGACAGCCAGTACTTTCGCATCAGATTATTGAAGTGCCGGGAAAATGAAAGTCATGACAATCTGATTCACCTCAAGGGACTGGCAAACAGCAGCAGAAATTGAAGCAAGCATCCCTGTCTTAATACAGTAAAGCTCACATCAATCGAATCCATTGGGACCATATCTTCAATATGACTTATGCCAAGGTCTGAGTCATGTCAAACGTATCAAGTACGACTTGTGTAAAGCTCTGGGCAAGTCGGATTTCACATGGCTAATGCATCACGAACACAGGACACAAGAACCGTACTTGCATTTGATTCAGTGCCTTAACCACGCAGAAACATCTCAAGACGTCTCGTGCAATGAATTGCTTTGAAGTGCGTCGATGGTGATATAGGCAGACAAGGGAGCCAAGTGAGTTACCCTTATCCCATGAAGAGCAATGGTGGGGAGGAAGATTGGCTCTAAATATGCAAGCAGGTCCTCCACCTGTAATCATAGTAATAATCCTTGCATTTGTTACGGAACTCGAAAAGTTTCACGGGATAAAGTACAGTGACTGTGTGTTTTATACGTGAACGTGGCAGCCCATTTGTGCACAGCGATGCCCCACATGGGGGTAAATTTGTGATGTTTCAGAAATGATCGCATTTGAAATCTTGCACATTTTTACCCCAATAATAGGAAAATAACCCTTCTGGCTCAGAAACGAGTGGTTACCAGGCTGTTTGTCGCTCTGGTGGTCTCCGCATTAACCTGACACTTCGATGAAATATTTGACAGAGTCCACTGAAGAGGATTGTGCTCGCCTTTCCTTCTATTGATGATGATGATGATGATGATAATAATGAGCGAGCCAGACTTTTTGGTTCATCGCGGCTCCAGCCTGCATTAGCTGTCCCAGATCTGTTAACAGCTTGTTCCCATTATTCCTGTGGCATTCACAGAAGAATGGAACTAATGGCAAGGCATGTAATTTTGCATTTGATATCAACAAAGAATATTAATGGTTGAAAGAAACACTTCAGAGACAATCAGTAGTTTGAAACCTCTGGTGTACTGAGAGTAGAGCCAGCGCAATTCAATCTCGAACACACTTTAATTTGCTGAAGGATCTGTAGCAGTCAAGCATGCATCGCAAGATTGGTCTGGATGAAGAGGGCCCTTCGGCTCATCTGATCTCATCCTTCCACAGCACTCACCCTACCGCCCCCACCCAGCACAGCATCAAGCTGCTTTTTCAATGAGTCCCAGTGCTGTGGTCTCTACCACATTTCCTGGCATCCGGTTCCAGTCGTTAATCACCCCCTGCGTAAAGAAATACTTCCTGATATCTATTCTGAAATTGCAACTTTAAACCTAAGTCCGTTCTACTGTCTCGCTGCCACACCCCCCCCCCCCCCACCCCCCCCCCCACACCCAACCCCAAGTATTGATCTGGATACACTTTCTCAATCCCATTTAATCATCAACACTAAGGTTCTTGTTTGGAACAATATCGGACAGTGCAGTGACTGGTGTGGGACTGAGGTGAACAGCTTGATGCTTTGATGCGAAGAAGTTAGGGTGGGTTTTGTGGAAGGATAAGATCAAATGGTCTTCTTCATCCAAACCAATCTTCTGATTGAAGCTCTCTCCTCTCTGCCCCTACAGCGCTCCCTGGTGGGTATTGCAAACACCAACCTTTCTCCTGGTCAGATTGTCAGGTTGTGGGTGTTTCACTGGCTCCCAGTCTGACATGGAATTGGACAGACAGCCAAAGCACACTTCCACAGGATCCTAACAAGATAGAGGTTATCAACCTGTCTCAGAAGTGAAAGGAAAGCAAGTCTATTAACCCACCACCTCCCACACCTAATTCACTATTTAAAGCTTTCAAATTAAATATGTTCCCAGTGTTTCCAGCGCTGCAATCCGAAACAATCATAAGTGCTCACATGAAAGTTGTCATTGCATCTATTCATCCACCATATTTTCAATAAAAAAAGAATCATCCTCTGCTCGAAAATTCTGAAAGGAGATGGTATTTTGCAAACAGCGAATAGAAATCAGGGTTAGAATCCCTTTTATAGATCTTACAGCAACTTGCCTCTGAGTCAGAAGATTGTTGGCACAAACACCACATTTAATGTTGGGTTTTGAGCTCACAGTCCTTCGGATAAGTAAGTTCCTGCGAAGTGCTTTGAGTTGTTTCGACAACGTGATAAGGCGCTGTATCAATTATTGTTTTAACACCAAATGTTAGTGACGGAAATCTGTGCTCGCCTCCTCAACCCCCCTCTCTTTACCTTTGTTTGTTTAATTTGTTTGTAAGAGTTGCAAGGATTATTATTATCATTATCATTATTATTAGCTTCAGGAAATGCTGGCTAACTGTTCTTTTTTGTAACATTTTTGACACGTGCTGCCAAAACACATCATTTATATTTCAATAATCTTCAACAATCTCTCTATCCGCATTACCTCCTCCGCATTTCCGATCTTTCTCCATTAATGGTTTTGTAGGCTATGAAATAAATTAAACTGTCACTTAAGTAAAACAGGACATAAATACTTTGAGCTGAAATGAATTGCAAAGACATCAAATCTATTATTCATCATGAAATTCTCCCATTTGATTTTTTTTGGAACACTTCAAACAGCAGTTTTCATCTTGACAAATTAACTTTTGGATTTGCAATGCAAAAAAAAGAATCACCCTTCATCGAGTTAAGTCTGCCTTTCTTTAACTTCTCATTTGTGCAGAAAATCACAATGAAATGTCCCCTTTATCACAGGGCATTCAAAATTGTTCTCTGTTGACCCTTACACCTCCACGCTAATTAACCTATAGCATATTAATCAGAGCACTCGCCTCACAAGTGAGAGGACACGGGTTTGATTCCCAGGTGGGGCGAAACCTTAGGCAAGTGTCCTTGCTCCACGCGCTTCTGTTTACCAGCATTAAGTAGGAACCCAATTGTTAGTCGATTGGCAGATCACTTTCCAGGGGTAATAATCCCTTAAAAAAATAATGATTTGATCACTCAATCCACGACTGTTTGCGGGACGCTGCTGCTCGCAATTGGCTGCCGTGTTTCGCCCACAAAATATACAATCAATTCACTTTACAGTGTATCTTGTGAAGCACTTTGAGACGTTTCAATGACGTGATAGGGGGCTATATCAAACGCAAGGATTATTAATATGTTACCTGAGCCAGCGGAATCTCTGTGTAACATTTTGCATAGGATTGAAAGCTTCGGAGAGAGTTATTGGGACGTGGAATGCCCTGCCATGTGCGTCTACAACAAAAAAAACACAATCACTACATTTTAGAATTAAATCACAAGAAGTGCTTTCAGATGTCCGCCTGATGGGAAAAGGATTATTATAAATATTGTTATTAAGAACGCTGGAAAGAAGATTCAACGGAATATCTTCCATTCTAACGTCACATTTTATAACCTCTAACCTGCGACTTGTTGGTTTAGTTGATTGGGAATTTCAGTTCCATTCCACTCAGACTGTTGGGGCACTTAAGCCTGGCAAAGTGAAAGGTTAATGTTCGGGTTAGGTTTAATTGCGGTGTTTCAGCAAATCAATCCGGGGGCAAGTCATATCATGCAAAGTGCTCCCTGTGACTAACAGATGTGAAATATGAGCAGAGAAGGGAAACGAAAAACAAAACAAATATCTCTCAGGGCAACAGAGATGAAATAAACATTTCACAAACATATGTTCTGCAATTAGTGTCCCAATCAACCACATTAGCGCTGAAGAAAAAAAAACATCTCTAACAGTGCGCAGCATATTAAAATCTAATAGTTAAAAATGATGGAGAATCCTGACAGATTCCCGGCGAGAGACACAAAAGCTAGATTAGCGGTTTCTAAGAAACTCGGCAATTTCAACAGTGAGACTGTTTTTACCAAAAACAAATATTCTAAATGTGTTATGATTGTAAATGACAACTGGAATCCTGACTACAACCAATGAAAGGTGAGACGTTGGCTGTAAAAAGCGTTAAGAGTTTCTCCCGGTATCATGGCCAACAATCTGCCTGATTCAATTGGCCCCTCGCTTCACAGCTGCCTCGTCTGTGGGACATTATGTCGCGCAAATTGCGTTTGTCTACAGACCTGAACCGTTAGTACGCTTTACAGGAAACGGGGACGCTGTGCCAAAAGCCTTACTTTCTTGCAACTGTTTCCCTTCCATCACGGAGATACCATCATGGAGACTCGTAGCTCAGTGGGTAGAGCACTCAGCTGGCAAGCGAGAGGACCCGGGTTCGATTCCCGGGCAGAATGAAACCTTAGGCAAGTTTCCTTACTCCACACACAAGCACCTCTGCTTACCTAGCAGCAATTAGGACCCCGGTTGTTAATTGATAGACGGATCGCTTTCCGGGGATAATAATCCCTCAAAAAAAATTTGGTCACTCAATCCACGACTGTTTGTGTGACGCTGCTGTGCGCAATTGACTGCCATGTTTCACTCACAAATATACAGTCAATCCACTTTACAATGCATTCTGTGAAGCACTTTGAGACGTCTCAACAACACAGTAGGGCACAATATCAAATGCAAGGATTATTATTATTATTATTATTTTTATTCTTATTATTCAAGCAATGGGAAAAATGACAGGAGATGGACACTTTATCTTATTTTTTTCAAATCATTTGTGGGAACAGTGACCTTGGTGTCATTCAATGGACGGTCACACAGCTTATCAACAATGACTTGCTTATAATATAGCGCTATATATAATATATATATATATTATATATATTATATAGCGCTTATAAATCCAAGTTGCTGTTGTTGCCCCTCATGCAAGGAAGTGTCCTGGAGTGCTTTAAAGCATGGGTGTTTCCACCCGGCCATCACTGACCTATTAAACACAAATAAATGTTCATCAGCCGTCCCGTGGCAGATGAGAAATGACAGAAGCAATTTGTGAGGATGTTAATTTCATCGGAAAGATAATATGTTAATCACTATGAAAATCACAGGAGCACTCAACGGTTCAGATGACACAAGCATTATTTGCAGGTACTCAGCTATTTGGCTTGTGCACCGTTTAAGTTGTCAAATACGAAGTCAATGTTTCACATCAGTGTTAAACGTCTGGGGCGAACGATCGATTGGGCAACAGCAGATGGAAAGCACTTCTGCGAAAAATACATTTCGGCCCATTTTTTTTTCCCCCATTGAGTGAAATTTTAAGATTTTTCTCCCATGTCTCCGGCCATAATAAATAGCCTCTCGATCTGCCTGTGCCTTTCTCAGCAGACTCCAGAACGATTGGAACAATGAATGCGTGTGGTTAGCGTATACTGTTGATGTTTTTCTCGCAGCAATATTAAAATGTCAGGCCCATTATTGTTTTTTTTCTGATTCTTATCAGAATCCTGGATAAGACAAAATCTAATTTGGTACTTTGTTTTCCGTAGCAAACTTACCAATTACATGATATTGCACCTTTATTGATCTAATTGGCTGCCTTGTTCGCTCAACAAAACACAGTCACTCCATATTTAGGAGCCCTGTAGCTCAGTGGTTAGAGCACTCGCCTCGCAAGTGAGAGACCTGGGTTTGATTCCCGGCAGGGTGAACCTTGGACAAGTTTCCTTACTCCGCACTCCTGATAATAATCCCTCAAGACAAAAACAAAAACAAGAAAAGAATAATAATTTGGTCACTCAATCCATGACTTGGTGGGACGCTGCTGTGCTCAATTGGCTGCCGCGTTTTGCCCACAAATGTACAATCACTTCACCTTATAATATATTCTGTGAAGCGGTTTGAGATGTCTCGAAGACATGATGAGGCGCTATATCAAATGCAAGGATTATTTATTTTTTATGATATTTCAGTATATCCTGTGAAGAGCGTTTTCTTTTGGTCAGACTGTTGTCTGACACATCACCGTTACTTAAGAGTATCCAAACCCACCTGAGAATTCCCGGCCTCCCACCTACACGTGGAAATCCCAGAGGGAGATTGTTGGAATGGAATGCGCTCTCTCTCTCTCTCTCTCCCTGGAGGGACGCCTCCTGCTTACCTAATTCCAGAGAGTATTAGGCGCAGGTTGGCAAGAGCCAAGGCTTGAGGGAAGCCCAGAGTGTGCGTTGGGGGGTAACTGCTGGAGTCTAACCAGCTCAAACCCTGAAGTACTTTCTGACATCTTGATATCTTTGGTGTCATAACAGAAAAGAAAAGCTTTGGAAGAGCAGTTTGCTTGTGAGCAGACTATTGTGATTGCCCACTGGAATTCTGTGGGACATGATATGAAGTCACTAAGTTGGCCCGTATGTGAAGACAAATCGTGCTTTGCTCTTGAATCGATCTCACATACACACACGTGTGTTTTAGGCCTTGAAGTAACAACAATGAACGAAGTAATGTGAGCAGATGAGCTGGAATTACAGTGTCAATTTGTTTAATACTCTCTTCCTTGACGTGGGTCCAAGATGGGAAATGGGAATGGAGGTAGGCTGGCAGGACTAACATGATGAATGGCAGTGAGTAAGTGTTTTCACAGGCTGCTTCTCTTTCTAACTGAGGGATAAATACAGGAGGGAATCAATTTGGAGTATTGTTCTCTACACAAGTAATATCAAAAAGATGTTTGAGAAATGTTCCAGTGGAAGTGTATACTGCGTTACACTTCTTAGGCACTATTAGATTTCTCCCTGTGGAAAACCCCTACCATTTCAACTTTCTAGTTTATCTTTGCTGCAGGAAATTACTCCATTGATGTTATGCTTAAGGATCCCCACTCCGTGAAATTCTCAGTACAGAGAAGCCATTCAGTCTATTGTATCAGTGCCACTGCTTCTAATTCTATCATGTCCTGTAGCTCAGGGGTTAGAGCACTCGCCTCGCAAGCGAGAGGACCTGGGTTTGATTCCCGGGCAGGGAGAAACCTTAGGCAAGTTTTCTTACTCTACACACACACTCGTACTTCTAATTATGTAACAGTAAATAAGAACCTGGTTGTTAGTCGATTGGCGGATTGCTTTTCCGGGAATAATAATCCCTTCAAAATAAATAAATAGAAAATAATAATTTGGTCACTAAATCCACCACTGTTTGCGGGACACTGCTGTGTGCAATTGGCTGCCGCGTTTCGCCCACAAAACATTCTGGCAACTGACTTCACAGTCTATCGTGTGAAGCGCTTTGAGACGTCTGGGCAATGTGATGAGGCACTGTATCAAATGCAAAGATTATGATTAAGGAATGGAGATACACGAAGCAACCAAGGGAGGAATGAATCATTGAGCTATTCCGGTGTCCGGACAGGGAGGCTGTGAAACATACAGGAGAAGATAAGTGGTGTGTTCCTTCACATTCACACATTCTGAGAGTTGTGAAGAGTTAGCAGCTGTTTCTTTGGAGCAGCTGATGATTTTTAGCACCTCATACTGAGAAAAATATTACCCGACAAAGGAACAAAGAAGAGCCCAATTGCCACACGATTCCAGAAAAGTACAAATCGTTGTCATATCTGATGAACCTCTGTGTTATTCTTTCATGTTACTTGTGTATGAGTGGGTGTGCGTGTGTGTGTGTGTAGTGTGCGTGTGCTAATTGCTCTTCACACAGGAGGTGGAGGTGTGAGGTAGGCGTGAAAGACACACTGGAAAAAAAGGGTACAATGGAAACACAGAAGAATACATTGCAACAAATACGATCTGGTTTGATGTGTTCAACAAAAATTCTTAATTCTTAATTAATTAATTTGCCGTTCTTCGTTAGGATTTTGAGAGCAGTTGTTAAGATCCCGTGGCCCTATTTGAAAAGATAAGAGAGTTTCTCCCGGTATCCTGGTCAACAAAATCCCAAATTAAATTGGCCATTCACTGGAGTGGCTGTTTGCAGGACATTGCTGTGTGCAAATTAGCTGCTGCCTTTTACTTGTAAAGATACACTTTGCGGTAAATCTTTTGAGAATTTTTGAGATATCTTCCTGACTTGAAAGACTCAATATGAAATATAATTATTATTATTATTATTATTATTAGTGGAACTCCTCAAGGTACGTTTTCAGGTTAAATAAATGAATATTGGGGATTGCAATGTTTTGCTTAAAAAAATAGTCACTGCACTTTACAGTAAAATCCTGTGAAGCGCTTTGGGAAACGTCCTTCTGAAGTGAAAGGCACTGTATCAAATGCAAGGATTACTAGCATTATCGTATGATTCCCTCAGCTTCGCATTCTCTTTTGCATTGACTTACCGTTTGACCAATGGGTTACATCACTGAAATAGTTAAGCAGATTTTTGTTGAATCTTTTTCACTGTAAAGCCATCTGCTCGGCTGACAATCAACAAAAAAACACTCACTCTTTGTACATGATGACACATCTCCGATTTGCATAAACAAATAATCCTGCAATGCAAATTATACTTCTGCCAATTTAAATCCATTATTGGTCTCTCTCTCTGACTTGTTATTGTGTAATTACTTTCTGTCAAAAAAAAACCATTTTAATGACCATCTGGTCGAGACTCTAATAGCTCGCTGTTCTTTGTTCATTCGTGTGCTCGAGAAAAACTTTCTGCCAGTGTTGTTTTCTTCAGACAAAAAGGAAATCAATTCCTCTGCCTTTCAGAGCGGATTCTCTCAAAACCAACTGCAACAATAATCATATAATCATAATAATAATCCTTGCGTTTGATACATTGCCTTATCAGGTCTTCGAGACGTCTCAAAGCGCTTCACAGAATATACTGTACTGTAAAATGAATTGACCGTGCATTTTCTGGGTAAAACACGGAAAAGCGACCCATCAATTGATTAACAACTGGGTTCCTACTTCTGCTGAGTAAACAAAGTTGTGTGGTGTAAAGAAATATGATTAACGTTTCGCGCTGCCCAGGAATCGAACCCAGGTCCTCTCGCTTGCGAGGCGAGTGCTCTAACTACTACACTACAAGACTCCAACGTTCCTGCAATCTATTGATGACATTAGACAGGAGAAACATAACCTGGAAAACACCCCATCCCAGAGATGGCAATGGCTTCCAAGGCAGGAACACTGTCTTGAAGTTCAGTTGACCTAATAAGCTGTGAGAGTACCTCAATACTATTCTGTTCTGGTTTTGGTGCTGATCAAGTGTATATAGGGACGAGAGGTAATCGAAGGGAGAAGATTCCTTCCCTCAAATTTGGTTAGCTTGGCTCTTGCTTCTGAGTCAGAAGGTTGTCAGTTCAAGCTCCACCCCGGTGCAGAGCTGGGGGAGTGCTGCACTGTCGGGGGTGCCATCCTTTGGGTGAGACGTTAAAACCGAGGCCTCATCTGCCAGTTCAATCGGATGTTAAAATCCAAAGGCACTGTTGGAAAAGAGAAGGGAGTTTCTCCCGTTGTCTCAGCCAGCAGTCCCCCAGCTGAAACGGATCATTCGGGAATGTTTGTGGGAATGTTGTTGCGTGTATGTTGGCTGCTGTGTTCGCCTATGAAATGCAGACATTTCACTTTTCAGTAATTCCTGCGAAGCACTTTGGACGTCTTCCTGATGTGAAAGGCGATATATCAAATGCAAGTAAAACAACACACGTAAGAATTCCCCCACACGTGCAGGGTTAAGTGGAATCCAAAGCACAGCAGTTAAGCTTACGTTCCGATGTTAAGCTTGTGTTTATCCAAGTTGTTCAGGTAGCCTAGGGCATTTCACTTTGAAAAGCAAGTTGGGAGATCCTAAATTCCATAAAGATTAAGATAAAAGGACACTTAATGTAACACACCCGGCTTGACCATTGTATCTGTGCAGTGTTTGCTACCCCAGTCAGATCGCTTTGTCTATCCATTTGCTCAATTTGATGCTCAGTTGGACTTATTTAAGCATCTTTCATGCTGTTACTCTGATCTCTACACTTAGATATACGTATTAAGATGATAAAGGAGGAACTGAGGTAATATGCACCTGACTGTGTTGAGGAGACCCCATTTGAGCAACTCATATTGGGTGTTAAGAAATAGCAATGGAAATCTTCTATTTTATATCCGTGGCCCACTCGGAAACATTGCTTCCATTCCAGAGTGACTCAAAACCTGGCGTGTTCAGTCAGTCTGAGAAACGGCTTATCTCTGGATAACAAGGACCTGTCTTCAAAGGCAACCGAGCCCCTCTTAAAATTTTCATTGGGCTACATCTGCTTATTCTAACGTATATAAATAATTTGGCATGACCAGAATCAAATTTTAATTCCATCATTTAATTGGACTGTGCAGCAAGATTTAAACTCGGGAGCTTTTACAGCACGGCGTGTCGCAAAAGTATGTTGTTTTCTTTTGCAAATTGTGCGGTAGAAAGCGACAGAAACACTGGAGGAGAAATATAAAGTGATTTTGGTTTGGGTGGGTGGGTGGGGGGAGAGAACAGTAGGGTGCGTGCGCTGGAGGAATACAACAACAACAACTTGCATTAATATAGCGCCCTTCACGAGGGATAGCATCCCAGAGCGCTTGTTAGCTAGTCAACCAGGCCGATCTTCTGAAATGTTGCTTACTGTGTAACATGCACAATAGTCTCCCGTGGGTACACTATGGAGCCATAGAACTTTACAGCACAGATGAAAGACGGCTATTCGGCCCATTCTGTCTGCGATGGCACTTTGAAAGAGCGATCCATTCCCTCCCCCCGACCCCTGAATATTATTCCTCTCTCGATGCATATCTTGTTCCCTATAAAAATCTAAGATGGATGCTGCCTTGACCATCACACCCGGTAGGGCATTCCACATCCAAACAAATGTCTGTGTAAGTAAAACAAATCCTCCCAAATACCCCCTTAAGTTGATAGCCTCGAGTCTGATTCATTTTAGGTCCTGTTTGCTCTGTGGTTCAAGTGGACTTTAACTCTTCTCCCCTTTCAGCTTCTATTTCTCCTCAGTCAATGACCAAATAATGTGGTCACTCAATCCACGATTGTTTTTGGGGACGTTGCTGTGCGCAATTGGCCACCGCATTTCACCCACAAATATGCAGTCACTGCACTTTATAGTATTTTCCGTGAAGCGCTTTGAGACGACTCGAAGACGTGATAAGGCGCTGTATCAAATGCAAGGTTATTATTTTTGCGTAAGAGGAAGCTTTCTGATCACTCATCTGTCAAATAATGCAGAGGTACGGGCGAGAAAGTGCTATTTTAAGTATGTGTTAGATATTCTGATTATGTTTTAAGCATCCATAGTGTATTGCTGAGAGTTTTTTGTACATCTGCCAAGCTGATACCCAAATTAATTTTACAATTGACTCCCATTTATCTGTCATATCTGTCCAATCTGAGTTTGAAATGATTTTATTCCCTGAAATCTTCCCTCCACCTCCCCCTGCTTAGCTAACTCGGGCTTAGCTGCTTATCTCATCGCCCTCTCCATTAACAACAACAACTTGTATTTTTATACAGTGCCCTTCACGTGGAGGAGAAAGCCGCAGGTTCCTTTGAAAACTTCCAAATTAAAGTTAAGAATGTAATGGATTTGAGAATTTTCCAAAAATCCGTACAATCTTCGACAGCTTTCTATCATGTTTGATGTCACGTTGGGTTGAATATGATCCCCAGGGTTTAGGCTGAGGGCTGCCCTGAATCTGTGCGTGCAGCAGGAGGCAAGAAATCACTTGCCCAAATGCATGTGCGTGTGGACTTTTGATTTTCAGCTGAAAAACATAGGAGATCAGTGTCAGGCAATTAAACCAGCGTGATGTGTATTTGCAGCCTTGGAGCTGCAGACAGCTCAAAGGAAGGTGGTCGACAGTTCTGGCTCGAGAAACCAATTGGTGCGAACGACACCCTCTGCTGTTTCTGCCGTGCCAGTTCCTGTGATCTTGTGATCTGTGGAGTCCTGTAGCTCAGTGGTTAGAGCACTCGCCACGCAAGCCAGAGGACCCGGGTTTGATTCCCGGCAGGGCAAAACGTTGGGCAAGTTTTCTTACTCTACTCAAGCACACGCCTCCGTTTAGCTAGCAGTAACTAGGAACCGGGTTGTTAGTCGATCTGCAGATCACTTTTCCAGGGATAATAATCCCTTCAAAAAAATAATAATAATTTGGTCAGTCAATCCACGACTGTTTGTGGGACATTGCTGTGCGCAATTGGCTGCCACAATTCGCCCACAAAATATACAGTCAATTCACTTTATTTCCAGTTTTAAGTGCCAAGATGAACATTAATTCTTTTGTCAATCTCTTTGAAATAAAAATCAAATTGCTGCTCAAAAACACAGACAGACTCAACTACACTCTCAAGCGATAAAAATAATAGTGAGTTGATTGACGTAATGAGAGATAATTGTCTCATTTTCGGTTCATTCTTCCTGTCTCCTCCGCTTTTCAAGAAGACAAGAAAGAAATATAAGTAATGACAATAATAATAAATAATAATAACCCTTACATTCTGTTTAACGCCTTTCATGTCGGAAGGACATCTCAAAGCTCTTCACAGGATATACTTTAAAATCCAGTATTTTAAAGTATTTTGTAGGTGAATCGCAGCAACCAATTTGCGCACAACATTGCCAAGCCTGTGAAGTGACTGACCGATTTGGGGGAGGATGTCAACCAGGCCACAAGTGAAGAGCTGAAGACAGTCTAATTTCTTTTGCAGATCCTTAATGATAGCAAAAACACATTTGGTCCAAAACATATTGGAAAGGATTCTAATCAAAAGGTGTTACGTATCTCATTTTGTCGGGCCGGGGGAAAGAAAAATGTGATTACCTTGTGCAAAAGAGACCTGTTAAGATATTTACTTTACTACCAGCAACGAATCAGATCATCTGAAATGCTATTCATTTTCATCATTCTTCCTTTGATTTGTGTTGTTTTGGGGAGAGGCGAGAGTGGCGGATGTCAACCTCTGTACGGTGCTTGGAATGCAAATCCGTGGTAAGATTATAATAATACTAATAATACTCCTTGCATTGCGCCTTACCACGTCTTTGAAACGGCTCAAAGCCCTTCACAGAAAATATTCTAAAGTGACTGTATGTAGGAACAGAATTAGGTCATACAGCCCCTTGAGCCTGTTCTGCCACTCTATAGGATCATGGCTGATCTGTACCTCAACTCCTATTACCTGCCCTTGCCCTGTATCCCTTAATACCCTATAATTTGTGAGCAAAACCCGGCAGCCAATTGCGCATAGCAAATATGTTTTTTTTAAGGGAAACATTCCCTCCACCACCCACCCCTCCTCAAATAAAACCCTCTGCGCTGTATTCAATCGACTTCAGCAGCATCATTACGATAATAACCTTTGCATTTGATATAGCATCTTTCGCGTCTCAAAACGCTTCACAGGATTTCTCTGCGAGTGTCGTGATTGTGAGTTCTGTAGGCGAACGCAGCGGTCAACTTGCGCACAGCGACGTCCCACGCGCGAAACAGCGGTGAAGTGAATGAGCAAAGCGGGCGAGTGAGCATTTATTAAACCAAACAGCGCTCTGGAATGTGAATAGAGAACCCTGAAATGCATCGCATTTAATCTACCCTGAGCCCTGACCTGACAATGTAGACAAGGTTTTATTTCCAGAGAAACTCATTTTCTAAAATAAATTAAATTCTGCTGAGTAAATTTCCTGTATTGGCCTCCTGTCGTTTTCCCCCTGAGCTGGTATCACTCATTCCAGTTTAGCCCGGATTCCGTAACACACAGCTCGGAGCTTTGCTTTCTCAGACAAGAAAAGCGAGTGTATCAAATTCGTACTGCTCCATTAAACACGTCTGCTAACGGGATTTCCTGTGGTTGCCGGCTCATTAAAGAAATATTTACCTTCAGTCTCTCACTGACATATGAAGAATAACACGGGGAGGTGGGGGAGGGGGAGGGGGAAGGGTGGGGGGAGTTTGTCCTTGTAATCATATCAGTACAATTATTCCCGCAGACGCCAGTGTACGAACACACAAACCGAAACATGCCCTGATCTGAATGTGGTTCAAACTAACAGGCGGATTGAGGGGAGCGTTGCAACAACTTCACTTTCCCTTGCAAACTCGTTTTATTTTAACGCAGAAGTGGTCTCTCCCACTGGACTCTCCTTTCTACCACAATGCGTAGACCTTGGTATCTGTGTCTCCATCTGCCCTTTTACTCTGCCTCCTTCCTCCCTCTCCCCCTCACCCCGCCCCGTTCAAACCCACTCTCTATCTCTGCCATTCAGATAAAGGTTAATTGGTCTGTATTTCTGATGATATATATCCCTCGCAAACATAGATTATTTGGTCAAGAATGCAGCCCCGTCTGCCTGGATCTCTGTCGCCCTTTGTCTCTGTCCCTTATCCTCGCTCCCTCAAGCTCTCAAACTCAGTGAGCAGGAGAGGAGAAATCCATCATCTATATATCATCATTGCAGTGTAATATTGGCTTGCAAGCACAGAAAGGGCAAAGAGTCCTGGAGGTGTGCAGGGGGCATGAAAGGGAAACCTCTCCCAATCAATCTATTGGCTTGTGTTCAACATGTCAGGGACTTCACCCCTGCAGTGAGCGGGGAAATCTTGGCGGTTACAGAGACACGGAGAGAACATGGCAATGTTTTTCAGTCTGGACTTCCTATTGCTTTTGTTGAAGAAGAGTCCATTTAACCCTTGCGTTGCTGGGCGGTTTATGACAACTCTTTAATAACCAATAATCTTTGCCTTTGATATTGCGCCTTATCCCCTCGTGGTGATCTCTCAAAGAGCTTTGCAGGATTTTACTGTGAAGTGCTGCGACTGAGTAGTTGCTAGGAGAATGCGATAGACAAATTGCACACAGCAACATCCCAGAAACAGCCTTGAATGAATGAGCAACAGGCAAACGGCAACTTAATTTAAAGTCTCATCCACAGAGGGATATACACACACACAGAATGATCAGAATTAACCCTCTAATAATACAGTTCTGCCAGGCAACCTAAGGGTTAAGTGCAAAACGTTCCACTATCCTTTCTCTAAGGTCAAATTCTCCAGTTTCCTTGTATGTGTATGTATTGCATTACCAGCTTACAATGGGAATAGATATATTGGATGTTCCTGTCAGTCATAACACCGATAATCAAATTCTGGCTTAATGTAACAAAAACAGAAGTCGCTGGGAAACACTCAGCAGGTCAGACAGCATCTAGGGAGAAAGGAAAGTGAGTCAATGTTGCTCCATAGATGCTGCCTGACCTGCTGAGTGTTCCCAGTGACTTCTGTTTCTGTTTCAGATTTCCAGCATCTGCAGTATTTTACATTTTGTTTTCTTGTTTGATGTATAATGCTTCACTGTGAGTGTGCCTGGTGCGATTGTCAGTCACATTTATCAAGATCCTGAGAGAGGTTTGCACGTAGAAGGTCCTTTGGCCCATTTGATCTGATCCCAAAATTGGCTGCCGCGTTTCGCCCACAAAATATACAGCCAATTCACATGACAGTATATTCTGTGAAACGCTTTGAGACGTCTCAACGACGTGATAAGGCACAACATCAAATGCAAGGATTATTATCACTGTATTTATCAATTGAGACTGAATTTAAGAATTTTCCACGATTATTCAACTCTTTCAGTTGTTAAGACAATGGTTTTAAAGCTAAAACTGTACAAAATGTTCCTCTGAATTTTGACCTTATGAGGCACAGGACTACATGAATGCAGAGCAAAAAAAGGCTGGGGTTCATATTACGGAGCAATGAAGCCACTTGAGGCTGATTCAACCGAGGCGCTAAATTATGACATAATCTATCTCTGCAGCAGATGTTTATCGCTCTGCAGAGAGACCATTGGGACTGTCGCTGACTCCAGTCAGGACACACGAAACGTATGAAAGTGAGACGAAGAAGGGAGAGAGAAATAAATAGCGAGATTTTATAATCTTGTTCCTCTTGAGCATCTCCCCTCGCTTAAGGCCAAGGGCTCCACAAAGTCCTGTAGGTGGGCAAGAATGAAGGGAAATGAAGAATGGGGAAAGAATAAAAGGTTATTTGGTCCCTCGAGCGCTTTCTATTAAGGGAAAGAAAATGAGAGGTTGGCACAGTTCAAAATGTACTCTCTTTAATGATGTGCAATTAGCACACGGATAATTAAGTGACATTTAAGATGTGTGGCGACTCACTAAACTCGCATTCAGATAGGCCACTGAAAGACCAGAGTCAAAAAAGTGCAGTTTAAATGAAATTCATTCAACGATATCTGTTTATCTCAATGTCATATAAAATGTGACTGGTGTGAAGGGGCAATATATCACATGTAAGGATTATTACTATTATTTATAATAATCTCGAGCTTTGGTGAGTGTTTGCCAACAAATACACAGTCGCTACACTTTAACGTCATAGCATGTGAGCGCTTTAAGACATTTTGGTGGGGTGATAAGGTGTTTTATCAAAAGCAAGGATTATTAGCATTATTATAATGTATATAATAATGCATTTGAGCTTCACAGGATATACTGTAAAGTGGTGCAACTGCATATTTTGTGGATGAACACGACAGCCAATTTATATAATATAATATAATAATAATGTAATAAATAATAATAATAATCCTTGCATTTGATATAGCGCTTTTCATATTTTCTCGACATCTCAAAGCGCTTCACAGAATACACTGTAAAGTGAATTGACTGTATATTTGTGGGCGAAACGCGGCAGCCAATTGCGCACAGCAATGTCCCACAAACAGCCGTGGATTGATAATGAACAATTTATTATTGTTTTTTTTGGAGGGATTATTATTTACTCACAGCAATGACACGCGACTGGCCATGTTCAAACTGTTCAAAGACATGAGAATTATTTTCACAACCGATTCCCTTGAACCGACAAAGCAAGGAACTAGTCGAAGAATTTTCTATTTTCAAATCAGGATGCGCACCACACCTGCTGATGAGAGCTCTTCTTTTTTCACTTTGAATTGAATACTGTAACAGAAAAGTCACAGCAATCGTATTGTTTGATCTGCTTTGTCCATCAAATCACGAGAAAGTCTACTCTATTAGATTCGGAACTAGAAAATCTCGATTCAATATATGAGGTACTGGAAAAGGTCAGCTCATGACCTTTAACAACACAAACCAAGATCCAGGTCGGAACAAATGGATGACAGATAACCTTATCTTGTATTTCTGCGTAGAGATATGTAAGATTTGTGAGTTCATCTATATTTAAATGATCACTTGTTGTACGTTACGGTTTGTTAAGTCAAGTGGTGCGAAGCTGAGTCATACTGAAGCCTTGGGTTCCTGTGAGATGGGTGCCAATACTTTCAATCTCCTTAATAGCCTGTCACGCCAAGAGGAAAGGGAATTCTCTCAGTATCATCTCTACATCTCCCGCGTCGAAACTTTGAGCTCATCATCAAGGCTGACATTCTACCTTGTATCCTTCTCTCTTCTATCTAGTCTCCTATTCTTCATCATTCATACTACCAAGGGGGACACAGGTTCCTGATCATGATGGGCGAATGGGAAAGACAGGAAGTCTTTCTTAACACAAAGGGCTGGAGCAGGTTACCTGGAAGGATGGTAAACGATAGGTAATTGCGCTCGTTTAAGAATCGGTTTAATGTTGGATTGAATGAGAATGTGTATTAATAATAATGTGCAAGGATGAGAAAAAAATGGACAGATATCTGGGCTTTGAGCCATAACCTCTCATGGGATCTTGTAATCTTGTGAGGTGCGTTTCCTCATAGACGTGAAGCTGAAAAATGTGAGGCTGACTGTGTGCATTCTGTTTGCCTTTTGCTTTCACTCGGGGGTTGTTTGTGAGTCGAGAGTTTGATCCGCACATGTTGGCTGAGCAGAGGAATGCGATCGGAGTCAATAGCCCCTGGTTCTACCAGCACTGATGTAGCATACTGTTCAGAGGCACGGTAAATTGATTGCATTGCTGGCTCCTCTGCTGAGGACAATAAAATAGTTACTTCTGAAGTAGTTACAAAGAGATGGCCTGTGGTAAAGGCAGCATACAAACAGCATACTAACAGGGGTTAACACATGCTCTAGGAAACATGAGACCAGGCAGGGGATTTTACATCGATTCACGCTCTTATTGTACCACTGCTCTTAAACTACTCAAGCGCTTTGAGATGTCTCGAAGACCTGATAAGGCGCGATATCAAATGCAACAATTATTATTTTTATTATTATTATAGTTCTGCATAACCCTAATGGGTTGAAAGAAATTTACTTGCACAAAATCTGCCTGACCTACTTGTTCTTGGTAGCAGAGACTGCTTTATGATAAATAGTAATCATAATAATCGCATTTGATATACGTATCATTCAAGAGTACGTCTCAAAGTGCTTCGCAGGATTCACTGTAAAGTGCAGTGACTGTGTGTTTTGTAGGGGATTTCGGCAGCTGATTTGCACACAGCAATGTCCCACAAACAGCCATTCAAGTGAATGACCCAATTATATCCGGGGGGATTGTCGGCCACGACACCGGGAGAAATTCCCTTTTCTTTTTCGAATAGTGCCATGGGATCTTCAACATCCGCCTGAACAGGCCGAGCACAGACAGCGCCTCAGTTCAACGTCTCGTCCTTTAAAGGACGGTTCCTCTGACAATGAAATGTTGCATTCAAAGGCATAGTTACCTCACAGCAACAGGCACGTGCGTATGTATCTAACACGTTTCTTTGTGAAGCTTCTTAGACAGCATCACTTTAGGTAACGCTAGGCAATAACAGCAAATTACATTTGTGAAACGCCTTCAGCTGATGCAGTTCAGTGAGAGATTATGACACCTAACAAATTCTTACAGTCAGTTTATTTCAGCCAGGAGGTACTTATGCAAAGTCGTATCCCAATTTCTGTTGCCACATACCACCTCTGCCGTGCAGAGACAAAACGGACCTCCCATGGCAGAGTAAGATTTAGCAATCTATTACAATTCCAACCCAAAAACTTGTGACTATTTCTTTTCACAAATATTCTCTTGTGTCTTGTATCAAGGCTTTCTGTCTTGTGGAGTCCTGTAGCTCAGTGGTTAGAGCACTCGCCTTGCAAGCGAGAGACCTGAAAAATAAATTCCCTGCTGGCCTTCAGAACCAAAAAANTCTCTGTTTTGATGTATCGTTGTACCCGAACTCCCTCCCAAAGGGAACGCAATCAAATTCAGTACACTTGTCTCCCTTATGAAAAAAACAATCAAATTGCACAGAAATCAATTGAATGCATCATTTTCCCCCGTCTACAAAGAAACCGAGCGGGGGAATAAGACCGAGATTTCACAAGCAAAACCAATGGTGAGCACATTTGTGGAATAGTTATTCTTTGAATGTTACAGCAGAAGAAAATGAGGCATTAATGGATGTGGCTAATCACTTATTATGGTGCTTTAGTTCAGCAAATGGTCAACAGTTTTTGGAGCAGTCTGACCGATGTTTAATCAACTTTGGAAGCGCATCGTCTTCTCAGTGACCCGGGAAACAAAGTAAATGCTTCTGGAGGACTTTAAAATGGGGATCCTTTAACGATGGTGAAAATGGGAGGGTGTAGTGACTGTGAATTTGGTGGTCGAACGCGGCAGCTATCCTGCAATCAGCCATTGGAATCAGTTTCATCTACGGTGGTCTTGTCGGCCAGGACACCAGGAGAAAGAAACTCCCTTCTCTATTCACGCAGTGGCACGGGAGGTTGAGTGTCCAAATGAACAGACAGATAGGGTCAGGGTTTAACATAAGTGAAGGCACTTCTAACAATACAGTGGACCCATGGCACTACATTGGGGTGTCAGCCTAGACTGTGTGAGTCAGTCTGTTCTGTGTGAGTCAAACTCTGATACAGGATTGGAACCTACAACCTTCCGACTCAAAGGCTGTTAAGTATCCCCGAGTGACAGAGGGAGCCTCTGACTATAAATCCAGTGAAATGCAGCCGGTAAAGACAATGAGAGCATCACAGGAAGGAGCAGTAGATTGCTAACTTGTAACCTGCCAAGATGGAAGATGAAACGAGGTAGATAGGATAATAAACACAAAATTAAGGTATTAAAATTAAAACATATCAAAACAACAAAGTATTTTGATGTGTTCATACGCAACAACCGATTATCTTAATCCATTCGTCACGAAGGCAGGGAACCGTTTCAGATTGATTTCTGGGATTTATCTGCTTTCCTTTCCTTTCAATGCCTTTAGCTGCTTGAATCGATGAGTGCCTCAGTGACTGTGGGCGAGTGGCGCCTTACATAACTTTTGCCGATACTTAAGCCCCAAGTTGGGACTTGAACTCATATTGTCTACACTGACACTTCAATTCAAAGCTGGGGGGTGTTGCAGTGTCAGAGGTGTTGTCCTTCGGGTGAATCGTTAAATTGAGGTCCTGTCTGCGTATTCAGATGGACCTTCAAGATCCCATGACAATATTTGAAAAGAGAGGGGAGTTCCCTTCATTAATACCCGTTGTTATAATATTTTAGCAGCGACCGACCGAGAAATAATTGAATGCGATAAATTTGCGTCCCTCTTTTTTTAAGAAAAAAATGGAATGAACAGTTGAAATTTGCTTTATTAATCAGTCGGCCGGTCATCCTCTGTATTGGAAGATCACGATACAACTTAGTCTTCTACAGCATCTCTCACATCGAGAAGATGTCTCAAAGTGCTTTTACTCTCTAACTCGGTATCCAACCCTGTCTTTGTGAAGCGCTCCGACACGCTAACCTACATGAAGAGCTCTGTGTAAAGGCAACTTGTTGTTGTTGTTCACAGCCGTCTGGGATATAATGTGATATTATCATTTGTGTGATACTAAAACCCTATACTCACTGTGCTTTACTGATGCTCCTTTACTGTAAGTAAGGGGCTGACTGGTTTGAATGGCAATAGGATTCTTTGCTGTCTTGTAACTGTAACTTGGAAAAGGTAAAAAATGACAACTTCTCTCGGACCCAAGGTGCTAACCCAAGTGATGGGTATTTCACGAGCTGGAACTGTGCCGAATCAGAGAGATTTTTTTGAAGCTTTGGAAACAGAGCACCTTGTCTGATGTGCACATGATGTCAATAGCAGACAGAGACTTGAATGCTAACGCACTCATTTAGGTTTCAAGCTGCTGCCAGGAAGGCACGGTGAACTGTCCACTGCATGAATATGTAGGTCTCAGATGACCTGGAACAGACGACCTCAATATTGTTTAATCAAGGCACTCCACTGGGGTCTCAAGCTTCTCATCAGCAATCTGTCCTCTTCCCAGCTTGTATGATTCTGTTTATATTCACGTTAACTTACCATTAGCATTGATGCTTGATACAAAACGTCACTGCGGATTAATTGTTATTGAGAAGAAAATTGCTCTCTTTGTTCCCCTCCACTTTTTAATCCTTCACTTTTCTCCATGCCCTTCTCTTAAAGACATCTGACCCACCCCCCGCCCACCCCCCCAAATGAAGATAAGCATTTGCTCAGCGAAAGAAGACCAAGGTCCATCCAATTCGCCTTCCACCATCCTGGCAGTCGCTTGATATGTCATGTCCCAAACTACATATTATATCCCCAGCTATTATTTTCTCACTGAAGCAGTGTCTGTGCTGGCTCTTTGAAGTACAAGAAAGAATTGACATTCCAATATCCACAAACACACAAGCAAGACGTCCAAATCAACACATTCGTTCGTGAATGTTGGAAATTAAACCCCAGCATAATGTACCTTCCCTCCCCCCATTTGCACCAAACAAAAGGAAACCAAGGGAAACTGAATCAATTGTCCGGTTCAGACCAAAGTCAAAATAATTTCAGATTCACTTTATGCCCTGGAAAGAAAATTCAGCGACAGAGGAGCCGGCAAAGCTGTGTTATTAGCTCTTAAACTAAGAGGTTGTCTCCCCTAGGGCAGGAGGCCTTGGCTCTTATTTGAACACCAATATGGACACCGGTTATTTACATTTAAAAAGCTTGTACTGAACAGTAGAACAATAGAGGACATGGCCTATGATTGAAGGGGGTAATTCAGAACAAATCTACGGAAACACTATTACAGTGAATGAGTAGGAAGCTTATGGGAACAGGCTCCCTAGGGAAATGGAGAAAGCAGAAAATGTTGTTTGTTTCAAGAACAAATTAGATAGATTTCTGATAGAAAATAATATCTGGGGATACAGCATGTAGTTTGGGGACATGACGTGTCAAGCCACTGCCAGGAGGGTGGAAGGCGAACTTGATGGACCTTGGTCTTCTATCGCCATCAAATTCTTATGTTCTTAAGTTGATTTTCTGCTGCAGACTAAAAAAGAGCAATAACGAAGCCTCCTTCGATGTTTGAGTTTTCTGGGAGGAAAATAAATATCTCAGGAGTTGTGTTGATGGCATGTTTTCCGAGAGTCAAGAAATGCCAGATGTTCTGCTGAAGCATTATTGTCTTTCCGAGCGATGGCAGTGGCAGATGGTCCTTCTGCAAATTGAATGTTTTTGTTTTTAACCCTTTCGTTTTCATACGTTATGTTAATTGGAGTCAAGGTACAGATCAATAATAATCCCTCCAAAAACCCAAAACAATAATAAATTGGTCATTTTCAATCTACGACAGTTTGTGGGACATTGCTGTGCGCAATTGGCTGCTGCGTTCGCCCACAAATATACAGTCAATTCACTTTACAGTGTGTTCTGTGAAGCGCTTTGGGACGTCCTCCCAACGTGAAAAGCGCTATATCAAATGCAAGGATTATTATTATTATTATCAGCCACGATCTAATAGAATATGGAACAAGCTCGAGGGGCTGAATGGCCTAAACCTGTTCCTATTTTCCTATGTTAATATAAGCACTTGCCTATCTCCCCGCCCGCCTGGTCTAGACTCCATTGTATTTTGCACCATTGATCAACCAAGCACGACTCACTGCAGACATTTGGGAATCGAACACAAGGGAGAGCACGCAGTGTTGAAAATAAAACTTGTGTTTGATACAGGTCCCAGAAGGCATCTCAAAACATCTCATAGGATTTTTTTTACTGTAAAGTGTAGTGACTGTATACTGTGCAAACGTAGTAGCCAATTTGAACACGTCAATGCCCACAAACAGCCGTGAAGTGAATGATTGATTTTATCGGGGTATCGTCAGCCACTACCCCAGGATAAACTTCCTTCTGGGGCGTTTTGCTCTGCGACGCTACCCTGTTTGAGGGAAGCTATATAAATGCAAGTTGTTGTTCTCTTTTTGAATAGTGCCACAGGATCCTTAACTCCTAGCTGAATAGGCTCTGGAACTTCATCCCCCAGTGCCTTCGCCGCTTCCTCCCTTTCCTCCTTCAAGCCCGGTCTCAAGACCTTTCTCTTCAACTGAGCCTTCAGCTCCCCTCTCGACTCTCTACCCCCTCCTCGCTCCCTCCCTTCCCTCCCCTCACCCTGACCATTTCCCCACTCCTTGCTCCCTCTCTTCCCCCCCTCACTCTGACCATTTCCCCCCCTGCTCAGGTCCCGACCCAACTGTCCAGCGCCTTGGGACGTCCTCCCAACATGAAAGGCGCTCTATAAATGCAATCTTGTTGTTGTTGTAGGCACAGGACCCAGTTTAAGGTCTCATTCAAAGGGTTACCAATGAGCAGTGTGGGAGTGAGGGAAGATCTTTCTTACGGTTTGTAGTACAGCTCTAGGTGATGCCTTCCCACAGCACATTCCACAGCAGATATCTCACTCTCTCTGAAAGGTAAAATGTTAACATTAGCGATAACATTGCTTAGAGTAGAACACGATGAGCTTAAGCAGGAGGAATACATTAGGCTCGGCAGTGATAGGTTTCATCGAAAGAAAGAGAAATGTCTTTAATTGAATAATACGGGTGACAGATAAAAATGGCTATTGCCTTCTCAAGACGGGAGCAATTAAACTCGGAGAAAAACTACCCGCATTTTGGTGTGTGGAAATGAATCTTGCTTTCATTGTTATTATTCCATTTGAAATGGGAAGACTTTCCTTCTCTGTGTTTCCTTTGAAAGTTATGGAGGGGAATAAAAATACCACTTCATAATTTAAACGGGTTTGCATGCGATCTCCACATCTGATTTAAATGTGACTGTTTCATTAAAACTTTAAGAGAGATTGGAAATCCAACACCAGTCAGTGAAGTGTGTGAAATATAAAAAAAACCTTAGAAATCCCAAAAAAGAACTCGCTTGATGAATAGTATGATCAAATGATGCTGGACAGGTGCAAGTGTGAGCTTAAGAATGGTGATGAGGAGAACTTGAAACAGAAAGTATAATAATGATAATCCTTGCATTTGTGAAAGCATCTTATCACGTTGTTGAGACCTCTCAAACGCTGCACAAGATATACATATACTATGTATTGACTGTGTATTTTGTGGGCGAAACGAGGCAGCCAATTGCACACAGCTGTGTCCCACAAACAACAGTGGATAGGAGGGATTATTACCCACGGAAAGCGATCGCCAATCGACTAACAACCGGGTTCCGACTTACTGCTGGGTATAAACAAGAGGCAAGAGCGATATTTACCGCAATTTAAACATTGGCGTTTATGCTTTTATTTCGAGAAGCATGGAATACTTCGTGCATCTGGCCTCGTATCCGGTTGGCCTCAAAAACGACGCAGTTTCTATCGTTCTTTCCTCTTGTCTCTGTGACGATGCAAAGACAACGCTACCTGTATAAGTTTAGTGATATTCCTTTCAGCTTTAGTTCTGTGCTTTCCCCTGTTAGGTCTGGGCTCTGAGACACTGCCCAGCGCCAGATAAACACAAGTTGTTGCTGTAAGGTCACCTTATGCCATGATCATCTCGAGCCGCAAGGGGCCGGGCAGGGAAACAACACTAAGGCTGGTTTCAACGGTGGCTCTTTCCTCTCTGATTTCCTTTCCTCTCCCCTCTCCAACCTGCGCCTAATACTTTCAGGGATTAGGTAAGCAGGATACGTCCCTCCATAGAGAGAGGGTGCGCATTCCATTCCAACAATCTATCTCTGGGATTTCCATGTGCAGGTGGGATGTTATGGACGTGTCGTGTACCCAAACTATATAACGTATCGCCAGATACTTTTTTCCAGCAGAAATCTATCTTATTTGTTCTTGAAACAAACAACATTTTCTGCTTCCACCATCTGTCTCCCTCGGGAGCCTGTTCCCATAAGTTTACTGCTCGCTCGCTGAAGTAGCGTTTCAACGGATTTGTTCCGAATTTACCCCCTTCAATCGCAGGCCGTGGCCTCTGGTTCTACTGTTCGGCACAAGATAAAACAGCTTGTCATGCCCTATATGATCTAGTCCCTTTAGAACAGATATTGAACCTGCCTCGGAGCTGTTTTCCTTCCCAGCCCTTTCAGCTTGAGACAGTCATGGCATAAGGTAAACTGACAACAGCAACAACAACTTTCATTTATATAGCGCAGATAACATATTGGAGCACGGATCTAACAGGGGAAAGCACAGAACTAAAGCTGGAAGGAATATCATTATGCTCAAGCAGTCTCGAGGATGCAAAACAAAAGCAGCGATAGTCATAAAAAAGATGTTATTTAAAGGTCAGATACAATCATGTATTGTGTCTCAGTGGACCTTAGGTTAATATCTGGGGCAACATCGCTCCCAATGGAGCATACTGATATCAATCCAAGGTCGAGTAGGGCAAGATGCTTGACTTACCTGTTCAGCAACACAATGATGGTTTTTTGCTCTGTGTTGTGGGACCAAAAATAACATGCTTTCATTACGATCGCTTTCATTTGCTTCCTCACCCGGAGCGCTGATTGTGTGAGTTTCTCGCGTTCTATTTTTCCAGTAAAAAAAATTACCGGGACAGAAAATTCCACGTCTAAAAGAAAATAGGCCCTCAATAGAATTCGCAATATAATTTGCAACATATTGCCTTTGTCCTTTAAACTGCAGCTGTATTTATTATTCATAAGAGAATTAAAAGTGTTTGTTAATTGCTTTACTTTATGAATACTGCAATTAAGGAAGCGGCAATTAGGTTGCACTAAGTCATGCGGGGGAAAGGGGAGGAAGAGGGGGAGTGGGGGGTTTGGAATGTAATATGGGCTGCCCTTCACGTGACTTCACTGTGATTTTCAAAGGAAAGGATTTCGGGGGGAAACGAGCCAGAAATGCTTTACAATCATTCAGGAATGGGGAACCAACATGCAACTTGGCCTTTCACCACCGGTGACCTCCTGGAGAAATTATTTTGCATTACGAGTGACAACAGCGACTTGCATCTGTATAGTGTCCCTCAGGCAGGGCAGTCATTCCATTCCTTTCCAGACATGGGGATAATATTCCCTTGATTTTATACACTAAATGAGCCTCCATCCCTCCCTCCTTACCCCCTGTCTATGGAACCCTCTCCCTCAATCCTTCTTCCTTGCCCCCTCCTTCCACTCCTTTAGATCACGACTGAATACCTTCCTGAATCCAGGACTTTGAAGTCACTCTCTCGGCTGACGTTCCAGTGCAGTGCTGGGGTTTGGAGTTGCTGTTCTTCGGATGAGAACCCATTTCGTACAGCATTTTTCACGTCAGGAGGATCTCCCAAATCCTGTTCTTTCTCTGACTCTTCCTTACACTGTACCTCATCGGATACATGCACAATTCTACTTTAAGTTGTAATGGTCTGAGCTTCAATGGCTCTGTTTCAATTACTTGCGGTAACGGATTCCATCTCTTAATAATCCTTTGCGTAAACACATTTCCTCGATCCACCTCCTTAATTCTCCCAGAGATAATCCTTAATTGATGTTCCTTTGCTATAGAATCACTAATCAGCGGGAATAAACCTCCACATTTAACCTCTCTCCAAATACACCCGAATTTTCTTTTCAATCCCTTCTTAATCTTCTCTGGAAACCCCCACTACTCTTCAGTTAGCTCGGAGAGCCCATCATTAGGAGTCCTGTAGCTCAGTGGTTAGAGCACTCGCTTTGCGAGCGAGCGAGAGACCTGAGTTCAATTCCAGGCAGAGGGCGAAACCTTGGGCAAGTTTCCTTACTCCACACAGAGCCTAATAATAATCCCTCCAAAACCAAAACAATAATAAATTGGTCATTTTCAATCCGACTGTTTGTGGGACATTGCTGTGCGCAATTGGCTGCCGCGTTCGCCCACAAATATACAGTCAATTCACTTTACAGTGTGTTCTGTGAAGCGCTTTGGGACGTCCTCCCGACGTGAAAAGCGCTATATCAAATGCAAGGATTATTATTATTATTATTATTACCTAAACAACAGGAGATAAAAAAAAACCTGCGCATGCACACAGGCAATAAAAGTATAAGAAGTGGAAATTGCTTGTAAATATAATAGAATTTATTCTTCTGACCCTGAGAAGGAAATTACATTTTCCAGATGAAGCATTAATCGTTCTTTCACTCTCTCTCTCTCTTGCTCTCTTTCTCTCTCAGTGGAGTTACAACAATCTCAACGGTGGACTTTCAAGTGACGCTAATTCAACACCCTGGGTTTGATGGATGGATGAGAGTGCAGATGAACTCTCCCCAACTCCACCCCCAACCTCTAACCCACCTCCCATCGCCTACCATGCAATCAATAATGGATGGGAGTGCAGACGGCAATGCTCACTATGTTTCGTTGGGCAATGGTGTGAGGAGTCTGAATGTATTGGGCAATGCATTGGCTGGGGAATATGAGGATAGAGAGCCAATCAAACCATTCTCGTCTGATCTCAAATGCATAGATCATAGGCCAGGTCCTCACCCCCTCCCTACAATGGAAGGTATTAGTCTGGCTCAGTTGGTAGCACTCTTACCTCTGAGTAAGAAGGTGGAGTGTTCAAACCCCCACATCAGAACTTTGAGCTCACGGTCTAGGCTGATGCTCCAGTGCAGTACTGGGGGAGCGCTGCATTGTTGGAGATGCCGTTCTTCGGTTGAGATGTTTAAACCGATTTGATCTAAATCCCTGAAGTGGGTCTTGAACCCCCTGCTCAGTGGTGAGAGTGCTACCAAATGAGCCAGGGTAACTGTTGCATCAATGTCGAACAAATGGTAGGTATCTGTTTTCTGCCAGTGCAGGTTTGTTATTGCTGTATGTGGGTTATTAATACTGTAAACTGTTATTTCATCATTGTTTCCTTACTCCACACGCCTCGGTTTACCTAGTAAGCAGTAAGTAGGAAGCTGGTTGTTAGTTGATCAGCAATTATAATCCCTCAAAGAAATGTGGTCACCCAATCCACGACTGTTTGTGGGACGCTGCTGTGCGCAATTGGCTGCCACAAAATACAGTCAATCAATTCACTATACTCTGTGAAGCGCTTTGCAACATCTCGACGACATGATAAAGCGCTATATCGAATGCAAGGATTATTATTAATATTATTATCATTGTAGTCACAGAGCATCCGTGTAAGAGCTTCGAACTGCTTCAAATTCAGTTTGTGCAGAACAACAGAGGGTGCTCTACTATAGTTAAAGCACAGCCTGCGATGTCGGAATGCTGCCAGGAGTTCAGAATTACTGCTTGTTGGCAATGCTGGAAAGTCAATTTCCAAGACATTAAATCATAACGAATATACATGCGGTATTCCAGTTCATAGCTTCGGGGAGGATGGGAATCAGGAGGTAGGGAGGGAGGGAGGGGTTGGGGGTCAATGTTAGACTGTAGAACGACAAGAATTCGCTGTAGGCCTTGTTCTCACACACGCACCTACCTCCTAGTTGAGGTTGGGTTTCCAGAGAGGCTGGGAACCGTTTAATCGTGGAGTCCTGTAGCTCAGTGGTTAGAGCACTCGCCTTGCAAGCGAGAGACCTGAGTTCAATTGCCGACAGGGCGAAACCTTGGGCAAGTTTCCTTACTCCACACAGAGCCTAATAATAATCCCTCCAAAACCAAAAACAATAATAAATTGGTCATTTTCAATCTACGACTGTTTGTGGGACATTGCTGTGCGCAATTGGCTGCCGCGTTCGCCCACAAATATACAGTCAATCCACTTTACAGTGTGTTCTGTGAAGCGCTTGAGACGTCGAGAAGATGTGAAAAGCGCTATATCAAATGCAAGGATTATTATTATTATTAATTATTATTATTATTAATGCTCCTGATCTGGGAGGCGTCTGAAGCTATTTGAGATGTCTCAATGATGTGATAAGGAGCTATATCAAATGCAAGGATTATTATTATTGTAATAAAAAGGCATTGAGGAGGAAGTTCTCCATACAAGGGACGGTGAAAATGTGGACCGTAATTGGTTGAAGCAGGAAGAGTCAACCTTTGAAACTTGATGGGTACATGGGGGAATAGGGAATAGAGAGGTGAAGGTGGTGGGGGTATAAACACTGGCACGGACAGTTGGGTTGGATGAATAACCAATTCATAAAACACTAGAATTCTCAGCCTAAACTCTCACTCTGCAAAGAATATAAAACTTTTCATGTTTTCAGATGATGGGGGTTGGGGCGGCGGTGGTGGATGTGAAATGATGACTGATGTCTCCCTCGGTCCATTAGCATCCACCTAATCAGTTGAAGACATTGAAGTGGAGAACACAACGTGATTAGGTTTTTCTAAACGATGATTTGAGACCACAGGAAACCTGGGCTTGAACTACCAGGAGGGCAGTTCTGTTTTGAAATGGCTCCATTAAAACAACATTCGAGCAGTTTGGAAACACTGTCTGAGGTTGGGGAACGGAATTACATTTATTCCCAGAAATTAGAACATTCAAACCTTTAATGGGCTTACAATTCAAGCCTTCTTTTCCCCTTTCTTACCATTTGCAAGGTTACACTTGACACTGGCTGCAAGTTTCTTTTGAGTATTTTTACAACCTCGCTCCTGTTTTTACATCACGATTGAAGCCCTTCCTCTTCAATCGTGCTTACGTTCACCTCCTCCCTCCCCTCACCTCGGCATACGGTTCTGCCACTGTTAAACCCTCCAAGACGCTGCCCCGTGTGAAGGGAGCTATATAAATGCAAGTTGTTGTTGCTCCTGGATTAAATGTTCCCTATCGATCTTGCGTGGAATTACACAGGCTGCACAGCACCAAGACAAGCCATTTGGGCCAACTAGTCCGTGCGAGAGTTAAAACACCACAAGAACGTTCACCTAATAGTTACACAAGTCAATGCTAATAGTCCGAGGGAGACAGCCAGCATCATTTGAAAACATTAAAAGGCCCCCTAGAGTGAAAGGTGCTGCATCACATGTAAAGATTATTATTATTATTATTATTATGGAGACTTTTCAATGTCGTTCTCAGATGAAAATATCACGATTGGGACAGGAAAAAAAAGGGAACCACTGGGCTTATGATATGGGACTGGAAAGTATGCTGGATTATTTAACAGTTTGTGCTTTATTAAGTCATTTTATCTGACGTATGTTATACATAAATTGAGCGTCTTTCAGTAGGGTTACTACTTAAAGTTCCAGCGACTCACCCACTTGTTTGATATATTAGTGAATCATTGTCGCCCTAAATTTTTTAAGCAGAACAGTAGGGAAAAATACTCAGCATTCTCTTTCATGTAATCCCCCATCTTTCGCTTTATGGCTTAAATTCTCAACTGGAATGGCATAAAATGATAATGTCACATCATGTGTTACCACTCCAACAGTTATTGTTATAACTGTCTTATGTAGTTCGTTCCATGGCTGTTTGTGGGACTTTGCTGTGCGCAAACTGGCTGTCGGATTCATCTACAAACTACCCAGACAATCCTGTGAAGTGCTTTGAGATGTCTCAGTGACGTGATAAGGCGTTATATCAAATGCAACGATTGTTATTATTCTATAGATAAATATATGCTCGCATTTGATATAGCATCTTGACATGTCAAAATGTCGCAAAGAGTTCCATGGTAAATACTGTTAGGTATCGTGTTTGTGTATTTGAGGCAAACCTGGCACTTGATATGCACAGAGCAACGTCCCATAAACAGTGAGTGACCAATTGTATTTGGGGGATTGCTGGCCAGGCCACCGGGGGAGAGAGAGGAACTCCCTTCTCTTTTAGAATAGTGCCACGGGATCTTTAAGGCAGATTGGACTCTAATTTATTGTCTCATCTGAAGGGCGGCACTTTCACATTGCAGAGCTCCCTCGCAGCATTGCCCTGGAGCATCAGCCTCAACCACAAGTGCCTGACTAGAGATTCAAACCCAATGAATATTCAATATTTTCTGATTGATATGTATATATATATATTAAAAGAAGAACAACAGACTCTTATTATCCACATCAAAGGGAAACTTCGGGCAGCAAATTCCCACAGTTGTTGCATCTGTGATGTGTTTTTCAGATCACAGAATATAGAATTTTGATCTGCTGCTTTGATTTTATTCTATATATCTTCTGAGTGGCTTGGCTTGACTGCATTAGGTGTTGAAGTGCGAAAGCTGATGGTTTATAAAACATGGATGGGTTGGAAAACTGTGTTGACATGCATTGTTTATTTTTGTAGCTTTGTAAAAGATTTATAAAAGAAGCAAGCCATTCGGTCCAAGTAGTCTGTGCTGGTGTTTATACTCCACCCGAGTCTCCACTTCTCCTATTCCCCTCTCCTATGTACCCTTCTACTCCCTTCTCCCTCATGTGCAGGTCACTTTTTGTTTTGCTCAGCCGGGTGTCTGACACACGCGGAAACCCATCACCATCGCTTAAGAGCCTCCAAACCCAACTGAGAATTCCATGCAACCCACCTACACATGGAAATCCCAGAGATAGATCGGTGTTGGAGTGAAATGGACTCTCTCTCCCCGGAGGGACACATCCTGCTTACCTAAGTCCCTTTAATTTTAAAGTCACTTTAGAATTAAAATATGCTGATTTTCCCACCGCATTGCCAAAACAGTGGCCTCATTCCCTTCCACTGCGTCAGCTTCGATGCGCTGCCGATCTTCCCTTTGTTTCCTGAAGCATTAATCATCAGAAAAAAAAGACAAGTGGATGGAACGAGCAAAGTTATGCATCTGCATTTAAAAATCAATACTCTATTCAACAACACGACTTCACTCCCCCACCCATCCCGAACTGCCACCTGCCCCCACCCCCACACACTAGTGAGTGTTCAACTGCCAGGACCACCATACTCTGAAGATTAATGAGTTCCTTGCACACTAACTAATCATCCTGTTCGCTCCACATCGTGTCCTAACAGGTGTTGTCTCCTAACTGGAACTGAATGGAATCAATAGCATTGCTCCAATCCAGAGGGAGAAAATCTAAGGTTTCTCCCTAACCGTGAATTGTTTAGCCAAATCCTAATCCTCAACAGAATCAATGGTAATCTCTGAGTCTCATCCTCCCTGATCTTCAGTGAAGCGTTTAGAATTGCGTTGCCATAAAAGCAGTGGCTTCCGACCCGAGAAATTGATGTGCAAACAAGTATCTGATGGTGGGAGTTGGGGTGAGGACGAGGAGGAGGAAAGATGACCGAAAGCATGTTTAAAGCAAAGCAAGTACAAGGAATAATAATAATAATCTTTGAATTTGATATAGCACTTTATCACGTCATTGAGACGTCTCAAAGCTCTTCAAGAATATACTGTAAAGTGAATTGACTGTGTTTTGTGGGCGAAACGGGGCAGCCAATTATGCACAGCAGCGTCCCACAAACAGTCATGGATTGAGTGACCAAATTACTATTTTTTTTGTGCGCAGGAGGGATTATTACTCCCAGAAAGCAATCCGCCAATCAACTAATACTGGGCTCCAACTTACTGCTAGGTAAACAGAGGCGTGTGGAGTAAGGAAACTTATCTAAGGTTTCTCCCTGCCCGTGAATTGAACCCAGGTCCTCTCTAACCACTGAGCTACAGGACTCCACAATGAAGGGAGGGAGGGACGGAGGGAGGGAGGGAGAAGGAGGAGGAGCGCTAAGAACTACCCAGGCCAGTGTTTCTCATTGATGTTGCCTGTGTCTAATTGATTTTGGCTCCAGTTTGCCTTGGCTCCTGCCACGACAACATTGGAAAGCAGGAGCCCTTAATAACTCCTGGGAGGGCTGATCTCCACAGACCACCTAGAGTTTTGGCTTCTGAAGCCACTCGGCTCCTCGTAAAAACTAACGAAGTACAGCCAACTATTCAGCAGCAAGAAAACAGGCCCGGCCGGCCTCCAGCAAAGCAACACACAACAGGCGCTCCAAATCACTCTGACATCTCACGCATCTGATTCGCAATGGGCTTTTGTAGATGTGGGTGATTTGCAGCGGTTCCTGCTGATTAGACTCCAGTCTGTCTGTGTGGGCAAAGATCTAATTTGAGGCAATTCAAAACCGCCTCCGCTGTATTTCATTCCTTCCCTGTCCGTCCACCCGGAGAGAGGATTTGTAGCGAGGGCTGGGGGTGGCGGGGAGGGAGAGAGGGGAAAAGCAGAGCTTCCAACACAGAACGCTTTGATATTAATCCTTATCTCAGAAGAAACCAGCCCTCTTCTCTTGTACTGGAGCTCAACCCGCGCCTAAAAAGAAACAAGTCAGCTCCTTTTATGCTGTGAGCAACGAGAGCTTGCAGTTACAAAGCTCGTTTCATACAGTCAAAGAGGGAATAATCGCTTCAATAAAATATTTGTCACTCACTCCACCGCTGTTTGTGGGACACTGCTATGTGCAGTTGGCGGCTGCGTTTCGCCCACCATATATACAGTCACTTTGAAGTATATTTTGTGCAGCGTTTTGAGACGTCTCGACAACGTGATCAGGCGCTATATCAAATGCAAGGATTACTATTAAAAGAGAGCGTTCTATTGACAGGGTTTTTAAAGCAGAAAAGGGAGCAGGGAGGGAGGGATAGAGAGGAGGAGAGAGCAAGGGGAATGCACTTAGGGAAAGAATTTCAGAGAGTGGGAAGTATCCAAAGAGAGAACATCTAATCTTCAACAAACAAATAACAAGAGCATTGTATTGCAGCAGAAAGCATGTGCTTCCCACAATCTCTGCTCAGCCCCTGACAAGACAGAATGTATGTCCTGATTTCCCTCTTAACACAAGTTGTGAAATTACATTTGAGAGTATGTCAATTCTTAGGAGAGCAGCAGAGCAATAAATTATACAGTCTGTGACTTCAATGAGCCTTATCCTGTATAGCTAGGTTATATGTTCAGAACCATTGGAAAGAGACCAGCTTATCCGAAATCCCTAGTTGAATATCAAAAATCTTCACTTTGAACATAAATTTTCCACTAATAAAATGTCCTTAAGTGGGAAACATTATCCACAATTCTGCCTTGCAAATTATTATTTGTGTGTCAGCCTCACTCTCGTAGTGAGATTGCTCTCGTCTCTGAAGTCTGAAGATTGTGGGTTCAAGTTCCCCCCATCGGCAGAACTCTGAAATCACAATCTAGGTGTCTTGTCCAACAATCTCCCCCCCCCCCCCCCCCACGAAACTGGTCACACAGGCACAGAGAGAGAGAGAGAGAGAGAGAGAGAGTGAAAGAGAGGTCATTCGCTCTATAGTTGTTTGTGGGACATTGCAAAATTGGCTCATCTCTTTTTTCAAGAGAGCAAATAAAGTAAATCTGGGCCCTGGGACGGAATTTCGCTCCCAAAGAGATGAAAATAAACAGCATCAAAATATTTTCCTTTTACAAGGCATATCACACAGTTCCAAATGTTGGACATGGATTTAAGTGCTGTTGGAATGCATCATTCTTTTAAATAAAGAGAGATATGACAAAAACCACAACAAATTGTATCAATATCATTGCCTTTCACGTCGGGACGATGTCCTAAAGTTTTGGACTGTCAAGGGCTTTGCACCCGAGCTGGGGGTTGGATGGTGGGGAAAAATAACTGAAGATATGGTCAAACAGTACATACATTCAGTACCTACACTCTTCAAAAAAAAAGAGAGTTTCTCCCTGTCTCCTGGCCAACGGCCCCCCAGATAAAATGCATTGTTTGGTTTTCATGGCTGTTTGGGTGTCATTGCTGTGGGCAAATTGGCTGCTGAATTTTTCTACAAAACACACAGTATACCCTGTGAAGCACTTTGAGACTTCTGTCTGATGTGAAAGGCACTACAGTATACCAAAATGTAAGGGATTGCAGTGGATTCGCTAAAAGAAAACATAAAATTCATGTTAGATACATAGTTACATGGTTTTGTTTGGAATGATATGGCACGGAAATAGGAAATAGGCCATTTGGCCCAACTAGTCCGTGCCTGTGTTTATACTCCACACAAGCCTCCACTCCTCATATGCCCCTCTCCTCTACCCTTCTTCTCCTTTCTCCATTAATTATATGTCAAGATTCCTCTGAAATACATAGATTCTGTTTGCTTCAATCACAGCTTCCCTTCCCAAACCTTTCGGTGTGAACCTTCAACAGATTCCAAAAAAAAATGCATTTAACAGATTTCGCCCACAAAATGGACATATTAATTCACTTTACAGTGTATTCTGCGAAGCGCTTTGAGACGTCTCAACGACTTGATAAGGCGATATATCAAATGTTAGGATTTCCTATTAGCGATTCTTATTCTTATTCCTGTCTGAGTCTGTCTCTGTGATATTACCCTATGTGAAGGACACTGTGTATAAAATAGCAAAGCTGTTGTTAAGTTCAGCACAACTTCACCTTTGACCATTAATAAAATTTTACAGTCTTCTTCTAAAAAAAAATCTCGAGCCTGTACGTGACCTTGGAGGACCTTGAAGTTAGAGTCCCGTGGGCTCTCATTAGGACACTTGCTCATGTGAGATCTTGAAGCATTTTATCCAGCGATGTGACTGTTGAACTTCGCAAGGTCATCTCCCTGCAATAGATCATGTCCCTCACCAGCGCCTGGGTTTGTTGACTTAGGGTCTTGGCGAGTACTTTGCAATGAGAACAGTGAAAATATTCAGCATACCTTATACCCAACAACAGGCTGCGTTATAGCCCTGTAAATCCTCAACAGCTGTAACTGCAATAACTAGGGTACATAAGGTAACTTGATATGATAACCTGCCCACCAGGAAATTGACTAATGTCATCCTGACCCTGTGTAAACACAGCTCAATGGATAGCTGGTTTTGACTGTATTTTAAAATCATTAGACATAAAGAATCTTCGAGCTGTTTTTTTTGCTACAGTTAATACGAAGATGGCTGTGTTAAATTACCTTATGAAACTAAACATGATACGGTGTGTTTTTAGCAAAGTCCGACTGAGAAAGTCAACCCAAGACAAGTCAGCAAAACGAGAGATGTGAAGGGCAATTTCAGGGCAGACACCAGCAAGTATTTTCTTAAATTGTTCCTATCGTGTTACAGTGTATAGTTTGGGACACGACGTGTCAAGTGACTGCCAGGATGGTGGAAAGCGAACTAGATGGACCTTGGTCTTCTCTCGCCAGCAAATTCTTATGTTCTTAAACAATTTAAAATTAGAAATAATCATCCTTACATTTGGTATATATAGCGCCCTCCGCATTGATGAGGATGTCTCAAAGCGCTTCACAAAATATATTGTCAAATGGTGTGACTGTGTGTTTTTGTGGGATTAACAGAAATGATGGTTGAGGCCAGGGACCACTGGACACATTTAATAAACAGCTTGAAGCTGTAACGGGAAGACAATAGGGCAGGTCTTCTGGAATGATGAGATCAAATGAGCCAAAGTTCCCTTCCTCATCCAAAAGCAATCTGTATATTAACAAAGAAGATTGCTTCTTACATGGATTTCATTAGGGTTCCCTCAGATGTAACCGTTGACTTATCTTTCGCTAATTGTTGCTTTTGTTTTGTGTTGCTCCTATGGCATTTTCACACAATTATATATTGGCTCCACACACATCAATGCGGACATCAGCACAAAGCATCCTATTCTTACCAACATGTCAAAATGTCAGCAAGCAAGGTGCAATTTTATTGAGTAACACAGTCGAATTTCAAGTAAATTACATACTTTATTCAGGATTGATTAGTTGTTGCACTCTGTGTCCCCAGTGATTGCTTATTCATTCTACCATTCTCTCTGTGTTCTGTTCTTGGAGACATGACACTGTCATCTCCCTGTTTCTTAGGAGATCCAGGAAAATATCTAAGTTGCTCACATGCAAATAAGGATTCAGTGGCCAACTCCTCCTCTGGCATTCACTCTGCTGTCACAAATGTCCTGTGCTTCGGATGAGACGTTAAACGAGGCCCCATCTCCCTGTCCAGGTGGACCTTAAAGATCCCACCGTGCTGTATGAAAAGAGAAGGGTTGACAAAGCCCCCAAAATCAAACCGATCACTCACTCTGTGACTGTTTGTGGGACATTTGTCGTTGGGCACAAATTGGTTGCCCACAAGTTGCACATCATCACACCACTTTCCAGTGTATCCTATGAAGCGTTTTGAGACGTCTCAACGACCTGATAAGACTCTGTAATAAATGAGGTAGGACCGCAAAAGAAAGGCTGTTTCTTTAAGAACATTGACTGATCGTAAAATCCAAGAGTAAATAGCAAGGAGGAAATAAATGGTGCAATGTTTCTCACACATTTAAGGAACAATGGGACATAGGACTGTGATAAGTGGTGAGTATTTATCAGAGAGCTGAGTTAATGGAGCACTGAACTTCAATCCTGGGACAATCCTCTCTGGGTGATACCTGACTAGCCTTTGCTAAAGCCTGCCGTCAGCTGGTTAGTTGATCAATGATGCCTGGTGTACAGAATGAGGCTTTTGTCTTGCGAGGCCATTTGCCATTAACCCCCACTGTCAGGCTGTTTCACCGCAAGAGGCAGGAAGGCCATTTTCAATGGAATGTCCTTGAGCGCAGCTAAACTGTTAATACAGTCCAGTCAATCGTGTGTATGAGTGGGGGGGAGGGAGGGGGGAATGGTGTGTGTGTGAGTGGGGAGAGGGGAATGGGGAATGGTGTGTGTGTGTGTGCACTGTCAGCATTAAAGGCTATTCGGCTGAGGTCAAGTGCTATATCATTCCAAGCCAGGATAACAGCAGTTAATTCTCCAGCAGTTAGCAGCACCACTGATACCCAATTACCTCATCCATCGTACCCGAGATGTGCAAATGTGTTAATAATTAAGTGTCCGTTGTCCATGATCAAAGTTCGAGATATTATAACAGTCCTCTAATGGGAGTTTATTTTTGTCCAACGCTGCTAAGATATACAGGTTAGATGTGTTGGGGGGTAATTTATCCTATTACTCTCCCTCATCCTATGTCAATTTTCCATTTGCAAAGAAGTAAAAATAAAAATTGATCCACGTTTAACCCTTGATTCCCCATAGAAACTCTTGGTTCCTTAGGGCTGAGCGATTCCGAGTATGTTTCACTCACCAGGGGGGACTGAAAATATAACAGCAGTCATAAAAGTTGCTCGATAGCTCCACTATTCTCATGCTAACCCATTAAAATAAAAGTCAAAACACTATTCAGAATGTAACTTTAAGAAAACTGTATAGTGTATAAATTGTATAAATGAATGAATGAATGAATGAATGAATGAATGAATGAATGAATGAATGAATGAATGAATGAATGAATGAATGAATGAAAATTTGGTCACTCAATCCACGACTGTTTGTGGGACGCTGCTGTGCGCAATTGGCTGCCGTGTTTCACCCACAAAATATACAGTCACTACACTTTGCAGTATATTCTGTGAAGCGCTTTGAGATGTCTCGAAGACAAGGATTATTATTCTATTATATAAAGTGAACTTGCCCGTTTTTCACCAATTCCCTTCTGACTTACCTTTTCACGTTCTCCGTTTCTTGGATTATCTTCCCAGCGCCCGTAATCGTCTCGGTTACCGGCAGCAATCCTGGCTAGAATGGTGGTGATCAGGCCGGTGAGTCAGAAGGCTGTGGGGTTCAAGCCCCACATCAAGTCAGGACTTGCTGAGGCGAGGCTGATGCTCCAGTGATGCTCTGGATCAGCATTGAGTTGCCAGTGTTGCCGTAGTTGGGGTGAGACGATAAACCGAGGTCCCGTCTGTGCCTGTTCAGGTGGATGTTAGCGGATACCTAAGACACCTACGGACCCGCGGTTATCAGATGCGCTGCAGATTCCTGCGCCGGCCACAAACCCGGTTGGTTGGCTTCCTGCGCTTGCATGACCCACACGATCCGCTGCGCGCAAAGGACATTGGGTCTGCGACGCTTCCTGCGCCTCGTGAACGCCGGTGCAACACTCAGGAAGTGACATCAGCAGAAAGTGAAGCCCAAGAAGATGGCCGTTTTGGCCTCTGGCCGCCCTGTCACAACAACAACAACAACAACAATACACTGGTAAACAGGGCTGCCTTGCACTGGACATTTTTTTTATTGGATGGATGGAAGTGAGTTCTTTCATTACTTGGTGGTTAAGGTGAAACACAACAAACATAATCCCACAAATATAATATAAGACTATGTTTTGCTCTGTGTCCCAGCACAATATTGCAACAAAGAGTTTCACACACATATATATATATAATGTGTAGTCTCTGTACCTCACCGCCCATTGGGTGCATTTTATATCTGGTCTCTGATATTAGTTCAGGAAACTCTGGGATGGATTTGTATCTTTATGAATTGTTTATTTCTTCCTGAGCTTAACTTGAGTTTTATTTGAGTGTGGTGAATTGTTGCTCATAAGAGACTGATGGAAAGCTTGTAATCAGCTGACTGAATACATATTGGATGTTATTGCAGAGCTCGTGCGATTTTTTTTCCCCGAATTGTGATTGATGAAAACTCGCCCAACATCCCGAATTGAATCATATCAAAATATTAATGCTGATAATTCTTGCATTTGGGTACAGTTCCTTTCATGTCAGGAGGACATCTTAACCGTACAGTGTTTTTTTTTAGGCAAAACCCCCAAAATATGCTTGAATCGATTTTTAAAAAAAAAGAAAGGAATTTTACAATCATTTTATTTAGTTATTCCTTAAATCCTTCCTTAAAGCGAGAGACCTGAGTTCAATTCCAGGCAGAGGGCGAAACCTCGGGCAAGTTTCCTTACTCCACACAGAGCCTAATAATAAACCCTCCAAAACCAAAAACAATAATAAATTGGTCATTTTCAATCTACGACTGTTTGTGGGACATTGCTGTGCGCAATTGGCTGCCGCGTTCGCCCACAAATATACAGTCAATTCACTTTACAGTGTGTTCTGTGAAGCGCTTTGGGACGTCCTCCCGACGTGAAAAGCGCTATATCAAATGCAAGGATTATTATTATTTATAAATCAGTGCTGGCACAATTAACACCAGAGGTTCTTATAATAACCTGCTTTTATATAGCGTCCTTCACACGGGATAACGTCTCACGACGCCATCTTTACACCAAACTTGACACAATATATTGACCGGTCACTCGCTCAGTCCCGGACCCCCCCCCCCCCCCTCCCAACCTCGATGATGAAATAGCACTTTCTGCCCTGTGAAGAGTGCATCGCCACCTTGCGGCCACTCGTTTTATTTCAGCACTGTTTGGGGTTATCCCGGGGATGGTAACTCACGCTCAAGAGCTACTAATTACGCCAGCGTTAAGTTAAGAAATACGTAAGAATGCCGCCAATTTTGCAACGCATTTCGCTGTATTTCACTTCACTGAAAGGCGCTGTCCTGTGTATAATGCAATTCGTTGTTGTTATTCGCGCTGACCACCAGGAGAGGGAGTGTTGATATGCGGCCGTTCTAAAATGTTGGCACAAGCTACTGCAAACGGACTTGAAACCCAAATTATCGTCCGTCACTTTGCTCTGGGGCACTGGGACGCAATTGGCTGCCGCGTTTCACCCACAAAATACGCAGCGAATTCGCTGCACAGTATGTTCTATGAAGGGCTTTCAGACGTCTCAATAACGTGATAAGGCGCTATCTCGAATGCAAGGATTATTACTATCATTCATGAAGAATCCTGGCAGTGTGACTATCCTGCTCACAGTTAAACCTCATATTCCACACTGCCTTTCGACACTAACCACTGAGCTCGTCTCACTCCTGACCTCGGTGCGTACGATCGAAAGGCACAGGTCCCTTCCAATTTATGGATTAATTTATTTTCATTTTCTTGTCATCCTGCCCTTCAACAAGAAGCGGAAATTCCCCCCGCATTAATCTCTGTTGAGTGAAAACCACTTTGGTGCTTTTTCCCAGGTTGTTACACGGGGCACCGAGGCAGCTTTACTTTCGCCAATTGTGTTTGAGATTTAAATGAAGTGCAAATTGCATTATAACATATTCTAATCAGCCATATGGAGCTATAATAAGCCCTGCTTGAAGGCTGGGTCCTGCAGAGTGTGATGATTGGCACAAAAGGGATAAGCAAAACAAATGCATCAATGCTCCTATGAATGGTACTTTATTAATAATAATAATAATCCTTACATTTGATATCGCGCCTTATCACATCTTCAAGACGTCTCAAAGCTCTTCACAGAGTATACTATAAAGTGAACTGACTCTATCTTTTGTGGGCGAAAGGCAGTAGCCAAATGCACACAGCAGCGTCCCACAAACAGTCGTGGATTGAGTGACTAAATTATTATTATTTTTTGAAGTGATTATTACCCCCAGAAAAGTGATCCGACGATCGACTAACAAGCGGGTTCCTACTCACTGATAGGTGAACAGAGGCGTGTGCGTGGAGTAAGGAAACTTACCTAACTTTATTGTCAGTTTTGTTTCAAGCTTACATTACTCTTCATTGGGCCAGGACCCTTGGAGAAACAGACAGACAGAGCCTTGGTTTAACATCTCATCCAACGAACGGCAGCTTCAACAATGCAACGCCCCCCAAAAACTGCACAGCAGCATCAGCTCAGCCTTAGACTATGTGAGGTCCAAGAATTGATATGGGTTTTGAACTCACAACCCTTGCCTGAACTGCTGAGCGCAACACAAGGTGCAGTGAAGCAGATTAGTCGTGAATTTAGCTGGATATGATTAATGTCATCATTATGCTCACAGGGACACAGTCAGCTACTAAACACACATGATTAAAGGTTAACAGTTGACCTTATGTTCTGTGCTGAGTCTCATGTGGCATAATATCTCCAAAAGTCATCGAGAAATTATTTATAGCTACTGAATATTTTGTTTTCCTATTGTTTGATATGTTAGCTTTAATCTTCTCTTGTTGACTGCTCTTGTACCACACACTAGAACTTGATTTAACTTAATGCACTGTCTCCAACCCTACCTTAATTTGGAGTCCTGTAGCTCAGTGGTTAGAGCACTCGCCTCGCAAGCGAACGACCTGGGTTCGATTCCCGGTCAGGGCGAAACCTTGGGCAAATTTCCTTACACCACACCCCTGATAATAATCCCTCTAGGAAAAACAAAACCAAAACAATAAAATTGGTCACTTCAATTCACGGCTGTTTGTGGGGCGCTGCTGTGCGCAATTGGCTGCCGCCTTTCGCCCACAAATATGCAGTAAAATTCACAATATATTCTGTGAAGCGCTTTGAGACGTCTAGAAGACGCGAAAAGTGCTATATCAAATGCAACGATTATTATTATTGTTATTAATTTGGAACCTTTTACCTATTCAGGCCGCCTTTGCTCCTGAAATCCACTGTACTGTGCCTTCCTGTTAAAGATTCCCCAGTGATAGTCGAAGGGATTTGCTTCCGCTGTTCTGGCCAACAATTCCCCCAGAGAGAGGGAAAAAAACAGTCACTCACTTAAAGGCAGTTTGCGTGGCTATATTGCCTGCATGGTACCTCCCTGTTCACGTACAAACACACACTTGCTTCCTACGAATCAATTCTTTGAGACGTTTCAACATGATAACTCGCTATAACAAAGTTATTGCTAATATTATTATTATTATTATTAATATTATTGCTAATAGACCATTCAGCTCCAGGCTGTTTGTAGGATGTACCTTGCCGGTGCAAATAGCTGTTGCTTTTGCCTATAATTACAGGTTTGTTCTTGACTGTAGTTACTCATGAAGGACCTTTTGATGTCTCACATTAGAAGTAACAAGTTCTTCTTTATTGAGGACTCAAGAACCTCATTACTAAGTTCCCTGATTCTCGCTGTTTATTTAAGACTACTTGCGATAGCTTTCTTTCTTCGGCGAAAAAAAATCAGCCGCAGAACACATATTTGGTTCAGTAATGATTCTGCCTCCCACAGAGACCAGTCAACCCCTGGTAACGTCCAAGTTATAGCGCGTTCAGAGCCGTCGTGTGTCAAGAAGTGGCAAGAGTTGTTTGCGCTGAATCTGACGCTTGATAAACGCACAACCAGTTGTGTGTGTGGTGCCCACACCACACTAAATGATCCCTGGCTTCTCTGAAGCATTGACGCTCACGCACACGTACACACACACGCACGCACACGCACACGCACACACACACGTACACGAATGATGTAGGTGCGCCATTCCTGTCATGTGTGTTATACAATAATATAATAATCCTTGCAATTGATATAGCTGTGTATAGCTTCACAGAATATTCTGTAGAGTAAATTGACTGGGAAACTGATGTACGCAGTTGGTTTCCGTGTTTCAACCCACAAAATCGAGTGACCAAATTATTATTATTAATATTATTATTATTATGAGTTGCTGTGATCTGGTTACAGTGGCAAACCCATCTGAAATGATGGGATTCATACCTAGGAAGGAAATGTCATCAAATCAAAGATATCCCAATATTTTCAACTTTAAAAGGAAATACCCCTGCAGGAGTATTATAATATTATGATTATTAGTGATTAATGAATTATTATTAATTTATTGTTAATTGATTATTATTTATTATTAATCAATCATGATTATTAATTATTATTAGTGAAAGACGCTTGATAAATGTAACTTGTGTTGGATGCATAGGAACACTGGTGAAACACACAGGAATAACTGTATGGAATGTGTACAATTTGTGTTGATATCTCTTGTTGTTTAACGGCAGCAAAAGAGTATCTGGATTCAAAATGTATTAATTGAAAAAGTCTATCTTGGCTTTTCGCTCCCCTTAGGCTGGGGTTGGGAGAGTGCGAGGGGGAGGTGGGGAGAGGGAGAGAAAGAGAGAGGGAGAGGGAGAGAGGGGGGAGAATAATACTTTTCACAGTGGGTAACATTTTCTTTGCCAAATTTGCTATATTTCTAATTTTTTTTAAAAAAAGTACACCACCAAATTGATGAAATGAAGCAGTGGAGTGGGAGTTGCAGAAGGTGTTGTAGTTCCCATCTGCTGTTGAGTTCACAAAAGGAAGCGAAGTCGGAAGACATTGGAATGAAATCTGTATTTTTTTTAAGCTCCGCGGCAAGATGAAACAGTAAATGGGGAAGCACGGCACGAGGGTTCGCTTTGGATCAGTGCTGTTTCGGGTTTGTTGACTGTGAAGCAAACGCATTTTTGTTGGTTGCTTTGAATGTGTTTTCACCCCTTACAAAGCGACTGCGGTTTGTAAACGGAAATGCCACTTGAGGTTAACCTTGGCCAATCGTCTGGCCAGAACCTGTGTGTCTTAAAGGAGGGAATGTCACACTCGCTCATACGCTCCGATGCAATGTTGGGTTAGCGACACTGTCTCACGGATGGGCTGATGTTCTGAGGCTCGTCTGTGCCGGTTGGGGAGGAATTCAAAGATCTGCCCAGATAAAATTCATCACGGCTGCTTGTGGGACACTGTTGTGCACATAGTTTGGCTGCTGCGTTTCGCGCACAAATATTGTACAGTCAGTTCAATTTACAGTCTATCCTGTGAAGCGCTTTGAGACGTCACAAAGACATGATAAGGCGCTGTATCAAATGTAAGGATTATTATTATAGTCCTTACATTTGATACAATGCTTTTCACATCTTCGAGACGCCTCAGAGGGTTTCACAGGATAGACTGTAAAGTGAATTGACTATATTTGTGGGCGAAACGTAGCAGCCAAATGCACACAGCAGTGTCCCACAAACAGCCGTGGATTGAGTGACCAAATTATTATTTTTTTTCTTGATGGATTATTATCAGGCGTGTGGAGTAAGGAAACTTGCCCAAGGTTTCGCAATGCCGGGAATCGAACCCAGGTCTCTCGCTTGCGAGGTGAGCGCTCTAACCACTGAGCTAAGGGGCTCCATTATTTCCTCCCGAAAGCAATATGCCAACTGCAAAAATGATCATAATTATTATAAATGGAAGGCTTTAACATTCTGTACCGCTATATTGCCTGAAACCTGTAAGAGTCACGCATCATTCAAAGAATTCCTGTTGTGTTTGCAGGCTAGAATCTAAAAATATATAGCGCAGAAGGAGGCCATTCGGTTGATCCAGGCTAGCAACGGGCTCTTAATCTTAATAAATATTATTACTAATAATTCGAAACCCAGCTGGTTGCTATTCGTTTTCGACAATAGGGAGTCTGGGGTGAAGGGAATAGCTTTAGGCCGACCTGTGGTGCCTCCATTAGTTTTTACTTTGAAGATGATCTTATTTGCAAATGGGCCATTTCAAATCGAGATCTTTATTACAGCTGCAGGAAACTGTCAAAGACATGTGTTCAGCAGACGTGAATTCATCACAAGCGAAGTACTTGAATAACCAATTTAAGTAATTATAGAGGCAAACGGAACAGAGACAACAGATGGGAGCCCGCCTAGTCATGCTTTATTTTTGATAACTGGCTAGTAATTGGAGAGGAAAGCTAGAAAGCAGTTTTATACAAATAACATATATCTATATATAATATATATATAACAGGAAAAACAAGCACAGGAACCACGGCTTATCTAAGAGAAAAGTATTTTGTCTGTCAATGATATTGAATCATAATTTTAAATATTAATTATTATGATTATGAATAATAAACAGACTGCTTGCTTCACTCTTGCTCAATTTAATGTCATAGTTATAAGATATAGTTATAATCTAATTATAATGGAATATTTTATGATAATTATTTCCAATAATTAACCCATCACACGTGCAATTTTCACATCTCAAATGTATTTTTGCCGCTAATCTGGACAATGTACGGATTTTAATATATTACATTTGCCTACAAAATATAAAGTCACTACTCTTTACAGTACACGCTGACATGAAAGGTGCCGTGTTAAATGTAAGGATTATTATTTGATTGCAATGACCTGTATTATCATCAAGCGCAATGCTTCTACTCTGCTTCGGTTGACACAGGAATTAATAACAGTTACTAGTTTATTTCAAAGTTAAGCATAAATAATGCAGCGAGCAAGACTATGCTTTCTCTAAGACTTAGACTAATGAACAAGCTATGCAGCTTCAGGACACTATTCTTCAAGGAATTTAATTGCACACAACGTGGAATCTGCCATTCACTCCCTGTGTTACACAATTACCAATTACCAAGGTTAGCAACGGGAACAATTTGAGCTGACAAGAAGGAAAAGTTGTGTTTCGGTGATGGATATTAAAGCTTTATTATAAATATGCAACCGAGACACCTCAAAATATTATTCGGGTCACAGTCCTGCATACGTATCCTGTTACCAATATCGTCAGCGTTCGCCAAAGGACTTTTACTCGGGCAGTAATCATAATCCTTGCATTTGATAGGGCGCCTTATCACGTCTTCGCGACATCTCAAAGCTCTTCATAGGATAGACTGTAAAGTGAATTGACTATATACTTTCTGGGTGAAACGCGGCAGCCAATTGCGCACAGCAGAGTCCCCACAAACAGCCGTGGATTGAGTGACCAAATTATTATTTATTTGCTTGGAGGGATTATTACACCCGGAAAAGTGATCCACCAATCGACTAACGACCCGGTTCCTACTTACTGTTGGGTAAACAGAGGAGTCTGGAGCAGGAAAACTTGCCTCACATCTTGCCCTGCCGGGAATTGAACCTGGGGCTTCTCGCTTGCGAAGCAAATGCTCTAACCACTGAGCTACAGGATTCCAGCAGTGAATATGTTTGTAGCATTGTTTCTGTTTGGTTTCGACTTCTTGGGAGTGCAGCTCATATCAATGTCAGGAGAGATACCAGAAGTGTTTCTTCACACAGAGGCTAATCAATGACTGGAAAGGCCAGAATACTGGGCTCATTACTATTTTGGAATATGAAGTGGAAATAAAATGATATGAAAGCGCAGAGACATCATTATTGACTTCAAGGATCTGCAGTGGTTTTATTTTCGTTAAAGCCTGAATGGAAATTCAGAGTGGACGCATTTTATATGTTGTAATTATAATAATAATCCTTGCATTTAATACGGCACCTTTCTCACGTCAGGAGACTGTCTCAAAGTACTTCACAGGATTAACTGTAAAGTGGAGTGACTGCGTTTTTGTAGGTGAAGACGGCAGCCGATTCGTACACAGCAACATCCTACAAACAGCAATGAAGCGAATGACTAAGGGACATTGTTGGCCAGGACATAGGGAGAAGCTCTGATCCCTGTTTAAGTAGTGCCTTAATGACCACCTGAAAAGCCAGATGCTCCTTGTTTTAATTGTTTTAATTGCACCTTCGACAATGCAGCGTTGCATTGCACTGGAGTATTAGCCATCGCAGAACTCCTCCACTATTGCAGTGGATTGGCAACCTTATGCAGTGGCATAAGGTTAGGAAGATGATTACCAGTCTACACAGATGTTTCTACAATGATGATGCCTGTGGCGATGAGGCAAAGAATGAGGCAGTTGATTGAGGAGTAATGAAAGGGAAATCACTTCACATTGTCAGCACCGATTCACAGACAACACTGCCTGGTGAAGACATAGGAAGAAAACAGGCGGCAATGCTAGACATTTGTTATAGTCAGAATCCTGTATTAACTTTGTGCCACAATTGTCATCAATTGAATAACAAAATAGCATCAATAATACCGCAATGGGCCTTTGCAAATGGTTTGCTTCCTTGTCACCTCTGTCATCCGAGCCCACGGAACGTGATCGCACATCTACCGAGTGTTAACTCCAGTAAAACAGGAGGAATCGATGGAAGACAAAAACAGAAGTGGCCGGGAACACTCAGCAGGTCAGGCAGCATCTATGGAGAAAGGAAAGTGAGTCAACGTTTCAGGTCCACGACCCTTCGTCAGAACGTTATTGAGTTTTGCGGATTTGATGGACGGTTTACTTACAATTCTGCATTCTCCGTTTTTTTGCAGTTTGTGTGTGAAAAGAGAAGTCGTCCACAGGGGAAATGATAAGGGAACGGAACTCTCCAGTATTGCCACAAAGTCTCCTTTCAATCAAGTAGTAATAATTAATAATTCCTGCGTCTTATACAGAGCCTTTCACACCGCGAGGACATCTCAAAGAGCTTGACCGGATATATTGGTGTCTTTTCTAGTTGAAAACAGCAGCCAATTTGCGCACAGCAATGTCGGCCAAGATACCAAGATACCAAGATAGGGATGCAGGTGGTCAAAACTGCAATAGCAAACACATAATCACTACAATACAGAGGAGAACAATCTCCTTGATTGATTGACGTCTGCGAAACAATCACTGCGCGGCTATTTAGACATCTCCTTATTTTGCTTTGTTCAATTAGGCCCAAACCCAGTCAATAAATGACTAAACCTTTTGTTTCAACCGCATCAAATGAGATTGGCTGTTGCGTTGAGATACTTCCTCAATAACATTGTCACAAAATCGTTGCTTCTCACAGAGCACTTTTCCAATTATTCTAAATCTATTCTAAATCAAGGAGGAAACTCTCATGCCGGGAGCAAAATCCAGCCCACTTTATTCACCAACATTTTATAGGGTCCCCACCAGCAATATACTTATGAGCACTGTTCATTAGGTGTAGAATGATGGATAACTGGGGGGTAACACTTATCTGTGATTTCATCAAAAAGGATTCTGCTCCTGTCATATTCCATGAATGTAAAGCTTCAGTGGTTTATTCCAGGAATCCAGAGATTTTGAATGTAAAATATGGCTTTGGAACTGCGATTTCCATCTGAAATTCAAAAGGAAATTGGTTCCCACATGAAATAGGGTGTAATATTCAATGATCAATGTTGTAAGTGAAGCAAAGTCACAGTCCCATGACACATGCTGTAGCGAAATCCCATTAGTTTCTGTGGTGGATTTTCTGGCTTCAATTTCATGTGTATCTGCTACTGATGACTTAGGTTTCTATCAACTTCCTCCTATTCCCTTGCCTTGCTGAATCATCATTTGGGGACATATCTACATACCCTGTCAAAAACTTTAACAATTTTGAAAAGCACTATTAGATGTCCATTTAACTAACTGCTTCATCTAATAATAATAGTAACAATCCTTGCATTTGATACAGCGCCTCCTCACGTCTGAGACGTCTCAAAGCGCTTCACAGAATATAGCGTAAAATGAATTTTGTGGCAGCTTAAAAATAGCCCCGACTTTTAAGTTTCTCCACACGACGAGAATCTCTCATCATACATATCGTCTCAGTGAATTTCCCCCTCCCTGTCTCTTCCACCTCTTCCCTTCTACACTGTTCCCGGATGCTCCCTTCGCTCAGCGGAGCACCGACAGCCTGGTTCATTACCCCTCCTGCCCTCCCACCCCCCCAACCACCCACCAATTTCAAGCCGGAACTCTACTCTACCCCTCTCCTCCCACAAGGTACTTCCAGGGTGACAGTCTGGCTCAGTCAGTTGCACTTTTGCCTCTGAGTCAGAAGGTTTTGGGGGAGCCAAACCCAACTTTGGACTCACAGTCGAGGTTGACACTCCAGTGCCGTGTTAGGGAGCATTTCATTGTCAGAGGTGCCATCCCTTAGATGAGGTGTTAAACCAAGGTCCCATCTGCCTGTTTGTGGAGACGTTAAAGATCCCATGAGGCTATTCAAAAAAAGAAGGCAGTTTTTCTCTCTCTCTCTCTCTCTCTCTTGGTGTCCTGGCCTCACTTCATGGCTGCTTGTGTAACATTGCTATGTTCAAATCACTTATACTTTATAGTATAAAGACGTGATAAGGCGCTATATCAAGTGCAAGGATTATTAATATTATTAGTATATCCAGCGAGGTGCTTTGAGACAACTTGACGACGTAATAAGGTGCGATATAAATGTGAGAATCATTATTTATCTCTTGGAATAATTATTATTATCAACAGTAATAATAAGTAGTATTATTATCCGTCTGAAACAGAAGGAGCTGAGCAAAAATGACTGGGTCAAGCACCTATCTCCCAAATTCAATGGCACATAGCAAGACACTGTAAGCTTGACTCTAATTAAGCAGCACAGCAAAAGATTGAGAAATAATCAGAGGAACAAGATAAGCAATTGTATTTTTGTATAAGCAAACAAGATTGCTGCCAGATCACTTACCAGATAGGATGAATCCAGTTGTCTGCATGATTAATTGCTATAATTAGTTTACAAAAGATGAGTCAGCAAGGTTATCTGATTTCCCGATTTACAGTCCAACACGCCAAGGAAGTCAATGGAAGGATATTTATAGGTTTTGCTAACTGGAGAAGCTGAACTTTCTCCAGCAATTATACTGTAGTTTTTAATTCTTTTTCAGTTACCTCTGTGCCAACCCTCAAATTGCCCTTTGCTGTTATGTGGAGACAACGACAACAGCTTGCATGTGGATAGCACCCTTCACGCAGGGTAAAGTCCCAGAGACCAGAACGTTGCAGATTCAAATCACTGCCTTGTATTGTTTCATGTAGGTTCTATCAATCATAATAACAATAATCGTGGCATTTGATATAGTGCCTTATCACGTCTTCGAGACATCTCAATCTCCGGTTATGGTGTGGTGGCCTGGTTCTACTCCACACACCTGTTTATAAGAACATACGAAATCCTAGACGAGAAATAGACCAAGGTCCATCTTGTTCGCCTTCCACCGTCCTGGCGATGGCCTGCGCATATGTCCCAAACTCCCTATGTGCTGTATTCCCTAATATTATTTCCTAAAAGCAAACTATCTAATCTGTGTTTGAAACGATCAACATTTCCTGCTTCAACCCTCTCCCTCGGGAGCCTGTTCCACGGGTTCACTATTCGCCACTCACTGAAATAGCGTTTCCGTAGATTTGTTGTTAATTTATCCCTTTTATTCGCAGGCCGTGTATCCTCTGGTTCTACTATTCTGCACAAGTTGAAACAGCCTGTCGTGATCTGTATTGTTTTGCCCCTTTAGAATCTTAAAACAGCAATCATGTCGCCTCTCAATCTTCTCTTTTCAGTGTGAACACGCCCGATTTAGTTAGCAGTAACTAGCAGTAAGTAAAACCCGCTTATTGGTCAATTGGAGGATCACTTTTCTGTGGCTAATAATCCCTCCAAAAAAAATTAAATAAATAATAAGAACTTGGTCACTTAATCCACCACCGTTTGTGGGACACTGCTGTGCACAATTGGCTGCTGCGTTTCGCCCACAGAATACACAGTCAATTCATTTTACAATATATTCTGTGACGCTGTCATATTTTATAGTATAGGTCTCAACGACATGATAAGATGCTATATCAAATGCAAGGTTTATTATTATTATTGATAGAACCATAGAAATATACAGCACAAATGAAAGCCATTTGGCCCATTGTTTCGCCAATGAAATATACAGCCAATTCACTTTACATTGTATTCTGTGAAGTGCTTTGAGACGTCTCAGAGACGTGATGAGGTGCCACATCAAACCACGGATTATTATTATTATTATTATCATTATATCTGTACTGGCTCTTTTAAAGAGTAATGCTTAGTCTTATTTACCTACTCTTGCCCCATATTCCTGCAGTACACTCCCTGTAGATATTCCCTTTGGTGTCCTCACTCCCCAATCTTCTAACGACATCCCATTAGAAATCACTGCCATTAGCAATAGATAATGATAATATTTTATGATGCATTTTACCTGCATTGCTCCATTTACACCCCCATTGACTGCTAAATGACTAATAATAGTTATCTTGCTGCTCATTTGCAATTGTTATACAGTCCCCTCCAACAATTTTGCACAACACAGATAAAAAAAAACCTGCGGAAGTCAAACAGAGCTAGATAATGCTGTCCCGTTATTCCTCTTAATTGCTCTTGCCTCTTCTATTACATTCGGCTTTTAGTTTCCACAGACGCTATTAAATAATAAATCATTGTCGTTTTCAGGTCAGAATTAGACTCTTGAGTCCCGGCTTTGGAGACTTAAAGTCTGTCCTTCTGCGGTTAGATACACTACTCTCTGCTTACCGTTCCGATACTCAGCGACTCACTGTACTTTGTATGATTAAAATGTTCTAAAACGCGTGCACACAATGAACACCGTGAATTGGCTGCTGGTTAATTAACTTGTTACAAATGTAAAGGTTCAATGTGGTTGCTGTCTGATTGCGGAGGGTTTTTTCTTTTAATTAAGAAATTACCGAGCATTTGCAATTATAAATCAAAGGAGTCTTGTGTTCTACGTAAGCAATACTGCGCAGGACTGGCAGTATTTCACATCGTAAACTCAGTTCCTTTATTAAATTTGATGGATTATTGCAAATAGGCACTTTTTGTTTGGATGAAATTAACTCTGTGAGTGCTGGGGCTTGTTGCGCTTGTTAATATTATTACTATTAATGCAGAAAGTAATAGCCATGTATTTAAACCAGGCACGGCACCGAATAGATTATAATTCAGAATTGCAACGTGGGGTTTGAACCCTCAACCTTCTGACCCGTTTGCCTGTTCAGCTGTTCATTTCATGGCTCGCTCACAAAATACATAGTCACTTCACTTTACAATAAATCCTGCAAAGAGCTTTGAGCCATCCCTCTGATGTGAAAGGTGCTACATCAAACGTAAGGATTATCATCATTATCTGTGAGGTACAGTTACAAATGTGCTCACTTCTTAGTCTGTCCTGAAGCTTGATGTTTTAATGAACCCGACTGACACGTGGATGATATCAATCAATTAAAAAAGTTCCTGGATGCTCCGAGCAAATGAACCAAAAGTCCTTATGAATAATTTCGATAATAGACTTTTTTGTCTTTTTTGAAAATAATTCAAGCTAAAATTTCCACTCAATAAATTTCCCAAAGTCACGAAAGGTTAAGCAAAATTATCATTTCAAAACGAGGTGAATATATTCTCGATATTAAAACTTGTAAATTTTTTATAATGTACTTCAACATTACAATTTAAGAGGAATTAGACTGAAATCCGGTACTGAGACAATAGCAGGAATAATTATGTTTGGATAAGAGTTTCTCAGTTTCAGCCTGAAATAAATGCCTCCTTGGGACAGGTTATATATGAACATAGCCGAGTGCAATAAGCGCTTACTTTTTTTTAAAAAGAAATTGCGACATTTAACATTCCTGGTAAAGATTTACTGCAGCTGACGTTCCAATATGGTGGATTCATGTCCAACTTTGAACTCACAGTCTAGGTTGCACTCCGAGGCAGTATTAGGGAGTACTGCATTGTCGGAGGTGGCGTCTTTCGGATGAGGCGTTAAATCAATGGGAAGTGGACATTAAAGATCCCAAGGCACAACTCGACAAGCGAAGGGAATCTTTCCCAGTGCCCCGTGCCAACAATCCCCACCCATCTCCCAGAAAAAAAATCGCTCGCTCATTTCATGGCTGTTTGTGAGCTGTTGCTGTGTGCAAATGTGTTCCCTCACAAAACACACTTTATCGTAAAGATTGCCGTGAAGCGCTTTGGGATGTCTCGACGATGTAATAAGGCGCTCCATCAAATACAAAGATTATTATTAACTTTACTATATTATCTGTCTGTAATGCAGTGAAGCTTGATACATGTTGATTTACAAAATTCTTCCTATCTGATGTAGTTTCGCTTCTCGTCCTCATTTGCATCTGCTGGTCTCACGTTTCCGTGAAAATAAATAAGTCTGTCGAGTGACCTTTAATTAACAATAACTCGCAGATGCCATTAAAATAACATATTAAAAAAAGTAATTGAACACTGAATTCAGGACTCGAGTGACATCAGTGGCTTGTAAAGGTCAGACTCCACGGTGAGATCTACTGAACAGATGAGGCGAGAAACATCTAATAGGGGACTTGACCCCGATTTTAGAAACTTGTCAATTGTAATAGTTCACTTTTTCGTTCTGTTCTGGCACAAACCAATGGAAACTTAACTCCATCAATCATACAGTATATGCACAGTATATAGTTTGGGGACACAACAAGTCAAACGATAGCCAGGATGGTGGAAGGTGAACTAGATAATAATAATAATGATAAAAAATAATAATGGACTTCTTTCTTTCTCTTCTTTCGCCAGCAAATTCTTATGTTCTTAATCATTTTAAGGATGATGATTATTATCAGCCCAGATTCCTTTTCTGGAAGACGGAACAGCAACACCCACCTGTATTCATATAGCTCCCTCCACACAGGGTAGTGTTTCCCAGCACTTACTGCCATGGATATAATGCTGCCAAGTCTTCAGAAATCTACCTGTTTCCTTCCCCCACTCACTTGGTGTTGAACCCCTCTTTGGAACACCTCTCTGAGATGCTAACTATGTGAAGGGGGCCATATAAATGCATGTTGTTGCTGTTGTTGTCGTGTATAAATCAGCCAGCAATAATGTATTCTTTCACTTTGTAGGAACTGATTGTTTTTTTCTAAATGCAATTGGTTTCTGTGAATGATCAATTCATTTCACTAACAATAGACAGTTAGCAAGGATCTTTTTGGATGAGATGTTAAACCAAGGTCCCTTCTGGCTCTTTAAGTGGAGGTTAAAGATTCCACCGTACTGCTCAAAAAGCGGAAGGGATTTCTCTCGGGTTGACCTGGCTGACATTCCCCCAAATAAAATTGGTCAATCACTTGAGATCTCTTCCTGACGTGACAGGAATGTGACTGTGCGAAACGCGAGGATTATTTATGATTATAGCAGTTTAAACCAGAGTGAAAGGGTCTCCTTTAAACCAGGTACGAGGCAACAAGTGTATGCTTACCCCCAAAAAGATTATTCCTAAATTAAACCCAGTTGTATCTGTTCCTGTGTCTCAAAAAAAATGTTCCTAATAAGGCGGATTAATGTTTATTCCAAATCCATCAAAGTTTGATTTTGAGTCTATTGTCTCCATCTGTTGCACAGGAATAAAAGCGGTGCACATGATTTCACCGGCATTGCAATGAGCCACACAACGTTCCTGAGAGGACAATGTGGTCTGAAACTGGCACGAGAATCATACTGAAATAATTAATGTGGATCACTTGGTAATGAGTGGGGCAATCATCGTTTCAACTGCACATGGGATGTAAGCAGCAGCATTGGGTCAGGAATGGGGAGCCCATTTGCAGTTCATTTCACTTGTAACATCAGTAAAACTCCAGGGGTTTGAGGAAAGGGCAGTTGAATGGGACTAAAAGGATTGCTCTTTAAAGGGAGGTGACACGAAAGACCAAATGGCCTTCTTCTGTGCTGCACATTTCTATGATTCTACATCAGACTTGGAAACGAGGGAAAATTATGGTCTCTTACCAGTGAGGAATTATCGCTTAGACTCATTTAATACATCATGTGAATTAAATAGCAATTTAGTGAAGAATTCAATGGGGACATTTAAAAGAGAAAGAGTTGGACTTGAATGTTTTTTTCAGATCCAAGACATTTCTATGTCTATGTTCCTAAGTTTAAGGATAGAAGCATCATTTCTCAATTGGCCACACTGTAAGAGACCTTGGTTTTCCCTTGTGTCTATCCAAGTTACTTGCACCGTTGAAGCTCCCACCATTTCAAGCAGTCTTGTTTAAGTAGTGAGGACATGTGGACGGCTGATGTAGGTTATGGAAACGGTGTGCTAGGTTAGTAGGATATGCTTCTTTAAGTTTAAGAGAAAGACAGGAGTTATCAGGAATTGTTCAATGCTAATGTCATTGACAGTCTGGCAGGAGTGCGATATCATGGGACATAGTGCTTCCAATAGATTTGTTACAACTGTCAATCCGCTGAAAACATTCGAGCATCAAGAGTGTAAATGGAGCTATTTGCCCTAATAATGTCTTGTTCAAGGCCATTAAGGCGACTACAATCCCAATTTCTACAGCCAAGAAGAGACAAGTGATCAAGGGTGCTGGGAGCTTCAGATCCAAACTGGCTTCACCGAGCTTATCCGTGTAGATTTCGTGAACAGCAACATTGCTGTCCGCAGTACTTGCAACTATCCCATATTGTGCTTGAAATGGACGGTGTAAGACTCTGCAACCTACTGTTCAGCAAGGGATAATGTGCATTTGGTGAGAGATTTTCCTCCTTTGTAAATCCTTTAACCAGTTCTCAATCTGTTGGCCGGTCTGCTCTCTTCCTTTGAAATTGACTTCGCAAATCCACTTGGAAAAAAAGCAGCCATTGTTTGAGGGTGAAATACGTTCAGATAAGGTACTTTTCCATTCCTGCGTTAATAGAGTTGGGCCTGTTCAGAGTTCTGATTACTCTGTATCCTGTTGGTGTCACTCGTGTAGCTTTGTGCATCTTCCCACCTTTGTTCTGTAGTCTACAGTATATTCTTACCAGAACTAAATCATGCTGTCGACGATAATAATATGACAAGCGTTTGACTGCTAGGATCCACGTGGCTATTGCACAAATGCTGAAAGCTAGGGCAGTATGCTACACGCATCATCTTTTTAAGATAATAATAATAAATGATAGATAATAGCTCTCGTATTTGATATAATGCCTTTCATATCGGGAAGACGTCTCAAGGGAAATCATAGGATTTACTATAAAATTTAGTACTTTGCAGGTGAACTCAGCAGCCAATTTGCGCACGGTAGCGTCCCACAAAAACTGCCAGGAGATATTTAACCCCCAACCTGGACAAACAGGCGTGACCTCCGTTTGACATCTCATCCAAAGGACGGCATATCGGACAATGCAGTGGAGTGTCAGCATGGACTATATGGGTTACATGTCCCGACGTTCAGTTTGAACCCACAACCTTGTGACTGAGAAGCGAGTGTGCTATCAACTGAGCCAGGCTGATATGTCTCGGTATGTGAGTGGATAAGCAGAAGGTAGATTTGCCACAGTCAGGAAGCAAAATTAGCCTCTGTATCCTACCATACTTTCATTGGCTCTTACATCTTTTAAGGCTTGGCTTAAGCTTGCTCTGATTTACAAAGCTCTAAGGCTAAGAACATGATACAGAAAGAAATGCTTGGCGTGCCTTGAATATTATTCCAAATAACAACCCGAATCCTCAGTGGAAGATCAGACTTAGCATCTTATGAATTCAACATCCAGACTGAGCCAGAGAGGAAGGAACGATTGGAAAAAGGATGAGTGCTGTGGATGTGGGATTGGTGGGGATATCAGTTTGCTCATTTTAACACATCACCATTTGTAAGATGATCACTGGACTCTGGGAACGAAGCAAGATCCGATGGAAAAGGGAACAGATGTTAAAATGCAAGCCTTTGATTCAACAAAAAAGAACGTTCCCATGAGGAATAAGTAAAACAGAGGCCCTGAACTATCTCACGGCCGTAAGATGCTACCATTGTGCAGAGTTCTGAAAAATCTCCTTAAATTCAGTCTTAATTTGAAAGCCATGTTTTCTTGTTGCAAAAATGTTCGTCTATTTTTAGGGCCTAAATTGTGAATTGAAGTTCAGCCAACGACACAAGATTAAATCGTTTTAGTGGTTTTAGGATTAAGACCGCGAGGAAATCCAGATCTCAGCTTCTCCCTTTTAAATCCTGATTTAATTACAGCACAAGATTGGTCTGGATGAAGAGATCCTTCGTTCCATCCAATTTCATTCTTTCAGAATGTCCATCCTACAGTCCCCCCATCAAGACAGTCTAGAAGCAACATTACCAATCCTTGGAGGCAACACAAAAGTTTGAAAGCCCCCGTTACATACTCCCCCACCACACACAAACACACAGATTGACACAGAAACACACACAAAGACTTGCACGATAACAGCCAAGCTGTGCAACTTAAACGAATAAATAGTGTTGACAATTAGAACAATATTTTCTGAAAAACCTTCAGTGGGAATAGATTATAAATTGGAAATGGGGCCAATGTTAATGGCCTGACTGCTTCAGTTACTAATCAGCCTGCAAAACCTTGCCTTGTCTTTAACAAGGCACAAAATGTGTCTTCAGCGCTCAACTGTACTCCGTGATCTTTCAAGATGTTTTTTAGAGCAAAATAATGAGCGAAGATCACTCATTAAGTTTTTTTTAAGGTCAGATTGTAGAAACGGCTCTTTCTATTCCTCCCCCATATCTCCCATCACCACCAAGTCTTGAGGTGCCATATTATCCATTGAAATATTTTTCTTCTCTTATGAAGTTTACAACAGGATTGCAGTTGCCGATTTTAAGTTCGAAGTTAATTCTTGGAGACAAACAACATGTGAACCTTCGGGTCATGTCTGAGGTCAGTCTCAAAAATCATTATTACAAGAGACATGAGACTAAGGCCTCTAAATGTTCTCCTACATGAATTACATTCTGCTGAACGTACCATCTCTATTGCTGCCCTCCGTCACCCAAAGAGCATAAAATTCTTCTTTAATAATAAATAATAATCCTTGCATTTGATATGTAGTGCCTTATCACGTCATTGAGATGTCTCAGAGTGCTTTAGTTGAAAACTGTTTTCAAAAAAGTAAAGCAGAGATAATTTAAAGCAGGTATTCAAGATTATTGTCGCTATTTTATTCTTTTTTTAAAATAAGTGGTCTCCTCAGAGCTGACCTGGCTCCAAGGCGATGTACCTTGACAACGGGATGTCGGAAATGAGTCAACCTTCTTTGATGGTCTCTCTCGGTAGTCCAGTTCCTGAACCAGGCGGGTCCGCAGTATTCCAGAGCACGGCTGATGGAGCCCTGTAGCTCGGTGGTTAGAGCACTCGCCTCGCTAGCGAGAGACCTGGGTTCGATTCCCAGCAGGGCGAAACCTTGGGCAAGTTTCCTTACTCCACACGCCTGATAATAATCCCTCAAGAAAACCCGTGTAGAGGGCGCCATATAAATGCAAGTTGTTGTTGTTGTACAAAGACTGAGTGCGGTTCTACTTAGACGTCCAAAATGAACATCAAAGTGAAATAATTTTCTCGACAAAGTGAAGAAACAAAGGGAAATTGCTGAAAAGAAGCTCAGGTCCTTTTAAGGCTCCGCGACAAACAGTGCTAGGCTTCCCGAGCAAGGAGTTCATTGCTCCTGTTGCACATCAAATAGGTTTTTTTTGTTCTATTCACGGCTCACTTTCCATCTCATACATAGACATGAGACTTCAAAGGCTGAGGCCCTTTTGTTGTCCCGTACTTTCATTTTACATAACTTTTCTTAAAACAAAACTTGAAATAACCTAATTTTACAATCGGACACAACTTACATCCTGCTCTCTGTACACAGTGACGTTTTTGCTGCATTGGTCCCCGTTGCTCCAAGAGACATCCTCTCTCCCAAGTTAATGTGCGATGGAGAGACAAGACAGACAGTTCAACACAGAAGGAGGCCATTTGGTCTATCACAGCCTGTTCTTTGCCAGCTCCCCTCTGGAGCTATCATCTCTAATCCCATTTCCCGCTCTTTTCCCCCCATACTCCTTGACCTCTTTAATCTTAATGTGTTGATGTCATTCCCCTTTGAAGGTTGGAATTGACTTCGCTCCTGCTATTCCACATCTTTAAAATACGGTGCGAAAATAAGTCTAATAACCTCAACCTTTCAAGCCTCTGAGCAACAAACTGCTGGAGATTTTGTCGCTTGTACCTGATTCTCCCACCAACGTTCAACCTTTCACCATGTTGAGCGGTTTCACATTTTTTTCCCCTCAACCTTTTTCCTTCAATCTTTTTTCCAGTCATTCACCATAAATGTCTCCGAGACACTACCTCGCATGAAGGGCGCTATATAAATTCAAGTTGTTGCTGTTGTTCGTGTTGTTGTAATCAGATCCTTTCATCCCTGATATCACCCTACAATTATAATGATCCTTACATTTGATATGGAGCATCAGCATGGAGCCAAACCCATCTCTAAAGTACTTCACAGGATTTTACTGTAAAGTACAAACCCGGCAGCCAGTTTATACACAGCGACTTCCCACAAACAGGCGTGAAGCGATTAATCAGAGTTATCTGGCGGGGTGTGGTGTGGTGGGGGGAGGTGGGAGGATTGTTGGTGAGAATACCAGGAGAAACTCCCTTTTTTAAGTAGAGGCATGGCATCTTCAACATCCACCTAAACAGGGACTTCAGTTTACATGTCTCCTTTGAAGGATGGTACTTCCAACAGCGCAGTCAGTGAACCAACGCCGTGCCCTCTCCATGGCTCCGAAGACTATCCTGACAATCATGTGGTAGATCAATACTCGCGGCAAACTGTTACCACATGATAAGTAGCTATAAATCGGAGCCATCAGCTCACATTGTACTGGAGAACCAGAGCCCAGCTGCTGATAAGATTATCTTACTAGTTATTAATGTAAATACCTATCACATGTGAAAAAAAATCTTTGGTAATTATACGATATCGATTCGCTGGGACAAGACGGAGATACTCCCACTGGGAAAATTCAGACGATAAAATGAATAACAAAAATAACCTTTGCATTCGATCCAGCGCCTCTCACGTCGGCAGGATTCCTCCAAGTGCTTTGCAAGATGTCCCGTAAGTTAAGCTGAGTGTTTGCGAGTGTTTATATTGCAGGTGAATGTGGCAGCCAATTTGCACTCATCGATGACCCACAAACAGCCAGTTAAAAGGAACTGTTGCACGCACAATTACACAGTCAAGGCTCGAGGATGCTATTCACTGCACAGAGGCGTCCCAATTCACTTTAGAATGTTAACGCGAGCTGTGCTCTGCTCTCCGGGCACTGAGCAAAATATAACCTTCTGACTGTTAAGGTCAAAGATTATGTACTTTAATAATTCATAAGCGTTTGACAGATCTCACAAGCTCCATTCAATCTTCCCGGAGAAGCACGTTGCTCTTTGCGAAGGGGGATGATTAGCGTTGTCGATTTCCTTTATCATTTTCTTTATCGTTTTTCACCCTTACTGAATGTAAACACTACAAACAAACAGAGGTCACAGAAGGTAAGAGTTGATGTTTCCTGTGTGTGTATATATATATATTTATTTATATATATGGTGCGTGTGTATGGCTGACCAAATAATTATCACAGGGCTATCAGTATTACAATAACAAGTGGAGTCTTGTAGCTAAGTGGTTACAGCAAATGAGAGGACCTAAGTTCCTTTCCTGGGCAGCGCGAAATGTTGGGATAATTTCCTTACTCCACACACCTCTGTTTCTGTTTTGATTGTTAGTAGATTGGCGGAGTGCTTTTCTGTGGGTAATAGTCCCTTGAAAATAAAAATACATTTTAAAAAATAATAATAATTTGTTCACTTCAATCCACGGCTGTTTGTGGGGACGCTGCTGTGCGCAATTGGCTGCCGCGTTCGCCCACAAATATACAGTCAATTCACTTTGCAGTATGTTCTGTGAAGCGCTTTGGGACGTCCTCCCGACGTGAAAAGCGCTATATCAAATGCAAGGATTATTATTATTATTATTATTAAGCTGTGTCTCTGTTCAAAAAGAAAAGGGTGTTTGCCTTCTGACGTCTTAGCTAGCAATCCCCTTGATAAAACTGGTCGCTCACTTCACGGCTGTTTGCGAGGCTGTTGCTGTGCGCAAATGGGCTGCTGTGATCGCCTCTTTAACACACAGTCACTACACATAAAATAAATCCTGCAAAAATTGTTGAGACGTCCTCCCGACGTGAAAGGCGCTAAGTGAAATGCAAGGATTATTACAGTTACGTCATTATTATTACATTTCAACTTACATGGTTAAGGCTGGCTGTTCGACTCAGCAATGCATCCCCCGCGGCCAATGGCTTTCCTGACACTTTGAAGCATCCAACGTAACAGTAAACCATTTCTGGATGCTGTTGCACATGCTTCCCGATGACAAGCAGGTCACCGTGTTATCCAGATGGGTGGGTAAGCCAGTAACAGAGAAAATTCGCTTCAGATTTCCTGGCAACGTGTCCACCTGTTTGTGGCTTTGCTGCCACATGTTCTAGTTTTGGAAATGTAAATTTAAAAAGTGAATGAGTTGAGAAAGGATTCAAAGTGTCATTCCTACATGAATTATGCGTTGTTCTTCCCAGTGACTGCGCTTGGTGGGCTCACCTTTCTTTACCCACAAAAAGGTTTTGATAGAATTTTTATGAAGATGCAGTTGACAAATATACGCGTGTATAAACATGCTTTGAGATACCTCAGCTTGGATGTACGAGCACTCGGGGCTCTGAGTTAGAAGCCCATGTCGGGTCTTTGAACTCGCACAATCTAGGGATGAGACATTAAACCGAGGTCCAGTCTGTGGATGTTAAAGACTTTATGGTACTGTGTGAAAAGAGAAGGCAGTTTCTCCCCACTGTTGGCCAAAAGTTCCCATCATATAAAATTGCTCACTCACTTGGTGGCTGTTTGTGGGACATTGCTGTGCACAAATTAGCTGCTGCGTTCGCATAAAATACACAGTCGCTACACTTTACAGTAAATTCCTGTGAAGCATTTCGAGATGTGTCGACGACGTGATAAGGCGTTATATCAAATGATTTATTATTTTAAGGGGGTAGAGGAGTGGAACTGTGTGCTAGCTCTTGCAGGGAGTCAGTACTATGATTGTACGAAGTAGTCCCTATCCATATACCCACACATCCAAACAATAAGTAGAGTATAAGAAAGTAAATGATCGGACTGGGTTGGTGGATCACGCACGTTGAACTGTGTGACACAGTTAAATACTAAATCCACCCATTGATTTCGACCTCTGGCTGACTTTTCCTTAAGTTACTAGGATTTGTTGAGAACAAAAAAAAAGCAGTGTTCGATATGTCAACAAATCAATTCCACTGACAGAAATGGAAAGAAGCAGGAATACTACAAGGACATCTCATGGCTTCAATCACTTGGCTTGTCAATTACATTGAATGCACGTACCATTGCGAACCTCCGGGACGGCTCTATTTAAATGAGAATTTGAATCACAATGTTTACCTTGCAGTAAATAGGAACCCGGTTGTTAGTCGGTTGGCAGATCGCTATTCCGGGGGTAATAATCCCTTCAAAACAGTTAAAAAAGGAAAAAAAAACAATTAAGAAAGGGAAAAAAATGATAATAATTTGGTCAGTCAACCCACGACTGTTTGAGGGACACTGCTGTGAGCAATTGTCTTGCCACACTTCACCCGCAGGATCGACTAACAACTGGTTTCCCACTTAATGCTGGGTAAACAGGGGCATGTGGAGTAAGGAAATTTTCCCAACATTTTGCCCGACCCGATAATCAAACCTGGGTCCTCTCTCTTGCGAGGCGAGTGCTCTAACCACTACGCTACAGGACTCCAGTCTTGTGACTCACAAGTTGCCTTATTGAAAACACTCGGTTTCTAAGCCACGTTAAAACCACATATTATTTCCCTTTCGACAGCCATCTGCAAGCTGCTTTGAAGAAGAAATTTCCTTTTTATTTATGCGCTGAGCTGACAAACAGGAGCTCCAGCCAAGGAACCCGTCAGGCACGCAGCAAGCGAGCGAGAGAGCGAGCGTGTGTTATTTGTAGCGCTAATTGCGTGTGTGTGTGTATGTGTGTGTGTGTGTGCGCACGCAGAATCAGCTGGGTACAAAGAGCAGACACTATTAAGCACGGAAATATCCGTGGGAGGCGAGAACTCGAGCGCATGGACACCCACTTTCAGCCAGAATTAATGCAAAAGAAAAGCTCAGTGGTGGGCCGTGCTCGGCTTGTTAAAATAATTGTACAGACATACAAATGTTACGTTTTCCATGGTTATTTGTGACAAATAAAACGCGGGGGTCACTTAAACACGGCGCTGAGTTTACACAGGAGCTGACAGCAACAGCTGTGTAAGTGGTAACAGTGTGGTTTCTAATTAACGGAGGCTGCCTCACGCTCGCAGCTCTGATCACAGAGCGGATGCAAAATAAGACTGGCTTCGGTGAGTTAATTAGTGGGCCGTCAAAGCTCAGCATGCTGTGTAATTATACAACTGCCTGCAAAGTGCACAGCGGGAGCACATTAAATGCCCCATTTATACTGCAGTGCTTCGAAGTCCGTCCATTTCTTCTTCCTCCCCATCCCCTCCCAATCTGATCCCATAGAAAATGTTGAATAATAATAATAATAATAATAATAACAGTTGCAATTGCTATAGAGCCTTATCGCATCTTCGAGATGTTCCAAAGCACTTCACAGAATATACAGGACTTTGTGAACATGCTATTCTCTTCCATTGAGCCCTTGGATGGGTTGAATCGTACTAATTCCATAACAAGAGGGAACATTGAAACCCCATCACTCCCCATGACTTACACCCACCGATCAAGTGGCCAAGTGCACCTCCTAAAGAGCCATATTTTCCAGCAGAAGCTTCCTCCCAGAAAAGCGATCCACCAATCAACCAAGAACCGGGTTCCTACTTACTCCTAGATAAACACAGGCCTGGGGAGCAAGGAAGCTTGCTTAACGTTTCTCCGTGCCCGGGAATCAAATCCAGGTCCTCTCGCTTGTGTGGCGAGTGCTCTAACCACTGAGCTACAGGGACTCCAATAATGAAATATTATTTGATGACGTTCTGGTTTGTGGTTATGGATCCTTTAACTGTTGCTTGAAGGGATCCCAAGGAATTGATATTGCTCTGTGCCCTCTACTTCCCAGTGCAAAGCAAAGGAACCCAAATTGAAAGAAAGCAGATGGCACAGTTTATGTGACACGCAATCTCGCTGAGTTATGAGCTTTACATAAAGCGTGAGGCAGAAATACTGCCCACTGCTCCCCACGCTCGAGCCCTGTTTTCCTCCTCACATACTACAGGCCAGTGTTCTGCACCACGCACATAAAACCAATCGTCCGATTTTCAATCGATTTGAAACATCTGTCTTCCATTCAGTTTCCAGATGTGTGGCAGCCAGGCAGGAAACGGCTTCTCTCACAGTACAGTCAGTACAAGTGAGGCATCTATTGGATGTTGTTGGAGTCCTGTAGCTCAATGGTTAGAGCACTTGCCTCGCAAGTGAGAAGACCTGGGTTTGATTCCCAGGCACGGTGAAATGTTGGGCAAGTTTCCTTACTCCACACACACGCCTCTGATGGCCCAGCAGTAAGTAGGAATCTGGTTGTTGCTCAATTGGTGGATCGCCTTTCCGGAATAATAAGAAATTGTTCACTCATTCCACGACTGTTTGTGGGGCGCTGCCGTGCGGAATTGGCTGCTGCGTTTCGCCCACAAAATATACAGTCAATTCACTTTACAGTATATTCTGTTAAGCGCTTTGAAATGTCTCGAAGATGAGATGAGGCGCTGTATCAAATGCAAGGATTATTATTATTAATTAAAAATTATTATTATTGCCCCCTCAAGTCTCAAACCTTTGTACACGCGAGAGCAACGCCACTAGGAAATGTAAATAAAAGTAGTAATAAGAGAGTCATTGAATTTGATACACACCTCCTCACCTGGGTTGAGGGAGAAACATCTCAAAGAGCCTTCATAGGACATGCTGTCCTAAGCGGAGTAACTACATTTTGCTCTGTGTTAAGTGCCCTGTGAGATTGATGCTGTATAAATACAAGGTGGTGGCGGTGGTGTTTTAGAGGCGAACTCAGCGCCAATTTGTGCACAACTTCTTACTCTTGTTTTTGCCTCCACTTTTCCAGGATCTAGTGGGTTGAATCACAGTGCAAACACAAGCAACAAAGAACTAATGGCAATAATTTGATCAAAGACTTGCCTTTATGTCGGATTTAACACAGCAGAGTCCTCTTTACTGCTCTCAGTTGTGCTGAGTCCTATAATACTTTCACACCTCATTGTTCATTGTTGTCTAGTTGTACAATCAGGTGCTTTGCAGAGCTCACACCATCACAGTTAATGTGGCTGACAATGCATTTCTCTAGCGCCTAATGTCAATACACTCTGGTGAGTTGAGCAGAAGTGTTTCGCTTGCCTGGCTTGGTTGGTAGCTCTCTCGCCTCTGAATCAGAAGGTCGTTCGTTCTAAGCTACACATTAGGACTTTGAACTCACAGTCTAGGCTGACTTTCCGATGCGATCTTGGGGAAGTGCTGCATCGTCGGAGGTGCAGAGCTTTGGATGAGATGTTAAACAGAGATCCCGTCTGCCCATTCAGTCAAACCATTCAATAAATAAAGACGTTGACTGATTGATTTCTCAACAATATGTTCACCAGAGCACCAGAACAAAATACAATCAATCCACTGTACAGTACATCCTCTGAAGCACTTTGAGGTGTCTCAACAATGTGATAAGGCGTTCGGTCTCTCCCCCAATCCCTCCGCCTTGTCTCCTCTTTCCCTTCGTTCAAGTCCCGCCTGAAACCTTTCCTCTTCGACCGTGCTTACGGCCACATCCCCCCCTCTCACCGGCTCGGAGTCAGGCTCCTGTTAAGCGCTCTGAGACACTACCCTGCATGGAGGGCACTATATAAGTGCAAGTTGTTGTTGTTGCTGCTATCAACTGCAAGAATTATTATCAGAGGTCACAGTTTGCACCCACTATCATTAGACTGTTCCAGGGGGGCTCTATATGCCATGGAGCCCGTGGGCTAAGATGTCACATACATAGCAGCCTTTGTTTCGAGACGGGATGGGATGGTGGGAGATGTTTAAGTTTGAAGCGACCCCGTAGATATAAACCCAGCCGGCAATTAGCTCTGTTGCCCACTTCCCTGAGCCTTAGTGAACTGTCATGTGTACATGATCATTTCAAACCCATTAGGCTTTTCCCGGCTGGTACAGCAGTGTCCCACACACACAGAGCAATCAAACATCCTTTTATCCGAAGGTACAGAAAGTACAGAAATCCACAGCACTCGGTTATGATTCTCACACTAGCCATTACGGTCTGAACAACCTGCTAGGTATTTTCTCTCGGAGATCTCGGACCGCAGCACGTTTGTCAAAACAATTCACACCCGAATGCCAGATGTCTCAATTAGATCATTCTTGGCCGCTTCAGAAGGAATTTTGATTGTTCTGTATATAAATGTGGGACCGTGCAGGAAAAGCCGGACACATTTTTTTCAGTGCATTGCTTTCCTTCCTAATGTCGCCATTTCCCATAGAGAAAGCAGATGTGGATAATGATACAGACCTCGGTCTGTCTCCCTCATGATTTACTTCGAGTCAAAGACGTGAAATGTCAGGGAGTAATTGACATGGGGTTGTATTTGCATAGCAGCGCCTAGCGAGCTGCTACAGGGCAAAATCAAGGGGCAGAAGCAGTCAAAATACAATGAAACTGTTGTACAAAAACAAAATAAATCAGCTTTTATGGCGCTAGGCTATTTGAAATGTTTTTCTTGTTTCACAAAGCACTGTATTAGAATAATCAGAAAGCCTTGCTATTGATGCTTTCCCCGTCGAGACGTCTCAAAGCGCTTCACAGTTTACCAAGAAGTAAGCCCATCCCAGTGTAGAGACTGGGCATTTGTAGGCAAAAACGTGGCAGCCAATTCACGCACAGCAAATGCCAACTAACATCAAATCATGGGCGTCAAAGCAAATCTCGGTGTTAGAATTTTTTTGCAAAGGATCAGGTTAAAAATCCAGGTATCAGGAAAGGGCGGGTAAGGCGGGGACACTCGACTCATCCCGAAAGGGAAAGCAGCTTGATGCTGTGCTGGGAGGACGGTAGCTGGGTGTTCTGAAGGCATGAGGTTCAAGGGCCTTTTTCATCTCAACCCATCCTGTGCGATCTTGTGAAGCCATGGCTTCCGCTGTTCCAGAGGGTGGGGGCAGAAAGGCTGAAGGCCCGACCACCGATGGTGGGGCAGACAATACCAGCCATAGGGCCTTCAGCCTTTCACTGAGAAAGGCTCGTTCACTCTTGCTGTGTGTACAAATTGTCTGCCCTGTTTGCCTACATAAACACACAGCCACTACACTTCACAGTAAATCACTTCACAGAAGGCCTTTGAGACACACTCCAAATACAGAAAATCAGACGTCAACATGTTCAATAGTTCAATATGTTATCCATTTTTCTTTAAGATCATGCCCCGCCAGCATGATTCAGACTGTTACTTGAAGTGTGTCGACATATGTTATCTTAGCTCCAAACTGTTTATGCAGATGATGGCGAATGTGACAGTTTTCAAATCGGTTCTCGGCGAGTGGTAAAACTGTGTTGAAGTATGGTGAGCGGATTCAGCGCTGAAGCTTAGAAAGCGACAGGGTGGGGGATAGTTGGTCAGATGTCAAAATAGTTTGGGCTATTTCTTAAAGGGACATGTCTAAAGTTTAGAATTTATAAAGCATCAAATGTGCTAAAGCATGCAATTCCTCTTGAACATTAGGACTTCAGTACTGAGATGTTCTGCATCATGAAATACCACATTTATTTTATNAGATACTTATTTACTTATTTACTTATTTACTTATTTACTTATTTACTTATTTACTTATTTACTTATTTACTTATTGAGTGAGTGAGTGAGTGAGTGAGTGAGTGAGTGAGTGAGTGAGTGAGTGAGTGAGTTAGTTAGTTAGTTAGTACCAAACAAAACTCTTCAAGTTGAGCCACAGCAGACTGCGAATCATCGGATCTTCAATAGAGAAATCCTGAAAACTGTTACTTCTATCAGAAACATCTTTGGAGCGAACTATTATTTCCTTCTCTTTTTTGAATGGTTCCACAGGATTTTTAACGTCCACTCGAGCAGGCAGACGGGAGCTCAGGTGACCTCTGACAATGTGAAGCTCTTTGCTGGAATAGTTGCCCGTAATAAGTGAAAAAAGTGTTTAGCAACAACTAAAATTCACAATTAACACGTTCGATTTCAGATCTAGATTGCTATTAAGAATTTTATTTCATATACCTCAGCATTTTTCCTCCCCTCTTTGTTATTGCTCACCCATCGCCCCTGCTCACTGTATAGGACCAATCTACAAGGAGAAATACAATAGAACAAACTCCAGTAGGGAAGCATCGAAAGAGTTATTGCACAATTGATTGTGTTTGCTGTTGAAGTTATCCCAGAATTTGTTATAACAGATGTACCTCAGGGTACAGCAGCAAATTATTGAGTGGGGCTGCCAGGCGAGCACTGCATTATAATAGCAATTGTTTTTAATATTTTTCTAATTACCTCAACGTGTACGTTTGGTCAATAACTCAATGGGATTGCGACATTGCCTGGGTATTTATTGCTTACACCGTTGTAATAAGAAATGCAAGATCAAGTCCAGAATATGACTTGACTGTAAATAGAACAGAACGTATCTCATCGTTCTTGAAGGAAAATCACCCCTACTTCTGGTTGTACTAATAATAATAATATAATAGCCCTTATATTTGATACAGTGCCTTTCATGTCAGGGAGACATCTCAAAGTGCTTTGCAGGATTGACTGTAAAGTGCAGTGACTGTGTGTTATGTAGGCAAACACAGCAGTCAAACTGAGCACAGTAATGTCCCCACAAACAGCCATGAAGTGTTTGACCAGTGTTACCTGGGGGATTGCTGACCAATCTCCTTTCGAATAGTGCCGTGGGATCTTTAACATTCATCTAAATGGGCAGACAGGACCTCAGTTTAACATCTCATCTTTTGACAATGCAGCACCTGCCCAATGCTAATGCGTCAGTTTAGAATATGAGCTCACAATCCTGATGAAGGACATGAACCCAGAATCTTCGGAATTAGAGGCCAGAGTACGACTGTACTCAATTGCAAAACACCTTGTGGCTGTAATGGGGAATCAGCAATGTTGTTAAATCATCCTCACAGCACAAACTGTGTAAAGACTGGTTTAAGTCTAGCACCTCGGGTTGCTTACAAAGCAGAGTAATTACCCACTGTGATTGCTTTCCAAAGCGAGAGAGCTGATTAAGCTGCACGTGCTGAAGTCAAGAGGTGCTTTATCGCGCCGTTGATGACACTAGTGGCGGATGGATGGTGTTGAATACTGCAAATGGTGCGTAATGTATTCTTGATGGCCAATATCACTGAACAAATTGATCATCATCGCAGATCTTCCTTTACAGCTTCCTGTCCCTTAAGAGGGAGCCAAGCTTCAGCAGATGGACACGGCTAAATAAGAGGCTGATAAGATGGATTTTGTGCCTGTTCCAGGATCGTTTCAATTTGAGTTCTGCTGCTCAGGCTCCGAGATCTCCCCGACTCTATTTTCAATGGTTGATGATTCAAGCTCTGAGCTACTCTCGTACATCCAGCACTTTGCATATCTGAATAAGTAATACTTTTTCTTTAAAAAAACTGTTTAGATGAACCAGTTGCAAGTTATTATGCAATTCAGAAGCAACCACCACCCCACCCCACAGCCTGAAAAGGATGTTTCAAAGCGCTTCACAGGGTGCACTGTAAAGTGTAGAGATTGTGGATTTTGTAGGCAAACTCCTGATATGGAACTGATAGAAATTAAAATTCGGACATTTGCAGGGCATCAAAGCCCATCCCCTGCAGTATTTCAGTCTGTTCCAGTCAGAACTCAAGTCAATTAAACTTCTGCCACCTGCGCAAGTTTCATCTCGATCCTGGTTCCCTGCGGACGGAACCAGTCAGAAGTTTCATTATCTCTCAATTGTTTCACTAAGCGAGCAACGTCTTCACGGCAAATAACATTGGGCCAGTAAACCTCGGGGATCGAGCCAGTCTCCCAACAATCATTAATAACAAGGCAGCCTACGCCGATGATCATTCTAGTGTCACCCATGGCACACGCAGGCAGAGATGAAAACTACTGCAGGAAATCTATCAATAAAATAAACTAGTTCTTTACAATATCTATTCTGTACACAGAATTGGCGCGTGTAACAAATATCTTACAAGGATAAAACACTTGCTATAAAGTTACTGAAAAGTTATAATGATATTAATAACTCTTTACTGCATTGTCAAGACGTCTCAAAACGCTTCACAGGAATTACAGTAAAGTGCAGTGATGGGATACAGGATATAGTTTGGGGCCACGGCATGTCAAGAGACTGCTAGGATGGTGGGAGGTGAACTAGATGGACCTTGGTCTTCTTTGGTCAGCAAATTCTTATGTCCTTATTTTGTTAGCGAACCTGGCAGCCAATTTTGCACACAGTAATGTCACACAAATTACTGTGTACAAATTGGCTGTCAATTTGCAGACAATACACAGTCACTATACACAGACTTACAAGGATGGTACCAGGAATGAGGGACCTTGATTATGAGGAAAGGCTATTGGAGCAGAGAAGGTTACGAGGACCTAATAGAGGTCTTCAAAATCATGAGGGGATTTCATAGGTGAGAAAGGGAAAAACTGTCTCCACTGGTGGGTGCGTCGGTGACTCGAGGTCACAGATTCAAAATAGTCTCTAAAAGAAGCCGAGGGGAGGGGAGAAGAATTTTTTTCACGCAGTGAGTTGTTCGAATCTGGAACCCATTGCCTGAAAGGGCGGTCGAGGCCGATTTTATAACTACTTTTAAAAACGCGGTGGACGGGTATTTGAGGAGGACGGGTTTGCGGGTTATGGGGAAAGGGCCGGGAGTGGGATTGACATTACATTGCTCTATTCAAAGAGCCGCACAGACTCGATGGGCCGAATGGCCTCTTTTTGTACTGTACGATTCTATGATTCTATGACTACACTTTACAGTTTTGAGATATTTTAGGTGACATGAAACGTGCGATACCAAATGCGAGGATTATTATTTTATCACTATATTTATAAATCAATATTAATTGCTACCCTGGCTGCCTTATTTTAATCTGTGTCTCATTCCAATGGAGCCTGACCTTTAATATTATGGAGATCAATGAAATTATTCTTGTCTCATTTCAATCCCTTCAATTGTTAAATCCAAACTGATGTTGGTCTCGTCCTATACTTGCAAGAGAAAAATATACAGTTTTATCTTCCAGGGGAATTATCCGAAGGTTAGTAAAGATGTGTCGAGGGGGTTTGCTGCTATTACATTTGCTTGAAACAGGCAGACAGCACGGAGAACAGGAATATCCAGTGCAGAGAATTTATAGATGTATTTTCAGCTCTTTGCAAAATTATTAAGTGGAGACAAGGAGACATTTTATTTACCCAGAGAGTTGTTAGGATCTGGAATGCACTGTCTGAAAGGGTGGGGAAAGCAGAGTCAATAGTCGCTTTCAAAGGGAATTAGATAGGTACATGAAAAGGAAAAAAAATTGCAAAGTTATGGGGAAAGAGCGGGAGAGCGGGACTGATGGGGTAGCTCTTCCAAAGAGCCGGAGGACGGGTTTGCAGGGTTATGGGGAAAGGGCTGGGGAGTGGGATTGACATTACATTGCTCTTTTCAAAGAGCCGACACAGACTCGACAGAACGAATGGCCTCCTTCTGTGCTGTAATATTCTATGATTCTATGCTTTTATGACATATACATATACAAGTTGGTTTTCCAGTATTAATTATTATTAATTATAATAAGCCCTGGTCTTTCACCTCAGGAGGTCATCTCGAAACGCATCATAGTAATGTTACTCTAAACCGTAGTGACAATGGGAGCTGAGTGGGAAGAGTTCCTGGCCCCAGTGACTGTTCTGCACTTCCAAGTCCTGCTGATGAGCCAACCTGGGAGTGCCACGGACCTGCCTGGCTCAGGAATTGGACCACCGAGACTGTCACAGAGGGTGGGCTCAATTCTGGTATTCTGTTGCCAAACAACAACAACAACAAGATTACATTTATACAGCGCCTTTCGTGTTGGGAGGACGTCCCAAGGCGCTGAAGAGAGTACAGCATTTCAGACCCGAGCTGGAGTCGGGAGGTGAAGGGAGGGGAGGGGAAGGGGGGTGGCCGATGGCATGTCGAAGAGGAGGATCTTGAGGCGGGACTTGACGGACGTTAAGGAGGGGGCGAGGCGGAGTGATTGGGGGATGGAATTCCAGAGGTTGGGGACCCAGTGGTTGAAGGCTCTCCCACCAATGGTGGGGCGGGTGGGTCGGGGGACGTGGAACAGGCCGGAGCCAGCTGAGCGGAGGGAATGGGTGGGATGGTAAGGGGTTAGGAGGTCGCAGAAGTAGGGTGAGGAGAGGCCATGGAGGGCTTTGTATATGAGGACCCGTATCTTGAACTGGATCCTCTGACGGATAGTGAGCCAATGGAGTCGGGCGAGAATGGGGGAGATGGGGTCACGGAGTTTGGTGCAGGAGAGGATATGGGCTGCAGAGTTCTGGATTATCTGCAGCTGTGGAGGGAGGAGTTGGGAAGGCCGACTAGCAGGGGGTTTACATAGTCGAGCCTGGAGGTGATGAAGGCATGAACAAGAGTTTCAGCGGCTTGAGGGGTGGGGTAGTGGCGGAGTCGGGCGACATTACATAAGAATTAGGAGCAGGAGTAGGCCATTCAATAAGAGTCGGGTGATGTTACGGAGGTGAGGGAAGGCAGAGCGGATCATGGCTTGAATGTGGGGTAGAAAAGACAGTTGAGGGTCGAACAAGACCCCCAGGTTCCTGACTGGCTGGTGAGTTGGTGAGTTGAAGTGTGCAACCGTGGAGGTTGATGCTGCCGGAGCCTGAGGTGCGGAGGCGCTGGCGCGAACCAATCAGGAGGGCCTCAGTCTTGTTCACATTCGACTGTAGGAAATTTGCCATCATCCAGGACTTGATGTCCATCAGACAGTGTGTCAGGACAGCAGTGGCCCTGGAGTTGAGGGTGGAGGCAGAAAGATAGATTTGGGTGTCATCCGCATACATGTGGAACATGTCACCCTGGAGACTGTTCAGCTCCAAGAAGATCTCACTTATCTCCCCCCAGCCCCCCACCCCACACCCCACCCCAGGAAGATTGTCACTACTCCACAGAGAGTGAGGTAGGAGACTTTTACAGAGATGGGGGAAGTGCTGGGGAATTAAATAATTTACAGATCAGAGCGAAGACATTGAAAGCAAATCATCAGGAAGCAGTGCCACAGAATTATGGCAGCTCTTTTATTTTATGAAAGTAAATATGAGCGAAGTTCCAAAGCATTTAAAGGGAAATGGCACGAATGTGTTCAAATTTGCACAACGGTCAAAATTCTTATCTGTACGGTCACTGGTTCTGATGGTGCAAATGACTGTGTCATTTGACTTACGCACTTTGTTAAAATGGATAATTCAGGAGAAAGGCTTCACCTCACAGGGCAGCAAAGCTCAAGTATTTAGTACTCTGTAATAGCCAGGAAAGCTTGCCATGGAAAATTGCTTTTGCCTTTTCAATTTGTACTCAGTACAAAAAAAACATTTACTTTTCAAGCATTTGCTTAAGTGGAATCAGGTGTAAAGGTGGGTACAATCCACTCATTACTGAACCTGGGCTTTGTCAGAGCCTAGAACTACCAACAAATGCAATGAATAATAATATAATAATTCTTGCATTTGATATAGCAACTTATCACGTCATTGAGACGTCTCAAAGCGCTTCACAGAATATAATATAAAGTGTGTTTGATGGGAGACACACCCTCGGCCCTCAAAAGAGAAGGGAGTCCTGGCCATCACCTCATGGCTGTTTGCCGGATGTAGCTGTGTGCAAATTGGCTGCCGCGTTTGCCTCTACAACATACACAGTCCAGTAAGTCCTGTGAAGCGCTTTGGGACGTCCTCGCAATATACGTGGAAGGCTTTGCTGCATCAAATGCGAGGACTGTGTGGATTATTATTATTATTATTATTATTCAAAAAACAACCACTCCGCAGCAGACTGGAAATGTGATTGCTCAAAGCAAACCTCATCTTATAAACATCAAGAGCTGATTCACTAAAGCCAATGCCCTTGACAAAGCATTAGAAATCCATCTGTGCTGCTGATGAAAGGGTTTTGAAAGGAGCCTGACCGTAACCTGTGGAAACACAACTTGCTTTGCCTGCTCCCTTCTTTCCATGGCTGCAAAGTATTTTTGTTAGCCTTTTGCCCCTGATTATTGACATTCTTTGGACTTTACCTTTTCCCGCGAAGCAAAGCTTTCCCTGGAGGATTGGGACAGCCAGATGTTGGCTGATGCTGCTTTGGAAGCAGGTCAGCAAAGTCCACAAGATGTTGAGTTGTTGGTTTGATGCAGATATAAGCGAGCTGCGAACTCAGACTTTTAACCAATACCAAGTTGAAACTTCAAGAAGAAAAGAGTTCTCCCTTTTCCCTTCTGCCGATTAACAACAAGAATTGGCTGCAGAGAGAGGGGAGGTGACTGTAGGCATGGTCAAAGAGGTTAGTCTGAAGACAGGCAAGGAGGGGGCAGGGCAAAGGGATTGAGACAGAAAGGTTTCGGGATGTAATGGCTGAAAGCACACAACAGCCAATGGTGAATGGAGGGGATGAGGGAATTGCAGAAGAAATATTAAACTTGAAGAGCTCTTGCTTTCCTCAATCAGCCTGTCCCATGTGTTTGGCATTGGGTGGAAGGTTATGCAAGATGTGCACAGATGGAGTCGATCAAATCACAAGTTTGATTGAGGTGAAGAAGGCCCTTCGGCCTTCCACAATATTCACTCTACTATCCACCCATCACAACATCAGGTCCATTCCAGTGTCCTGGCCTCAACCACCTCTTCCTGGCAACTTGTTCCAGTCGTCAGCGACCCTCCAGGCAAAGTGAATCCACCCTGAAATTGCCCTTTGCAACTCCAAATCTCCTCTTGTTCCACTGTCTTGGTGCGTTCCTATAGTATTGTCTGAGTTTGGTTTATATCCATGATGTAACACTTGCTGTCCTTTTGAGGCGGGGGAGGGCTTGTGGAGCAGTGAAAATGAGTGTCATCTTTATAAAGTAGTTTGGGAATTGCCTGGAATCAATAAGTATTCTAATAGGAGTTCTGATTCACTGCCTTTGGTGGTCAAGGAATAATTTTTGCATAACTTTCTTTCAGGATATGAAATCATTCGGGTGGAACTTTACAAAAAAATCTGCAGGTTGTTTAGGGGCTAATCTTGACAATGGCAGATGTAACAGAATCTTTCTTTCTCCTGGAATAAGGAAAAACTATTTCCACTGGAGACTGGGTAACCCGAGGGCACCGATCTAAAATGGTTGTTAACAGATACAGAGGGGAGGTGAGGAAAAATGTTTTCACACAGCGAGTTGTTCGGATCTGGAATGCATTGCCTGGAAGGGTGGTGGAAGCTGATTCGATAATGACTTTTAAGAGAGAAGTAGATAATTATTTGGGGAGGACAACTTTGCAGGCCTATGGGGAGAGAACGGGGGAGCGAGATTGATTTGGGAAGCTCTTTTAAAAAAAGCTGGCACAGACACGATGGGTCGAATGGCCTCCTTCTGTGCCGTGTAACTTTATGATTCTATGATTTACACAGCTTTGATAAATGGTGGGCAGTGAGGGGTTAATATTCCTCCCACCTGAATTACTTGACATCCTACGCCATGCAATACACTACATGCGCTGTTCACTTCAGCTGATTTCAATTGATGTGAGCTGACATTTAGAGAGTTAAGAACCCTTTACAATATCTTAATTGCAGATTTATTGAGAAATAGCTATAATTGATTCAAGGGCAAATTCATGTCCAGAAGATGTTATCTCATAATTATTCTGTGTATGACTCCCGTGAGTTAATCATTGCTTTATTACTGGAGGAGATTTTTTTCTTAGGCTGATAATCATTCCCAATCTTGCTCCCGGCACTTGCTAGCCTATTCCCCCATCAAGTCATTAAACAAAGTCTCAACCCAACAAATTTCCGAGGGGTAGAGACTAGCAGGCATCTGGGAATCATTACCAGGCAGAACTGCCATTAAAGAGTTCAGATGCCATCATAAACTGCAAGAGCACACCTCGAAAGTTCATAGCCGTTATCCGAACTCCTGAGATTTTAGATTACTGCATTGTGATCCCTCCCAGGTACCCATTAAAATGTCCCGTGCGGTTGTTTGCAGTTGTTTTACCTTTGTACTTGGCAGGGCTTCAAGGCAGATAAGTGCCAGCCAAGATGTTCCTGGCACCTCCATCTAATACATTTTCCAATTGAGATGTCCATCGTGTGATTTTTTTGGTCCGCCAGGTACCTGACACACACAAAGCCCTATCATCATTGTATCACTAATGGAGTTCTACTTATGCATGTGACCGACACATCAAAATGTCCCCTTGACTGGAATGGATTTCGCTCTCTGTCCCTGGAGCGATGTGTTGTGGTTACTGAATTCCAGAGAGTACTAGGTGCGGGTTGGCAAGAGCCAAGGCTTAGGGATTCCAAAGCAATGATATTTCTCTATCTCCCTTCTAGCGCAGGAAGTGCTTTGGCTCGAATGAGCCTGAAAACAGCGGAGCATCGCAGATCTCAGGGTGAAAGATGAATCAGTGACTGTAGTGATTGCATGAGTTTGGGAGACTTTCAGATATTCTACCTGAGTGAAAAGCACTGTGTCAGCACAAATCTCCCCTTGGCTGAAAGGGAAAGAATGTGAAGGGACTCTGTGGAGCTCAGCAGCCTTCCCCCAAGTCCTCCCCAGGAGAGTTTTGGGGTAATAGCAGGCAAAACAAGAGGAAGATCAGGCAGGGTGAATGAAGCAGGGAAGCATTCAGAGCAGAGCTGGGATTAAGAAGGCTTAGGTTGTTTAAATCACAGCTGTCGATCCTGTTTGGATGCAACCTTCCTGTTTGAATTTTTCCCTCTGGCTGTTTCTAACTCATCCTGGGACTGGCCCCTGGTGAATTTTATGTTGTCAGTGTTTTATGAGTATTGGAAACCCTGGGAGATGGAAAGCGAGCAGAAATCAGTGTGCTCACGTGTTTGTGTTTTGCTTATCCACTGAGCCTTGGGACATACTCCCGACGTGAAAAGCGCTATACAGGCACAATTTTGCAAGCTTGGTTGAGAGTCAACTGGAGGAAGTGTATTGGCCGAATGAGCCTGAAAACAGCGGAGGATTGGAGATCTCAGGGTGAGAAATAAGGCAGTGACTGTAGAGGTTGCACGGGTTTGTGACGAAGGAAATAGCCAAATCTCTCATTCTCCCATTGCTGTCATCACTCCCAGGATCCCGAGTGACGGCACAAACATGTCAGTGCCAGCTGTTAGCCTGACTCCGTCTCCAGGTGTGAATCGAGTGCAGTGCCTCTCAGTGTCTTTCATTCCGGCGCTCTCAATTTGCTATTAAAAGGCGGCCGACAAATGTAATTTTGTTGTTGTTGCTGTTGTTGTTGTTGTTGACAGTCGGTAAATAAACCTGTCAAGTCAAAGGGGTCTACAAAGAGGTAAATAAATACTAAATAATAGATAATCCTTGTGTTTGATACAGCGCCTTTCATATTGGGAGGGCATCTTCAATTATTTCACAGAATTCACTGTGAAGTGTAGTGACTGTTCCCACGATTTCCATGATCAGTTTCCGTGATAATAATTATAATAATAATTCTTGCATTTGATACGCCTTATCACGTCTTTGTGACGTCTCAAATGACCCAAGCCTAGTTCCTTATGCAAGAATAGACCTACAAAACCATCAATAAATCAACTTATCCTATCAACTGGCCTCTCGTATAAACAATATTTGTTGAAAGTTTTCACAAACAAACATATGGTCTCAAAATGGACTAATGGTTACTTTGACCCTACAGTGTTAAACATTAATCTCAGTTTGGCTCAGCTGGTTATGTTCTGACCTATGGGTTAGATGGTTGTGGTTTCACGTCCCATATCGGGACTTTGAGCTAATAGTCTATCTCATTCGGTGCTGATGGATGAGATTCTACGCTGATGTCTGACGTGTCCAAAGTAAAGTTCCTGTGAAAGAATCTAAAAGAGAAGGGATGTCTCCTGGCCAGCAATCCTGTAGATGCAATCATTAACTCACTTAATAATAATAATCCTTGCATTTGCATAGCGCCTTATCGTGTTGTTGAAACGCCTCGAAGCGTTCGCTGTAAAGTGGATCGACTGTGTATTTTGTGTGCGAAAAGGAGCAGCCAATTACACAAAGCAGCGTCCCACAAACCGTCGTGGATTAATGAACAATTTTCGATTGATTGATTGATTGATTGATTGATTGAGAAAGCTATCTGCCAATCGACAGACAACTGGGTTCCTACTCACCACGAGATAAACAAAGGCGTGTGGAATAAGAAAACGTGCCCAATGTTTTGTCATTCATGGTTGTTTGTGGAATGTTGTTGCATGAAAATCGGCTGCCACATTTGCCTACAAAATACACAGTCACTACAGGAACTCCCTGTGAAGCACTTTGAGACATCGCCACATTATACGGACTATCTCAAACGAGAGGATTGATTCAGCTCTTTAAATCTTTGGGTGCTCTCAAGGTTGTTTGCTCTAGACAAAATTATTAACAATAATAATCCTTTCATTTTGTAAAGTGAATTGACTGAATATTTTTGGGGCGAAATGGTTAAAGGTGCAGATATTGAAATGTGCTCACTTTCTCTCCCCCGCTCTCTCTCTGTCTCTCTCTGTCTCTTTGCTGTTGTGTTCACAGACGAGAAAAAATAGCCTGTTCTCTACAGTAAAATGTTTTTGTTGATAAACCGTCTTCTGTTTCTCAATGAACTGGGTTTGTTCCCTTTGCTTGTGCACAGCACTCCATTTGAACTTGGTGATGAAAAGCGGGAGGTCACAGGGAGTCAGACTGGAAAACCCCTGAGGTCCCATGTTACAATACATCACAGTATTAGCAGAGGTAGTTAAACATTTCTGAAGTGTACTCACGGATTAGTAAATTATCCAAATGGATCCATCAATTTAAAAAAAAATGACCACGGCATAACATGCCATAATTGACGGAGAGTTGTAGTTAGTTGCCTCTGTGCCAGATAACAACGATGTCTTTTGTTACCCGAAAACCACGAAGCAGGAACGTTGCTGCGTGGGTCAATTTCCAATTCCGAACCTGTGGTTTTCTTTAGCAGAAAGAGGAACACACATACTTTGTGCTGGAATATTGATTGTCGCGATTGGCAACGGAACTGGTACTTTTAATTCGGCCTCTGCATTCAGTTTCATTGAATCATAGACATTGGCAGCGCTGAAGGAGGTCATTCAGCCCATTGAGTTGGCACCAGCTCTTAGAACAAGTTATAATGTCAATGCCACTGCCCTGCCTCTATCCCCATAACGCCGTCAAGCCTCTGTCTTTCATAGACCTGTCTACTTCCCTCTTGAAACCCACAATGACCTCTACCTCCTTGTGTTGAGACACATCCCAACAACTCTCTGTATGAGACAAATTCTCTTAAGCTCTCCTTTCGCTCTTCTGGTGATTATTGAGACTTCTCTTGGTCTCCTTATTTAAGGAAGGATGTACTTGCCTTGGAGGGGGTGCAGCGTAGATTTACCAGGTTAGTACCAGGGATGAAGGGGATGATTTACGAGGATAGGCTGACCAATTTGGGGATATAATCTCTAGAATATAGAAGAATTAGAGGGGATTTTATAGAAACCTATAAGATCATCAAAGGGCAATGATAGAGTAGATAGTGGGAGATTGTTTCCCCGATTGGAGAAACTAAAACCAGGGGTCACAACATTAAAATCAGAGGCAGCCCTTTCGCACTGAGTTGAAGAAGAACTTTTTCACTCAAAAGGCAGTGAATGTATGGAACTCACTACCCCAAAGGGCTGTTGACGCTCAGTCCTTGAACATATTTCTTATTGCAAAAGGGATTAAGGGATATGGGGATAAGGCAGGGTTAGGTTATTAGCTGGAGTTAGATTAGAAGATCAGCCATGATTGAATGGCGGGGCAGAGGCTCGAAGGGCCGAATGGCCTACTCCTGCTCCTACATGTTATGTTATGTTAACATGATAAGGCGCTATATCAAATGTAAGGATTATTATTATAATTTATCTTAGATCTAGGTCCTCTAGTCAGTGACTCCACTATCAGTTGGAAATAGCTTCAATTTATTCATCCTGTCAAAACCCTAACTTCCCCATGAACTTCCCTGGATATATCTCGAAATCCAATAAAAAAAACGAAGCTTGGGTTCCTTTCCGTGGGCAACAACTTGTCTTGTTCTTCTTCGGGAGCCGTAGTCACTTTCTGTGTCATTAATGTGGAGTCAGGAGTGCTGGAGATGCATACATGCGTGTGTGTGTTGGGAGGCCAACCTAAAGTGGGTGAGATCCTGAATGAGTGAATGAGTGAGGGAGTGAGTGAGGGAGGGAGGGAGGGCAAGATGAGGTGTTGGCATCAGGCTGTCTGTCCATTGAGTAATTGCAATAGACAGACGTCACTGTATCTCTATTACTAAGGCTGATCGTAACTCACTAAGATGCTCCTGAGTTATGTGCTTGCTGCACTCACTTACCCGTGGGATAGTATCAGATATCCACAAAGTACAGGTAATAGCTGTCTAACCTACACTTTCCTGCAAACTGCAAACAGCTATAATAACACCAGGGGAGTATATTGGCATGGTGTGGGAGCAGTGGAGGGTTAACTGATTTTCTGAGTTGTTCAACATTGTCCCCGCAGAGTATCAGATGTGATACATGGCAGTGATTCCAAACCAGCTGACATTTCTCCGAGTGCCAAAGGAAGAAAAAAAACACATGTTTAGGTTTTCCTACTGACTCGCCAAAGTGGAGCAGCGACAAGGATGGTTCCAAGATTCATTCCCATCTGAGCCAAGGGGTGGGAGGAGGCAATTTTGGAAGGTCTTCAATTAAACCTCCCACTTGTCCTAGTCAACAACCCCCCAAATAATTTACTTCATGGCTGTTTGTGGGACAGTTGGTGTGGGCAGAGTGGCTGCTGTGTTTGCCTACAAAATAATAACAATAATAATCCTTGCGTTTGATGTAGCTTCTTATCACATTGTTGAGATGTCTCAAAGCCCTTCACAGATTATACTGACAAGTGTATTGACTGTATATTTTGTGGCGAAAATACACAGTCACTCCACTTTACAGTGAAGCGCTTTGAGACGTCGCCTTGTCATGGAAGCCACTATATCAAATGGAAGGATTATTATATGTATGTATGTATGTGTGTGTGTGTGTGTGTGTGTGTGTGCGTGCGTGCATGCATGCGTGCGTGCATGCATGTGTACGTACGTATGTACGTGTATGTGTATGTATGTATTTATTATTATTTACATAGCGAAGACGGCAGAGAAGGAGAGCGAGACAGGCAAACAGAAATTGTCGTCCATCGTGTCCGATTGACGTTTCAGACATGATGAAAGCTGGGTTTTTTTTTCCTGGTGATTTGTTAAGAGCTTTAATTTATAAACAGTCCACGTTTTTGCACTAAAGAAAAAAATATGACTTCAAAAGACAGCTGAGCATAGTAGCTGCGTGAATAAATGATGAAAGGGGATTGATTCTCTGGGAATGAAAGCCAAGGGGGTCAAAGTTCCTGTAAATAGAAAGTTCCCGGTTGGAAAGTGTAAAAGACCTCACGGGAGTTGATCTGAGCTTGGCATTTCTGCAAAGAGCAGTAGATTTATCAAGGACCTGGAAGCTACGAGTGGGGCAAACTGACAGATTACAAATAACAGTGCATTTGTACAGAAGATTAAAGCTGGCAGCTGTCACTGAAACGCACCTCACCAAAAGCCAGCCATTTCCAAGTGAGACACAAATGCCTCTCGCAAGTATTCTTACTGCAGAGAGACTGAGGCACACAGAGAATGGGAGAATTATCTCTTTCTCTAAAGTGCACGGCAACAGGAGTTTGACACTGATGGTATGCTCCGTTTACAAAGAATGTACAGCGTGGAAACAGGCCAATTGGCCCAACCAGTCCTTGCCTGTGTTTATTCTCCACGTGAGTTAGCTAACTGACTGCTTGCTGGAAAAGGCACATTTTGCAATGTAACTCTTGCAGTGACTGTGTGTTCTGTACATCCTTCGGATGAGACGTTAAACCAAGGTCCTGTCTACCTGCTCAGGTAAATGTTAAAGATCCCATGGTAATATTCGAAAAGAGAAGGGAGTTTCTCCCAGTGTTCTGGCCAACAATCCTTCAAAATAATAATGGCCATTGACTGTTTGTGGGACAATTTGGCTCATGTATTTGGCTCACAAAATACACAGTCACTGCACTTTACAGTATATCTTGTGAAGAGCTTTGGGACAGCCTCCTCATGAGAAAGATGCTGTATCAAACGTAATTATTATTATTGGTATTACTATTATGAATAATAATATTTATTAATATGTAGGCATGTGCAAAATGGCTCCTTCATTTGCTTCAAAAGATCCATTATATGGATATTTGACAATAATTACTTTAAGACTTTTCGACGTACAAAAATGTAAGCTCTCTTTTTACTTTTGCCTTCAGTCTCGCTGCACCAAACCAGTGTCACAATGACTGTGAGAATGAATTTCATCCAACACTGATTTTCCACAATGTCACACAGGAGAGAGAGAGAGAAAGAGAGAGAGAGGGAGAGAGAGAAAGAGTGGGAAGAAAAAGCCAATGAAAATATTTGTTTCTGGAAAAAAAACAGTCAATCCTCAAGGGGAGTAAAAGCAAAAGAATAAATTGCTTCTGAGCGCTGAGAAACATTAATTAGTGAAGCAACGTTCCACGTGATGTGCATCGCTTCATGTTTTTGTGTAAATACTGTGCTCGTTCAGGTGAAGGTTGACCTGGTCCAGTTTTTTTTTGTCTCATACCCTGGACTGAAATCATTACTCCCTCACTACCATTTCTCACCTTGATCAGCGCAACACGAGGAATATAAGTTATAGACCGGTTGACCTTTTTTGAGACAGCGATCACCTTCCATAATATATCTAACAACCCTCTCTGCTTCTCACTGACTGCCTTTTCTCTGCTGCGACTGATTTCACCGAGTCTGGTGTCCTGCTCACTGGCCATCACGTGAGATTAGGAGATCAGGATCCTGCAGGATTTGAGGTCATCTTGCTTAGAAGACAGAGGAACCCTTTGATTGATGTCCCACAAGTTCAATACCGCAGACTCTGTCAGTGATGCTCTTTTAGTTGAATGGACGCTAGTTATTTCTTTTTAAATGCCGTCGGAGGTCGACATAGTGGCAATCTGTGGCAAGGAGCAATAATAATGATAATAATAATCCTTGCATTTGATCTAGCGCCTAATCACGTCATTGAGACGTCTCAAAGCGCTTCACAGAATATATTCTAGAGTAAATTCACTGTATTTTGTGGGCGAAACGTGACATCGTTTGTGTCTCACAAACAGTCATGGATTGAGGGACAAATTTATTTTGTGGTGTGCGGGGAAATACATTTGACAATATCTTATTATACAAGAAAAAATCAACCCCATTTTGGTAAGGTAACAGAAGAGGACAGTTGTTCAGAGACAGAAATGGAGAAATACTGTATAAGGACAGCAACCCCAAGATATTCAGTCGAGAAGAAAGATTCTTAAAACAAGGAACAAACAAACGTTAGTCTGAAATAATCAGCATTTTAAGTGTTCCTAATTGATCATGTTTATTCTGACAGACCTTTAATAAGCGCACTTTATGTGTATGAAATTAAAGTTCCTGACGACTGCGTATTACAATTTAAATTTTGGTTGATTTCAGGATTATCTCTCGCTAAAATGGTCACAGAGACTTCTGTGTGCAAATCGGCTGTGAAAAACACTCAGTCACTACATAGAATCATAGAATTATACAGCACAGACGGAGGCCATTCGGACCATTGTGTCTGTGCCACCTGTTTGAAAAGAGCTACTCAAATCAATCCCACTCCCCCGCTCTCTCCCCATAGCCCTGCAAACTTGTCCTCCCCAAATAATCTCCAGCATCTGCAGTATCTTGTGTTTTCTCCCCAAATAATTATCTAACTTGTGGAAACCTGAGGCATATATGAAGGAGAAGGGAATCGAGGGCTGCAGGAGAGGAGAGGGGAAGAGGAGGGATGGAGGCTTGTGTGTATAAACATCAGCGCGGACGAGGCAAGACCGATGGGCCTGTTTCCAGTCTATGTGAATCTATGCCATTTCACGCTGTTCCTACACAGAAACATATAACCTTGTTACGAGAGATTTCCCCAGTAGTCCACCCACATGCTGCTGACAACCCTCCTGCTGTGAGTTCGATGTCTTTGTCTGTGATGGAAGGTTTCAACTGACAGCTACTTACAGATCCTACAGTGAACACTGCACCTGGCAGACACTGAAGGCTTCATTTGATGGATTGCCCTGAATTCAGTCAGTCGCTCACTGAGTGAGCCACCTCAGACCGAAAATCTCTTTTTGTGCTCTGTTCTTTGTCAATTCCCCCCCACCCCACCCTCCACCACCCACCTCGTTTCTCAATTCCTCTCTCCATCCTTTGGAGTCTTAACTCTTTCCATCCACGGACACTGCCCGATCTCCGATATCTCACCAGGGAGGCCGTTATTCATGGGTGAGCCTGGACACGGGGTGTTGGCAGGCTGTTTGAGTGTCAGGGTGTCACATTCCTTACCTGACATTTACTCACATGTGTAAAGGAAATGTAAGGTTTAGTCTGAGATCTTATTAGCAGCTGCAACTGAGGAATCTTCACATGATCAAGTCACAGTTTGTCTGCAACAACTAGTCATGTAGATGTCAGCGTGGCTGAGATGGTAGCACTTTCACCTCTGGTTGTGACTTGAGCTCACAGCCTCTGACACTCCAGTGGCAGGGCTCTGCATTGTCAGAGGTGCCGTCCTTTGGATGAAATGTTAAACGAGATTCCCTCTGAGGCTGTTCAGTTGCAAGTTAAAGATCTATTGACACTGTTCACAAAGCGACGTGAGTTTCTCTCTGTGTCTTGGCCAACCATCCTCCAGATAAACTGATTATTCACTTCATGTTTGTGGGATATTGCTGTGTGCAAATTGGTTGTTTGCGTCTGCCTATAAAAAGGACTGTCTCTTCATGACAATAACATGTGAAGTGATTTGAAAACATTTTGATGTTACAGCCATTATATTATGTGCAAAGATTATTACCGTCCCTTGGAGTTGTCTGAAATTGTCCCATTAAATGAAGGCCATTGACCTGGAAGTCAAGACATCATTATTATGATGATATCTGAAATGGATGCAGCATTAAATTGGGCAGTGACAGTGGTGAAGAGAGTTTGTAGGACATTGTAGATTGGAGTTGAAATTCAGCCCAGATGCTAACAACATTAGAAACGGAATGAGAAAAGGTCATTCTCCAGTGTTGGTTCCCTTCACCGTAATGAGAGCAAACATCAATCCAAGATATTTAAACGATCGTAAAGCAAAAAGCACAGAGCAAATAATAGCTAAAGGGACAGCGCTGGAAGTGGAATTGTTAATGAGAAAATCTCCACCATTTCCTCCCTCTTCAAATGTACATTACACAAGGCGTTATGGGCGAAAAGCTTCTCTTGCTTATTAGCGGCAAATCCCTTTATAAACGCTTTGAGATCAAATTTGCTGCACTTAACAGCACGTGGAATTGGATCCCATTGGAGTTCAGAGAATAGGGACAGAAAATGTGGGATCCGTGAGGTGTTAATTAACACTGGTGTCAATTGGCACATGGTTGAAAACTCCACTTTGGTGATAACTAAACAAGATAATAATAATAAATAATAATAATAATAATTCGTGCATTTGATATGCGCCTTTACACGTCAGGAGGAAGCCTCAAAGTGCTTCCCAGTGCAGTGACTGTGTGTTTTGTGGACACATCTCGCAAAATGGACCACAGTGGTGACTCAAGCGACTGCATTTATACCACATTGAGGTGTAAAAATGATTTGTTTCCAAATAGCAGTGCTCGACCCCAATGTGTAACTAAATATTTCATGTAGAATTGTATCAAAAATTGTGCAAGATTTTTTCTGTCTCTGCTACTCAATTAATTACTCAAAAGTTGAGTTTGCTATTATTGACATATTGCTCAATTCCTGTGAGAAGCTGAATGATAAATATAGATGGCAACAAAATTAATGTGAATCACTTCTTCCCTCTCTCCTCCACACACTCGCGCTATTTTAATAGACAAACTTAATTTGCACACAGCAACATCCTGCAAACAGCCACAAAGTCACTGACCTGTTTTATTGGGTGGATCGTTGACTTGGACACCGAGAGAAACTCCCTTCTCTTTTCTACTTCTCACGACTGAGTGAGAACCCAAACCGGGGTGGGGGGTAAGCTGTAGAGCGGAGGGGAAAGGTGGCTGAAAGCGAGGTCCAAGAGATAGGATTTTGAAGGCAGGAGAGAGAGAAAGCGAAAGAGAGATGGGATGAAAACCAGTATGACCACAAATTACATGCAGAAGTAACATTCGCAATGTTAATTCAAGACTCCTGCAAACCGAAACTTGGCTATGGCCATTGTGAAGCATCTTGCGTTAAATTATGAAGCCTATCTTCAAACCTGAAGCATCGAGGTCCAAACGAGCGAACTTGATTATTGCCATCACGTCAACCAATCCATTGAATGCAGCTTGCGGCAGGCACTCAGCAATGGAAACTGCAGCTTCTCTCCATCATATTCCAAGTCAAACGGATTGAAATTAAAACCTCCGCCTCATCCAATTGATCCGGCTGAGGCCATGGATGAAAACGACACAGAACCATGATGTTAGTAACCAGCAATGATGGAGAACCCATTCTCTGAGTCTTTATAAATGAGCTTCCCCAGTGACCGGCTGACTGACGATGACTAATGTTCTTATGCATAACCCATGTGGTTTGGCCAATATAGTCGCTCAAACATTTATTATTTTCCAAAAAGCTATTTCCATTTCTTATCATGTTATAACTCAAACGCTGGAATAATTTAATTTTAAGTACTTTTTTAAGAATGCATGTGAAAACCAAGGAGTATGTATACGACTCTGCTCTGTTGATTTCTCCATAAATACGATACCAGTTTTGACTGTAAATCGGATCTTGATTTAACAAAATCCCAGCTGGCAGAACACTGCTGTGCATAATAATAATAATAAGTCCTGCAATTTGCGGATTCTTGTAGCTCAGTGATTAGAGCACTCGCCTCGCTTTGAGACATCTAGAAGACGTGAGAAGCGCTACATCAAATGCAAGTGTTATTACTTTGTTATAATCCTTGCATTTGTTATGGCACCTTATCACCAACTCAAAGCACTTCACAGAATATACTGTAAAGTGAATTGACTGTATATCTTTTGGCAGCTAATTGCGCACAGCAGCGTCCGTTCCACAAACACTTGCGGATTGAGTGACCAAATTATTATTATTATTCATTTCTTTATTTTGGAGGGATTATTACCGCTGGAAATGCGATCCGCCGATCGACTAACAACCGGGTTCCTACTCTGCTGCTGGGTAAACAGAGGCGTATGGAGTAAGGAAACTTGTCCAATGTTTCCTCTGCCCGGGAATCAAACCCAGGTCCTCTCGCCTGAGAGACGAGTGCTCTAACCACTGCCCTACAGGATTCCTGCAATACATAGAGGCAGAATGATCACTGGTGCTGCAATTTGTATGTTGAGCATAATTTTAAAGACGAGTGTCAAAATCTGCTCGTCTTCTAAAATTACACTTTCTAAAATTAAACATAATTATCTCTTTTTTTATAAAGAAAAGGCCATCGATGATGCTACGAATCCACATGACTTTTTCTTTGTTGCAATAAGTAATTACTGAACTCTGCCCTGCATTCTCAGCAGTGAGTTACAATAAATCACTTCCTCTCTGTAAATACTAATTGCAGTTGACATCGATATTAATTTGAAATATATATATTTTTTTAATGGAAATCCAAACGAGAAGAGAGTTTCTCCTGGTGCCCTGAATGAAATGGATCCTTCACTTCATGGGTGTTGTGTGCAGAATGTCTGCCGTGTTCGTTTACTAATACATAGTCACTACGCTTTAGATTAAAATCCTGCGAAGCACTTGGAGATGTACTCCCAACCTGACAGGAGCTATATATATATATATATATATGAAATTCAAGCATCATGTTTATTATTAATAATAGCAATATCTTTTGAAAGCTAATGACGCATCATTAGATCTTGTGTTTATTGGGTCTACATTGTATGTAGTGTTTCAAATGGCACTTATTTTAAAGTGGTCACATATCAAAGCTAATCACTTTACCATGTATTATTAAACACATCTCTCAAACATGTGTCGCCAAAGAGACACAAACTAATGAATCTCATGACGTGAAAGTTACCACTCTCCCTCCCCACACTGATGATATCAAAGCCAAACTGGAGAACAAGCATCAGTGACTTGGAAAAGGATGATTTGTATGCAAATCTACTATAGCACGGACAAGAGAAGTTCAACATTTTAATTTGGAACTGATCCTTGGAAGAGTAAACAAACTGCCATCCTCCATTCAGAATAATGTCTAGGTTTATATTTTATAGCCCGATTTCAACGTTGAATTCATTTAGTGCGTGTTTTTGTTTGGAAGGCTAGGCGAGCGGCAAAATCGTGGGTTGTTGAATTCTAAGACAAAATGGAGGGGGAAAATATTATGTGTTTTCCACTTGGCTCAGTCATCAGCACTCGCATCTGAGTCAGAAGGTTGTGGGTTTCAGCACCCTGGGACGTCTTTCTGACAGGAAGGGCGCTATACAAGTGTAATTTATTGTTGTTGTTGTTCAAGGCCCCATGTCAGGATTCCTGTGCAGTGCTGGGGCTGTGCTGTTTTCCCAGCAGTGAGTAGGAACTTGGTTGTTAGTCAATTGGTGGATCGCTTTTCTGGGGATACTAATCTCTTCAAAAAAATAATAATAATTTGGTCACTCAATCCACCACTGCTTGTGGGACGCTACTGTGCGCAATTGGCTGCTGCGTTTCACCCACAAAATGTAGTCAATTCATTTTACGATATATTCTGTGAAGCGCTTTGAGACGTCTCAAAGACGTGATAAGGTGCTATATCAAATGCAAGGATTATTATTATTATTATTATTATTGTTGGAGGTGACTCTCTTCAGATGAGATATTAAACAGAATCTGCTAGTTCAGATGGAGGCTAAACTCCCTGTGGCGCTATTCGAAAACAGAAGGGAGTTTTTCCCAGTATCCTACACAGCAATCTCCACAATAACATTGCATTCACTTCATGGCTGTTTGTGAGGCATTGTGTTTACTCAAACCAAAAATGCACAGTATATCCTATTAAGCACTCACGTGAAATGCACAATATAAAATACAAAGATTATTATAAAACAAAAACAGAGAGAGCTGGGAAGACTCAGCAGGTCAGGCAGCATCCATGGAGAAAGGAAAGTGAGTCAACGTTTCGGGTCCACAACCCTTCGTCAGAACTGGGGCACATTGGGAGAGGGAGACAAGACAAGGAAGTCAAAGAAGACAAAAAAGAGGACAAAGAAGAGAATGTGTTGGTTGATGGGTTAAGGAGGTGATAGTGGCGTAAAACAAAAGGGGAGGGGGTGAGGGGTGCGGGGGTTGGATTGAAACAAAACTGGGGAGAAGAGGTGTTAATAATGCAGAACAGGCAGCACACCAAAGAGAGACACAGAGTGTCTGGGGTGCTGAGTGTAATAGACACTCTTTGTCTCTCTCTGGTGTGTCTCTCTCTGGCGATTTTTGAGTGTCACATTACGTTGAGTTAAATATTTAAAAGCCTGACATCTTTAAATCCCCTGGAGATTTTGTTCACTGTTAGTATTTAATTGGGGTTCACTTTATTCAAGGGATTTAAGTACTCGTTTACAGTGCAGTATGAAAATTATTTTGGAGTAATTATGACGGGTCATCGGACAAATGGAAGCAGTATAATTCGATAGGTATTAAAGTTAACAACATCATATAGCTTCAGAAGCTGCAAGTTGAGAACAATTAAAATGGGAGCAGTGGAGAAAGGAGAAGGCAGTGTGTGTGATTGCATAGAATTACATAGACTGCAGTCCAGAACAGTATTTGGCCCAACTCGTCTGTGCCAGTGTTTATACTCTAACCAGAGCCTCCACCCCTCCTAATCCCCTCTGCTCTGTCCCTCTATTCCACTCTCCCTCATGAATGCAGCTAGTTTCCTCTTAAAAACATTGATGGTTTAATAATAAGAGTCCCTGGCATTTGATATAGCTCCTCATCACATTGTCGAGACGTCTCAAAGCGCTTGATTATACATACCGCAAAGTATACTGTGAAGTGCTGTGTGTATTTTAGTGTGTACATTTCACGTCCACACTGCAAAATGGTGTGTGTATTTCTGGGGCGATCCCAGCAAACGAGTTGTGTGCCCGCCAACGGAGCTTTCTGCTCTCACCACAGCTTCCGACAGTCAGGTCCCCATTCCCACCTCCAACTTCCATGACAGAACAGTGAGGCTTGACTTGCCGGGCGCTACGAGAGAAGGTCGATCAGAAAGTCTCTGGTTAAACAGAAATTCAAGACGAGAGAAATCGGAGCGGGAGAGGGGAGCAGAGAAAACCCCAAGATGACAGCGATCTGCGTGAGACTGGCGGCCAGAGGTGTCAGCTTGAGACGGAAACAGGGACAATTCACAACAGAAGCATCTTGAAGTAATGAAAGTGTCTGAATGTGCTGCATGCGATGAGCAATGACACACTGCAGTCACCATCGACAACCCATTGCAGTTTGTCCTTGATCCAATACAGAACCACATTAAGTTGACCCATATCTCCTGGTAATAACAGGGGCCAAAAGTGTGTTGTTAATGACTTTGCTTCCAGGTTAGCAAGCAATTCCTCTTCTTTATTTAGACTTGATTTGTTTTATGCACGTTTTGACATTAAACAGAAGCGATGCCATAAAAGTTACGGCATTCTTTCAAATCGTCAAAATGCTCCATAGTTTCACCACCAAGTTACGAATTTTGTTGTGTATATAGGATGCTCCCACCCCTCCCATTGCGGTGTAACTATTGTCCAGGGCATTTGCCTACAAAAGTACAGTCACTGAGCACATCAGAAAAATCCCTCTGTGATGTGCTTTGAGACGTTTTGATGTGATGAGGCGCTGCATCGAATCAACGGCAACAAATTGCGCTTAAATAGCGCCTTTCACGACAGAATCAAGAAGGGTGGAGGGCAAAGGCTTGAGGTTGGGAAGATGACCGAAGGCATGGTCAAAGAGAAAGAAAGGTCTTGAAGGAAGCAAGGGAAGGAGGGAGGTGAAAGGACTCCAGGATGGAGTTCCAGAGGATAGGGGGCAGAAAGGCTGAAGTGGTGACCGCTGAAGGAGATATGAAGCAGGCTACTTATAATGCAAGGATTGATGTGCACCTATAAGGTCCCATGAACCACAATGAGATAAACAGACACATTTGAATTATAACTCACGGTGTTCGTGCTCTTCGGCAAGTGTTCAATTCATCCGCTCCGAATGGATTTTCAGCCTGTTCAACCTTGCAGAGATTAGGTTTGTTTTTCCCTGACTGTTTAATGCTTGAAGCAGGAGACACAATCATAGCGGAAGAAACATGATAAATCAAGGATCAACAGTAAAACTATTGTACTCTGCGCAGGAGCAAACATTCCTCTTTGATGTCAACGGTTGATAATATACGCTCTTCCATTCTGTTTTAATGAGTACAGTACAAAGAATCCAAGTGTGATAAAGGATGACAGGTCCTATTTCACAGCTAAGCAAAAAAAAACTGCTAATGTATTCCTCACCAGAAACCATCTCACACATTTGGCACTTAATGACATTTCCACAGTCATTTTTTTTCTTAAATTGAAAACCATAAAGTTTACACGATTTTACAGGTCTCGGTGTAATAGCGAGTGCTTATTCAGTCACAGATAACACTATACTCACAGGAGGATGACTATGGGCCTGTGGTGCCCTGAATATTGGAGTGTTGTCATTCCCCGTCAGAGTTCTGAGTGAGGGAAAAAGAGGAAGGGGAAGTGACCAAAAGTGCCGTCAAAGAGATAACAACAACAACTTGCATTTATATAGCGCCCTTCATGTGGGGTAGCGTTCCGGAGCACTTGACAGTGGTGGAGTCTGACCCGACCCGAGCCAGGGGGAGAGGGAGGGGAAAGTGACCATAAGTGCGATCAAAAAGGAAGGTCTTTAGGCGGAATTTGAAAGTGGGGAGGGAGGGGACAAGGCGGAGAGATTGAGGGAAAGAGTTCCAGAACTTCAGGGCAATAAGTTTTATGGTGGGATTTAAAGAGATGATAATGGGATGAGGTGGAGGATTGAGGCAGGAAGTTCCAGAGGTCAAAGGTGTTGTATCTCTTACTTCTACTTTTAGTGTTGGCTTATGTCACTGGACATCACATAGTTCATTCCGTGGAAGCCTCTCTGTTTCTGATGCATGTCTAATGGGATCGGTTTGGCTCCAGTGTAAGAGCTTGTCAATTTTGATTACAATATAATGTAAATTGAGATGAGTTTGGATTAAAGTTTAATTGGAAACCAATCCAAATTAAAGCTTCTCATACAAGAGATGCTTAGCAATTGAAGAAAGAGCCTGGGATCGCAAGGGAATACGAGCAACAATTAAGGCTCATTAAAATGAATATTACTTTCTTTTTTGATGGAGTCCATCTGCCCTTTGATGCAAATTCTCTGTTTATATAATATTTTTAAAAAGACCATTTAATGCATGATGTTAACTGGGACAATTTCTTCTAATTTCCTATTTCCTTGCTGGAGCTTACTGTTCAGCGCAAGCTGGTTTGATTTCCCGTCATCAAACTGATTTATTCCTCTATAAACCTTCACACGATCGCTGTATCTGTCTTGTGGGAATGTCGAGGGCAACTTCAGTTTATTTCCACAACCACTGAGAGTTTGTCAATCGCATCTTACTCTTTGATAACGCTTATGTAGATGAACATTTTCATCCAACTAGGAGAAATTTTTTTACCCAGATAGTTATTACGGTCTGGAATGCACTGCCTGAAAGGATGGTGGAAACAGATTCAATGACAACTTTCAAAAGGGAATTGGATATGTACTTGAAAGTGGAAACATTTGCAAGGATATGGGGAAAGAGCGGGGGAATGGGACTGATTGGGTGGCTCTTCCAAAGAGCTGACACAGGCACAATGGGCTGAATGGCCTCCTTCTGTGCTATAATATTCTATGATTCTGTGATACATGACCAATCATTATAACACACCATTATAAAGGTAAGACATCCATAGATTGCAATGCACAAATTGGCTAGTGCATTGACCGACAAAATACAGTCACCACATTCCACAGTGAGCCCTATGAAGCACTTTGAGACATTCTCCTAACGTGAGAGGCGTAAAGGATTATTTACTGGATTTCGTACTTTGCAAACTTGATTCTGAAAAGGACGTTGGTTCGTGAAAATAAAGCTAACAAGGGCAAATGTGCAAAAACTATATTTTTTGCCTATGAACACACAGTCACTGTACTTTGCAGCAATTTCCTTGTGAAGCACTTTGAGATATTCTTTACATTATAGGCGCTGTACCAAATGTGAGGATTATTATTATTATTCACATGATGCACCACTTGCAAACCAATGCATAAATGCGTTTAATACATCATGTGTAGAGCGAGCGTACAGAGAGGAATAAAGGTGGGTCCAATTATATAGTAAACCATTGAAACAGATCGGTTGTTAAAACTCGCGTTACATAATTAATAGATCACTTGCATCGCTTGTGAATAAATTGAAGCCACCGAGAATTCTCCCTACTCACACACATTTGCCAGAGCCACAAATTGCACACAGGTTCTGATATACATTCCTGCTGTGCTCGCTCAGTTAACGGTGTCATCTAAACACCTCATTCGCACCGCAGGCTTGTGATTGCTCCATGTTACTGACTTGACGGAAATAGCCCATGAAATATTTATTCTCATCAACGAATGAACTTATACTGTATTCTATCTCACAGGAAATCTCCATAGATAAATGCTGTACCAGTCTATTGACTGCCTAAATCCTGCATAGTTGACTTTGCTATATGTAAGTTTATCTCGGGATCAAATGATACTTAGTCTACAGATTTGCTGATAATTACACTTCTGGCAGTCCCTTCTGTTAAGTTTCGTCGATCTTAAATGTCACAATGTTTGCTGTAATCTTCCAGCTGTGATTGAACTAATGCCTCTGTAAATCTATAGCTTTGTTTGCACAGGTTAAGGTGGAAGTCGGAATTTATGTTCAAGGTCCAAGGAGGAACATTCAAAAATAATAACTGGATAAATCCTCTGTTTATAGGGACATTTGGTATTTGTGTTTCTCAAATATTCAAACCCCCAGATATGGGTGAACGTTAAGAGAGTATCTGTGCCTTAGTTATTCCACAATAATGGTGTCCTGTAGCTTAGTGTTGAGAGCACTGGCCTCGCAAGCGTGGAGGACCTGGGTTGGGTTCCCTGTCAGGATGAGACCTTGAGCAAGTTTTCTTACTCCACAGACACGTCTCTGTTTACCTAGCGGTAAGTAGGAGCTCGGTTGATAGTTGATTGGCAGATCGCTTATCCGGGGGTAATAGACCCTTCAAAAAATAAATTAAAATAATAATTTGGTCACTCAATCCACATCAATTCACTTTACAGCATATTCTGTGAAGCGCTTTGAGATGTCTCAAAGAAGTGATAGACTCTATATCAAATGCAAGGATTATTATTATATTATTATTATACGGAGCTCCTTCTAACACCTAAGTGAGCTTCTTGTAAATCACCGACTGGCTGATCGGTCTTGCTAATCCTTAAGCAACAGAGCAAATTACAGAAACAAGCTGCAGAGGAAATCATTACATTATTATTATGATCAAAATGAACATAAAGTGTGGATTATTACTATGCAGTTACAGTCAGTTTCCTATTCTCTCCAGTTAATTGATACTGTACAAGGATCCAGGTGATTTGCAGGTTCTCTCGCTTGAACTGTTCAAATGCCGCCTGCGCTTTGTTATTCTGAAGGACTTCAATGAGTTCAATGAATCTACGAGAGGTGTAATTAATTTGTATTGCTGAGACTGCAGCGGAGACAAGGTCTTATGACAATCCCTGTCCCTGTTGCTGTCAAGGGAGATTCTCCTGGTGTCCTGGCCAACAATCCAACAGATAAAATCAATCCATCATTTCGTGGCCATTTGGGGGGCACTGCTTTGCGCAAATTGACTGCCACAAAATACACAGACACTGCTGTCGACAGTAGCTCACTCACAAAGGATGGCCATTTGCTCAAGATACAGAAAGACATGTGGAATCATAGTCCAGCATTAGGTAGGGACTTCTAGGGATGAAGTTGATATAATTGAGGGTGGAAAATAATACACATTTGACAGTGTCTTCGGTGCTGACTTTGCATTGCAGAGAAGTGACCCAAGCAGGCTATTGCCAAATCTCTTGTTTGAAGGCAGTAGCGAGAATCCTTTGGAAATATACAATGCATTTTTGTCCACAAAATACACTGTCACTCCACGTTATAGTATATTCCGTGAAGCGCTTTGAGACGTCTCAATGACGTGATAAGGTGCTTTATCAAATGCAAGAATTATTATTATTATAATTATTATTATTTTTCTGTACTGACTGGTACAGCCAAACAAAATGTTTAGACAAAATGCAATTTTCTAGAAGAATGTCTACATGTTGTTTAATAATAATAGTAGTAATAATCATCCTTGCTTTTGACATCATTCCTTATCACACTGTTGAAGCGTCTAAAAGCGCTTCACATCGTTTAATTTGTGTATTTGCCCGAACGAGGCAGCCAATTTGAACCCAACAGAATTATTATTATTATAATATTATTACAGTGTGTGGCCCACAAACAAGCCATGACATTAAGTGACCAATTTTATTCAGAAGATACTTGTCCAGGATCTTGGGAGAAACTCCCTTCTCTTTGAAGAGAGCCCAGGATATCTTTAATGTCCACCTGAACAGGCAGATATGGGACCTCGGTTTAACGTCTGATCCGATTGAATTCAAGCTGTCAATACTCAAGCTGCTCTGCCCTCACCCTCTGAGAGTCAGAAGGTTTCTACTATCAGTGGTGACTGCCTGATTGAAGAGTGCAGATCTGTCATTCAGGCCTCGATTGACATAAGTGATTAATTGACCACTGCTGTGCATCTGTGTAAGGCTGAACTTGAGCTGCCAGGCAATGGTTCATCAGGCAATTAATAGCATCAGACCAGCAGCTCTCATGTGGTTCATTGATTTGTAGTGGCCGTACGTAAAACGCTTCACTTTGTATTTGAGCCAAAATACACACCACAGGCCAGTCAGGACACCCAGTGAAAATAACACCAAAATGCAAGCTTGAAGTCATATTTGTCTCAGCTTGGAGCAGCATTTTCGCACACTGGGGCAGAAGGTCATAGATTTACATCCCCAAAGTCAGGACTTTGAGCTCATAATCTAGGCTGATGTTAGTTCAGACCCAGATCAGCATCGCTTTACCAGAAGTGCCGAATTTCCGATGAGATATTAAACCTGTTAGCTGGATGTTAGCAATCCCACGAGACTAATGGGAAAGAGGTCTGACCTTCTGACTAACAGTGTTCCAGGCAAAGTGACCATTCATGGACCAGGCTCAACGTGGTCGGAACGAACCTGGTTTCGTGATCCAGAATTCGTGAACTCTTCTGGCTAGATCCTTCCTGTTGACATGTCCACACGATGCGTTGCTCTGTTTGAGTTATCTGATGTTTGACATCTGTGTCTGGAAGCCAGACCCGCGGATGTCCATGGGTAAGTTATATTAAATATCCCTGACCTGAATATTATTTTGAGGGAGAAATGTTTTCAAAATGCCGAAATCTTGTCTCTCCAGCCAAGTGAATTGTAGCTGGTTTGCGTGCATTTCCCTGTGATAGCCACAATTCTGGTGTAATGGCCTGGGCTCCACTGTGAAAAAGGTATTTGCAGTTAAGAGCAGCAATCAGCCCTCTGTTAACAAATACCTGATTAAAATCACTGCCTGGAGTGCTTGGCAGTCCCATCCATCCACAATCTATTCAGTGCTCTGTGCTTTAAGCTGCCTTCTGCGGATGCACAGACGTGACAAATAGTTATTGTGGAGCGGGTTCAGAACTGAGCCGACGACAAGAGTGGAATGAATTAGAGCCGGTATCTCTGAGTTTGTTGTTTGCAAATTGACAGATAGATTCTCATTTACCAAGTTATAATCATCATCATCATCATCCTTTATAATAACTTGCTATAGCGTGTTATCACGTCATCAGATATCTTAAAGCAGTTCACTGGATGGACATTAAGGTGTGACTGTATATCTTGTGGGTTAACATGGCAGCTAGTTTGCAGACAGCAGGAGTCTCACAATCAGCCATGGGGTGAGTGACTCATTTTATTTGGGGGGATTGGTGGCCATTGTCGACAACGGGAGAAACACAGATGTCACTGGCCGTTTGACCTCAATTTTTCCAGATCAACTTGCAATTAGGCAGAGACGTGATTTCAGAGAAAGTTGGTGTCGCTCAATACAGCACATTGAGCAGAGAGCAAAGTGAAGCCATTTCTCTAATATTTCAGCTGAATGCAAAGTGAAACCTGACCTAACTGACTCTTGATAAATTTACCTCTGTTGACACACCAAATCGCTTTGATAATGAAAGCGCTTTGAACTGAAAAAATGATAGATTAGAATAAATAAGAGTCACAGATACATGACCGGGGAGGGAATGACTGAATGAACGATCAAAGCTTGATGAATCTTGCTGTATATCAGCTAACGGATATCAACCCTGGCCCACGGAAACGTACGTCTGGAAGTTTGCGGCAAGGATATTTGCAAGTCAAAAGCTGGTGTTATCGTTCGATTAGCATTTTTGATAAGGGAATTGAATCTGGAGCATTGCTAGCGAGTATGAATAATGAAAAGGAAATTGTCTCTCCTTATCTGGGTAGTGTTGGCCCATGATTTTCAATTACCACAGATTTTATTGGTGACAGTTCACAAACTCAACAGAGAGAAAAAAAGCAACAACAACAACAACCACAAGATTCCATTTATAAAGCGCCTTTCACGTCAGGAGGACGTCCCAAGGCGCTGCACAGTTGGGTCATGAGCATTACCCCTTTGGCACGGGGGGAGTGGAAAGCTCGCTTGCTCGCACTGCGTATTTCAGAGTGCCAGCAATGATAACTAGGAAAGAAGGAAAAAGGTGCCATTTTGAAACAATGGTCCCTTCCTAATTGTACAGATATAAGGCATTCCAGTGGTAGATTACTAGAGAGTTCAGGAGGGGCTTCTTTATGCAGAGGGTAATGAGAGTGTGGGAACTCGCTTCCACAAGCTACGGTTGAAACAAAAACCGTCATTGTTTTCAAGAAGAAATGATGCATACATGGTCTACAAGGGAACTGAGGGGTACAGGGGAGACGACAACAACACTTTTACATTTATATACCACCTTTCAAGCCGGGAGGACGTCCCAAAGCGCTGAAGGAGGAGAAAGGGGAAATAGAAGGGGCGGAGGTTGGTGTGGAGTATAAACACCGGCACATACTAATTAGGCCGAATGGACCGTTTCGCTCCATGTAACTCAGTGAATGTGAAAAAGAATGGATTCAGTATGAAACAATGTGGGTAACAATGTCAGGTAACAATGTGCACCTTCCTGGCAATGCCGCTGAGCATACGAGCTGTGAATTGCAAGCGTTTTAAACCCTTCATTTATGCGAAATAAATAGTGTGAAATTCAACTCTGGACCTAACTAATGTTAATTGAAGATTCGGAGGAGATGACAGTGACAATTAGAAGCACTGCTATGTTTATATAGGTATATGTATATCTGTATATTTAAAGGCAGGTATTGAAGGAAGCTGTTGGAAGATGATAAGGATGGTGTTAAGTACAATTTGAAACCCTCGCTTCAAAGTATCGCTCATGTAGGCAGGAATCTGGAAGCAATAGTGTTCTTCAGAAGTACAGTAATGTATTCTAACAGTTGGCAAAATATCACTCCAGTTTTCTGGCCTTCAACAATGTTATAAAAATCCTTTATTAAATGTTGAAAGGCAGCATGACTGCAATAACCACAATGTACAATGTCTCTCGTTAAAATGTCTTCTTGATTTCCACTCAACTAGCTGACAGGCACTGTTGTTATCAATCGAATCAGCCTTCAAGTACAAGAAAGCAAAATAATTATATTTGATGGGGAGGTATTCAATACCTTTGTGTTTTATACAATGTTGAAATGTAGCTTAACCCGCAGAGGAGCAGCCATGATAAATTAAGGCGGTGACGGTGGGGGTCCAACATTTTGGCTTCCAAGGACCGGAGGCCGGATTTGAGAACTGCCTGTGGGCCGCAAATGCAATATTGTATCCTGACTGGCCATTCCCATTGCCAGCCAGAGCCTGAGCCCCAGTGACCATCTCCTAATTGGCCAATGGCCTATGAGTCGCCTGTATTTTCTCGTCAAAAGGCTTTGCAGGTCAGATTAAATCTTCCCCCGAGCCGGATCTGGCCACTGAGCCACCACTTGGACCAAACCTGAATTAAGGTGTCAGTCTGCCTGCCTGACTTAGTTGGTAGCACTCTTGTTTTGGTGTCAGAAAGTTGTGTGTTCAACCGGCAATCAATCAATAATTTTGTGATTATGAGATGGTAATGTAACTTCTTATCAATTAATCTCATGTTGTCGATGACAATCTATCAATCATTGATTTTTGATAGAGTATTACATAAGAACTTAAGAATGGGAGTGGACCATCAGAGAACCAAAGAGATTTACAGTACAGAAGAAGGCCATACGGCTCATAGTGTCCATGCTGGCTCTTTGATAGGGCAATCCAACAAGTCTACTCCATTGTTTAATAATAATAATAATCATTTGATATAGGCCCTTATCACCTCTTCGAGACGTCTCAAAGTTCTTCACGGGATATACTGTAAAGTGAATTGACTGTATATTTTGTGGGCAAAAAATCTATGGCGTCTCATTATTTCCATTCCCTATTCTCAACATCCCATATTCTTTTTACTAACCAAACATCTGTTACTCTCTAAACTCTCTCCCAATCAGTTCCACAGTCTCACAGTGGACAGTGGACACAGGTTACGAGTTGTAAAGGGCAATTTCAAGACAGATACCAGCAAGAGGTTTTTTTTCTTTACGCAGAGGGTAATTAATAACTGGAACAGGTGATAGCTACCCAGGACACCGGGATTAATCTGAGAAGCAGCTTGATGTTGTGAGGGGTGGCGGCAGGATGGGTATTCTGGAAGGATGAGATCGGATAGGTTGAAGGGTCTTCTTCATCAAATCCAACCTTGTGATCTTGTGAAGACATTACCCTCCGCTCCCCCCCACCCTTTCACCAATCGAGAGCTACTTATAGACATAACATATTTTTCCTCTTGGGATTCATTTGATTGACTGCTGCATTGCAAACCCTTGGTGGTTCCTTTTGCCCGGTTCTTTTACTGTTTGTTTGTTTGTTTGATTGATTTCTCACGCCCGATTTGCACATGTGAAACAGATACACAGAGGCTATTAAGGGCACATTCCGAAATGAATGCAAACAACTCACCAACAGTCCTTGTAGAAGGAAAAGGAGGAAATTCTCTGAGTGTGCTTCCAGCCAAAAAGTTCAGGTAAAAACACACACAAGACGAAGGAACATAAACAATTACCTAAGAATAATTCCGTGCAACACTAAACATACGAATGAAACACAATCCCAACTTGTCACATATGGGTTTGCTTCTGTGTGAATTCTGCAAATGGCTCTCTTTATCTGTCTCTGATCAGGGCTGCTCAAGAATTTTGCAGCTACCTTTTGTCAATCTGTCTGTGATTATTCCCTTAATGACTCGAACGAGTGCATGATTTCAATCACAGGTTTTGTAAAATTCCAACAGATTCAACTTCACTGCCACGCCAAGCTATCCGTTACATTAATGCTTAACCATTGACTGTCGACTACAGTCACAAGAACAATTTACACTTTAATATGAAAAGCAAATGCAATAATAATAATCCTATCATTTGCTAAAGCTCCTTATATGTTGGTAGGATATCCCAAAGCACTTTACAAGATACAGTGTAAAGTGGAATGACTGTGTATTTTATGGGCAGACACAGCAGTGTCCCATAAACAATCATGGATTGAGTGACCAAATTATGTTTATTATATTATTGTTTGTGTGTGTAGGGGAGGGTAATTCACATTGATCGTAAAGTAGAGTTTTCACGGTGACCTTGCCAGATTCCTGCAGGATTGACCAACCTGCAAGGATCCTTGACCAACAAGGATGTCACGGCCTTGGAGAGGGTGCGAAGGACACGAGGAGAAACTCTGTCCTCTTTTGGAACAGTGCCACGAGATCAGACCACAAGCAAAATTGTCAGTGAGCACTGAGCTTATCCAGGGCATTGGAAGAGTGAGTAAGGCGGCAGCACCACCTCCATAGAGGAAGGAGAACACGAATTAGCATTCCATGTGAATCGCAATTCAATTCAATTGTTGCTCAAACAAGCGCGATTAAAAAGAGATCATTAACAATCCCCAGATAATTGACACCTGAATGCAAACATCTCTCACTTTCCAAAGGTGATGCTTCAGCTCCGTTTTAAGTAGAGTTCAAATGGGAAGAGATCGCAAACCTGGAAAGATTGGAAAATTGCAGAGGGCAGAAATGCGTCGATCAGAGAAACAAGTCGTGGGATTAAGCGGAGTGGTGGGCTTTCACTTGAGATAATTCTCATTAATAAGAGCATTCCGTCAAATGCGTCCGAGGAGCGCTCGGCAAACAAAAATAATTACTAGAGTAATACAAATTAAATACCAGCGGCAGTCGGCAAATTATTTCTGATAGAGCTCCACATGCTGATTTGTTTCCTCGTCCTCAAAGCTGAAGCTGCAGAAGTAAGGGTGGATTTATGGTTCAGTTAACTCTCAGGCAGCCAAATCAATAAGCAAGACAAAGGGCTGGCCTTACCTTGATAACTCAGTGGCTTCAATAAATAATAGGACACTGTAGAGAAGCCACCCACATTGTCTGCAATAGCTTGAGTCACTTGTCCTGGAGTCCCCAGGTATTGACAGTACAATGTGTCTCAAACTGAAGACACTTCATGTAACATGACAGGTATTTGCATAACAAATGCAATTGATAAGCGCCTTGGGATGTCCCAATGCTTTAGGACGTCTTCCCGGCGTGAAAGATGCTCTATAAGTGCAATTTGTTGTTGATAAAGTTACCTCCAGGAAAACTATACGGTTACAAATGAAGTAAAAAAAAAGTGCAATGCTCAGGTAGGTCTGTGCGTAATACTCATGGCTTTTTAACTCACAGTCTAGGCTGACACCCACCATTGGCTGCCTCGTTTGCCTCTGCAAGTAAACAGTCACTATACATTAAAAATCCTGTGAAGTGTCTTGAGATGATTGAAAAACGTGACATAGAGCCATATGAAAAGCAAATGCAGTAATAATAATCCTAACGTTTGCTAATGCTCCTTATATGTTGGTAGGATATCCCAAAGCACTTTACAAGCTGCAGTGTAAAGTGCAGTGACTGTGTATTTGTGGGCGAACACGGCAGGCAATTTCACACCGCAATGTCCCACAAATAACCAAAATGAATGGCCCATTTTTTATGGAGGGGGAATGGGGAATTGGTAGCCAGGACACTGACAGAAACTCCCTTATTTTTTCAAATCATCTCGATATCATTCTTGAAGGGACACAATGCAGATGTAAGAACTGGCAGCACACCAGCTGACTGAATTGCTCATAAATCACCTTCCTTTGGAGTGAGGAAAAAAAACAAAATTAAAAAGTTTGCATTTTTAATTAAATGGCAAGGTGTGATTTTGAGGCTCTAATTAAAATGGGGTGGATCAGCTTTCAGATGCCAGCCACTGAATCTTCGCTTTATTGAATTTTATCAATCATCTGAATCCTTGAAATAAATTGCAACCCATTCCTCAGAGTCAATTATCCATTATTTGTTTTGTAATACAGACAGAACTGCGACTGTTCCAGGAAAAGCTCCTGTCAGTCATTCCCAATGTACCGCACGGCACGATTTGCATTTATATAGCGGACTTTCACGGCAGGAGGACATCTCGAAGCGCTTTGTATTAAAGTGAATTATACTCATGTTTCACTGTTGTAGTGCTGAAAAATGACTAAATTCTCTCTCTCTCTCTCCCCTTCTCCGTTCAATCCTTCCATCTTGCCCACTCTTCCTTTTCGACCGTGCCTATGGTCACCTCCCCTTTCTCCCCCTGGTTCGGCATCAGGCTCTCCACCATTGATACATTCTCCGAGACCCTACCCCATGTGAAGGGCTCTATATAAATGCAAGTTGTGATGGTGATTAGCTGCAATGGACAATCCTGCCCCATCTGATGCTGAGTCTCTCAATGACAATTGTTTTGAAAAGATTTTACCAGATTTATTATAAAAAGGCAATGTTGTGGGAAATCTATTTCAGTTGGCAAAGTACTCCCAGAATCCTAGAATTTGAACAGCACAGATTAACTCCTCTCATCGATTAACTCCTCCTCACCTGTCCTGCCAATTCTCTGCTCTTTCTCTAAATTATTTTAATGGAAACAAAAATCATTGTGATTCCTAACAAGTTTCTCCTGGTGTCCCGACCTAAGAACCCCCACAATTATAAACTGCTCATTCACTTCATGGCTGTTTGTGCGACACCTGCTCTGCACAAATTGCCTGCCACACTTACCTCCAAATACACACAGTAAATGGCGTGAAGGTGTGATAAGGCATGATATCAAAAGTAAGGATGATTTATGTTAGAACTCAAAGAAAATTATCTGCTAGAAGCAACTGGTAAAACATAGTTGAAAAGAAAGACCCAATCTTCCTCTTATTTTCCAAATAAATCCTTTAATCCTTTCATCCACTTAACATGAGCTCATCCATTTAACTAGCGCAGTAATCAAGACATTTCACAGTTGTGCTTCTGTCCCATTGTACAGCCAAGAGGCAGACGTCTCTGTTATTTTTTTACACAGTGGTTTAGGTCATCTTCACACCTTACACAACTCCAGTTTTTTTGCGAATTATTTCACACAAAGGAGCTGAACAGATGTCTGATGTGAATAAGCGCTTTGGGATGTCCACCCAGGTGGACATTAAAGATCCCATAACACTGGAAGGTTGTGGGTTCAAGCCCCATGTACGGATTTTGAACTCCTACGGTCTCCAGTGTAGGGTTGGGCTGGGGGTGCTGTGCTGCATTGTTGGACATACCGTCCTTTGGATGAGATGTTAGACCGAGGCATGGTCTGCTAGTTTTGTTGGATGTTAAAGAATCCCAGATAAAATCAGGTCATTCACTTCACAGCTGTCCGTGAGACATTGCTGTGTGCAAATTGGCTGCTGTGTTCACCTGCAAAATACACAGTCATTACACTTCACAGTAAAATCCTGTGAAGGGTGTTGAAACATCTCGACGATGTGATAAGGCGCCATGTCAAATGTAAGGATTATTATTATTATAGTATAAAGGCTAATGACGCAATAACTTACTTATTGCCAACTGGAACGTTGTTCACACCAGATTAGGCCCCGTCTCCACTGAAACACATTCATTGAATTTAATTAATTGCTCGGCCCTTCACTAATTCTCAATGATTATTCATACAGGAAAGATTTAAAAATAATCTCTCATGGAAGAATATCGTTCTTTTCTGTTCAATTAACCTCGGCCCTGCCACAAAAAAGAGTGCGTAGATGGGGTTGAAGGGTTTTCGGAGGGTCTTTGGGTTAATTGCCAATTATCTTTGATGTCCCTTCCTAATCGTGGGAAATGAACGAGAACTTATTTTTTTCTCTCTCTCCGTTAGTTGAGTTGTTCTGGTTTAACCAATTACAGAGCAGAATGAGCAGGTGCAGGTACAAAGATGAGGTGTTCAAGAGGGAACTGACATAAGAACTTACTTAATAGGTATACAATAATAGCTATCAGGGAAGTAACCATAATCTGTGCACTTTATTGATCTGTTGCACAATTTTGATGCACATGCGTTGATCGCATAGACTGTATGGCACAGAAACAGGCCTTTCAGCCCAACTAGTCCATGCTTATTAAGACCCTTCGTGCAGCTCACATACCCAAAGGCTTGCAGAGTTGATTCTTGTCCTCTGAGCCATGCAAAAGTGTGCCACTTTGTTTCCCCAAGTCTTGGGAGAACGTATGCACTCCATCCACACTTATGGAAATCTCCATGTGTAGTTGGCATACATGTGTCTGGTTTGGATACCCTTGGATACCCTGATTTTGGATGCCCTTCAGCACAGTGATGTGTTTCCACATGTGTTCTGATACCCGGCTGATCAAAACAATAATACGGAAGGAACAATAGCAAGGCTTAACATATTAAATCCCTTTGGTTGCGTCTCAAACCTCTACAGGCTTGTTTTCATTTGCATCGTATTTGCAAATTGTTTCTTGTCCTCTGTGGTATTTTGATGCTCAAACTCAGGGCTGGTCACAGCCATGAAGTGAATGATTGCTGGGCCTCTGCTGATATGACAGGAATGAAGAGCTTTTTTGTTTCCTGAGAAGCAGAGATGCTGAGTGTTTGATGGAAGTGACCCAAACAGGGGAAGGTTTGGGTCTTTTAGGGCTTACGGTGACTTCCAGAGGGTCTTGGAGTGACGTGCAGGAGCCACGTGGGCAGCTAAGGTTGTCCAAAAATAAACGTGGCCCCTGCTGTGGTTCACCATTCTGTCTTGTCATTTTCTCTGCAGTCAGTCCAAACTAATATAAAAGTGACACAAGAAGGATAAAGCAATATGAAAAAGTAATAAAACAAAAGGTGGGGGGTACGGTTTGCCTTAACTAACACAAGGCTGTCGGCATGAATGCCTCCATTGTCTGTAGGATGTAAGGGTCCCGTGTGAAATTAGTTTAGCAAGTTTCTACTCTGTTCCTACTCTGAATGAACTCACAGTGCAGAACTACCACTGATTTGACACTAAATATTTTATCTCTTGAAAGTAGCTTTCAGCCACTGTGCCCCCATTCTCGGCAGCTCCATCCTTTCAGTACTTTCATAAAAATCCCTCTCTCTTGCCTTGCCTCCTCTCTCTCCCCACCTTTAAACACCCACCCCACCACTCTTTAAAGAAAAGGATACAAAACTTATGCCATTCACATAATTACTGCTTCACTAAGACATCAAAGTACTGTAGGCTTGAGTTATTTCTAAATTGGTCCAACGGTGCGGTGAATAGTAATAATACAATCATACAAAGCAATTTGCATTTACATAGTTCCTTTCACCATGGGGAGGATGTCTTTACACAGCTGGCTGGGCAACTGATGGAGAGATTGCTGGGGGCAGGGGGGGTGGGGGGAGGGGAGGGACGATGGTCAAACAGGTAAGTCTTTCGTTGTGCATTAAAAAGGTAAGGCATGCTTCTTTTGTGCTGAATTATCCCTGAAAACGCTGCGCAAAGATTTTATGCTCTTCCAACTTTATGTTTATTTAAGCTGGGTTTCCTTTCCTTTAAGTTAAATCTGTGCCTTCCAGTCCCTCAGGGACCTGCAGTTGAATTTCTAATGATGTTCTGGTATCATATCACAGCTTTGTGGTACACTTAATTGAGTCTCCACTGCATCCAGGCCAACACTGGGAAATGCTATTTATCCAAGTGTCCTTAAATACATGGTCATATTCCACTCAAAACCAAATTCAGCTTCCATATCAACACTGCAGTTCAACCCCAGGATGAATGCAATGGTTGTGGGTGTTAAGCTCAATGCCAATGGACTGATTATCCCTATTTCTCCCAATAAAATCTTCAGGTAAATCAAGCCTCACGTGGTGGAACCTTCCCGAATCAAGCCTCACCCCAAATGGCTTCTGTTCAACATGTTCCACGTCGGCTGCTCACAGTATCTTCCTCTGGGACCTTGCCTGGAGAGCAGGCCTGGCCAACAACTTCTCTCAGAAGTTTCTCTCCATCACTTCAAGGCACCTTTCTGGACCACCTTTCTCAAGCTGCTTTTCAGGAATGCTTATCCTCTTCCTACCAATTGACACGTCAGGTGGACGTCCCAAAAGATGCCATGGTTGTTCCCGGATTGAACCACAAACTGAACAGGTAGGATTCTACAGCCTAATTTTTCTAGACAACAAGGTAATAATTTTCAGCATATGATATTATAAAAATACTACAATTTTTCCCTTCCCACCTCCCGTGGAAATTGAAACTTTCCACAAATAAAGTCTTGTTTTGGCTGTCTGTCTCAATTTGCTGTGGTCACCATTATTGCCATTTACGATTCTCACACAATAGTCTAAAAGAAAAGACCGTATTAAATAAGTTTTCTACTTCTTGTCATAACAGATTTGTCACAGCAATCGATCTCCCCATTGAGCCAGGAAGCAGGCAAAATGTCTGCAAAGTCTATAATCCCCAAAATACAAGCAGTCCAAGATTTTCCATTCTAATTAATTCTGCTTTTATTTTTCATTACATGCTGAAATTACACTCATCCCATGCCTGATATTTCAAAACGTGCTCAAAGGCTGTAGTATTAGCAACTCAGGAACAGCAGTTCTTCAAACAAGCTTGCCGAAAAATAGCTTCAAACTGACGGGTGCATTTAAGAATTTGCCAAATTCTGGTCACTCGGTAAATAGAGTCAAACTGGACCCAGGTGAAAATTTTCCCCACGTTCATGTGTTAAATCAACACAAAGTGCCCATGGGCACAAGATGAATAGCCAGTTGTTGTTTAACTTGGCCCAATTTGGGTGAATTCAGCATTTTTCTAGCAATGTGAAGCCAACGGGAAGAAGTCTTGCGGCATTTTGCCTTTTCAACAAGCAGAGTAATAGGCGCAAAGTCGGGTTTTCGAATCTTTAACATGAAAGGGAGATCAGCACTTTTGAACATTGGGCACTTCACTGCAGTTGGAGGTTGGTGGCCAAAAAGGCTTAACCATGTGGGCTGAAGGGCACATGTACAGTACTGAGCTCCTTCTGATTGGATGTTGCCATCAGGAGTATAACCCTATGTTGTCTGTTAATATAGTTCCACAAAAGGAAGCGTGGCAATGGCATAAGGTTGTGTGAGTGTGACTTTAGTAGACCCATCAGTAGTTTGACGGAAAAAGTCTTGGAGGTTTACAATTCGATCCAGGTCCATTATTTGTGCATCTCTTTCTCTCTCTCTCTCTCTCTCTCTCTCTCTCTCTCTCTCTCTCTCTCCTCTCTCTCTCTCCTTTTTCTCTCTCACTGAGTCTCCTTTAAGCAAAATAAACTGCTCCAAATAGTAACTTTGCGGGTTATGCTTTGGCATTAATTGAGGAAGCTGGAACGTCGCATGAGGGAAAGGGGAATAGAGGGCTTTAGGAGGGAATAAAGTAAATTAAATTGCAGTTGCTCTACTACTCCTGCCCCAAGCAAGATGAGATAATGGAATCCAGACCAGCATTGAACCCCAGGACTTCCCTAATCCGTGCGATTTAGCACCAGATGATACATTCGCCAATCCAGCCACCGGGGACCAATGCGCTCAGTTTCTGATCAAAGTCAAAAGTGATTGTGTAATCTGAGAGACTGAAAATAAATGCAAAACTTGGAAACCCTTTTTAATCAGTTTAACCAACCGCGCACAAATTGGTACTTGCTGAGGGATTCATTGAGGAATTCCTGGAGCATTATAATCTGGGCAGTATTGTACAATAGTCGTCTTGGCCTTTTGCAAGTGATGGTCTAATGGGATCTGCTTTTTTTTAAATATTATTATTATTATTTTGCTGCTTCTCCTCAGACAAAAAGGGTCAGTGACATGCTTCTCTCTTTCTCTCAATTCCTCTGCGGGTACTCAAATTCCTAGTGGAGCCAACGAACCGTATCTTGGGCGAATCTTCCATTGGGCTACCCAGCAATAACATTTATAATTGGAACAAGACATTGGCAATTTTCTGCACAAAGAAGTGAAACATTGCAAATAATACCTAGCAGCGCTTTAGGTATTTAAATCTAACCCCTTCTTAGCCTTTTTTGGGGGAGTCTTGTGTTTTCGTATTGATAATATATATAATATATATATATATATGTGTGGAAAAACTACAGTTTTCAAAACATCAGTTGAAACAGCATTGAATTTATTCTTTTAATTGTTTTATTGGGAAAATTTGTTTGATGTCTTGCAAGTTCCGTGTTGCTTTGAAGGTGAATGCTTGTAGATGGTTAAAATATTGAACAACCATTTCATATTAAACCTACAGCGAAAAGGAAGGTTTGCCATTAAATTTATCCATCATCACTGGGTCAGTTTATGGAACTAAAGTTCCAGTTATGGATCTTTTAACAATTTTTTTGAAAATACTGTGTTAATATTGTGCCATTTATGTTAGTACGATGTCTCAAAGCGCTTCACAGGACATACTGTAATATGTGACTGTAGTTTTGTATGGAAACCCAGGCAGCCGATTTGCACATAATGATGTCCCACAAACTGCCATTGAGTAACAGACCAATTTTTATTCGGGGGCTTGTTGGCCAGGACACTGGGAGAGAGAAACTCGATTTGCTTTTTGAACAGCGACAATTACCATCCACCTAAAAATCTCATTCAATGAATGACACCTCTAACATTGCAGCATACCTGAACACTGCCTTGGAGTGTTGATTATACGTGGTCAAATTCCTAACCCGGAATTAGGAGAGAAACTCTCATCTCAATCATAGGATCTTTAGCATCCGCCTGTTCAGGCAGCGAGGACTTCAGCTTAACATCTCATCAGAGGGATGGAACCTCTGACAAAGCATCAATTTGAGCTCAAAGCCCTGACTTGGAGCTCGAACATACAGTCTCCTGACCCAGAGATAAGACTGCTACCAACTGACCCCCCTGCCACCTGAAACAGCAAGATTCCTGAGACATTTCTACTGGAAAACTTATTTGCAAACTCAAATAGCATTTCCAAATCCTATCGAGATGGAAATTTAGTTGGGATTCATTGTTGTCTGGGAGTGTAGACCACTCCAGTCCTTCAGATTTCAGTTATGAATATTTTTTTGGCTTGGCTTTGGAATAATCTAGGATCCCATGTGTTTTCCTTATGTTAAGGTAGGTATCATATTCATTGGTCTTGTTTCACTTTCTAATGGCTTCAATCCGTTTGGCAGTAATGGAGCCCTGGAAGCTCACCAGGCCGCCAATACGGTGTCAAGAGTTATGTTTATCTCCAGAAATAGCATTGAAATGAATGGGAGGAAATGGATGGTAAACCAGAAAGTATGAACTTCACTTCCAGGCCCGTGTGAGAGAGAAAAAAAAAGTTAGGTTACATGACTTGAAAGGAAGGCAACGTGATTTTGACAATACAATAGCTCTATGTTTGGTTAGGAAACTTGGCCACTTCAGTCTCAATCAGGCAGTGATTTGAGGCATTGCCTGTAGCGGAGAGATACGGGCCATCAGACTGGAGTTCTACCGCCTGTTCTGCATTCCTCTGTGAGTGAGAGGAAATCAGAGCTCAGCAAATGCACACTTTCCACGCGTGCCCAGAGTGGCAAGATGCAGCGCCAAGTTCCAGCTCAATTTCATTTTATTATTGTCCTTGCATTTCCTATTGTGCCTCTCACGTCGGGAGGATGTCTTAAAGTGCTTCACGGATTTTACTGCAGAGGTTAGTCACTGTGTATTCATAGGCAAACGCAACAGACAATTTGCGCACAGCAATGTTCCGTAAATAGCCAAGTAGCGAATGATTTAATTGTTTTTTGGGGGGATTGTTAGCCAGGACACCATGAGATACGCCCTTCTCTTTTCGATCAGTGCTGTGGAATATTTAACTTTCACCTGAATGGGATGGACATTAATGCTTCATCCGAAAGAAGACGCCTCTGACAACTCAGCACTCCCCTAGCACTACACTGGAATGTCAGCTTAGACTGTGTGAATTCAAAGTCCCTGATGTGGGGCTTGAATCCACAACCTTCTGACTCAGAGGCAAACGAGATTACTACCGACTGAGCCAATCTCTGAGGTTGAACAAGGAGTAAGAAGAAAAAACACAGCCAGAGAAAAGATAATCCCCACTTGATCCTCTTGAGAACAATTGCCACACGCTATGTAGGATCCATCTCCATCACCAAGGGTAACATGGTTGCATTGACACATCAAAGTTATTTAGCTCTAGAAACACATTGCCCAAGGCATTAACACCTGTAAAACACATCAAAGGATTTATGGAACAGATTATTCTGCAGCATCTTTAAAAGCTAAATATATATATATATGTACACAGTGCACAGTGAATATATTCAGTGTAGAAATTTACTGAATACATAAAACCAGCCCCTAGGATTTATGAGGTTGAATTAAAAGGTTGCATCATAGTCTGAGATATCCACAGAGGTGATGATTTGGCAGCAAGAACTGACTGACTGTCTGGAAACTACAGAACCTCTCAATTGCCTGCAAACCGAGTTATTCACATAGACCAATACATAAGTCAGCTTTCTAGAATTGAATAGCAAATAAAATAGTTTTATGAACACGGTAAACCACCACAGAAGGAGTGCACACCAGGTGAATGCTTGTATAACTGAATCTATACTGAATATTCAGCAATGGAAATTGGCAACTCGTTTTATTTCCTCCATTTGAGTGACAACATTGGCAATGGGAACTGAGCCCCAAACCATTACTGCTGAATTATTGGTTGAAATCGCATGAATACAGACAGCATGTATTGAGTGTCTCTCGTTCTGCTTCACTCAGACTTGTGTTGGTGTTAACGTTGGGGTAAATTTTACTGGCTACTTTCTGGAGTCACTGCCTACATTAATTCAAAGGGGTTAAGAAACTCCCCCTTTACGTTTAGCTCCATTTTCCTGATGGAGATACAAAGCAACATTTACCCAAGCATTAATTAGAAAATAAATGAGAAAGGATGGAGCCTGGCTGCAGTATTAGTTTTGAGATGGTTATCTCATGCAAGGAATGTATCTCTGGGGTAATATTTAACAGAGAATATTTTGCTTTTAACGTTAAAGGTGATTATCCGTGTAGTATTTTTCAACAAGTCTGATATTTGCATTGATTGACAGTCACAGTGAAGGGATTTTTGCCATTGCCATGGTCAGCAATTGTACTGATGTTATTGTGTACAAAATTGGCTGCCTTATTTGCCTATAAAATACAGTCCTACACAATACAATAAATCATGTGAAGAGCTTTGAGGCATCTGCATTATGTGAAGTGTGATAAGACGCAATATGAAATGCCAAGGTTATTAATACTTCCAGGTTGCTAAGCCAGGAGCTATACTGCATTTCAATTATCCTTGCATTTGCTACAGTGCCTTATCACAGATGCTTAAAGCCTTCACAGGATTTTACTGTGTTGTGTAGTATTTTGTGTATTTGTAGGTGAACACAGCAGCCAATTTGGGCACAGCAGTGTCCCACCAATAACCAAGATGAGAGTTACCAATTTTTGTTTGGGGACAGTTTTGCCAGGATACCAGAAGAAACTCTGTACTCTTTTCGAATGGTGCCACAGAACCTTTAATGCCCACCTGGCATTGACGAGACCTCAGTTTAAAGTTTAATTCAAAAGGCAATGAGTGGCATCCCCCAAACTCTGCCTTGGAATGTCAGGTGAGACACCGAGACATGAAAATTCAGCACAACTGTTGAACTATTACTGACTTTTCCATCATGGAAACCATAACAATAACTCATTGAATACAGCCTGCAATGGGTGACACTCTGTAGGTTTGCAACTTGACTTGTAGAACCAGCAACTCAAATGGTATTTTGCTGCGAATACAAAACAAAAGGTAGAAAAAAGATGAACTAACCTATTGATCAGAGTTGGCAGGTGTTACATGTTGCCTTCGAGGCTAATTAGAAGGCCGTTTAAAAAAATTACTGTGTTTGGGGATGGCTTATTAGCAACGTCTGACTTCACTAACCAACTGGTTGCCAAATAATTATCAACGGGTACCTCAGTGTTAATTGTTTTTAATTCTAAATATTGGCACATAAACAAGTAAAATCTAAATCAAACCTAAAATTAGTGTTACAAATTGGATCAAAGCACATTCCTTTAACACTAAAGATTGTGAAAATGCAGAGCAACAAGAAGTTTCACCCAGAATAGCATCTCAGAGCACTGCACAGAATCGATTGGGGGTGCTTTATAATAATAAATAATCCTTGCATTTGATATAGCGTTTTTCACGTCTTCTCGACGTCTCAAAGCGCTTCACAGAATAGACTGTAAAGTGAATTGACTGTATATTTGTGGGCGAAACGCGGCAGCCAATTGCGCACAGCAATGTCCCACAAACAGTCGCAGATTGAAAATGACCAATTTTTATTATTGTTTTTGGTTTTTAGAGGGTTTATTATTAGGCTCTGTGTGGAGTAAGGAAACTTGCCCAAGGTTTCGCCCTCTGCCTGGAATTGAACTCAGGTCTCTCACTTGCAAAGCGAGTGCTCTAACCACTGAGCTGCAGGACTCCACTTTAAGACTTCTGCTTTAAGGCAGATAGATTCTTGGGAAGGAAATGTATTAAAGGGTGAGGAGAAAAGGCAGGGAAATTGTATTGAAAGATCTGCCTTGATCTAATAAAATATTGGAACAGGCTCAATATTCCAAAGGTCGACTGTTTTACCCTAACAAAATCTAGGGGCAAAATTCCACCTGCGTCTAGATTTATTCAGTTTTCTTAGCGCTTCAAAGCATGTCGGAATTTGGTAACTTGCCGAATTCAGTCTTAACTTGATTTGGAGGTCTTTTTTTACTCTTTTTGATTCTTAAAATAATGTTCCAAATAAGAAGCGGCTTCAGAATCAATATTTAAGGGGTTTGCCAGATTCTGGGCACACTGAAATGGGAAGGAAACAGGATAAATGTAGACTGAGGTGGAGTTTCTACCCCGCAAAGCTACACCACAATTGGAGAAAGTCCACTTGACGCCAAGCTTTTACTTTATTTATGGAGCATAGCTTTTTGTGGGACACTGCTGGGCACAAACTGGCTGCTGCATTTCACCCACAAAATACACAGCTGATCCACTCCACAATATATCCTGTGAAGAGCTTTGAAACATCTCAATGACATGTTAAGGCGCTATATCAAATGCAAGGATTATTATCATTATTATTTCCAAATGTCTTGTATTTGGCAAAAGCATTGTTGATTTTGAAGCTATTTTTTGTGGGTTTTCTTGTTTGAACTGCGGAAGGACAACTTCAAATTTAAGTCCTGAAATCAATAAGTTGCCAAATACTAAACTGCTACGTGGATAAAGTGAATCGAGACCCAGACACGATGTCTCTGAAAATCTAGGCGGTCGATCCACCAGTAAAATTTGCCCATAAATATCACAAGCTTGCTTTGGATGAAGAAGGCCCTTCGGCCCATCTGATTTCAGCGTTCAAGAGACATAATTCCAACCTTTACCGTCCCAACTCCCCATTACAGTATCAAGCTGCTTTTAAATGACCTCAACCACCCTTCTTCTACCACCTTACTCGCAGGGCATTCCAACAACAACAACAACAAGCATTTATATAGCACCCCTCATGTAGGCTAGCATCCCAAACGCTTAAACTCGGGGATAAAAAAAACTCCTAAGGTCTCCTTTCACTATTCTTGTAACTATCTTATATCTATGTCATCTAGTCACTGACTCCCCTACCAGGGAATATAGCATCTCTCTATTTACCCTTTAATTGTTTAGTACTTAATTGACTTTGGTCCTTGGTTAATAAACTCTCAATCGTATAATAATAATGGACTAGATATAATGATCATAAAATTTTAAAAAAATCTACTGAACAATATTGTGTTAGCATAATTAAAATAATCATATATTGCAAATGTCTTTGACCAATTAAAATTAAAAATATTTCAAGATTCCCACCTCAGTTTACTGTCTATTTTAATTCTTGTGATCTTCTCTTCAATACAATATTGAGGAACTATTCGAAACCAAAGAGAATTATTAAACAGATTGAAACTATTTGGTTAATTTCCAACCCATTCAAGATGTAATTATGATTTAAAGCAGGTTATTCTTGTCATAGTTTTTGTTGACCGATAATGAAACTCTATTATATGTTTGGACCAAAGGCAGGGGCTGAAAATAATCAAGCTTCCAAAGGTTTTTAAAGGTTCAAACATGTCTGGTAAAGAGACATCTCAATTCCATTTGAAGGCTTTGGATAAACCGTCTGTTGGATATACCATGATTCACTCCTTTCCTGTGCGAGTTCCTACCCAGTGTTCTGCAGAGAGCTGACAATGTCAAAACGACTGGACGATTGAACTATTTCTCTGCTGAATGAGTCCTCTGCCTCAATTGTGTAAGAAGAAACTGGAAGAAGAAGTTCATGTTCGCGCTGAATCTGCTATCAATACAAAGCCAGGGAGGACTCAATTAAAATCAATCGTAAGCCACAAACTTGATATAATCAGAGAGTAACTCTTTACTCAATTAATTAATGGCTGGAACAGGTTGCCTGGAAAGGCGGCTGAGGCCAGTCAGGGCAGTGGGACTCATTTCTGTGCAGAACAGATGTTTTTGATGGACAAAACACAGACCGACTTCATTACAACGCAATGACTAGCATCCATAAACTTCATCCCTTCCTTATAATGAGGTACATCCCCCCAAAAAAAATGGCCACCGTCAATGCTTCGGAGTCATCAGGTCGCTTCCCGTGCACGGTGTATGCACCCGGCAGACAGGAAGCTGGAGAAAGCTCACCCTGATGTTTCCAGTCGACCCTTGGATACCGATAGATAGCGGAGGTTTTCCGAGGCTGCGTACTAAACACAGGATCGTCAGCGCCACAACTCTATTGCGCATCCAGGTTCTGAAACTTGGGTCTGTCTGTAGGTATAACAAAAATTATTATTTCAGCATTAAGATTCAGAGAAATAAGCCCTGAGGTTAATAGCTTCACAAAGAACGTAACAAAATAAAACCATGCATAAGCCATGCAAATGTGAATTAGAAAGCCAATGGCAGAAAGGGCCTTGGCGGGAGTGAAATATAGGTTGTTTTATTCCATCTCCACTCAGACGGAGCTGACATTAAGCAAAGCTTGGATTAACAGACCTGGACCCTGAGCGTGAGAGACTGATGGCTTTGCCGGTTGCTTCTGAATCTCATCATCGCCAGCAAATCAGCTGTTTCAGTGGCACAAAACAGGTTGCGCTCACCAGCAGCCACCTTCAACATTCACTGCTGTCTAACAGGGAAGAAGTGTGGCCGGGCACGTGAGACCTACTTTAAGGGATGTCAATGGAAAAGTGAACAGCGTACTAGCACATTCCAAGCAGAGGCACAGACAACAATAGTGACTAGAGGGAAGCTCAGTTTGGAGTTTTAATGGACAAAAACTTTCGATAAAATCTAGCCTTGGCTCAGCTGAACATAAAGCTGAGGAATCTCTTTTTCAATTAAGGTTTCTCTGCAGGACGGAGCTTTCACTTGTATTCGGTTTCCTTTTAGAAAGTGGATGTATTCTCAAAGCCATTAAAAATGTGAACAGTTATCCTATTAAGGAATGGGGGAGGGGGAAGGGGGGGGAAAACAGACAGGATGCTCCCACTCTTGACTCCTATGTGGTGACCCCTACAGGTGGGCCTGTGCATGTGGGAGGAGGTTGGGCGAGACCAAGTTCAAGCTTGGCTGTAACAAAGCAAATACATGTGTATCACTGCTGCTTGTTGGCTCCTCTTAAGGCATGTGTATCACAGAGTAGCTCACATCTATGAGGCTCATAGAGCTTTACTTGTATGTCCCACCTGTCATTGTAACAGTGCAACTGAGAAGCACAACTAATGTGGGGAAATACATTTCCAAATAGGCTTTTGACACTACCTTTACTTTGCAATAAGCTGCACGAAATTCGCTCATCAAAGTAACGCAGTGAAATGGCTTCAATATTCCACTGGTCGGACATCAAAAGAGTTAACTGCCTTCAATGGATCACTATCTCACACAACAAATGTGATTTGCCTTGCCGTTCCTTAGGCGATCTATATCAGATCATTTCCCGCTTCTCTGTTATATTCAGCGCTTTGAGACGTCCTTCCGATCTGAAAGACGCTTTACAAAGGTAAATTTCCATCGTATTACTTACCTCAAGTTGTGCTCATTCCAAGTCAGTTGATACGCCAATAAATCCTATTGTATATTGTGCCTAAAACCCCCCCAGAGCCAATGACTCAAGCACCATTGGAGGAGCTGTATCTTCTCTGAGGAATTATCCTGGCTCAGAGCTCTGTAGGGATGACGCAGATACATAGTTATGGAACTCACCAGAGATCAGGAGTAAAGACCTTTGAAAGGGTAATCTGTCTGTCAACCATTGACCCGGTTTAAGAACAGCGCAGTATGCATTACTGCGTTGTGATTTCTATAATGTTGAATCGACCCCCAACCCCCAAAAATTAGCCTTTGTGACCTTCAGCCTCAATAGTTTTTTACTTTGGCGAACCGCCCTATTAACTCCGTCTGACGTGCTTGAGTGTCAATCATCTGATGCTTAACGCAGATAAAACTATATTGTTACTAATCTGGACCAGTCAGTAGTTTTGCCAGGGACATTGATCCATTCTCCACATTCACTAGCGGAGTTTCAGCCCATTGTGATTTCTTTTTGTTAGCTCTATTTAATAATATTAATAATAATCCTTACAATTGGAATAGCGCCTTTCACGTTAGTAGGATGTGGCAAAGTGCTTCCCAGGATAGATTGTAAAACCTAATGATAATCCTTTATCATTTGATAAAGAGTCAATAGCGTTAAAATATTGGTCCCCAAAATACACAGTCAATTCCCTTTACAGTGTATTATTCTGTGAAGGGCTTTGTGACGTCTAGAAGACGTGATAAGGCTCTATAGCAACTGCAAGGATTATGATTATTATTACATTGAGAAAATGTCTTTTCTTTTTGAACAGTAGCGTAGGATCTCAGAAGGAATCTGAGTTTAACGTCACATCTGAAGGATGTTTAACGTCTCATCTGACAAGGCAGTGTTCCCCACTCCAGCGACATGCAATTACCTCTATGAAAATACTGGGTGAAGGCTGCAGCACTCTGTAAACTTTACCTTTGCGTCCCTTTAATTCTCATCCATGAGTGAGCATCATTAAAATACCTTTAATCGTGGCTCGGCCTGCCCTGTTCTTGATTTTGCAAAACCTGGCTTTCTTCAGCTTACTAAAGGGATATCATCTGTTTAATTAGCATCAAATCCTGCACTTCACGTGGCTCGCAGTGAGAAGACGTATTCGATCTGAGGTTATGTCAATCAGCGAAATCACTTCAATATGTTGACCCACTGCGATTACCAGCCTTGCATTGTTCAGCAGACTGGATAAGCTCTTTCATTTGCTGCACATGGAACGTTTAAATCCAGTCAATTTCAATGTGTCAATATCACGCGAAGCCAATGCCATCGCTATTTGCTGTGTTTCAGTCTGCGCTTCAAAAGATAATGTCTGACCTCCCGGTTAAAATATCATTAACCTATATCTTTTGTGTGCTAACAGACCATTTTCAAAAGATTTTTTTTCTCTCTTTGACATTCGTTCTCTGTCTGTAAGCAGCTTTCTGAAGACATTGATACAGTGCAAGGCTAGACTGCAGATCAGAAGGCCATTCTGGAATGACTCCTACAAGTGACATAAAGCATTTTAGAAACTTGCTGTTTAAACTATCAAGGCAACAATGAGTTACCTTAAGACTGAGGCCAAATTAAGATAGAAAGCAGGGAGGGAGCTGATCTATATTTCCTCACAAACACCCATATGTTTTTTAACCTGCATCTTCGAAAAGCAGTGGGGTGAATGCTTCTGTATTGAATATCTTGCCTTACTGTCCACATCAAAACAATGGTTTGCAAGTGAGCAGCCTCTGGGTTGGAGTCGCAACAGCAAAAGTATTGATTTGCAACTTTGCTGCGTCTGTTGAAGAGAGTTTTATTCAAACTATTCCCCCCCTCCACTCCCCCACACTCCTCACGTGGGCTTTAAACCCAAACCTTCTGACTCAGGAGCAAGCGTGCTCGCGACTGAGCTGGGCTGGCATACACATAAGCTGAATGAAGTCAGCTACGAGGACCGCAAAGCACCAGAGTAGACTGTCTAGCAAACGGCAGCAAAAGGGACACCACGAGACAACGATGTAGAGGGGAAACCGTATCCAATTCGTAGGAACAGTCGGAGTTTGACCTTCCGCTGACACAAGCCTATATATAGGTTTCACCAAGTGGCCCTTGACCTGTGGTAAATTGAAATGGCATTCGCACAACACACCCGTGTAATCCACCTTTCCATGCCAAGAGTGCCAGCAGCAATCCAGCCCCAGCGAACAAATTAACTAATGCAGTGAATAGGTGAATTTTCGACTGAGCTAGCTATCCCATGAGCAGGCGCGCATATAAAATAACAGGCACCTGGGAGTAATTACATGGGGGGCAATCTAATTGACAGGTTCAGGTGATGTCATACAGTTTAACTGCGAAGCATACGTTTATAATTGTCATCCGAGCCCCAAGATCTTAAACAAATAGAACAGTTTTCCATTTCTGTGGAACATGCAACGCACAATAGGGCATTGTGCGTGTGGACGCATGATTACAGCTTGGCTCTCGTGTTGTGGATGGTAACAAACTGCATATCTCACTAAAGCGAAGAAGCCCTAAAAAGAACTACTTCCTGCTTACACAATTATAATAATCCTTGCATTTGACATACAATACAAATTACATTTGTACAGCGCCTTTCCCATCAGGAGGACATCCCAAGGCACTGCCTTGCACATCCAGAGGATGTCTCAAAACGCTTCACAGGATGAACTGTAAAGTGTAGTGACCGTGTATTTTGTAAGCAGCCAATTTGTGATCAGCAATGTCCCACAAACAGCCAGTGAAGCGAATGACCAATTTCATTATCTGGGCAAAGTTGGCCAGGACACACGCAGGGAGAAACTACCTTCTCTTTTCAAATAGCTCCATGGGATCTTTAACGTCCACCTGAACAACCAGACAGGACCATGGTTTAATAATTTATTAGAACGAAGGCTAAGACTTGGTGGATTTTCTGTACTCATTATGAGTAGAAATATCAAAATACCAATTGCTGTGCTGGCTCATTCATTTTGGCTTCATCAGATTGTTCTTGAAGTTAATTAGAACAGCCTTTAGCACAAAGTATTCCCTTATTGGAAGTCAAATGTCTGACTTTGAATTGTAAAATTACAGAGTAAATATACTCCTGTATCACCTCCTGACTTTTCTGCATCTTGGATTAGTGTTTCACGATGGATTAATGAGAAGTCTGTGGTCTGATCGCTAACATACAGTCATTTAGATGATATTCCCTGAGGTTGACTGAGTTCATGTGTTTGGGGGTCACATAAGTGTCAAAAAACCATCAGATGTCAATTATTGCTACTTGTCGTCTGGTAATATCTGACCTGTAGTTCCTATCCTCTTGCTATCTGGTCTAACCTTCCCCACTTCAATAAACTGGGTTGGAAGGTGATCTTCTCCTTAAGGTTGACTGTGGTGTCTAAGGTTCCTTCTGTCCCCGGGACGGGTCCGTCTCGGTTTCTTTAAACAAATACATGAGGGAACGATTGCCTCCTCTTTGGAATAGCTGTGTAATAGTGAAATAATTCAGTGAAAATTCGTTCTCACCTTCAAATCGCCCCACGGTACGTCCGCGATCTCCTTCAACCCCACTGATGTAGCCGTACACCTTCACTCAGAGAACACTGGCCCGCCACAGTGAACACCCCTGCCCTACCTTCAGGAGGTGGGCTTTCAGCCATCCTTCTTCCACTGTTGTGTTGTCCTCCTGACGTGAAAGGTGCTAATATAAATGTAAATTGAACTGTACTGTATTATTGTAAACTTGCTCTCTGGGGTGGGCGTAAGTGGCAGATCGTGTGGATGTAAATGTGAGTTCAAGTATTCTGTGGTCACCTCAGGAAAGCCAGCCAGCATGCAATGCCAATGCTAGCTACATCATGCATCTATTATTTAGATAACGCAAGAGATTCTTAACTTTCTGGACAAAGGGAATGAGAAGAGACTGGAGCTCACTGAAGTGGAATGACAGGTCAATTGGGAATCAAATGGAGTGAACGTAAAGTACCTCTAGGATGGTTGCAGGGAAGAAAGATCTCCTGTGGTTGGAGACCAGAAAGAATACTGTTGTGGGAATTCTACACAGAGAGTACTCCCCTACAGGGAATCCCCAACCTGCAACAATGGTTGAAGTAGAATCCGTATCAACTTTTTCTGGGGAAATCAGATCGCTAATTAAAAAGCAGAAACCTAAAAAGGGGAATGCAGGACTAAGCAGATATCCAGCAGAGGCACCTCATAATGTTAATAATAATAAAAATCCTTGCATTTAATATAATATTTTTGCATTTTTGAGTGAACTGCTTAATTCTGTCCGCCTGCTCCCGTAGATTGTTTGTGGGACGTTGCTGTGCGCAAATTGGCTGCCACATTCGCTCACAAAACACACGGGGCACACCGCTTTACACTAAATCCTGTGAAGTACTTCGGGACATCGTCCTGATTATGTGAAAGATGCTGTATCAAATATAAGGGTTATTATCATTATTATTATTAATGTATAATTGCACTCTTTGAGAGTAATATCTGTAGCCAGCCGTCAAGTGCACAAGTCTTAAAATAAAACGATGCAAAATTGAATCTGATTAAGAGTAATTTACAAGCAAATCTAACCACTTTCTCTGTGACATGGATCTGGGCCTGAGTCTGAGAAAATTATGAGATTGATTCGTAAATACTGTTTCTTTTTTAAAAAAACAAGAATGAGTTTGAATGACAGCTGATACCATCTGATTTGTATTAATGAATGAATTTATTTTGCAAATTGGCCGCTTTTCATATGGTTTCATTCAAACAGCTCAATCCTGTGACCTTTTAAGGCCACCAGAGAAATAGAAGGAATACAGTACCTATAGCCCACTGTAGTGGAAATGTGAGATTACTCTATCATTTGAATTAAATTTAAATGCCAATCAGTCAGCCTCAACTATATATATATCTCCAGAGCTAACCTCAAAACTTTGCTTTAAATTGGTTTAATCCTAAAAATATAATTCTAAATCTTATAAATATAATTCTAAATCTTTATAAACATAATTCTAAATCTTATAAATATAAATATAAATCTTATAAATATAATTATAAATATTGAAGACTGTGCAGAATTGGGGAAAAGCTCTTCCACTCTGTCTCAATTGAGATGCTGGTTTTCTGCAGGTTTTAAGACCTTGCAAAAAAAAATTAATAATCTTGGTCACTCAATCCTTGACAGTTTGTGGAACACTTCTGTGCGCAATTGGCTGCTGCGTTTCACCCACAAAATATAGCCTAGTCATTTTGCAACATATTCTGTGAAGAGCTTTGAGACATCTCAACGATGGGATTAGGCACCATATCAAATGCAATGATTATTATCATTATTATTATTACAACAAGCACTTTGAGACGAATCGAAGATGTGATTTTCCACAATCTACACAACTTTAAATGTTAAGACAGAAATTATCTCGTAGGCTAACACTAGGTGAAATCAGGCTGAGACTAAGGTGACTATATAATAATAATAATCTTTGAATTTGATATAGCGCCCAATCATGCCACGAGATGTCTCAAAGTGCTTCACAGGTTATATTGTAAAGTGGTGTGACTGTGTCTGTTTTGTGGGAGAAACAGGGTTTAAGTCTTTTCTTGCAGTTACCAATTAACAAAATCATGAAACAGCTCATAGCACAGAACACAGCCAAGGCTGAAAAGCACGTGAGAGACAGAGGGTGCGATGTAATCAACAAATTATGTTTGGGTGATGCTGAGTTTGTGCTTTCACATCCTGTAGACTGAGGGAGCAATGTAGAAACAGCCCCACCACCCCCTCCTAGGTAAAATTGGTCACTCGCTTCATGACTATTTGTGGTACAGAGCTATTGGCAAACTCGCTGTCGTGTTCAACTACAAATACACTGCACTTTACAGTAAATCCTGAACCACTTTGAGGCATTTCAATGATGTGATAGGATGCTACATCAAATGCAAAATGTATTATGATTTATATTATTGTCATTATACATCTGCTTTGGCAGCATTGCTATACACTCCAGCCTATGTTACTTTTTAAGATATGTGCAGATTTAATAAGATATTGTTGTTTTCAAGGAAGTCTTTATCACGGATGGCAATTCAGTTTAAAATGGTAGCACAATTGAATCAGACCATTCAGAATGCACTGTTTAAATGCTCTGATATCGTTGAGTTTTATTTCACCGTGCATTACAGGGAAAGAGCATTCTCTGTAACTTATATTATTCACCGTGTTTATCCTGGAGGTAGAGAAATGCCTCTCGAAATAGCAACATTGATCAAATCGGACTGGCAGTCACATTAGAACGAGTAGGGAACAGGAACACAGAGCTGAAGGCTCGAATAAAATGTGTAAAATTCTTTGTCACTATGAGATAGATATTATTAGTTGAGATGTTTAGCCAAGAACGGAGCTTTAGTACCAGTTTTTTTCTCGATCGTTTAACCCCTTTTCATAAGAATAATGCAGCAAACACTAAAACAGTCAAATTGAAGTCAGAACTGTGTGTCTTGTCGTGTGGAATCACAATGGAATTCGTGGAATCCCAGAAATTTACAGGGCAGAATGAGGCCATTCGGCCCATTAAGTCTATCTCCACATCCCCTCAAGTCTTTATCTTTCCTGAACACTTCCCTCTTGAAACCCACAACCGACTCTGCCTCTATCACCTTACTCGTCAGTACATTCTACATCTCAACAACTCTCTGAGTAGATAAAACTCCCCCAAGCTTTTCCTACCCTCTTGTGAACATCTATGTCCCCAAGTCACTGACTTCCCTGTCAAGGGAATTAGCTTCTCCTAATTGCCCTGTCAAAACTCCTCACGATTTTGTAATAATAATAATAATAATCCTTGCATTTGGTATAGCACCATATCATATCTTTGAGACAACAACAGCAAGAAATTAGATTTGTATAGTGCCTTTCGCGTCAGGAGGACGTCTCAAAGCTATTCACAGAACATAAAGTTTGTACACCTCGATTAGGTCCCCTCTCAATCTCAATTCTCTGCTCCAAAGAGAATAGGTCCAACTTCTCCAATCCCGCCTCGTAACTGTAGCCCTTCATCACTGATATCATTCTGGCAAATCTCCTCTGCACCCCCCCAAGGACTTAACTTCCCTTTGTTCCCATTGATCCACTGGAATCCTACTTCACACCATCAGTCAGCGTGATGTACTTCTGTTTAGAGCCCCAATTCGAGTGACTCAAATTCCTATTAAAGAATTCCATTGAGAAATAATCACAAATTAAACCCACCCCAAGTCTTCCTTTAGTTCGAGAAGCAAGTGTTTGTTACCTTTTAATTAAAATCCATCAATCAAGCCTGTGTTCTTCTTAAGCCAAAGCGGTGTTTGGCAAAACTGCTCAAAACCTCCTAGGATTCGAACGCTCAGTATGTATTTTCCTTTCAATAAACTCGCTCGTCCGATCCTGTCCGTTTCAATGAACGAGCGAATTGGGGGGGGAATAGGGGGAAATAGGAGCCGCTAAATGTTACACAGACATGGAATCATAGACGAAAAGAAAAAAAACAGCAGCGCATTTATTAATACTGAAAGGAAGGACAAACAGTTCTGGGGAATAAAGAAATGTCACAGACTAAATATTTCAGCAAAAATAGGCCTGGCTCCATCGAAATATTTCTGGTATTAAACATAGGATATTAACACCCGTGGTGCACACTGCTGGCTTGAATTGACAAGAAAGGGGAATAACAACTCCAGCACCAGAGGTATAGAGTGCAATCATTTCCGTTCGCAGCCCTGAATTAAGCCGGTGGTATTCTCCGGTCTGTTTTCAGTTTGCTGAGATGGAAGTGAGGTGTTACTTTGGGGATCAGTATCCAGGGCTAATGGATAGTCACTCAGTCAAGTCGCTCACATTCTTTCCCACACACCATGTGTTTTGTGTGAGTTGAGGATAGTATATTGAAGGACCCTTTTCTCTCCACTCCACTCCCTCCATCCACTCTCTCCTACCCATCAATCTGTGATCGCATTAAAAACTCTCTCTCTCTACACACTCCAAATCCATAGAAATGCCTGTCTTACTGTTGAGCTGTTTCACACCACACTACACACTTGTATTGCTCAACCCTTAGATATCCTTCAACAGACACCAATGACCTGGAACTGATCTGGGCTGTAATCATACTAATAATCCTTTTGTTTGGTAGAGCTCCTTTCACATCAGGAGGGCGTCTCAAAGCGCTTCACGGGATATGCTGTAAAATGTAGTGACTGTGTGATTGTGCAGGCGAATGCGGCATCCCATTAGCTCACAGCAAATGCCACCTAAACTTAGTAAGCAAGATTCCTTCTGTCTTAAAATTCACGATTGCGCAGTTTTGTGGAAAGAAAAATTCACTCTTACTTTTTCAAGCCTGTGTTGTTTAAGAATGTTCCGCAATCATCAGCCAACTTAGATTACGAGACAGACTGGACCGACAGAGGCTAAAACTAGAGTGGGGTTTCAGGGCTAAGATTCCCGACGGAAATGAGAATCACCTCACATCAGATGTGATGTTATCCCTAATTGCGGCGTGGTCCTGAGTGTGTTTGCTATTGCTTGTTTTTGACATTAGGTCAAACTCGTTTTGCAGCCATGGAAAAGGCATCAGTATTCTGCTGGTCTGACACCCTCAAGAGCTGACAACATTATTTGTTTTTGAACTGCCTTTGAGTTAATGTCATGCCTACACGAGCGCCCATGTGAATCCTGTCAACAAGAAATACTGTCTCCTTCCACTGAACCTTGCCACACAGGTCCCCTGAAAGTTGAGCTCTTTCAATAAATGTCGAGTGTATAGGATGCTCACAAAGAGTTGGGATTTATTAATGGGACTCATGTTTCACTGCTCAAACCTTCGAACTGGGTTTAAGACAAAAAATCCGTTGAACGAGTCAAAAATACTGAAACAATGATACTCAGAAGCAATGTATTTTTTTAATCTAATATTAAAAATAAATATTCAAGGAGAGGCCAGCAAATGGCATGGTTTCACCCACAAAATACACAGTCAATTCACTTTACAGTATATTCTGTGAAGCGCTTTGAGACGTCTCAAAGACGCGATGAGGCGTTATATCAAATGGAAGGATTATTAATATTATTATTAGTATCACTTTTGAGTATTGGCAACTTTGAGTGAGATATACATATCCTAGCATAATAAAAATAAAAATATAATGACATTAAGATCTAAGAAACTACTGAATTAATGGTGATAAAATATTTTCCATATTTTTGGCTGATCAGTTTGTCTTGCTCCAGATTTCTCTGCCAACAAACCCCCAGATACAATTGACCATTCACTTCACGGCTGTTTGTGGAATAATTCTGGGTGCAAATTAATTGCCGGGTTCGCCTACAAATACTCATTTTACAGTATATCCCACGTATCATTGTTAGAAGTCTCTATGACATGATAAGGCCCGGTTTCAATTGCATATTATTATACATTAATATTTAAACGGCTTTTAATGAGTGTAGATTACTCTCAACCTCCATTAGCATGGTACAAACTTATGGGGGGGGGAAGACATTAAGAGGCGAAACACTGTCTAGACCACTTTAGCCATTGAAAGGAATAGTTTGCAGCACAAAAACATTTTTAGTTTCCTACAGCAGCCGTCATTATCTTCGCTCTGGGTGGCAAGACTCAAATAGTGTCAATTATGGGCAATTATTTTGTTCTCCATTTGGAACACAATTGACACTATCCAAATCAATTTCTCTTATGGACTATACATCAATCAGAGAGAGAGAGAGAGGTAACAGCAATCCCATCTGTCATGGCTACATTCAAGCCTTGGTGTTCTAACTCAACATATCGCTGGTATATTTATCAGGATAAATATCTGGCTGTTTTCCTGGGAATTAATGACGATTTGTAATATTAATGAGTTACTTTGTGGAATCATTTCATTGCCCCTTAAGTTGCAGCCCTAATTAATAATTTGCTTTGATATGTCTCTGCCAATGATTGAATGGCCTTGTGTCCTCTTTAGGTCTGTTCCATGTTCAGGGCAGCACTTGGAAAGGCAGAAGGGTCAATGTTTTGTAAGTGTGAAGCTCTACTTATTCAAGTTACAGGTGTGATTAGGTGCATACCATACACAAAACAATTTACTGACAAGCAATGGTTCTGAAACAGTGATTCCGGAGCTCTCATACTATTTTAATGAAAAAAAAGACAGGGCTGCCTTTTTACCAATAATTTATTGGTTAAAAATGACTTGCAACACTTTAAAGTCAGTTTTTCGCGAGCATATCCTTGTTATTCCCTCTTATGCAGAATCGGATAATAATTACTTTGGTTTGCAATCAATAAAAAAAATGATCAGCCTTTATGTGCCAAGTCTCTTGTAAATCATGTAAGTTCCAATAAACAATGAGACTTGCAATAAAACCTACCTCTGTCGGTGGCATTTTATAACTAAAAGAGCATTCGATTTCAGACTGCAGATAATTCAAGTGTTTGCGATGACGTGTTTCAGCTCTGTGAAGCACCAAGACAGCAGAGCAAAGAGACATGGGTTTAGAGTTGCGAAGGGCATTTTCAGACTGACACAAGGAAGCTTTTCTTTACCCAGAGGGTCATTGATGACGGGAGCAGTTTGCCGGGAAGGGTGGTTGAGGCCAGGACACTTGGATTCATTTATAAAGCAGTTCAATGCTGTGATGGCGGAACAGTAGAGTGAGTATTCTGGAGAGATGAGATCAGATGGGCTGAAGGGCCTCCTTTGATCTGAACCAATCTTGTGAGAGGTAAAACCCACACCTATTTGCAATGCATGTCGTATACATACTTTTCATTAAAAAAGGTAATCTTTACAAAGCTCTGCTAAGCCTCGTATTAGGTGCAACTAATTTATTGTAAACCTCTATATCGCACTTTCAGACCTGAATATTTAAGTCTCAGGCAGATCACAGACTATGAAGATTTTTTTTCTCCTACAGATTATTTAATATTATCTCTCGATTTCCCTTTCCCCTTTGCAGTCTGCCCTCATATGTGTCCTCCTTCCCCAGAGTAGGTTCGTACCAACCCTTCTCACTGCCGCTTTGTGGGTAGCTTGTCAGATATCCAACTCAAGGTGGCAAGTTGGAACTCATCTTAAAGTCAAGGAACAACTAATACCATGCTCCCTTGTGGCACACCGAAGGTTTGACCCAAAAGTGTCCATGCACACAATGTCCAGATAGCAAGGCCACAATAAACAGGCAAGTGGATGTTGAAATTCATTGCTAAATACAAATAATAATCCTTGTATTTGATTCAGTGTCTCATTACATCTTCGAGACATCTCAAAGGGCTTCCCAGGATATACTGTAAAGTGGATCGACTGTATATTTTGTGTCAAAATATATTTCAAGTCAATATTTTAAATCAAATTACTTGAAGGTTATGCACAATACTTCTGGTGTCAATGAAATAAGAGGCAATGACCGGCCCAGGTCATTAAAACCATTATGTGGGGGAGCCCAGAATAATTGGAATTGGAAATTGAATTAAAAGAGTTTATCATGGCCTAATAAATGGTGGAACATTTCGAAGGGCTCTGATGCTTTTGACCACATTCTAGGTGTGCGTGTGCATGAATTTCACTGTATAATGCTGCTCGCCCTCAAGCACTCAGGACAGGGAAATGGAAATGCATTTATACAACACGTATGGCAAGACATCAAGATGGAGCAAACTACCCATTGCCTCCTTTTGATAGTAACATCAAGAAGCTCTGTTGTAGGATTATTACGTTAAAAGGCAGAATAAGAAAAACATAATATTATGTATCAAACAAACAGCTGGCACCATTCCCCTGCAGAAATCCTGATAGAAGGAAAAACATTAAAATGCACTTCACAAAGGAGCTTTTCATCTCGTGCTCTCCTCAGTAACATATAGAAAGCTTTCTCAGATAAGTCACTTTTAAACACTGACCGAATAGCCTTTTCCCTTCACAAGCCTTTGTACAAAGCACAGCATTGTGTTTTCAACAGATTCACGCTGTGTGCAGGGAACCATAGCTTTGCTGCAATGCTGTGTTGAAATGTTCAAATACACTTTACAGAAAGTCCTGCGGAGGTCTTTGAAATGACCTCCTGATATGAAAGGCGCTATATCAAATGTAAGGATTATTATTCTTGTTATTTATAAATGCATCGATAGTCAGCTCTGTCTCCTTGCCAAGTCACTTATCAACTTGGGGGGGAGGGAATCGTTTTGTTCCATTGTGTTATTCCTTTATTAATATTGTTTTGTAAAAATGCATTTATAAAAACGAATACCTTATAAGTGTGCAGTGTCAGCACTTTGAAGCTTTCCTGTGACTGAGCTGGACAAAACAACATTAAAAAGATCATTAGGTTGAACAATCCTAACAATTGTAACCCTACCAGCCTAACCTCCCGGTCTCCTGGCCAACAATCTCCCCTAAAGAACTAACATACTTCATGGCTGTTCATGGGACGTTGCTGAGCGCAAATGGGCTGTCGCATTCGCCTACAAATACACAGTCACTATACTTTACAGCACATCCTATGAAGCCTTTTGAGACGTCTTCCTGACATGAAAGGCGCATTACTGAATCCAAATACCAAACTCAAGGATTAATATTTCCTTACAGCCGTTGAAACTTACAATGTTCCACTGTCCAATTATGGGCATCTGAGTAAAGTCATCACGACGAGGTCAGACGGAGACAGCATTACTTCAGCTGATCAGCGACCAAGAGGAAAGAATAAAACAATGGAAAATGAAGAGAAACAAGGAGAAAAACAGCTTTCTTTCATTACTTGTGTACAATAAGGATTATGGGCTGGCATTATAACAGTATGGTTGCCAATGCCGTAATGAGCGCAAAGCATAGACTGATGGCGTTGTTTATTTGAGGCTAAACAGAAGCAGCTGGAACAGGGTTTGCAGTAATGATGCTTTGTGGACAATTGAAATGAAGAGCCAAATCTAAACTCTTCTTAAGTCGCTAGCAATCTCGCCTCAGGGTCAGCAGGTTGCAAGGTTCAGATTCTGCATTGAAATTGAGCTCACATTCCAGGTCTAGACTCCTTTCGGTATCGTTAGAGATACTGTCCTTCAGATAATGATCCTTACATTTGTTTCAGCACCTTATCACACAGTTGAGCCTCTCAAAGGCGTCCTTCGGATCGAACAGTGAGAAGCGAGTGTTCATCTAGCTGTTCAGCTGGACATTAAAGATCCCATCAGATTTGTAAAGGGAAGAGATTTTCACCCAGTGTCCAGATTAATTGGGGCATTCATGTCATGGCTGTTTGTGGTTACATTGCTGTACACAAATTGGCTGTGGCTTTTGCATACAAACACACAGTCACATCACTTGACAATAATTCCCTGTAAAGTGCTCAGAGATATTTCAACATTATAGGTGCTAGGTTAAAAAATTGAGGTTTATTGTAAATGTAAAAAGAAATCGGAAAGTTACTGGGTGCAGTTGAGAAACTGCTGAAAGCAAGTCTCGGGGAAACTTGCAAACATAATCTATGTAAATGGAAAAGCAGTTAATCTTCCTTTCAAAGTTGCAAATAGAATTAAAAATCTGTTATCAGATTATTTTCTTCCTGTTGTGATCAGGCCTGGATTCATAATGAAATAATTTGTAGTGAGTAATGAGAATCTTATCATTAGAAGGGAGAGAAAAAAAACTATTTCAAGTTTGTTCTGCTTGAAAATTCTGAATGAATGGAACTTCAAAAGATTTCTGAGAAACAATTATTAATAATGTTAATACTGGACTTAGTTTATTTTTTCTGATGTGCTGCTTAACCTGATGTTAGATGCTTTGTTAGGGCCATCAATCTTGTTAAATATTTCCCAAATAATTTAACTTTGTGTAGAGTTGGCGCATAAGATGAGCTCGTCACTACACTTCAAGGTAAATCCCATGAAGCACTTTGAGATGTTTTGACAAGGAGGTAAGGTGCCATATCATGTGCAAGCATTGTTATTAATGTGATTATTAATATTGTTGGGGTTTGGATTTAATTAGCGCAAGTGGCTATCGAGGCTTGAGCAGAAGAATTGTTTAAAGGGGAAGTGGATAAACACAGGAGCAGTAAAAACATGAAGGTGTATCAATAACAATAAATAGTTGGTTTACAAAAACAGTCACAAGACAGACTTGATGGGCTGAATGGGCCTTCGGTTATCCAAATATATCAATTTGATCCTTCATTCACTGACTTTCCCGGTCACATAAAAGTACTCAATTGCTACCTCTTCGAATGCACCTATAACCACCTCCCCCTCCACCTTGCTTGGCGCCCAATCCCATCCTTGTAAAACTCTCTGAGATGTTACTCCACATGATGCAAGCTCTAGTTGCTCAAAGTTCATCCAGTGTGGTCCTGACAACTAACTACTCGTTCGGCCTTGTATTGATCTCTTGAAACAAATGGCAAGTCCTGGCTTTGCTTCTGCCACACAGCAGATTGGGTTTGTCTGGAGCAGGAATCTGCTGCCTATAACTAACATTCCTCAAGTCAAGTGACAAATCTGAGACTGGGCTCAAGTCCAACAAATTTTGTTTGTTGTTTAACGTCTCATTTCATCTAACCAGCTAGTCATTGAGCACTATCGCACAACGCTGGTTTAATTAAGGGCATAAACCAGGAATAGCCTAATGCTGGGAACACTTGACCAGAGGTGGAAGACCGGACAATCAAGAGGACGGGTATGTCTGTACAATAGGGTTTCAAATTCCGTCTAACCTCACAAACTGAATCAGGATCACTGAAAGTCTTGGCAAAGAGAATATGTCTACTGGTTCAATTGGTATACAAACCAGGATTTTCCAAGCATTAGCTGAGAGCTAAGCTAATAGATTATAAAAGGGAATTAGACAAGTATTTGAAAAACAACCGTGCCAAAGGATATGGGGCAAGGGAGTGAGACTAAACAGATATCTCTTTCAGAGATCTGGCACAGATATGATGGGCCGAATGGTCTACTTTGGTGCTGAAAAATTATCAAGACAGGGAGTTTGTTTTTTTTAGGATTATTAGGTGTCCGGTCACAACCTCAACAACAACAACAACAAGATTCCATTCAACATGGTTTGAACTATCTCAATCGAGACAGCCTCCCTTGTTGCTCAGTGTAGAACTGGAGAATTATCCCTTAATGTCTTCAGAAAGATCTACCTCAGAACAATCATTCATATATTAGTTGGATTCTGCTCAACAGCTTAAAAGGGATCTGTGAAGAAGGCACCAGGTTGTGATAAATGACCTTTAATCTTCTTGTCCTGTGATCAACGCAAGAGGCCTTCTGGAAAGTATGCTCATCTGTTCCTTGCCTGCATCATCGATCGGGTCAATAATGTTGACGGAGATGTTCGTTTTGCTGAGGACACTGTTCTGCAGAATGGATGCGTTTCATCTGAGAGTTCGGTGCTAACTCCATCGCAACGAGCAGGAGCAGACAGAAATGTACTGCGGGCTGAATAACGTAGCTTATCATACTGGGTGCCAAAAATCTCAGTGAGTAATTACAACCAACTCACCTGCTCAACCAACTCTCTTTATTTTTTTAATCAAGGTACATTGATTTCTCAAGTTAAACACTTTCAGCCCCTTGACGATGTTGTCATCTCTGAGCTGTACTGGGGCAGGAAGTTTGAAGTCGGCTGAATCTCTGGGGCATAAGAGTTGGAGTTCTCACAAAGACTTGGCCCCAGATGCCTCCAGGTCATGCAAAATGTAATAAGTCATAACAGATCGAATGCCATAATTAACATGCCCATCAATCTGTTGAGAAACAGCGCATTTTTCACTCTATTAATAGTTTTCCGAGAGATTGATTTTATATGGAGAATTGTCAAGCAAACTCCCTTCTCTCTTTGATTGGTGCTATGGGATCTTTAATGTCCACCCAATATATCCAAGTGGGATCTTGGTATAACATCTCATCCCTAGGATGACACTATCTGTTTCGCCCACAAAATATAGAGTCAATTCATTTTACAGTATATCCTGTGAAGAGCTTTGAGGCATCTCAAAGACATGATATGACGCTGTATCAAATGCAAGGATTATTAGTATTATTATTATTAATGCAACACTGGATCACATGTCAACTTAGATCATGAACTCCAAGTTCCAAGAGAGGGCTTGAATCCACAACCTTTTGACTCTAAGCCAGGAGCGTTACCCACTGAGCCAGGTTGACAACTGATTGGAATAGCACCTTGAAGGGCAAGGAAAAAAGCATTGGTTGTCCCTTTAGATACTGCAAGATGTCACAATCAGATCTGGTTCAGAATATTTGGCGCAGGCCATCGCTGGATCAAACATTGCAACAGCTGAAATATTTTAAGCAAAGCAAATGCAGTCGTATTATTTTATTTAAAGGTCACTAGGATGGATACTTTTAGTTTGAATTATTATATGAGCATCTGCTGCATGTTCTGCAACGAGCAAACATGTTCAAATAAAAAGGAGTGAGGCCTATTCACTAATAATAATAATAATAATCCTTGCATTTGATATAGCCCTTTTCACGTCGGGAGGACGTCCCGAAGCGCTTCACAGAACACATTGTAAAGTGAATTGACTGTATATTTGTGGGCGAACGCAGCAGCCAATTGCGCACAGCAATGTCCCACAAACAGTCGTAGATTGAAAATGACCAATTTATTATTGTTTTTGGTTTTGGAGGGATTATTATTAGGTGTGTGAGTAAGGAAACTTGCCCAAGTTTTCGCCCTCTGCCTGGGATTGAACCCAGGTCTCTCACTTGCAAAGCGAGTGCTCTAACTACTGAGCTACAGGACTCCACTTCTGATGCTTTAGCAAAACACTAATAATAATTATCGTTGCAATTTATGTAGCGCTTTATCATGCTATCAACATGTCTCAAAGCGCTTCACCGGATTTTAGTGAAGAATCTATTTTTAGGTGAATGCAGCAGTCAATTTTGCAAACAGTAATGCCCCACAAAACATCATGAAGTGAATGAGCCATTTTATCTGGGGGATTATTGGCCAGGAAACCGGGAGAAATTCCCTTCTCTCTTCCTGAGTAGAGCCGCGGGATCTTTTTCGTTCACCCCAACAGGCAGACGGGACATCGGTTTTATTTTCTCGCCTTAAGGATGGCATCTCTGATAGTGTAGCACTCCCCAACTCATGCTGGAGTGGCAGCCTGGACCCAGAGCTCAATTCCCATCATGGCTTTAGCATGAATTTAACAAATCAACAATTATTCCACCCTTTCCAATTTTAATGCCATTTTCTAAGAGTGTAGGAATCTTGGCAGTGATGCTTCCATTGGCTCCATCTCCCTATATTCTGCCTCAGTGCCTTCCAGTTTTTCACCAAGAAAAGGAGAACACAGAAAATGTCAGGCCCCCTGACGTTGGACAGTGCTGAAATGCAAGCCAAGTGTTAGGTGATCTGAAGGGACATTTTTATTAAACAGGAAATGAAAAACTGATTTATGTAATGCTGTTCCATGGAAGCATGAGGCATGCAATGTATAGTGGCAATGTTCGCCCTATTGATTGAATCATTATGGTAACAAAGGGAGTGTGCGCTGTTCGCTCAGTATAACTTTACCTCCTTGCAAATCACGTGTCCGCTCCTAATACACTGCAGACAGCCAGCGCAATCTGCGTCCTGCCAAAACCCATTACCTTGAAGTGAGTCACGATTTTTAAAAAAAACTAAACCCCCCGCCCAAATATCCCTCTAAAATAAAATATGTTTGAAGACGGAGATAAAGCGAGAGAAGAAAATGGAACAGAATGTGTGCGTAATGCACAGTCACTGCACTTTAGAGTATACCCTGTGAAGCGCTTTGAAGTGTCTTCCCCACGTGAAAGGCGCTACATCAAATGCAAGAAATATTATTACTAATATTATTAATAATGCAAGATAAACAAACCAGGAACGGCACAGTTACAGCAGTCCGTGATCTGTTTTTGCCTCTGAGTCAGGATTCATAGAGATTTCACAGCACAGAAATTGTTAATAGTAATCCCTGCTTTTGATACAGCGCCTGTCACATCGGGAGGAAATTTTAAAGGGCTTCATACAAGTTTACGGTAAAGTGCAGTGACTGTGTGTATTTTGTAGGCTAACATGGCAACCAATTTGTGTACGTTTCAATAACGCAACTAAGGCCCTCTATCAAAAGCAAGGATCACTGTTATAACATCCTTCACGATGGAGAAGATTGCAGTTGATGGCTGTTAATCTTGGGTTGAGAAACAAAGGTTTAAATGTCATTACTTGATATCAAATTTGAATTTGAAATGACATCAAATAATGACATGGGTCCAAATGGCAATGTTAAACCTGAACACCAGAAGAATCAAATGTGATTATGCCGTGCTTAAGTCAACGTCCCTCACTGGGAGGCTGTCCCACGTCTCGGCAGTTGGCCCGCTGATTTTGCTAATTTATATTAATGACCTGCCTCGTTACAGTTTTACCTCCAGATGTTTGCCAGCAGTTCAGCGGTGAACCAGTTTTATTCACATGTGTGGAGGCTTTATCTGGATACATGGAAATGATGTTCAACTGGTCATTGGGGAATAATGTGCATTTACTATATTGCCGTCAGGGTAACATTGTGAACACCAGGCCAGAGGACAATCAATCCACTAAATGTGACATTTTTAACACTGGGGCTCAGTTGGAGAGGTTTAATCCGCTGACTCTTGGCTGCGTTGCTTTTCCTTGTCCCTTTACAAGGTAATATCTGACTTTATGGGTCCCAAACTACCATGTTACAGCAAAGTGGGGGGGAGTGATGGGGGTGGGGGGTCGGTTTGGCTGCATATGGTGGTTTCTGATGAGATTCTTTCATAAAGAACCATAAGATCACAAGATTGGTTTGGATGCACAACCTGAAAAGGCGGTGGAAGCAGATTGAATAATAACTTTCAAAAGGAAATTGGATAGGTAATTGAAAAGAAAAAAACACTGCAAGTCTATGGGGAAAGAACGGGGGGAGTGGGACTAATTGGATAGCTCAGTCAAAGAGCTGTCATAGGAACGAGGGGCCGAATGGCCTCCTTCTGTGCCGTAGGATCCTGTGATTCTATTAAGAAGCCCTGCAACACATCTGATCTCCTCCTCCCCAAAAAATCCTGCCCTATCATTCTTCAATCACTGCAGCAGGCAGCTTTCTAAACAAGTGTTCTGACCTCAACCAGCTTCCTCGGCAATTTGTCCCAGTCTTTTATTAACCTTCGGTATAGAAAACCTCCCGGCTGTCGGTCCTGAAATTGCCTTCTGCAACTCTAAACCTAGGTCCTCTTGTTGTACGGTTTTGCCACAGCCCAAAGTGGTGTTCTGGGTTTAGTTTTTCAATCCTGTTTACAATATTACACACCTCTACAAACTCCCCTTTGAGACATCTTCCCTCAAGACTGAAGAACCCTCACCAGGAAGCCTACACGCAGATTTGCGGGAAAGTCGCTCCGAGGCGAAATAACTTTGGAGAGCGCGGAGTGAAGGCCGTTATATTAATGCAAGTTGTTGTTGTTGTTGTTGTGTTCCTCTGCTTACCAGGATTCCGAGTCAGATTCCTTATCAAACAATCCTATTAGAAATCACAGCATATTGGATCCCACTATACATAAAATACCTTCGCAGAGCTATAGACCAACTCTGAGATTTGCATTCCCGATTGTAAATTTTTATTTTTTTTCAGAAATGTCGTGTTTTTTTGAAAGATGAGGGCAACAGCCAAACATCGAAGACGCCAGGGTTTTGTTTATAATGTGTATTGTCTTTGATTACATACTTACGAGACTTGGAACTGAGCTCATGCATTGAAATCGTATATGCAAAATTAGGTTATAAATCACAGAGAATCCAGCACTGGTTTAAGCATAATATCCATCATTGTGATATTGCATAAACTCATAGGGATGTGAGTTTTTGAGAAATGTCTGAACTGTTTTACATATTACGAGCAAGAACCTAAATATATTATGTCTGGCCTGTTAAGTCTAGCTTGCGCAGAATATTTTTAAGAATGTAAAGGAGTGTGTGTGAGCTCTCAAGCTTTGCTCTGTCTGCAGGTTGAACAAAACCCAGCTCCAAAGCCTGGTGTTCACTTCACACACTCCATCTCCTGGGAAAAAAAAGTTGTGTGCGTAGGCTCACTCAACCCAAAAGACAATCAAATAAATCCTCCAGGATATTGATTTCAAATCCACTCTCCAAATTCTCCCTCCCTCCATCCACATAACAAAGAAATCAATCCACACCCACTTCTCTATCCCTCAATATGTAAGAACGTAAGAATTTGCTGGCAAACGGAGACCGAGGTCCATCCAGTTCGCTTTCCGCCATCCTGGCAGTTGCTTGCACTTGTTATGTCCCAAACTGTACACTGTATCCCCAGATACAATTTCCTAACAGAAATCTATTTCATTTGCTTTTGAAAGAATCCACACTTTCTGCCTCCGTGTCTCCCCTGGGAGCCTGTTCCATACATTTGCTGTTTGCTCACTGAAATACTGTTTCGCAGATTTGTTTTGAATTTACCCTTGTTTTGAATTTAATACTGTTCTCAGTCTTCGCCACGGCATGTGCCAGTACTGGAATTACACCCAGTTGGACGGAGCCTCAAGGGGCTTCATAGGAATTTCTGTGAAGAGTAGTGACTGTGTATTTGTAGGCCAACGTGGCAGCCAATTTGTGCAAATTGACATCTCACACACCAGCCGTGAAGTGAATGATCAGCTGAATGCCTCAGAAAGCTTCATTGGAGAAGCAAACACTGACATTAATACAAGGTGGGGGGAGGTGGGGGCAGCGGGTTGGCAATGTGTCGTAGATTTCTATGGTTCTACAGAAACCCATGGCTGCTGTTCAGATTTCAATTCAATTGCCAATTTTATTTGCAAATCCCGAGTAACCTTCCGAGACACATAGAGGAGCAAGATACTAACAGTGTCCAAACCAAACACCCAGGCGTGGGTTTGAATAAGGCAGCATCACTTAAACACTGTTGCACTAGCACCACCCTAGCACTGAAAGCTGACACTATACAGTGAATCTCCATGATAACCTGCCACCACAAGGGAAATAGTTCGAGTGACTACTTAACAGATGGGCCTAATTTTCCAAACTACAGTATCTCGAAAATACAAATTATTCAAATAGCCTGGGTATTTGAATGCGTGACTAGGTATGTGGGGGTGTTTTACTGTACCAACTAACAGTAAGCTACCTCTGAACACTGTGCTTGTCGAATGAAAAATTCCATGAGATGTACCCACACAAAAAAATACCACCTCTGTTGTGAGGCATTAATCCATTAAAAAAAAGTTGTCACTCAATCCACGGCTGTTTGTGGGACGCTGCTGTGCACAATTGGCTGCCTCGTTTCGTCCACAAAATATACAGACAATTCACTGTACAGTATATTCTGTGAAGTGCTTTGAGACGTCTCAACAATGTGATAAGGGGCTATATCAAATGTAAGGATTATTATTATATTATTAAAAGTTAATATTAGGTCCGATATTTCCAATAACCTTGCAATTAAACTCAGCTGTAAGAATTCAGATTGTGAAGTTTATTCACGATCCACACTGAGATTTTTTTTGGGGAAGGGGGTATATTTTGACCGCTTTGGGCTCAGTTAAGATGCCTTTTGTGGTGCGCTGCTTTGCTCAAATCGTCTGCCTACAAAATACACAGTCACTATACATTACGTTAACATCCTATGCGGTGCTTTGAGACGTCCTCTCCCACGCAATATCAAATGCCAGGATTATTATTAATAGTAATATTATTCCTAGGTTCTCACCACTGTATCCCAAAGCAAACAGAACGCCCTTCAAAATTGCCAGCTAGTTGTTACACTTTGCGGTATCAAGTGCCTGTGCTTGCTGACACGGTGTTGAAAGATAAATCAACTGCAAGATACCCTCATTAACCCATGCGGTTCTTTGCTTTGCAACCGTAACATATTGAAATGCGACTATTCATAAATGTTAAGCGACCTTACGAATCGTGGAGCCATTCGCCACAGTTGCCCCAGCCACTTCTGGCCTGGGTTTACGTGACGCGAGGTGTAAAATTCCGATGAGTGTTAATTGGCAATTATCTCCTGAATAACAAGTTAATCAACTTCTGCGTTCCTCTTAAATGAAAGTGCATGAGGGTAAATTAGGATCAGCTGTCAATCACAGCGGCCATTTCCAGTGAGATATTCTCTAATCCCCTGACCATCTTGTTTTGCTGCTGCATTATACATGCGGAAAGCGTCGCTTCAAGCAAGATCGACTGCGGTATTTTAAATGTACAATCTGTAGTTGAGATCTCCAAACTTCCCCTCCCTCCCTTTGCTTCGGTCCCGAAGGATTAATAACACACCATACAAGAGTTTCAAGGGGTTTCAAACTCAGCAAATGTACTTGTTAGACAGATAACTGGCTTAGCAGTGAGAAAGGAGCGGGAGTGCAATTTTTTTTAGATCAGCCAACTGTCCGACACCCGCGGAAACCCACCTCCTTGCTTAAGGAGTCCTGTAGCTCAGTGGTTAGAGCACTCACTTTGCAAGTGAGAGACCTGAGTTCAATTCCAGGCAGAGGGCGAAACCTTGGGCAAGTTTCCTTACTCCACACAGAGCCTAATAATAATCCCTCCAAAACCAAAAACAATAATAAATTGGACATTTTCAATCTACGACTGTTTGTGGGACATTGCTGTGCGCAATTGGCTGCCGCGTTCGCCCACAAATATACAGTCAATTCACTTTACATGTGTTCTGTGAAGCGCTTTGGGACGTCCTCCCGACGTGAAAAGCGCTATATCAAATGCAAGGATTATTATTATTATTAAGGGCATCCAAACCAAACTAAGAGTTCCACTTGCTGTGACACTCTGCTCTTATGGCAGCTGCTATATTAACTAGACACCCTTTTGCCTACTCTGCTCTTGAATGGTACTCTGCTGTGGAGAAGGTCTAGGGCTGAGCTGTACTGATTTATAAAATAGACTGATCCGTCACACCACTTACTTCAACTAAATTGGACGTGGGATTCATTTACTTTAGTGCCGGGAGACCCATAATAATAATATCAGATGTACACAGGAAGAGAATGGGGTCTAATAAAGAATCAAGCTTTCCTCAAATGGTTTCCTCAAAATGGAAACCTTTCCGGTACAGTATTACAGTCTGTCTGCCCCCACTCTCTGGAACTGCATCCCAGAGAACTCCGCCTATTCCCCCCTCCCCTCTCCTCATTTAAAGTCCATCTCAAGGTCCGTCCCTGTTTGACCGCACTTTCAGTCATCTTTCCTCTCCAAACTCCCCACTCACCCCCCACCCCCCCTCCCTCGGCTCCCACCCTCAGCTTGGGTGCCAAGCCCCGAAAGTCGATGTATAAGTGTAAATTTGTATTGTATGCTAACCGAAAAAACGTCACTCCAATCTGTGCGAATTCCGATCTTTCCAGAGCAGAGATCCACCGGATCGACAAGAATTCCAATGGGAATTAAGGAATCCTGGTTGGAAATGTTGTCAATTCGGACCTCGGGTTATCTGTTTTGTAACTTACAACATGTTTTGTGGGTAGAACGCGTCTTATGTTTAATAACAGGAATTATGTTTCATATTCAGTGTGATTAGTTGAAACTTTCATTGTTTGGAACTCGTCCCAATTTCCAACTCCCCTAACTTTCAGAGCAGATTGTCCACACAGACCCCAAACCTCTTAAACCCACCCAGGCATCCATTGTCTAAGAGTAACTTAAGAGCCTTTTCCTACCGAATGTACACAACCCATAATAAAGTCTGGTTTTCTTCCACTGCGCATAACAACCTCACAATAGGTTATCACACAGACAATAGCTCATTGTATCTCTGATAAGCCCTTCATTTATCTCCCCACCACCTCTGTTCCCTTTGCAATCTATTTGTTTTCTCCCCATCGATTATTCATTAGCGATTGTCAGGCCGTTCCTTTGCCAATTAGTTTTTTTTGTATATTTACTTACAATTCATCTCAGTCCTTTCCTGTGTGTAACTTTTACTCATGCGCTAAGCCGTGTTTACACAAGGTTTGTTTTAAAATTGTTCATCTGTTGACGTCTGGAGTGCTACAGGTGCAATCAGTTACACATGCAATAACCAAAAGGAAACTTGTGCCCTTTGAGGAATCGAGGTCAGTTTGGGGTTCACAGACGTGAACTTTTCTTCCCTCTCACCCCCCCCTACCCGCCTCTGCGTCCTCCCCCCCACCACTTTCCCTTTCCATATTTGTTTATGAAAGTTATGTTCTGTGAAGGCATCTTGCTGAGCGTGGCGGAATCCTTAGGAGAAGACATCTGTTTGTGGTACGATTGGAAACAAATCAAAATATTGGAGAACCTGTATTATTTTAACTTAAATGGACAAAATTACTAACAGCCCCTCGAGCTGTTTATACAGGGCCCACAAAATGTTGAGCTATTCGAAAACTGCAGCCATGCGCGATGAGAATCATTCTTGTAATCTTCTGCAACTCCAGGTTCCAGCGTGACACTTATGCGAGTTTCTTTTTGTGAAAGAAGTCAGCGAAGTCAGATAAACCAGCGGGCAATGTTAATGATAATAATAATATAATAATATAATCCTTGCATTTGGACAAATTGCTCAGAACCTACAACCTGCAAAATGATCTGGTTGAAGTAATTACCTTTGTATTGGATCAAGCAGATTTCATGTCGGGAGGACAGCTCAGAGAGCTTCACGGGATTGTATTGTAAAGTGCAGTGACTGTATATTTGTAGGCAAATGAGGCAGCCAATTTACACCCAGCAAAGTCCTGCAGGCAGCAAGTAGTATAATAAGAATGACTGGCTGTGTTAAGTGTCTCTTGTAAATCAAGCACACATATTTACACATGGATTATTGTAGCCCTGGCAGGGGAATCAAGTTTTCATTTAAATAAAGGTGTTTGGATTATATTGGGGTCAATGTAATGGTGCAGTCAATATTTATTGGGTCAGATGGAGCCAGATATGTGAACAGAACAGGTTTGGTATCACTATTCTGTCCTTGCTGTTCTCTCTCTCTCTCTCTCTCTTTTTCTCTGTCTTTTTCTCTTTCGCATGATCTCTCCTTCGCCGCCAGCAGTTCTCTGGGGAGTTTAATCTGATGCTCGCATGCAACCATTGCCTTCCAGTAGTGCTGCCTTACACTCTGTGACTCACTCGTGCAGACCAGTGACTTAGATTTCTCCGCGGCGCTAAGCTCTCTTCCACAAGCCCCGCTGGCTGGCTGACATCAGCGTGTGCCATCTGCAAAACTTTATCAAAATAGCCATGGGTGTTTTCATTAGCCGAGCAAAGTGGGTTTCACTGAGGATTCAGTGCTGTGATAACATCTCTGGCGGCTGGCAGATAGTCCTCTTGCCCTTCAGAGCGTGAGTTCGGCTTAGTTTGCAGCGCTCTTGCCTGCGAGTCAGAAGATTGTGGGTTTAAGGCTCACGCCTCGATTCTAGATAGACTTGAATGCCGTGCTGGGGGGGAGGGTCACATGGTCAGAGGTGCCATCAATCCACAGCTGGTTTTGGGACGTCACTGGGCACAATTGGCTGCCGCGTTTTCACCCACAAAATACACAGTCACTACACTTTACAGTGTATCCTGTGAAGCGCTTTGAGACGTCTCGACAAAGTGATGAGGCGCTGTATCAAATGCCAGGATTGCTATTATTCAAATCAGACGTTAAAGAGCATTTGAACAATGTAATGCTAAACAGAATAGGAACGCTGCAATTTTGACTGTCTTTCAGTACAGCTGCATTCCTGTGAGAAGTCCATAGACTTATGCTGCAGGGAATCTTTCTATGACAGTGGAATGATATTGTGTTTGCATTTGGGACATGCCCGTACTGATCTGTAAAAGGCAATTTGTAAGGACATGTCATCCACTCTGCCGTGCTCATGTATCTTCTCCATTGCAAATCTCAGGTCAGTAAAAACAGTCAACTGAAAAGATTACAGTTCAAAACGATGGGGTAAAAAATGCTGTTTCACGACAGATTCAAGATAAGCGAATGCGAATGTTATGAATATCGCATTTTGCCACCTATTCCTAAAGATTGGTTGATGATGGCTTTCACACACATGAGCAAAACTCCAGTTTCGGGAAACAAAGGCTGGACTGCGGACTGACCAGTAAACAGGAGCCAGTGATGTTTCCTGATGCACATAACTTTGCTTCAAAAACCTCGCCTACAACATGTGATTATTCTGCACCATTTGAGCGTGAAAATACTTGCTTCAGAAAGTTTAAATTGATAGATTCAGTGCTTGTTTTTAGTAGAACTTCTAGTCCAGGTTCTGTTCTTAGTTTGCTTGGCTTCTCATTGTCTGGCTCAGTGGTGCAGATGAGTGATTCAGAAGCAATCCCACCTTTTTAGAGCACTTATGCATTGCCTTGTCTGCCGTTGTTAATTTAATACTCTGGACAGCGCCATCTCATTTGTTTCTCCCGGTGTGAGGTGGGGGAGGTGTGGAATAGAATGAATGGACAAGATAAGGTCAAGTTAACAATAATCCTTGCATTTGATCTAGCACCTTACCATGTCTTCAAGACGTCTCAAAGTACTTCACAGGAATATACTGCAAAGTACATTGACTGTATATTTTGTGGGCGAAATGCGGCAGCCAATTGTGCACAGTAGCGTCCTGCAAACAGTGGTGGATTGAGGGATTGAATATTATTTTAAAAATATATATATTATTTTATTTGAAGGGATTATAACCCACGGAAAAGCAATCCGCCAAACTACCAGGTTCCTGCTTTCTGCTAGGTAAACAGTGACGTGTGAAGTAAGGAAACTTGGTTAACGTTTCGCCCTGCCAGGCAATCAAACCCAGGTCCTCTCGCTTGCGAGGCGGGTGCTCTAACCACTGAGCTACTGGACTACACTTCAAGTGAAGCTTGGAAGGGTTGTACGAAGGCTATTTACAGAGCAGTACTTGATTGTGGTGGTGGTGGCTATTTTATAAAGGCCTCAATTATTTTTACAGTGACTTCCCACACTGCTGAAACATGGCTCTTTACGTCTTCTGGAGTGCTACGTCAATTGAAGAGACAAATTGCAAATATAGAGTCCTGCCATTTGAACGCTGGACTGTTGAGGAATTGCCACATAAAATTGCTTCACGGTCCCCGTGACCTGTTCCTGCACTGAGCCATGGGTTATTTGTGGTCGCCCGATATTTCCCGAATGTACCACTAATCTCGCTGCTGAACCTTTGGCCAAAAATAAACAAGAATCCAACCTGGGGCTAGCAATCCCGGGAGACTCATATAAAAAAAACTTCCAGACATTCAATTTCAATTAAACAGTCAAAGTCTGACGTGAAAGGAAAAGATGACTAATAGGGATTCAACGGAAACACTTTTATTTTGTTTGCTTCATCAATGAATTTATTACACGGTACCACAAATGGCCTCATGTCAACATAAATTGGATCATGAATCTTTGATTGATTTGCAAAATCCATGTGAACATTTTCTGAAAAGTGTTCTAGGACATCGCACAAACAGTGCATTTGACCTTGAGGACTTTCCCATAAAGTGCAGTGACTGTATATTTTATAGATGAACGCAGCAGCCAATTTGCGCATTGAAATGTCCCACAGAACAATCTGAAGTGAATCACCAATTTTATCTGGGGGATTGTTGGCCAGGACACCGGGGGAGAGAGAGAGAGAGAGAGAGAGAGAAACTCCCTTCTCTTATTTGAATAGTGCAATGGGATCTTTGATGTACACCTGAACAGACAGACAACAACAACAAGATTCCATTTATAAAGCGCCTTTCACGTCAGGAGGACGTCCCAAGGCGCTGCACAGTTGGGTCATGACCCGAGCAGGGGGGAAATGGTCAGGGTGAGGGGAGGGAAGGGAGGGAGCGAGGAGGGGGAAGAGAGTCGAGAGGGGAGCTGAAGGCTCGGTCAAAGAGAAAGGTTTTGAGACCGGCCTTGAAGGAGGAGAGGGAGGAAGCGGCGAAGGCACTGGGGATAGAGTTCCAGAGCCTCGGGGCTGAGAGGCTGAAGGCCCGACCACCGATGGTAGGGCGATTGGGGCGGGGGACGTGGAGCAGACCGGAGCCAGAGGAACGGAGGGTACGGGCAGGTAGGTAGGGGGATAGTAGGTCGGAGAGGTAGGAGGGAGCAAGGCCGTGAATGGCCTTGTAGGTGAGGATGAGGATCTTGAAATCGATCCTCTGGGGGATGGGGAGCCAGTGGAGGCGAGCGAGGGTGGGAGTGATGTGGTCCCGAAGCCTGGTGCGGGACAGTACACGAGCTGCAGAGTTCTGAATGACAGGACCTTGTTTCATAATAATAATAATCCTTAATTTGATACAGCGCCTTATCACGCCTTGGAGAAGCCTCAAAACGCTTCACAGAATATACTGTAAAGTGAATTGATTTATCATCTCATCCGAAGAACAGTGCCTCCGATAATGATTGGATTATTAGCCTAGACTGAGTGCAAATTTCCCAAATGGACTTTGCACCCATAAACATCTAACGAGAAGGCGAGAGTGCTACAAACTAGGCCAAGCTGACACTCGGGTCCTTTGTGAGTTAGATTAAAGTCGACGACGAGTGCAGTGCAACAGTTAGATGTCAGACTGTAGCCTGATATAAAATTTTAATGTTCACACCATTGTCAATTACCAGTGTAGCAATTTTCGCACGCAGCAAGCTTCCACTAATGCTTTATGTTCCATGCATAACCATATAATTGCAGAGTTAAAAACCTAAGCATAACAATGTCAGTTGATATTATGACCTTTAGTGCAATTTACACATAATGCAAATTGGAGTTTGCATATATTACAAAGTTTTCAGTCTCTCCAGGGGCCTGGCAATCCTAAAGGCCCAACATTGAAGGTCGCGCAGTTTATAATTTCTTCAGAAGCTCGAGTGTGATACTGAGATGTGGCTGTTAATTTGCCGCATTCTCATTTTTGCACTTGGAGTTTAGCTGCAAAATTAGCTGTGGGCGTCAAGAGGCGGAAGACAATGTATTACAATACAATTTACATTGATCCAGCACCTTTCATATCAGGAGGGGACGTCTCAATGCTGGATGGGGAAGGGAAAGATGACTGAAAGAGGTGCATTTTGAGATGTGCCTTGAACGGGGGGGGAAGGAGGGAGGGAGTCTGATGGACTCTGGGATGGAGTTGAGGAGAGTGAAGGCACAGTCTCTGAAGGCCCACCCCCCGATGGTGGGGTGGATCGGACAGGGACATGAAGCAGGCCAGTATTTGCTGAGCGAAGGGTTTCCAGTGCTAGCCATGGCTTGGCCAAAAATGCAGTGTCACTACACTTTACGGTGACTCCTGTGAAGCACCTTGAGACATCCTCTTGACGAGAAAGTCTCCATACCAAATGCAAGGATTGGCATTATGAGAGAGCACTTTAAACCCTTGGAAAGCAGGCTACAAGCTACGTATTGTTTGTATACCTTAATATCTTTATAATTATTATCGCCCAAAAATGTCTCAGACAAATTGAAATGCATGAAAAGATTATTGAAAACGGCAGCTATTAACTGGGGTCATCAATCAAATTCACTTCAATATAGTTTCCATTTGGGAGCAACAAAATAATTTCCATCGCTATTATAGTATTTGCAGTTAAAATGGTAGCTTCTTTTAAAAAAGAAAGGAAAACTTTAATGTAACAATGAATCTCAGTCTCAGTGAATTTAAGTTGATTTTCACGTTAAATCGACATTGACTCAAAAATGAAGGGGTGAAATTTGCAACATTTGATCATGCCTCCCTTAGCACAATAATTGCACGATTCACTTCATGACTGTTGTGGGACATTAATAATAATTTGGTCACTCAATCCATGACTTTGGGACACTTCTGTGTGCAATTGGTTGCCATGTCTCACCCACAAAATCCACAATCAATTCACATTAATTGTAAAGCGCTCTGAGACATCTCGAAGAATTGATCAGGCGCCACATCAAACACAAGGATTATTTTTATTATTCCTGCATGCAAATTGGCTACCACTTTGGCCTGCAACGGTACACTTGACAATAAAAATCCTGTGAAGAGTTTTGATGACGTGATAAGGCGCTCTATCAAATACAAGAGTTATTATTATTAAAAAAACCTTTAGCCCTGGAAAGCATTATAATCAGATTTATATCTCAAATACAGATTCTTGGCTCCACATGAACTTTTGGTCCATCATTTCAATCATTTTCAGCTTTACAATAATGATTATTTTGGGCCTGCAAGATTTGGACAACTTAGGCTAGAGAGTGGGGGAAAGGAATGGAGTGCCTTCATTTTCATATTTGCTGTCCGTCTAGCAAGAAAAGCAAATAAAAGAGATTAAATCTAACTCTGAGCCCATATGGAATGAAAGATTCACCATATGTGTTCAAGTTGTTGCCAGGCTGCATTTTTAAACATTTCTATGGAATCCAACTTATTATTATTAGTGTACATGGTGCATAGAGTGGGCTATGACTCTGAGACACAAATTCTGACCCCAGTCGTTTTGTCTTCACGTTTAAAGGTGTGAGCCTTTTGAACTCATAAATCTCGGCTGACACTTCAATACAGTAATGGGGGGAAGTGCTGCATTGTTGGAGGTGCTTTCCTTTATTCCTTTATGTGGAACCAAGGTCCAGTCTGCCTGCTCAGGTGGTCCGGCGTGGAGGGCGCTATATAAATCCAAGTTGTTGTTGTTGTTGCCGAGTTTACCTACAAACACACAGTCACCCCATTTCACAGTATATCCTATGAAGTGCTTTAACTTGTCCTTGCGACATAGGAGGTGTTATATCAAATGCAAGGATTATTATTATTATGCTGTCTAATTTGCGATATTTCTTGCTATTAAATGTGTAATTGCCGAATTGCTAAAACATCTAATGTGCTGATGGTTAGAATCAATTTTTGTTTAGAAATCCAATAACATATCAATCAGCACTGTCGGATCTTGAAGACAATCAATAATTACCCTCTTCCTAAGAAATCAGGCGCCCAGTGTGTACAAATTTGGTGAGTCACATCTGTCATCTCTGCTATTGATGTCTGTGCAGAGAACAGCTTATTTAGCACCTCACTGTGCCTTCAGTGCCTGGAGAGGTTGAGATGCCAATCTTAATCCAGCACCCAACACCATTTTCATATCTATTAACATATAAAGTAGAAAGAAATGCACAGAGTACCCTTTGTGTGGAAGGAGCACAGATGGTGCATTTCATCTAAACCCAGTTAATATTTTATGAAAAACAACCATGAGTTATCCGCCAATTTGTGTTGGTAAGAAAAAAAGCAAGGCGCGCATAATTTCTCATTGCAGTTTCTAATGAAGTCCCTCTGTAGTAATTAAAATGCTGCACAAAACAATGCAGGGGTCACTAATATTCACAAGACTGTTCCTGTGCTGCAGAAGGTGAAGGGTAAGAAAGCAGGAGAATCGAACACGTTGAACTTCATAAACCCCAAAGGCGCTTCTACTTATAGAGAATCATAAATCACCACTTTTTTTTTCAGCGTGCACCAGAGGAGGCCATTCGGCCCATTGTACATGTGCCCATTGTGCCCAAATGGATTGCATGGGTAATCCAGACTGATAACATGGGTCTGGATTAATTCTATTTGCGTAGGATTCTAGAACATGGAAACTTTGGCAAATTCTTAAATCCAGCCTTTAATTTGAAGTCAATTACAAATGAAACTGGAGAAAAGCATCTTTGAAATTTGGAGCGTTAATTCAATAACTTGCCAAATTCTGGATGCTCTAGAAATGCGGCATAAATAGAATCAATCTGGACCCGGGTGGGATTTCTGCCAATACATGCACTGCCTCAGTTATTACTGTGATGAGCCGGCGATGGTTTGTGTGAATACATAAATCTAGTTCTCTCAGGACGTTTAACAAATCATTGTTTGAAGGCGGAATATCAGCCTTTGTAATACACTCTCTTCACATCCTGAAACAGATCAAAGGCAAAATTATAATAATTATAACAATAATTCTTGTATTTGATATAGCGCCTTATCACATCTCAAGTGGGTCCTCTCAAAGCGCTTCACAAAATATGCTGTAGCCTGAACTGACTGTATATTTTGTGGATGAAACACAGCAGCCAATAATGCACAGCAGTGTCCCACAAACAGTCGTGGATTGGGTGACCAAATTATTATATATTTATTTATTTTTAATGCAGCTTCACCCTCAATAACACTGGATCATGTGTATGTCTTATTTTGAAGTGTCGAGACAAGTGGCAACTACTCAGAAATGTTAAAGTCAGCATTACTGATAATAATAATAACCCTTGCAGTTAATACAGGAGCCTTTCACAGTCAGGAGGATGTCTCAAAGTTCACAGGATTTTTATTATGAACTGCAGTGACCGTGTATTTTGAAGGCGAATGTAGGAATCTATTTTTTCTGGGAGATAAATATTAGTAGTGCCATGAAATTTTAACATCCACCTAATTTCTCATTAAAAGTTCCCAACTCTATTAATGCAGTGCCAGCCAAGACTATGTTGAATTCAAAATGGGTCTCACACTACCAACCTTCTGACTCGCAGTGAGAGTGCTTTACCTACTGAGCCAGGCTGACACCTGGGTACATCATGACCCAGGAAACAAACTGTTCAGGGACAAACAAAGACTGATGAGCTGCTCGGGCCTGGCCTGGCTCCGTAAAGATCTGGGTCCGTTTCAAGAATCCAAATCTGCAACGTTGACAAAATCAAAGATAAAATGGTCCATCTGAAGCTAAATCCTCCCAGCCACATAATAATAATAATAATAATCCTTGCATTTGATATAGCGCTTTTCACGTCGGGAGGACGTCCCAAAGCGCTTCACAGAATACACTGTAAAGTGAATTGACTGTATATTTGTGGGCGAACGCGGCAGCCAATTGCGCACAGCAATGTCCCACAAACAGTCGTAGATTGAAAATGACCAATTTATTATTGTTTTTTTTTGAAGGGATTATTATTAGGCGTGTGGAGTAAGGAAACTTGCCCAAGGTTTCGCCCTGCCTGGAATTGAACTCAGGTCTCTCGCTTGCAAAGCGAGAGCTCTAACCACTGAGCTACAGGACTCCACAGGACTTTCTGAATTTCTTTTGAATTTTTATATAGAGACAGTAAGTGCTAACAAAGTCAGTGGTCCATTTGCTGTACCTTCCCAGCCAGTTTACCTGCTATTATTATTAATAAACAACCAATGACTAAACCTTTCTTTTTGCAAACTAGAGAGAAATATACAAGAAGAACATGAAAGCGAATGTATCTCTAGGGTCCCTTAAAAAGGGTCCCGATGGAGCAGCTCTTTCTTTAGTATGGAAAATCAGATCTTTTTATTTTAACAGTAAATTTGAAGTAGAGATGCAATCGGCTGCTACCACACTCACATTACAGCTAGTGTGAACTTTACCATTTCAAACATCCAACCACAAATAATTAAATATATTCTATGGATTTTAAATATTTACACTCTCTTGCTTGCGATTTTCTTCCCGTGCTCACGTTAGCATTTCACATCCATGGTGGAGTTGGGGGTGAGCACAGCAATTGTGTCTCTCATAACCCCACACACATGCTCACAAAACGTGAGAGAACCCGCTCACCACACACACACTCATCACATGGCAAAGAGAGAGATGCTGAGCGAGTGGCAAAGGTGGAAAGTACCAGCATTGTCACATCTGTTTATACTGATTCTGAGCCTGAAGTCAACATACCCTAGAGTAACAACTAAGTCACTTGGGATGAGGAGAGATAGTGATTTACCACTTTGTCCCCACAGGCAACAGCATCTTCATCCGTACATTGCAAGTTCCTTGTTTTTATTACTGATGGATCGCTTTGAGCGTGACCAATTTAACCAGTCGATGATATGCCTGCCATGTACTGGATAAGACAAGATAATTAATAACAATGGCACATACGTGGGTAGTGGGGAGTGGAGGAAGGGGGGGAGAAGGATAAAAGGGAAACACATATCATTCTAATCACTGCACAGGAAGAAATCAGTTCTTTCCCAGCAGAGAGTTCATATTGTTAGACTGAACACTCAATGAATGAATCCAGAATTGCTTAAGTCCAATCCAAAGAGAAATGATGTGAGAATGGGAGTCCCATGTCTAGTATCAGCGCAACCAAAATATGGAATACGAGAAGAAGTGAACGGATCCAAAAATAATAATATGATAGAGTAATAATAATCCTTGCATTTGATGTAATAATAATAATAATAATAATAATAATTATCCCCGGAAAAGCGATTCGCCAATCGACTAACCACTGGGTTCCTATGTACTACTAGTTAAACAGAGGCATGTGGTGTAAGGAAACTTGCCTAAGGTTCTGCCCTGACCGGGAATTGAACCTGGGTCCTCTTGCTTATGAGGCGATTCCTCAAAACCAGTGGGTGATGGGAATATAAAGAAAAGCTTTCTTTTGCGAGACTGAGTTATGGTACAGAACTCACTGAAACAAAATAAAGATTACCAAAGGAAAATATTGTTTCATAAGCAAGAAATAGAAATTGCCGAATGGAGTGTGATCATTGACAACAGCATAATTGTTAGACATAGAAAAGTCACCCCATCCGAGTCTAGAGACAGCAGATAGGATTTATTGATCAGTCTGGCATGCGGTTTCTTCAGAAATTTGGATTCACTAAATAGATGCTATATCACTTGTCCGAGGAGTTGTAAGACCATTTGGAGAGTTATGCAGCCATGAATTATGCCCTGACAGTGAATAGCAAGGTGACCTCCACGTTTACTTTCTATGCTGCTAGCATTCCTCAGGTCTCCGCAAAGCTAATGTGGACATCAATCAGCCGATGCTGTCCACAGTTATCTCTCACGTCCTCATTGGATTTCTCAGGAGGAGTCTACCCCCTCCCACCCTTTCCCGCCCCCAAGCCCACCCCCCCACTCACATACACGATAAATAAAAACAGTTTTTGTGTCAGTGGGGCTTACCCAATGTCCTGGGTGTTGACTGTATAAGAAAAGGGAGTTTCTCCTGATCTCATGGCCAACAACTCCCCAAACAAAACAATTTGCCGTGTGCGAATTGACCATCACGCCGTCTCAAATACATGTACATTGAGTCGACAATGTTTTTTATCAATTGCTCCTGGGTTTGTAGATTGTAATTCAATACAATAAGGAGGGCAACTTTGTAAAAGGAGGTTGCCTGTCAAATGTAGTGACTGTTTTGTTTATTTCTGGCAAAGTGGTGTCTCAGTCCGGCAAAGTATCATCTCTTAAGGTTATTTAACTATGTGCCCCTCATTCAACCTCATTCCAAGTGTAACATAAACCGTTAAGTCACTTTTTATTGAGCGTAAGGTGGCACCCTGGCAAATCAATGCACATTTATAGTCTTTCAATATGCTGTCTCTTCCAAATACCAGTGGCGGAATATGATTAATATATTAATGTGTCTGGCTTCTCGTTGAGCGCAGTATATGTATTTTGGATGCATACTTAATATATGTAGACTGTCAGAAATTAAAATGGCTGGGTTCTGGGAGTTGGAAATCTGTTTATTTAGACCAGACAAGAAAGTTGAGGACCAGGGAGAAAGTAGTTATTAAAACAAGCTAACAGGAGCGTCTTTCCATTAAATGCGATTTTCCAGTTTGCAAATCGGAGGCCAGAACTTCTGTCTAGTTTAGGATCACACAGATTCGATCGCCCTGTTCCAAAGTACCAGCCTCACCATCTTTCCTAAATTATCCACCTATGTATGAAAGTGCCCCAATCAGCTTTGTGTAAAAGGCGCTGTATAAATGTATATTGTATTGTACTGGACCCCAAACCTGTGAATGGTGTCACCTTGAAGGGAACATGTAGATGTGGAAGAGGGAAGGAACAACAACAACAACAACAACAAAATTACACTTATTGAGCACCTTTCACGTCAGGGGGACGTCCCAAGACGCTGGACAGTCAGGGGTCAGGACCCGAGTATGGGGGAGGGATGGGGTAGGGGTGAGGGAAGGCAGAGAGGTGGGAGGGTGACTGAAGGCACAATTGAAGACCAAGGATAAAGACGGGGGTCACTCCGGGCTGAGAGGAGAAGCTGTCAGGAGATTTTCTAACCAGCAGATAAAAGAAGTACACAAACCCAACATGCACTCTGTACTGCTTAATTTTGACCTGAGTGGTGAGTTGTGAAGACATTATCAGGGATGCAGGCTGAATGAAGTAAGGTCCTGAAGTAGACAGTGTGACACAGCAAAATTAACATGCCACAGAGCTGACACAGAGGAACCTGGGGTTAATAACTATTGATATCAGTTCAACGACTTCACACTGTCAGGCTCAGTGAATCCTCCAAAGCAGTCGTCCTGACAGCCACTGGCACTCGGCTCTCAAAGAGAAATATTCAAAAGAAGCCGGCAGAATAAACGGGCCAAGCGGCGGAGAGGAGGTAAAAAATAATATGATTCACGTTGACATCTTTTATGTTTAGCCGATCTATTTCTGCCAGGTTCCAAGTTCATCCCTCTTCCCCTGAATGTGTTTCCCTTCCTCCACTCCTCCTTCTTCTTTTCCCTTCATTTAATCCTTCCCTCTCGCCTTCCTTTTCCTCCTCTCTTCCTTTTTTCCGCCCTCTCCCTCCATCCCTCCTTCCAAGGTTTTTACTGCTTTCCAATTGATGTATTTCAAACCAATTTCTTCTGCCTTCTCATATCTCAGAAAGACCAATGAATAGGCCATTTTGTACAAGCCTCCACATAACCCTTCAAGCCCTCTCTTTTGTTTCCTTCCCTTCTCCGCCCACCTTGGAAGCCTCACACTCTTCGCATTGGTGGATCGTTTGAAGACGTGCCCTTTTTGTCTTTGTTTGATCGTGAGTGTATTTGAATGGAGAGGGAGCACAGCAGGTGTGACCGTGTACTCCATTTACTCCCAATGTCTCCAGTAACAGAGACAGAGCTCTCCGTTCACACTTTCAGGCAACATTTCGATGGCCTTTCAGGAAAGTTACCTCTTGCAACACAGTGGCTGAATGCAAAATCGATCGGTTATTTCTCACTGCTAATTCTTCCAGTGGCTACCCACTTTTGTTCCCATGACAACCGATAGGTTTAGGAATTCTTTTACTTAAAGTAATCTCTTGAAAATCCAATCGAGTTTGTGTGGCACCTGGAAAATGGCTATTGGTAAAAAGCTGCCATCGTAACCTTGATTCTATCACAAGAAAAATGCACTCTGATTATTAGCCTTAACAAAGATCCTTACATTTGATACAGCACCTTTCACATTAGGAAGGTGCCTTAGAATAATTCACAGGGTTTACCGTAAAGTGCAGTGTCTCCATTTGTTTAGGCAACCAATTTGCAAACAGCAGAGCCCCNACTGTCAGCCATGGACTCGCCCATAGAATATACAGTCAATTCACTTTACAGTATATTTTGTGGAACACTTTGAGACGCCTCAAAGACATGCTATATCAAATGCAAAGATTATTATTATTATTATGGATTGAACAACCAATTTTCTTTGGGGGATTGTCGCCTTGGGACATCCTCCCGACTTGAAAGGCGCTATACAAATGTAATTTTGTTGATGTTGTTGTTGTTATTGTCAGCCAGGACAACGCCCTTCCCTTTACAAATAGTGCCACGGCATCTTTAATGTTCATCGGAATAGGCAGTTTAATGTCTCGTCTGCAGGACAGCAACCCCGACAATGCAGCACAACCCCAGGCACATGTGTAGGAATGTCCGCCTGGACTCTGTGAGTTCAGTACTGATGGGAGGCTTGAACCTATAACCTTCTGACTCAAACGCGAGCTGCTACCAACTGCGCCAGGCTGACACACACGTATTTGTGCACAGCAAAGTCCCCACAGACAGCTACGAAGCAAATGGCCAAATTTTACCGGAGTGGGTGGGGGGTTGGGTGGGAGGGAATTATTGACCTGGGACATCAGCAGAACTCCCTTCTTTTAATGGGTTAAGGTCTCCAGTAATGAACTTGGGAATGAATCCGACTTTTTAAAAATGTAATTAATTATTGATGTGAACTTTGATTCCGACTGTTTGCCTGTACTTTCCCAGTCGCGCTGCTTGTGAATCCCAACTAATGACAGATGTTATTCGTTATGACAGCCCACCGTTCCTGAAAGGTCAGATTCCGTCCCTGAAGCAAGCATATTATCTAAATTCATTACCTATCAGGAGGCAGTCAAGTAATGACATATGAGGCAGATCCGTAAAAATAATTACTAAGCATCCGCTTTCAGTAGGTATTCAAGTCAGGAGTGGATGAACCTTGCTGGGTGATGAGATATAAAGGACATTTGCCACATGACCAACCCCTTCCCCCTCTCCTCCCTTACATGAATAATAATGTAAGTCAGTGTCAACGTGCTTCTAATTGTGCCCTTGTTTATACGTTCATATTGGGATCAGTTGGTAGCACTCTCACCTCTGAATCAGAAGGCTGTAGGTTCAAGCCCCACATCGGGACTTTGAACTTGCATGGTCTACCTCTTGTACCTGGAGGAAGATTAGTGATAAGAATGATTCCTTAAAGTGGGAGTACGCCTTAATTGCACGTTCGGGGACAGGATTGAAAATATTGTGAGCCAGCTATGAGCAAGCTGACAATTAATATAGAAAAATGGATAGCTGGGAGTGACTGCAAAGCAGTAAACTCATTGAAGGGCTTCCAACGGTGTCTTTCAGATAAAGATTCGTACCATTGGCTCATGGTAACATTTAAAGCCACTTGATGAGAATACAGCTTTGAAATATATTTGTGGCTGTAACCTGACTACCTGATTTTTTAATATTCTGTGATGAGGATCTTGATAATCTTATTGCTTTCTTTACACACCAAAGGCCACTGTCACATGAACCCCCCACTTCTCCAGGCATCTAATGATTCATAATAACTATAAAGTAAGGATGAGACTTTAAACTAAGGTCGTCGTTGGGCCCTCATCTCAAAGACTTACTTGTTGCTTCATTTTGAGGTCTTGCAACATGACTAATCCATAAAGAATTAATTGCTATCAGACTAATCCATACAGAGTTAATTATCAATCAACATCTCCCCTTATGCAGCATGCAATTACCAGGATGGTAGAAGGCAAACCATTTGGACCATAGTCTTCTTTCGTCTAGCAATTACTATGCTCCTATGTCCCATCTGTGGCTGCTCAGATGTGCGTTAAAGATCCCATGGCACTATTCCAAAACCAAGGGAATTCTCTTCTGGTGTCCTGGCGGACAATTCCCTGTTTTTGGGACATTGCTATTTATAAGTTGTCTGCTGCATGTGCCCACAAAATATACAGTCGTTACACTTCACAGCAAATCCTGTGAAGCGCTTTAAGATGTCCGCCCCGACATGAAAGGCGTGGTGACAAATACTTATTTGTTGGTTTATTTGTTTGTGACACTGAAAAGCGCATAGGATTGCGAAACACTTTGAGACAACAAGACAAACAAATTACATTTGTAATGCGCCTTTCACATCAGGAGGACATCCCAAGGCGCTGGACAGTCAGGGATTTAGACCTGAGCTGGGGGTTGGGATCAGGAGGGGTGGAGGGCAGGGAGGTTGGGGGTAGGAGGGTCGTTGAAGGCGCAGTCGAGAAGGAGGGTCTTGAAGGAGGCAAGGGAGGGAGCAAGGCGAAGACTGTTTCACAGCGGACGTCCTCCTGATGTGAAAGGCACTATATGCATGTGAATCATTCTTCAGTGCGGAAGTGCCAGTCTAAGAGATTTTTTTTTGAAAAGGTGCAAAAATACTGTGTGATATTTTGTTTAAAAGATGTTTTAATGTAATAATAATCTTTTTCAATCACTTTTGTTGCTGATTCCACACTGATGCTTCTCACCCAATTTCCTCAACGGTTACAAAGTACTATTAATTAGGCTCCCAGTTATAATCAAACGTCAATCCTCCCGACAGCGAAACAAACCTCCCATTATTAATGACGATGTGTATCTAATCCCTGTGTAATAATGAACCATTAGTCACTATGGGAGTTATTTGTCACATGTGTCCCAGGGAGCTGAGTGCTCAGACTGTTCCGAGTGCCTGGTTCGTTTGTGCAAATACATCATTGGGCTTTTGTGAGTAAATGCAATGCATCTTCCAAAAGAGCGGGCAGACAGTGCGTTAATTTATTAATTGTAACTGATTACTTAAAGCAGCTCCAGTTCAGAGAAGGTGCAGGATTATTTTATCATCTTCCTTGCATTCGGTACAACTCCTATAATACCGAGAACCGCTCAATGCACGTCGCAAAGTTTCTGAAAGGTGCAGTGACTGTTTAGTTTATTTTGTTGGCAAATGCAGCAGCTAATTTTTGCGCAGCAATGTCTCATGAATGTCCATAACCGACCAATTTTTTTTCTCTCTGGGGAGTTGCCAGTTGTGAAGATGTGGAGGTCGAATGAATAGAGATGTTTAAAAGAGAGACAGGCAGCGACTTGGATTGTACAGGGATTAAGAGGTCTGATGAATGTGGGGCGTTGGGTTAAAAGATCTGCCAAGATCCTAATAAACTAGTGGAACAGGCTCAATGGGATGAATGGCTCCTCCTGCTCCTATTTTCCAATGTTCCTGTGAAAAAGACACTTCACACTGAAAAGTATGAATTAGCGATTAAGACACACAGAGAAGCCAATAGTGTAAGAAGACAGGGAGCTACCAGCTGAATTATTAGGGCTGTCTATCACCTTTGACAGAATGTAAGATGCCAATCCTGTACCTTTGCACTTCCTCATCTTACCATCCCCTTCATTCTTGTCTTTTAATCTCTGATCGCTCGAGTAAATGTTTAATTAACTAGCGAGGAGCTGACAAATTGAGGCCACCCCCACCTCCCAAAAATCATTTGGCTCTTCAGGGGTAATCTCAGGATTCCTTCATCAATCAATCTTGTATCTTAAGAGCTCCGAGATGCTATCCCCAGGTGAAGGGCGCTCTATAAATGCAAGTTGCTGTTTTTGTTGTTGAACTCATGGCTTGATTTAACCTGTATCTGTTTAACATGTTGGAATGCACATGCACGTTTGGTTATATTGTGAGTGAAACACGATCCATGCAATATCCATTGGGGCTTAAAGGGATAATGGGGAAAAGGCAGAGCAGTGGGATTGAAAGTACAGTTTGCTCTGAAAGCCGGTGGTAACTATGTTCCAGGAGTCATGTTATTGTCTTTTGCGTCTGATGACATCAAAGCGAGAGTGTGATTAGTTTTGGGCAAAATCCTTTCCCTGTTGAGCTTTGGATTAACAAACTGCTTTACATTAAAGTTGAATAAAAGTAGTTACCACTAATTCTTAATCAAATGTTCAGTTTGCTTATTCAAATTATTGTTCATAAAACACTCATTTAATATTTACTGCTTCCAAGCCACACCATCTGAATATATGATTTGTAACACAATGCCTTGTTGGGATATTTAATTCACACTAGACTCTAAATATTTGCTCCACTTAATCTGCCTAATTTAACACAAGCTATATGTACGGCAGATAATAATGGATTAAAATATATCTTTCGTCTCAATACCAGCTTGTATTCGTGCTCAAGGAGATAGTACAAAAAATAATGCAGGCTTTCATGTCAGTTGGTAGCTCTCTTTCCGCTGAATCAAACAGTCATTGGGTCAAGCCCCAGGTCGGGACTTTGAGCTCACTGTCTAAACTGATGTTTCAGTGCAGCACTGTGGGAACATGTCATTTTCAGAGGTGTCATCGTTTGAACCAATGTCCTGTGCTCCTGTTCAGGCAGGCGTTAAAGATCCCACGGCACAATCCGAAAAAAAATGAGAGCGTTTCCCCCGGTGTCCTGGTCGACATTCCTCCAGGTAGAGTTGATCATTCACAGTAAATTGCATTTATATAGCATCCTTCACGCAGGATAGCATCTCGGAGAGCTGAACAGTGTCAGGGTCAGTTGCAGAGCAAGAGGGTCTTAAACTGACTGGGGCAACGTGATATATCAATTTCCCCTTTTACCATTCCCATAAAATTTTAATTATGCCAATTGATGCTCAGCCATTGACAATTATCATATTTGCATTGGGTATCTACAGGTATCACTAAATAAAAGTCCACAGATTTTCACCCCATATTTTTTAAGATTAATATTACAGGTGAAAGCTCAATATGATTAAAAACTGAAAGACTGACTCAGGTTTACACCATTTCCGATGCTGCAGAAACATTGGCACCACAGAAGCACAGCCTCATAAATCTTTCAGACCCACTGCCATTTCTTATCAAGCTTCTTCAGTCTATGTATAAGTAGAAGGATAGAGTCAAACATAGGAATACAAGATAAAACTTCACACAAGGAAATCAGAGATCTAAGCAGATACTTGGTATTTTTGTGTAGATATTCCTTAAAACAGCAAGATCCCGGGACATACATTTCAATACAATCAGACAGAAAGGATAAAGCTGGGTCTCTCTGATTCCTGGTAATAAGTTTGAGTGAACCCTGCTTCCGAAACATGTGTGTGTGCAGCCTTGAATTAGGATTGTGAAGACGCAGTGCCTGGGTATTAGGAATCCCCTCTTTGTGTAGTAATGGACCTCTTCTAAGATGTAACCACAGAATTTGGCCAACGTATGAGATTGCAAGATCGGTTCAGATGAAGAGAACCCATTGGCCCATCTGATCTTATCCTTCCAGACCACCCACCCATTGTCCTCAAGGGTTAGAATGGATGGAGGCTTACGTGGAGTATAAATGCGGGCACACACTAGTTGGTCTTGAATGGCCTGTTTCCGTGCTACACGGTCCATGCGATTCTACTTCATCCATCTCGCAAATATACATGCCAAGAGGAAGGCACGGTACAGACAAATACTCGCATAAGGCCCACTTCAATAGAGGATTCTTTGGCCAACAAGAGCATAAATCCTGATTTAGTAATTTGTGGCTCCAGCACTCTGCACTTGTGTTGTCTGCAATTCTTCTGGGTCAATAGAGCCTGGGACTGCTAGATGAAATTTCTAATTAGAAGCTCAAAACAATTCAAGTGAAGCCCCATCACATACCTGATTTCATTACACATGTAGTATTGCTAGTGACAATGCAATTAAATAGTCAAACGCTCCTCAACACATGCTGTATTAAAGCACTGTAATTCCCTTCCCAGTCCTACGTGGGCTCGCATCATTTTTACAGCCATGTAATTTTTATTAGTGCCTATCTCAGCCTCACCATAAGTCTGCGTGCTGGCATGGTTTATTATTTCACTGCTTTGCTCCGATATCAATATGTATATTGCAAGTACGTGCAGGTGCAACTCTTAGCGCACGGCCTGGGAGCTCACCTTGCACAAGTCGGTGAATCTACAAAGCTGAACGCACACACACAGTGAGCTCGGCAGCTAACAGAACAGCCAGTTTCACCACTGTGACCTTCAAAATCAATGTGGCAGCACATTTAGAACAAACCTGCATCACTCGCTCATATTGTCAATGTTCCAGGCTGTCTTGCTAATTGTTTTGCCTCTCGTTCTAAGCTGTGCTAGGTTTCTATCTTGGAATAATCACAGTCTTGGAGACTTGGGTTCCTAAGCTAAGCAATCCTCTATTCAGATGTTTTCTTCCCTATCCAGTCTCTACATCCCAGATATGTTGCTCTATAAACATCAGTTAAACACCACCAAAGCCTACAAATTCACAGTCACTACCCTTTACACTATGTGAAGCACTTTCAGATGTTTTTTGACAACTCAGTAAGGTGCTATATCAATGCAAGTATTATGATTATTTATAATCTTTCCCCTTTTCACCTCTACAGCCCATGAAATAGTGTGGTCCATTATGAACAACAACAACAACTAAATTACATATGTAAAGTGTCTTTCACGTTATGTGGATGTCCCAAGGCGCTGGACAGTCAGTGTTTTGGACCCAAGCTCAGGATCGGGGATGGTGGAAGGCAGGGGGGGAAGGAGGGTGATCGAAAGCACAGTCGAAGAGGAGGATCTTTAGATGGGTCTTGAAGGAGGCGTGGGAGGGGGCGAGGCAGAGGGACTGCGGGATGGAATTCTAGAGGGTGGGGGCAGAGTGGCTGAAGGCCGCTGGCCAATGGTGGGGTGAGCGAGATGGGGGACGTGAAGCAGGCCGGAACCCACTGAGTGGAGGGAGCGAGCAGGATGGTAGTGGGGTAGCAGGTCGCAAAGGTAGTGGGGAGCAAGACTGTGGAGGGCTTTGAAGGTGAGGACCAGGATCTTGAACTGTATCCTCTGTGTGATGGGAAGCCAGTGGAGTTGGGTAAGAATGGGGGTGATAGGGTCACGGAGCCTAGTGCGGGAGAGGACATGGGCTACAGAGTTCTGGATGACCTGCAGCCTATAGCAGGAGATGTTGGGGAGGCCGACAAGCAGTGAGTTTGCATAGTCAAACCTCGATGTTATGAATGCGTGTATGAGGGTTTTGATGGCCTGCAGTGTGAGACATTGGCAGAGCGAGCGACGTTGTGGAGGTGGGGGAAGGCAGAGTGGGTCAGCATGGATGTGGGGTAGAAAGGATAGTTGAGGTTCAAACAAGACACCAAGGTTCCAGACTGGTTTAGCAAGGCGGAGCGTGCATTGTTTGGATGGTGATGCTGTCAGCGCCTGAGGTGTGGAGGCATCTGAGGTCTTGTTGACGTGATAATATAATAATAATACTTGCATTTGACACAGCGTCTTTTACAACAGGAGGACATCTCGAAGTGCTTCACAGGATTTGTTGTGAAGAGTTGTGACTGTGCATTTTGTAGACAAACACAGCAGGCGATTTGTGCACACCAATCAATGTCCCACAAACAGTCATGAAATCTGTAACCACTTATTTTTAATCTGGAAATAAATTGCAATAACCATTGAAGATATTACAGAACAGAAGGAGGCCATTTGGTCCATTGTGCCTGGGCTAATGTTGCTGCTCCAATCTCAGTCTCTGCTCTTCCTATATAACTTTGAGACATTATTTTCCTGGTAATAATCCATTCTATAAAACCAAGATTATTAATACGCTGACAAATCCTCCTCTATCTCGAAGCACATTTCTGATTGTGTAATGCGTTGCTGCTTATCTTTCAAACTAGTTTTAAAATTGGACCAGAACATTAAGTAGAAATTACAATTCTTCCCATCTTTCACTATCCTGCTGTACGTTTCTTGAAGAAGTGCCAGGCAATGAAATTCCTCTCCTGTAATAACCTAGGTCCCGTCCTCAAGAGGGGAGGATAGATATCAGGGATAATATCAATCAACATCTCTCTGCCAACAATGACAGCAGACGTTTACTTGAACTCAGGAGAGCAGCGTTGCACTCAACTTTAATAATAATAGTAATAACCATTGCATTTGATACAGCGCCTCATCACGTCTTCGCGACATCTCAAAGCGCTTCACAGAATATACTGTGAAGTGAATTGACTGCATATTTTGTGGGCGAAACGTGGCAGCCAATGGCACACAGCAGTGTCCTACGAACAATCGTGGATTGAGTGACTAAATTATTATTATTTTTTTTTTGAAGGGATTATTATGCCCGGAAACGCGATGCGCCAATCCACTAACAACCGGGTTCCTATTTATCGCTAGGTAACCAGAGGCGTGTGGAACACTAGTCTGGAAGCTCTTAAGCACGGTAATGGGTTTCCACCTGTGTCAGACACTCGGCTAACCAAAAAGAAATTCTGAACAACAAAAAACACAAAACAAACACAATCCAACAAAAAAAATACTCACATACAAGTTTCTTCCAGAAGTAAGTACTATACATTTTATAAGAAGCATAAGAATTATGCTTCGAGAATACCAGAGGGGGAAAGCAGTCAAAAACATGAGGTTCCGGTTAATATTTTAAGCATCTCTTATTGATGTATTCCATCGCTTTGAGACATCCTCCTGACATGAAAGGCGTTATATAAATGTAGACTGTAATATAATCTGCATTGTGTCTAATTTTGTCTTCTGCAGTTTGCTGTCAGTCATTTAAATCTGACTTTGTGCTTCACTTTCCATACAAAATCGCATTGAGTGAGTGGGTTAGTCAGTCCGTCAGTCATATTAACGCTGTCAAATCCGATAGATATAATTAGGCAGCATTTATTAGTGCAGTTAATTGCTTCCTTAGGAAAGCAAACATCGTAATGAGAAAGTGATTATGAACAAGTTGGAATTAAACCAGAGTTGGGGATCAGCTAGGTCACAGAATGAAAGGCTTTTATTTCTAATCAGATATGCTTATTGATGCTGAAACAGATACAATGAACATGTCTTACGATAGAGTCAAGTTGCAGCCATCATTTCACTTTGCCAAAAAAAAATGCTTGCCTGGTGATGAACTCCTCACTGCACTATCTACTTACATGGAAATAACTAGTGCGTTATTTGTAAGCTTCCGATCAGCTCTGTGGACACAGATTGGGGTCTTTGAGAAGCCCATAGTAGAAACTTCAGGGCAGACACCAGGAAGTTTTTCTTTACCTCGGGAGTTATTAACAACTGGATTACCAGTAAGGGTGGTTGAGGTCTGGGACTCATTTAATAAACAGCTTGATGCCGTGATGGAAAGCGATTAGGGATGAGATCACATGGGCCAAAGGGCCTTCTTCATCCTATCCAATCTTGTTGATCTTGCAAACCTTCCTTTGATTCAAGATCTCTTTGAAATGAATTTAAAACATATTTAACCTAAAAATCACAGTGCACCTTTCTGTGAATGGTTGCTGGATCCATTCAAATTTTCAAGACTGAGTTGGATAGATTTTTGTTAGGTCAGGGTATCAAGGCATATGGAGCAATGGTGGGTATTTGGCGTTGAGGTACAGATCAGCCATGATGTAATAGAATGGCGGAACAGGCTTGAGGGGCTGAATGGCCTCCTCCTGTTCCTATGTTTCCAAAGAATGCCATTTTTTCTGTTCCTCAGCACCATCATTAACCGATGGCGTTTTGTAAGCAAGTATTTATTGCTTGCAAGCTGTAAACGCCCGGTGATTGCGGGCTTTTAATTGAAACCTATTTATTTCACGTGTTTCATTGACAACGTATGCCATGGGTGTGACGTCGTTTCATTAATTGCAGGAGAAAAGAGATGAAAAGCAATGGAAATCCATAACCATTTAGCTGTCCTGAAAGCAGCGATGTTTAAATCTGTGCAGATGCTTATGGGGAAAAGAGTTCAGTTATTTTAAACTCCTTTATAGATGACCTGAAGCATCAATGAATCACTGGCTCCCTTTACAGTACATTCCTTACATAAACCCTGTATAAAAATATAATGTTCTCCTTTAAAAGATTGCCTCCTCCCTTTGAAAATTAATCTGGATAATGACATTCAGAAAAGTGACAAGACATCACAGGACACTCAAGTGCATCCGATGTGCCATTAAAAAACCATTAAATGCTTTATTTACAGGAATTAAAAAATGAATTAAAAATAACATTGCCGCTTTGCCGCAGATATAATTAGGAGAGTGACCTTGAAGTGCAGCAAAAAAATGATATAAGACTCCGGCTGCACTCACTGCTTTTGTTAGTTAAAAATCAGGCCTGTCCATAGGTTGTGTAGAGTTACACAGAGTGATATGGCATGGAAACAGGCCATTTGGCCCCAATAGTCTGCGCCGCTGTTTATACTCAACACAGACCTCCACCCCCTCTCACTGTTCCCCTCACCTATAACCCTCTATTCCCCTCTCCTTCATGCATCAAGTTTCCCCCACAAAATACAGTCTTTTCACTTTACGGTATATTCTGTGGAGCGTTTTGAGTCACCTCAATGACGTGATAAGGCGTATTGTTGTATAATGCGAGAAGCATTATTGTTATACATTTTCTCTTAAATACATCGGTGCTGTTTACTTCAACCACAGTTTTCGGCACAGCTTCTATGTTAAAAAAAACCCTGTTAGAATATCAGGACTGCGTCTGCTTGTATAATTTCATTGCTTGGCAATGAAAGAGCAGAGTTGCTGCTAAGGAACTAAGAAACTAAGTCATCAACAATAGGTAGTTGCAGAGAAAGCAATAATAATAATAATCTTTACCGTGTCTGGAATGTTAAAATGCCTCGACACACTTCACAGGTAACTGCTGTAAAGTGACTTGATTGAAAAGCAAATACAACAGCCAAATTGAGTACAATAATGTCTCACAAAAGCCGTGGAGTGAACAGATGGAGTGGAGTCCTGTAGCTCAGTGGTTAGAGCACTCGCTTTGCAAGCGGGAGACCTGAGTTCAATTCCAGGCAGAGGGCGAAACCTTGGGCAAGTTTCCTTACTCCACACAGAGCCTAATAATAATCCCTCCAAAACCAAAACAATAATAAATTGGTCATTTTCAATCTACGACTGTTTGTGGGACATTGCTGTGCGCAATTGGCTGCCGCGTTCGCCCACAAATATACAGTCAATTCACTTTACAGTGTGTTCTGTGAAGCGCTTTGGGACGTCCTCCCGACGTGAAAAGCGCTATATCAAATGCAAGGATTATTATTATTATTATTATAGATGATTTATCCAGTGAATTGGCGGCTCGGAAACTGGGAGGAACTCCTTTTTCTTTTCGAATAGTGCCATAGTGCCACGGGAACTTTGATGTCCGGCTAAACAAGCAAATGGGACCTAGATTTTTTCTGAAAGAAAATCTCATCCGAAGGATAGCACCTCCAACAATGCAACACAATCTAGGTCACACGTAGGGAATCTCTCTTTTGCTTGTTTGTAGCTGAACCTCTTTCAGTGAACGAGCCACTGGACTCGAGAGACCTCACTTTTGCTTTTAAGCATTCGTGTTTTGTTTTTTGAATGCAGTTTCTATTCATTCCTTTCCACTTTGAACGCTGTACTCCACATCTCTCGCTCGCAGATGTTTCCCATTTCACAGAGATCAAGTGGATTGTTAGCTGCTTCAGAAGCGTGAAATGTTGTAACTCCAGGCCTGTTGTCCTTGGCCAATGCTTTCTCTCGCTAATGATTAAATGAAATCATCTCTCTTTCGGAAACGCAAAGTCATCCTACAATCATGCTGGCGTTTCTTAAGAAATTGAGTCAAGCTGACTTTACTTCCAATTTTGTTTAACAGAATAAGGAATGCCAGGTCACTAGTGTTAAACCCCAAGTATTTCCATGTTTTCACTATATCGCCTTTATATCTATATTCTCTGAGAGGCTAAGGAAGCTATAGGTACTTGAGCGATAGCAGGTGTGGGTGGAACTCCTTCATAGCCTATGCCTTTGTTGCACTTAATGCTTATCGTTGATCTGGCTTCTTATTCTCCTTCGCCCGGTTGCAAACCACCGCACCCATCACAACCAATTAAATGGACAGCAGAGCAAAAGATAAGCAATTGGATATTGCGGGCTACAATGTTAGAGTTCTTAAATAGGAATTTGTTTGGTGTAACAAGTGGCTGCATTCCTCAAATAGCACAGGACTAGGTTAGCATTGACTTTAACAGCAGCCACAATTTGTGGTGTTTAGAGTGACACCCGACATTGCTAGATTCAACAACAACAACAACAAATTACATGTGTATAGCGCCATTCACACCAAACCTGATGTAATACATGAAACTGCCACTAGTTGCCAGTGTCTCATCTCTCCCTCTTCTCTCTCTTTGCCGTCTCTCGCAGTTGGTAATTCATAGTTTTTGACTGCCAGCTATATGTTTTTTTTACTTTACTTTTGTAACCCTTACAGAGTGTAGTAATTTTTTTGGGGTTATTAAATAATTATTTTCGGAGTGGGGAGCGGGAAAGTCGATCTGATGAAGAGCCACAAAATTCACACTCTTCCCGCATCCCAGAAGTGTATTTTCCTTTCTTGGAGTAGCAAAAAGACCCCGATCCTAAGGGGGAAAACAACATTTTCAGGTGGTGGGAGAGCCACCAATTTGGAATCCAATTCTTTTTAAGAACTGTGGAAAACAGGCTTCTGAATTAAGAGTGATTGGAAGAATTTTCCATGGTTATGTGCAAAGCTAACCACCTGAAAAGGAAAGGTGTCTTTAGAGGTAAATAGGATTGGAGGATTATTTTTTTAAAAAGAGCCGGCACAAACCATGATGTGCCAAATTGTCTTCTTCCGTGCTGTACATTTCTATGCTTCTATTTTGGGGGCCTCAGAAGTTTCTGATGAGACAGGCCAATTTGTCCCCTTCTCCGGATGAAATCTGAGTACAATGGATTATCTGAACCTAATGTTCTAACTCGATCCCACCACCCCACCCACCCACCCACCCACACACATACACTACATATAGTTCTCTAACTTTGTGGCCAGGCCACTGAACTGACTGTAGAGAGGTTTGATGCTCCTTCATATAGCACTGGTTACAAAGAACAATGATGCTAGTATAGTAACCCACAACCGCATTACTGGTAAACCCCTCTCCTCCCTTTTTTATATCCTTGGTCGGTTTCAAAGAACAGAGACCTGAAGTAATAAACACTCCGAGGTTTGGACTGGTGCCTGGATGAAGCCTACTGGAGTACATCCAGTTACCAATGCTGAACTGCTTGATAATGCAACGTTTATGTGAGTGAAGGATTTAGTTCACATTTGGCAGCAAGGAAGCCATAGTAATTGATGTCAGGGATAGCGCTGTAAATCAAACTTCAGGAGCCTGGGCGGAAAGTCAAGAAGACAACAGTGGGCGGAGGGTGGGTGGGGAAAGGAAGGGTGAGGGGAGGGGAACGTATTAACTAGTTGACTAGTTGGCTTACTAGTTTACTAGGACATGGTTGGGCATGGGTGGTTCCCGTGCTAACTAGTTGGGAATGGGCCGGGGAAGTTTTAACAAGTTGGGGATAGATGAGGGAAGTTCCTGAGAGTCAAATATTAATCACAAGTAAAGCATATTTTACCCTTTAACTCAGGGTTCCATTTCCTATAATCCCGTAGCTCTGTGCACTAGTGCCTTTGTCTATCGATGCTTGAGCTTCGCCAAATCTTTGCCCTCAAACATTTAAAAGTAAGACTCGCTAAGTAAGTTTCCAAAGTTTTTGTTTCACAACCATGGCATATTTCCTCCTGCCAAAAACTCGATTCATATTGAATTGTGAGTCTCCCCAAGGAATCAATCTGCCTGTCTGCCTGCTTGTCTGTCTGACTGTCGGTCTGTCTCCCTCCCAATAATAATAATATATAATAATAATCCTTGCATTTGATATAGCGCTTTTCACGTCGGGAGGACGTCCCAAAGCGCTTCACAGAACACACTGTAAAGTGAATTGACTGTATATTTGTGGGCGAACGCGGCAGCCAATTGCACACAGCAATGTCCCACAAACAGTCGTGGATTGAAAATGACCAATTTAGTATTGTTTTTGGTTTTTTGGAGGGATTATTATTAGGCTCTGTGTGGAGTAAGGAAATTTGCCCAAGGTTTCGCCCTCTGCCTGGAATTGAACTCAGGTCTCTCACTTGCAAAGCGAGTCCTCTAACCACTGAGCTACAGGACTCCACAATGTCTTCCTTCTACACTTTGATGACCTCTTGCACTCTTCATCCACCCCTCAACTACACCTTTGTTGATGCTTCCACTCCAATGCATTTCAGGGCTGCACAAGTAGAGAAAAGCTTTGCTCCACTTTCAGTGCAATATCTGAACCAACTAAGTCATGATCAACCCCGTGTCCTTCAATTGGGCAATTTTTTCAACCCCTCAAAGAGCCAGTTTCTCCTTGCCTCTCAGATCCATCCAACTGCTCTATCTTATACCTTTGATGATTCCCCTCCAAGCCGTTGCTTATTGATGTTTCGAGTTTCCCCATCTCTTTGCCCTTAAGTGGAATTCTTGCTAAGTTCAATTAGCTCCTGTGTCCTGAAAACTATTCTTACCTCACCAAGGGTTAACGCTTTGTGGAGTTTCGTTCCCACTTTATTCCTGCTTGGGTTAAGGTTTGCAGTATTTCTTCATTCGTTCCTTAACTCATTCAAGGTCCGTTTTAAGGAACACCAGCAGGGGGCAACCCTCTCCAGATAAAAGGTGTGTTCTTCTCAGGGTCCTTATGCAGTCAATGTCCCACGAGCAGCCCTGAAGTGAATGACCAATTTATTTTAAACGTGCATTGCGATTTTACCCATTCACAGAACACCTCTGTGGCACTTTAAATGTTAAAACTGTAAGACAATAATACTAACTTTAAAAATTCAAAAATACACTGTTTGGCAAATGTCACTTTTGTACCATTTGTCTTTTTTTTCCCACTTGACAATTTCTCCTCCTGTCAGTCAACTTTCATTTTTTACTTTGTTATCTACTTGAAAGTCACTTAGTATTCCTCGCCTGATTTGCTCTTGTCTCCTTCAACCCTTTCATTTCAGGGCGATCGCAGGTTTAAAATCAATCCTTTTTTTTTTGGTGACCAGATCAAACTTTGACATGCAAAAACACGCCCTCCTCTCTTTGTCGTTTCCATAAGGCGAACAGGTGATTGATTCTTAAACTTGTGAAAGCTAAGCGCTTTTCGTCAAAGTTTAAGCACTGCCGTCTCCTCATGAGACATATGCATCAGAAGACATCTCCTCAGTACTCTTGCGAGCTAACTTTGATGGAGTAAATTTGGCAAGCAATGGAAATGAGCAAAAGCCAGTTAGTCCAATCCGCCAAACAGTCTCCTTCCATAGTCCATATAATGTGCTCTGCTTTGGACGCTACCCAACTACTTAATCTCCTAAGGGACGCAACCAACCACAAGTAAGAAGATAAAGCTCCATTAAATGCTTTCTTGAGCCTGAAGGATAATTGGGCAAACCTCCAGAATATCAATACAATGCTACGATTCACACTATCAACTCTAACCAGTTGTATTCCATAGAAGACTCATCCATCATCCCATCAGCACAGGGACTATTGTGTTCTCTGGAATATGTAATTATCTATCTGTGCTCTTACCCTTAAAACATTCCATCCTGTTCTTAAAGAGATATTTATCCAGCTCTGTTTAAATGATAGAGCTTAACGTTGAACGTGTTTTTGTTGTTGCTCGTAAAGTATCTCACATGTGCTATACTCTGCAGGGGAAGGAAAAATCTTCTAATTTCTAGACATGCTTTTTGAACCTGTTACATTGAGACTTGAGTCCTCCAGGTGAATAGTCTCCAGTCTTTTCCCTTATAAATGGTGTGCAACCTGGTTCAGTTGGTAGCAATCTCGTCTCGGAGTCAGAAGGTTCGAAAAGAAGGGTCTTGAGACCGGCCTTGAAGGAGGCGAGGGAGGAAGTGAGGGGAAGGGACCTTGAGATGGAATTCCAGAGTGTGGGGGCAGAGAGGCTGAAAGCCCGGCCACCGATGGTAAGGCGGGTCGGGCGGGAGACATGGAGCAGCCGGAGCCCACTGAGTGGAGGGAGCGGGCAGGTTGGTAGGGAGTCAGCAGGTCAGAAAGGCAGGAGGGGGCAAGGCCATGGTGGCCTTGAAAGTGAAGGCTGATGCCTCCAATTACAAAGCTGCAGGAAAGGGGAGAGAAGAGTCTATTGTTGGAGGTGCTGTCTTTCAGGTAAGATGTTAAAAAGAGAAGGTCCAGTCTGCCTGTTCAGGAGGACGTTAAAAAGAGAAGGAAGTTTCTCCCTGTGTTCCTGGTCAACAATCCCCCAGACACAATTCATCATTTACTTGGTGGCTGTTTGTGGGACACGGTGCCAATCGGCTGCTGTGTTTGCTTAAAAGTACCTAATAATTACAATAATTACTGAGGTTTCATTCCGAGAGGTTCAGCATTGTCGCCACAATGTCAAATACGAATATTATGATTTCTGTTCGCTGTGCATTGCGTGAAGCCAGCACCAAAAAAAACAGGGATTATCTTTTATTCAAGCAGGGCTTGAAAGTGCACTAGCTGTTAAAAACGCTTTGAGATGTGACAAAACCACAGATGATTGACAGCTGGCTGTACCTAACACTGCAGGTGATCATGTCTGAATCCATTTGAAATCACTGTGTGATAATAACTCCAAAACAGCATGGAATCGCGAGGCCTCCTTTCACAGGTTGACAATATCATTGTTATGAGCGTTTCCGATAAGAATGAATTAGAGAGAAATGTGCATGTGTGGAGGAGTCATAAACATTAATACAGATAGTTTGTTCTCACAGATTTTCGAAAGCTTTGCTATATAAGGAGTTTCCTGTTGCTCAGTGCTTAGTGCACTCGTCTCGCAATCAAGAGGACCTGGGTTTGATTCCTGGGTAGGGTGAAAAGTTGGGCAAGGTTCCTTACTCCAGACGTCTCTGTTTGCATAGCAGTTAGTCGATTGACACATCGCTTTTCCGGGGGTAATAATCCCTTAAAAAAAATCTGGTCACTCATTCCACATTGTTTGTGGGACGCTGCTGTGCGCAATTGGCTCCCGCATTTTGCCCACAAAACATACAGTCAATTCACTTTACAGTATATGCTGTGAAGCGCTTTGAGACGTCTGGAAGACGTGATGAGGCGCTGTACCAAATGCAAGGATTATTATTATTATATTAGAAAAAGCCCTTTTTAAAATGTGAGATTCACTGCTTGCATGTGTTCCCCGTTAGTAAGATACACTTTCCTTTTAATCTAATTGCACAGAGCATGCCTGCAATGATCCCAGAATTTGCTTGGTCGACACTGTCAGCTGAGTGATCCAGTCCTACAGTGACAAACTCAAGTATTTCACACAACAGTTCGATTTTCATGAAGCAATGCACCCACGCCATCTTCAATTACTGTAATGGAGTGACTTCTGTATTTATTTTTAATTTTGTGGCAGGACGCTTGACAGCACTGTTAATGAGCTTATATCAGCTCTCTTATTATATATCAGCAGGTACTAATATAAACGCAGTGCCTGGGCAAAAGAGTCATTCATTTACTCAATCAGTCAGTCAGTCAGTCAGTGTGTGTGTTATTACAGCCTGAGAATGTGTATTTACTTCCTTTGAAATTTAACTTGTTGTTGTTTGTCCTTCCTGTACCGGGGACATATCTGTGCATTGGATTGTGATGTGTGTTGTTTGCTGACGTCGGTGAATATTTTATTCCGGGTTTTATTATTATTAGCAATTAATAATAATAGTCCTTTCACCCGGGTATAGCGCCTTTCACATCGGGAGGAGCTCTCAAAGCACTTTGCAGGATATACTGTAAAGTGCAATGACTGTGGTGTTTTATAGGTGAACGCAGCAGCTAATTTTGCACGCAGAGATTCCCCACAAACAGCCGTGACGTGAGTGACTAATTTTATTTGGGGGATTGTCGGGCAGGACATAGGGAAGAAATCCCTTCTTTTTTCAAATAGTATCAGGGATCTTCAACACCACACCTGAACAGGCAGACAGGACCTCGGTTTAACATCTCATCTAAAGGACGGCACTTCTGCTAATGCAGCGTTCCCCCAGCACTGCGGTCGAGTGTAAGTCGGTCAATGTGGGTTCCAAATCGGGGGCTTGAATCCACAACCTTTTGACTCAGAGGCAAGAGTGCAACCAACTGACACCTGTTTCTCAATAACCTCGGGCAATGAAGGGAGAAAACAAACAGCCAGGCTACACAGCTCTGAACACTATCGGGTGACCCCGGTTGGAAAGGGCACATGTGCAGGTATCAAATCAGGACCGATGAGCGTTTGCTGAGTTGCCTCCCACAGTCAATTAGCCCGCCGACACTCAAGTTCATAAGTGCGAGCACCTTGTTCAAAGCAGGAGGACTCATACCCATGACCCACACACATGCGCACATATTGTTCCACTTAAGAGCAATTTCCTTCCAAGTGCATTTACTCCAATTACCCATTTTGTGATCAAAGAGGAACATAACTTTCGGTTGATTTCTCAACTAACAAGTTGACTTCGACAAAATAAAAGGACGTTTTGTTTTTGCTCCTGATAAAAACAATATGAGCAAATTGCTCCTTCTTCGTTCTTCATTATGGGAACTAGGTCCAGCCCGGTGAAATTATCTGTTGTGAAAAATGTGCATTAGGAATTCCGCATTTGGTTACTTCGCTGTGCATGAAGAAGGCCCCTTTGGTCCATTTGATCTCATCCTTCCACCCTCACCACGGTCCTCTCAACACAGCCTTCCCAGTAACCTTTTCTAATGAAAAACATTAGCTGCGTTATAAATTAATACCATGTTCTGGAACAGCCTGATCTGGATTTTTTCTTAGCTTTGTGTCGTGAATTGAAAACCCTCTTCAAAACCTTTGACGGTGCCTTTGGCAAACATCTGTTGTATGTGGAAACAACCAGATGCCCTTTATTATCCTGTGGGCCTGGGAGAAACTGGGTCTCTTTTACACTCATCCATTCTCTTGCTGATTCAGTGTATCCTGGCATCTCCCATGTCGCTCCCTGTATCGGGACGTTCTAATGGCACCACAAAATGCAACTCAAACAATTTACTGTCCAATTCACAGGATCAGTGTATTTTCTTTGTAATCTCTCTCATATTAGAACACATACAGAGGAGTTATTGAGTGCCAGCTTGGCTCTAGTGGTAGCACTCTCGCCTCTCGGTCAGAAACTTGTGGGCATCAAGCCCCACATCAGGACTTTGAACACCGATGCTCTAGTGCAGTGCTGCATTGTCAGAGATGCCGCCCTTTGGCTAAGACATTAAACCAAGGTCTTTTCTGTGCCTGGTTAGGTGGTTGTTAAAGATCCTATGGCGCTGTTCGACAAGAGAAGGGAGTTTTTTCCCAATGCCCTTGCCAACAATCCCTCAGTTAAACTGATCATTCACTTGATAGCCATATTACCATGTGCAAATTGACTGCAAATGTTTGTCTGCAAAGTGTACAGTCACTCCACTTTAGAGTAGATCCTGTGAAGCGCTTTGAGACATTCAACGTGATGGACGCTGTATGAAAGGCAAAGGTTATTATTACATTATTATTATATCATATTATATTATTCTATTTGATTATTTTTATAAGTACTGATAATGAGTGTTTGAGTGATCAGTGATTAAATAATGACCCAGCTGTTCCTTACAGATGTGGAGAGAAGAAATCAGATTCCATGGCAGTGATGCTATCTTAAGACTGGGGGAGGTGGCAGTGGGGAGGATTTCACCCCTATGGTTTTAATCAGAATGCAAACACAGATTCCTTGATTTGTACTAGTTCTACATTAACTCTCATCTCATGCAATTCCCTCTAAGTTCACAAACCTCTGGGGGGAGGAGGCTGAAGACAAAAGTAAACGTCTCAATAAATTCTACTAAAACACACTCTGCATTATTCATGCCGTTCATTAATGCATGGGACCCATCCGGCTGCATTCAGATCACCATGAGGAATTTCACTTAACGCAACTCTGATTTCCCCAGCTGTGTTAGCGAGCACGCAGAGTACAGAACGGAGTAAAAGGAGAAGCTTAAAGTTTGCAAAACATCAAGGAAGACAATTTAAAAATCTCAGACAATAAAAGAATCTTTGTAGCACTGTTCACGGCATACTAAGAGATATTTTGCCAACTTAGTATTTGAAGGTGAAGTTACCAAGGTCTCTTCCCACTGAGAACTGACAGAATATGGAAGGGAGGATGTTTCCTACACAGTAAAGGGGGTCGTATAAAAGGCAATTAGCTGAGCGCACAAGGAGCAAGAGTACTAGAGGATATGGGGAAGTAGTAGGGAATTGAGTCTATAATACTGCTGGGCTATATAATAATAATAATAATAATAATCCTTGCATTTGATATAGTGCCTTATCACATCTTCCAGACCTCTCAAAGGGCTTCACAGAATATACTGTAAACTGGATTGACTATATATTTTGTGGGCGAAACGCGGCAGCCGATTGCACACAGCAGTGTCCCACAAACAGTGCTGGATTGGGTGACCAAATTATTATTTTTTTTGATTTATTTTTGTTTTGAAGGGATTATTACCACCGGAAAAGCGATCTGCCAATCGACTAACAACTGGGTTCCTACTTACTACTAGGCAAACAGAGGCGTGTGGAGTAAAGAAACATACCTAACGTTTTGCACTGCCAGGAAACAAACCCAGGTCCTCTTGTTTGCCAGGCGAGTGCTCTAACCATTAAGATACAGGCCTCCATAGTTGTGGTCTGCCTTGGCCCAACAGGCAATGCAGAGGAGAGCAGCGAGACTGATCCCCACTGTTAGAATAGTGAGCCATGAGGAACGATTGAAGAGGTAGATCTCTTCAGTCTTGAAAGAAGAAGGGCGTCCTTCATCCAAACCAATCTTGGGGTCTTGTGAATGGATGACTTCACCAAAAATGCAAGTACCAACGCTAACACAATGTGTCCTAGATTTCTGCAGTTATTTGTTCAGCCCTTTGGGGACGTCCTCCTGACGTGAAAGGCGCTCTATAAATGTAATTTTGTTGTTGTTGTTCCGTCAGTGATAAACCATGTTTGGAATCGGATTTGAATAAGTCAATCATCACATAAAGACTCACACATGATTTGCTTTTATCCACATTGTACATAAAGAAACACAATGTAACTTGCACTTACATTCTTTGTTTTGTTCAAATTTGAAAATGTATCTGTCATATTTTCAAGGCATATTTGTGTTCATGGAGATGTGAATGTTGATAGTTTGGAACCATACATTCCATCAGCAATATTCCCAAACAGCCCCAATTAGGTATAACCCTGATCTAATGTAACAGAAAGTGACTCCAACGTGCACTGTCAACACAGAGTGTACAACATAAGGACAACAGATGTAGAATAAGAAAGGGCCATTTGGTTCATTTTAAGCTTTTTCCTTAATTCGTGATCTGCATGTTCAGGTGGGCATTAAAGATCCCACGGCACTGTTCAAAAAGAGAAATTATTTCTCTCTCCCAGTGTCCTGGTCAACAATCCCCGGAATAAAATCGGTCGTTTTCCACTTCATGGGTGTTTGTGGGACTTTGGAGTGTGCAAAATTGACGGTCACGTTTGCGTACAAATATGCAGTGAACACACTTCACAGTAAATCCTGTGAAACTGCTTAGAGACATTTTGACGGCCTAATAAGGCGCTACGCCAAAAGCAAGAATTATTATATTACGTATAATCTGAATTTTCCCATACTCCCACTCCCCCAATGCCCAGCGAGCTGTCTAAAGTGTTTGAATACGTCCTCCAGTCGTGAAAGGCGCTGTACATATGTACAAATTCTATTGTTTGTAGATAAAGCCAAGTGTTTGTTAAGAATGATGATAGTCAGGTTCTCTGTCCTCAGGCCCAAACAGTGTACATTCATTGACCAAGCAATGCAATCAAGATGCTTTTATTAAAGCAATAACATTATCTTGTTCAGCTATTATCCTGAGGTTCTGTTTGGCAATAAACCCTTTAGAGCTGATAATGGTCGAATAAAATTATATCCCATAGAGGTAAACACAGGAATAATTGTACATTGGTTATCGTTAGATTACGTTAATGCCAAGCCTGATTTATGTGACTTGTGTGCAACGATTTGCGAGTGGGAATACAAAATATTATATTTTCATTTAAGTCAAGCATTTTGTTAGGCGAATTGCATTTTGCTGTCTAAGTGAATTTATCCAAGATGCATACTGTGAGTGAAATCTTAAACGGCATTGTAAACTAAACCCAGAAGAATACTGTGGGATGCAGCAGGACAGTGGAACAAAGGAACAAAGGTATAGGATTACAAAGGGTGGTTTTGAGGCCAGGAAATTGGACTCATTTTAATAGGCGCTTGATGCTGTGGTGGGGGCAACAGCAGGGTGGGTATTCTGGAGGGAAGAGATCAGATGGGCTGAAGGACATGTTTCATACAAACTAATCTCGTAATCTGGTGTAACCTGTAAGAGTTTTAAAGGGCCCAAGGGAAAGGGAAAGAAATGGCAGACAATTTACGCACAGCCATGTCCCACAAACAACTGTGAAGGGAATGACCAATACGATACAATATAATTTAGATTTATACAGCACCATTCATATCGGGAGGACATCTCGGAGTGCTTGACTCTGTTGGCTGGGCAATAATGTTACGTTATCAGAGCAAATCGTGACCAGGTGGAATGTTTACTCTTAATTCTATAGATCTCCTAGTTTAAATCTCCCGCATGGTTTTCATAGAGCAACATAGAGAGTCAATAACAAGAGGCCGTAAACTGAGAATTATCACCAGAAGAAGAAAAAGGGAAGGATAGAAGATTTTTTTAAAATGAGGGCTGTTGGAATGTGGAATTACTTTAGTACAAATGGGTTACAGAGGTGTATGTAGAATTAGATACACTGGACATCGCCAAAACTGGTCTAACTCGTTCGTGCCTTTATTACTCCACCTGAGTCTCTATCCATCCTAATCCCCGCTCTCTCTCTCTGTGCCCACTCCCTCCCATACCCTTCTATTTCCTTCTCCCTCTCATGTGCATCGTTGAAGCTGAATATATTAACATATCCGTGCCATTGCAATGTCAATGCTTTTTTTTAAAGGAACGAAAGACTGCATGCTACAACGCTTTTTATTTAAGGTTTTTAAAGCAAAAGTCAATTTTTCCTGTGGATTTCCATCGAGTCATGAAATCTGTACCCCTGGGCCGGGCTGTGGACCAGTGATTGATTGACTTCCAAGTCTGCTGATTGACTGTGCCCTTCACCCAGGGGCTGTGTTTGTTGCTGAAGACAGATTTGCAGCTCCTCACATCAGCTGCGTTACATCACATCACTTGCTTGACCAGCTTCCCTGCTCAAAAAACCCTGCACATTTCAATTTGGGTGCGCTGCAATTATATCGGAACAGTGCTGAAGAAATATCTTGGGCCACAAAACGTAGGCATATCGTGGTCTAATTAGCAGATTGTGGTAACCCTGTGCTAAACAGGGAGGCAATTAGTTGCCCTGAATAATATTATTAACATCTAATGGAATGGATCACAATTTAGTTTTGCTGGATTCCTTTATTGAGGTTGCGGATTCCATGATGAAAAGTGCCCATAATTCCCTTATAGACACGTGTTTATACATGGTTTGCACAACCTGGAAATTCAGGTTGAAAGTGGACCTGACAAAGGTATACAAATCATTGAGGCTTTTTGACAGCATAAATAGGGAGAGGCTTTGTCCACTGATAGGGGTGTCAGTTAGATAGATATAAGAAGAGTGAAAGGGAGAAATTAGGAGAATGTTTTTACTCGGTAGGGGGAGTGAATCCACAGAAGCTCGCAGAGGTAGAGTGTGGAGGCATTTGAACGAGGATCTTACAGTCAATTCAGCAGAGGTATTTTAACTAAAACTCTGGAATACTGTCCCTCAATTCCTCCGCCTTGTCCACTCTCTCCCCTTTTTCTAATCGCGCCTGAAAATCTTCCTTTACAACCTAGCTTACGGTCACCTACCCCGCTCCCCCCCCCCGCCCCCCCCAGCTCGGAGTCAGGCTTCGTCACTGTTAAGCACTCTGAGACGCTACCCTGGGTGGAAGGCGCTATATAAATGCAAGTTGTTGCTGTTGTTCATTTCACAACAACTCACCTGATGCATCAAATAAGAATAAGGATAATAATAATCGCTGCATTTGATTTATTTAACACCTTATCACGTCATTGAGACATCTCAAAGCACTTCACAGAATATACTGGAAAGTGAATTGACGATATATTTTGTGGGCAGAACACGGCAGCCAATTGTGCACAGCAGCGTCCCACAAATAGACATGGATTGAGTGATCAAATTATTATGATTATGGTCCCCATCTTATTTATTTCCAGTACTCAGCCCAATCTTCTACCCGCCCGGAAGAAATGCACAAATGACAATAATTTTTACAAAAGGAGAGCTTTAATCCGTGAACCGTGCTCATTTCCTTCTCACCCACATTACAGATTCCCGTTGAACCAATCCACTTTCCTCTGCCCGCCATCTGCATATTGCCTTCAGTAATAAACGTACTGCTTTATAAAGAGTGATTAGGTGACAGCAATGTTAAAAGTCTGTCAGGTTGAATTGATTGCTCTGGCGTTTTTGTATAATTCAACCTCCCAGTCTGGGATCTCAGGAGCAAAGTTATGAGATGAGAGTGGCATTATCATAACGCCATTGTGCTATTTATTTTGTTCTTCTCTGTCAAATGTTACCATTACCTGCTTGCTTTCATTCTGCAAACAAATAGACTATTGCGGTATGCAGGCATAAATATAAGTCGGGGAGCTCTATGTCATTTGCCTACAAAATTCATAGGTGCTACACCTTACAGTAAATCATGTGAAGCACCTTGAGACATTCACCCTGACATGGAACTGTATCAAATGCAAGGATTACTTTATTTTATTTTTTAAGGTTTAGAAATGCGCAATAATGATCCGTCTCACTGCACTGCCTTCCTGTGTGTGTTTTTTTGAAAAAAATACGAAACTCTCCATTGAACAAATGAAGAATAAAAGAAGGCTGACCTGTTTAAACCCCATTCGAGACACAGATCACGGTTTACATGGAGCGTGGTATGAATGATCATGAGGTGGTGAGTTTAAAGTTTTAACTGAACACCTCTGTGAGCGCTTCAGGTTGTCAGATATCAGCCTGGCTCACTTGGTAGCATTCTCACCTCCGAGTTAGAAGGCTGTGAGTTCAAGTCCTGTGGAGATATCCTTTTAAGAGTAAGGGCCAATTGAGGAAAAAAAACAATGACCGAAGAACAGAAAGTATGAAAAGCTCAATGGGAAAGAAGCAACTGTGTGGGTTACGGTCAAAGGATTGGACTTGCTAATAAAGAAATTAACACAAACCCACTATGATTTGGAGTGGTACTTTGAGCTCACATAGTCTAAGCTGACACTCTAATACTGTGCTTGAGAAGCACCGCATTATTGAAGGTGCCGTGCTTTGAATGAGATGTTAAACTGAAGTTCTGTCTACCTGTACAAGTAAACATTAAAGGCTAGTTTTAATAATAATATTAATAATAATCCTTGCATTTGATATAGAGACTTATCATGTCTTCAAGATGTCTCAAAGTTCTTCACAGGATATACTGTAAAGTGAATTGACTATATATTTTCTGTAGTTAATTCTCAGAAGGTTTTCAGAACTGGCTTCAGAATTAGGACTGAATTGAAATATGTGTCATTATGAGATGTGGATGTTCAAAAAATGCTAGGACAAATCTAGACCCAGGTGAGACCTCCCCAGCCCAGGTGCTGAAAGTAGAAAGGTGTTTAGATTGCAAGCGCTGACTACTTTCACCTTGAGAAGCGCAATTAAATCACAGAGAAATGTAACTTTAGATCCGCACAGCCTGTCATCTGAACTCCATCAATCACTGCTGTGTCAGGCTTTGGGAAATCACACCATCTTGGCCTCTCATTCCTTCTGAAAGACACGTTGAAAGGAGAGCAGGCAGCCGGACTTGGTGATAACCATACCTCCTGCAGGAAAACATCTCCGACCTTATCAATCGCATCTCTCACAGCTTTGCACTGCCAAGCAGGCAGTCTGATGTTGTTCCTCCTGCTTCTAGGTTTTCTCCTATGATGGCTTCTCCCCTCCTGAAGTCTAGATTGACAGAGGGAAAAATTTGTAGTATCTAAGCTTCCTCCCTCTGCAAATGCCACAGGCTTTTCCAGTGAATACTAGCAGCATCAACCATCACAGGCTCATTGATGCTTGAGGGTTCATCTATAAATAAGCCTATGGGAGTCTCTTATTGCATGTTGAGAAGCAACACATCTGATAGAAACTCGGTGGTGAATCTGTTGTCATAAGCTGTGTTATTCTGCTATGTTCAGTATTCATACTGGACAAATTCCCCAAACATAAATTATATATTTATACGTAAAAGTCCCTTCAGTACCAAAGTGTTCTTCCTGACGTGCTGTGACCACAATTCTGCTCTGTACTCCAGCAAGTGAGTTGATCCTGTGCAAGTTTAATATCACGTCTTGGTAGCTGGTGCTCTTTCCCTGGAGCTTTACTCGCTGTTACTGTACCTTGTGCTGATGATTTGAATGACCTAGCCATCAGTACGCTTAAATCCCTCTCCTCTCTTGTGTCCTGTAGACCAACATTGTATGTTTATATACCCACTGTTGTGTGTTCCTTCCAAAATCTTATCACTCTCATCCACATTAAACAACGTTTGCACTTGTCAGACCAACTCCCTAACCCACCCAGATTCCTCTGTATTTAGTCAACCTGTTCTCTATGATTCACTGTTTGTTTATAAGCGCGGATCAAGCAAACCTGGAAAGTTTGGTTCCTATTCCTACTGCTGATTCTCTCTGATGTACGATGGAAAAAGCATAGTTTCAAATCGCTCCACAGGATTTTATAAATAATAATAATATAATCCTTGCACTTAATATAGTGCTTTTCATGTCTTCTCGATGTCTCAAAGCGCTTCACAGAATATAATGTAAAGTGAATTGACTGTATATTTGTGGGCAAAACGCGGCAGCTAATTGCACACAGCAGCGTCCCACAAACAGTCGTGGGTTGAGTGACCAAATTATTATTTTTTTTTTCTTGATGGATTATTATCAGGCGTGTGGAGTAAGGAAACTTGCCCAAGGTTTGGCCCCCTGCCGGGAATCAAACCAGGTCTCTCGCTTGTGAGGCAAGTGTTCTAACCACTGAGCTACAGCATCTCCTAAAAGTATTTTACTGTCAAGTACAGTAACGGTGGTATCTGCAAGCAAGAGGAATCAGATGCGAAGATAACTGTTGAAACCTCAAAGGAACATCGCTAAACTGATAACCATAGCAACTAAACGTGCGGTCCTCTTGTTTCTCTGACCTCAGGAGTGGAACTAAAAGGAGTTGAGCCAGGGATTTTTGTTTTGCAGTATAAAAAGTCAAATGCAAAGGCCATTTATTTGGAAGTACTTTAACTTCAAAGTTGGGTGCTGGGTGGGCTGGAGGATAGAGGGTTTCATCTGGAGGAAAAGCCCAGAGTGATGTGTTTTTTGAGAAACAGTTGAGTTAGTGAGGAAGACTGGAGGCTGAAAATTCATATCCTGAGGGTTCAGTGAAGGAAAGCTAGTGAAGAAGTCAAGGCTGCAACATTAACCCTAAGGTAAGCCTCTGTTCAGAGAATCAAAGGTTTTCCTCTTTCTCTTTTTTTGCTGTCCTTCAGAATCCCAAAGAGATGCTGGCATTTATTCCTCATAAAACTCTCAGCCCTCTGCTCCTTTCTCTATTCATTTGTGCACAAGATTGAGAGACCAGGAAAATAATAATAATAATAGGATTTTGTATGCTACAGCGAGTCTGTGTTGAGTGTTTCATCTTATCTGCTTCATAGTCTATCACATAGGGAATAATAATGATCCTTGCATTTGATACAGCGCCTTATCACGTCTTTGAGACGTCTCAAAGCGCTTCACAGAATATACTGTAAAGTGAATAGATCGTATATTTTGTGGGTGAAACGCAGCAGCCAATTGCGCACAGCAGCGTCCCACGAACAGTCATGGACTGAGTGATCAAATTACTATTATTTTTTTTAAAAATGTCACATCCTAAGATGCTCTTATCTGTGGATGTGAGCAATGCAGACTGTGAGACCCTCAAGCTTTGAAGTGATGGAATCAATATATTTTGTGCAATTTTCTGAAAATTGATGAAAATATCAGCAAAGAAACCCCTTTCCCTTCCCTCCCTCCCTCCCTCCCTCTCAAACAACAACAAGCAATGTGACTTAACGTCACTGTTAAGATGTCCACGGGAAAAGGCTTACAGTGACCTGTACTGACATAGAGAGCAACCACATTTGGCACACATTCCAGCACTGATCCATAAAGTCTCTCAACAGATCCCTTGTCCCATTGCTCATTCAGCCTATACTTCACTGTAGCTCAGGAAAGAGAGACACCTCTGCTTGCTCTTAACCCTGATGCTTGAAAGATTTGTGCCGTTTGCTACTGCTGTAATTTACCGCCAAATGTCACTCCCCTCGGTTTCCATGCTTGAGCTCTTGACCTCTAATCTTTTTGAAAACCTCACACAGCGATTCTGCCATTTTGTTTTTAATCAATCTGCCCTTCCACTAAAAGTGAGCAACGAACAATGTGATTCACAGCCACCGTAATCACACAACAACTCTGTAACCATGGGGTTCAACAAAGATCAAATGCAGGGTAACTCCAATTCAGTTGACGTTACCAGAGCACGACTGTCTGTGGGACACTGCTGGGCGCAACTGGCTGCCGCGTTTCGCCCATGGATGTCAGATAAGAATTCCCAGGATCGGTGTCAAGTGCTTCCGTTTTCCTTATTGAAGAATCCCGGGTAGAAATCTCCGCCTATTATAGATCCCAAAGTTTGTGGATTCAGCTTGAAACACTCGCTTTGCAAGGGAGAGACCTGAGTTCAATTCCAGCACTCGCTTTGCAAGTGAGAGACCTGAGTTCAATTCCAGGCAGAGGGCCAAACCTTGGGCAAGTTTCCTTACTCCACACAGAGCCTAATAATAATCCCTCCAAAACCAAAAACAATAATAAATTGGTCATTTTCAATCTGCGACTGTTTGTGGGACATTGCTGTGCGCAATTGGCTGCCGCGTTCGCCCACAAATATACGGTCAATTCACTTTACAGTGTTTTCTGTGAAGCGCTTTGGGACGTCCTCCCGACGTGAAAAGCGCTATATCAAATGCAAGGATTATTATTATTATTATTATTATTAAACCCTGGGACTGGTGGCTGGAATGTGCAGTAACTGGTAATTGCTATGATTTTCCTTGCAGCGAAATAAGAAGATAGAGGCACTCGTCTTTGATAAATCACACGATTTCAGTCCCTCGTACAATCGATAAGAGCATCCCCGCAGGACTGAGTGATTAAAAGGTGACAGCTCAGCTACACAGTACCAGTCAAGTGTTACCATCACCCACGGGAACTCTGCAGGCCTACGGGGCAGAGCAAAACAATTTTAACACAATTCTTGGCAAAGAGGTTAGACTCTTAAGAGGTTTGAGAGATGTTTTCCCTCCGGGGGAGCCCTGGGATGGTGCCACCAAGTGACAGTGAAAGACGGATTGAAGGGTGAAGCTGGTTTCAAAGACAAAGACAGACAGATAATAATAACCCTGGCATTTGATATAGTGCCTTGCCTAGCACGCCTCAACCCGCTTCACAGGATTTTATTGGTTATTTTTCTGATGTGTAGTGACTGTGACCAGCCCCTTGGGACGTCCTCCTGATGTGAAAGGCGCAAAATAAATGCAGTTTGTCTCAAACCGCGACTGTTTGTGGGACGCTGCTGTGCGCAATTGGCTGCCGTGTTTCGCCCACAAAATATACAGTCAATTCACTTTACAGTGAAGCATTTTGACACGTCTTGAAGCCGCGATAAGGCGCTACACCAAATGCAAGTATTATTCTTATTAGATTATAAAGAAGTGATTGTGGATAGATTTCGGAGAGGGGGGGAATGCTGAACCCCCTTCTAACCCCCTAGACACCCGCTGCCTATGTGTAAAGTGTATCCATTTTGTGGGTGAGAACAGCAGCCAATTTGTGCACAGCGATGTTCCCCGAACAGTCATGGAGTGAGACAAATAAGGTAATGCCCTCATCATCTTGCTGTCTTAAAAACAGAAGTTAGCCATGTGTGCAAAGAAATCGTTTTCCCAAGAAGATTACAGCCCTCGACACTTTTCTTTTCTCACTGTTTCTTGATTCAGTCAATCCTCACGGGGAAAAGTATATTTCAGTTTGCAACTCTTCATTCATGTACAGGGATATCATAGGGAGGTCTGTGGTTTGGGTGGAAAAGATACAGTCCAAGCTGAACGCTCCCAGCTTAAAGACTTTATCCCAATCAATCTGAGCATCATGGTAGAATGTTACCGTCTAGCAAAATGTTCTGTCTGACTGAACCGCTGTGAAGGATTATAATTGATTTTTTAATTAACATTAGGTGCAGCCTGTTGGGGTTATTCTTCTCTCTGCACTTGCTCCGCTCAGTGAATTGATTCTGGACTCGGGCTTCTGATCATTCTGCTCTGTAGCCGACTTCTGTTGGGCATTGGGCATGTCTGAATTTCATCGTCTTAGCTTCACAGCCTCCGAGAAGCCTTATCTCATCTCTATTGTTATCCTCCTTAGGGTATGATGGGGTTAAAGCATTGGATATTAAAAATGCTACGACACTCTTTGAAAAGAGAAGGGAGTTTCTCCCAGTGTCCTGAGCAGTGTCAAAGTGCTTAATGGATTCACCGTAAACTGTCGTGACTTTGTTTTTTGGGGTCAATTTTGCGCTCAGCAATGTCCCACAAAAAGCCATGAAGTGAATGACCAATTTTATCTAATAATAATTAATAATAATAATAATCCTGGCATTTGATGTAGAGCCTTATCACGTCTTCGAGACGTCTCAAAGGACTTCAAAGAATATACTGTAAAGTGAATTGACTGTAGATTTTGTGGGCGAAACTCGACAGCCAAATGCACACAGCAGTGTCCCCACAAACAGTCGTGGATTGAGTGACCAAATTAATATTAGTTTTTTTTGAAGGAATTATTACCCCTGGAAAAGCGATCCGCCAATCGACCGATATATTATCATCTGGGAGATTGTCGGGCAAGACATTGGGTTAAACTCACTTCGCTTGCAAATAGTGCCATGGGATCTTTAACGTCCACCTGAGTAGGGACCTCGGTTTAACATCTCAGCCAAAGGACGGTACCTCTAACAATGCAACGCTCCCCAGGACTGCACTCAAGTGCCAGCCTGGACTGTGAGTTTGGCAAAGAAATTGAGGGTTGGTGAGCGATGGAGTATTTATTGTAAGAATATGTTTTTTTTTAAAAAAACTCGGAACCAGACAGAAGGATCACAATGGATTTTTCTGGTGCTGTATATTTCTACTCCTATTAATGATAAGACATGCTGTGCACTCACACCCTCTCATTAAGAGGGTCTGAACACATTTCATTTTGCTCCTGGGCTGAATGCAAACACAAGCCTCACACGTGAAAGGGCACTGTTCAAACTCAGTACGCCATCCATTCCGCAAATATTTTTTGCCCATAAAGGGAAATTTGCTTTCGGGCAGTGCAGAATCTACATAATTAGCATTTGTTCTGCAGCCTTTTTTTGTGTGTGTTGTGAATCCAACAACACGAAAACCCATCGTTGCTGAAATATTCCTCTTCACAAAGAGTGACAGTCAGCATAGCAACCTACAGCTGAGAACATGCATTTCAAAGGACACTAAGCAACAGAAAGAGAGGCCGGAATAGTTCAGGCTTTTAGGGGTAAAAAAGATCATGGACGTGAAACATTGCAGACAAGTTGGTGTTCACGTAAACATATGCAGATATATGTCAAACCATGAAAGTCTTTTTTTTCTCTCTAAATGGCTAGTGCTTCGTTTTCGGATGTTCTGTTTATACTAAAGTGTCATTAGTCAATTCATTGATTGAACAGTCAATTAGTGAAAGTCAGGTGTAATTTTACTTGGTAATGTCTGGGTAGAAATCCATTAGCCTCGCTGTGTAATGCCCATTTTGACAGGCGCATCTGTGGAACTGACACTTCTTGTGTTCTAAGCGGCTGAAGCCAGCAGGCCCAGGTCACTCCGGGGAATGTAGCCCTGGGACATCTCGGCTTTTACGTTGGGATCATTCCCCAGGAGGTTGGAATGCAACTCACAGGTTCACTTGTTGGCCACCTCAGGCTTAGTGTCCAGGTCAACAATCCCCTAAATAAAATTGGTCATTCACGTCACGGCTGTTTGTGGGACATTGCTGAGCGCAAATTGACTGCCTTGTTCTCCTACATAAACACGGTCACTGCACTTTACAGTAATTCCTACATGTCTTCCTGACCTGAAAAGCTCCCATACCAAACGTAAGGATTAGAATTAGTATTATTGTTAAATGTTGAGAAACAAAGCAATAAGATGATTAGCTCCAAGTCTCAAAGTACACAGACATTAACAGATACACAATAACATGGTAGAAAACAAATAAATGTTTTTATTTGACACTTATTTAATTCATCGATTGAAGAGTTAATTGGTGAAATGTCAAGTTTCAGGAACTGATCACAAAATCACAAGATCACAACATTGGTTCAATGAAGCAGACCCTTGTGGCCATCTGTTCTCATCCCCCCCAGAATACCCACCCGACTGTCCTCCCATCACAGAATCAAGCTGCTTTCTTGTTAAAAATGCAGTGTTCTGCCCTCAACCACACTTCCTGGCATCGCTGGTGACTTCCTTCCAACTCTCACATAGAGTTCCCGTTGAAGGACTCGGAATCCTTATTTAGGAATCCTGTTTAGAAAAAATGCAAGCTGGACCACACCGCGAAAGCTTATATGACTCCTAGGATAGAAGCGAAATGTTGGGCAAGTTTCCTTACTCCACACGCTTCTGTTTACCCAGCAGTAAGTAGGAACCTGGTTGTTAGTCTATTGGCGGATCGTTTTTCCGGGGGTAATAATTCCTTCAAAAAAAAATAATATTAATTTGGGCATTCAATCCACGACTGTTTGTAGGACGCTGCTGTGCGCAATTGGCTGCTGTGTTTCGCCCACAAAATATACAGTCAATTCACTTTACAGTATATTCTGTGAAGCGCTTTGAGACGTCTCGAAGATGTGATAATGCGCTGTATCAAATGCAAGGATTATTATTATATATGAATAAATCACTGAAGAAACTCAATGACAATGAATTGCAGTGTATGAAGGCTTTCGCTAATTCAGTCTTGTCAAAATGTGACAGGGATATTAGTCCCATTGATAAACATTAATTAAGCTGCAGGTGCTTTCAACATTAACAGTAATTTTTTTTAACTGAAATTGGAATTGCTTCATTTAGTTAATTCTTGCTTGACGCTGTTTTGGCAGAGAGCTCATTGCAACAGCTGTGCGTCTTTCGAAATAACAGATTTCGGGGGATGTTATTCTCCCCCACCACCCCCATCTCGACCGCCTCCATCCCTGCCCCTGACTGCTGTCTCAGCCCCCATCCTCTGCACACATATGCTTGCGGTACTCACTTTATATGGCTAGTTTGGCAGCTCTCTTGGTACAGAGAGAGTCGACTGACATGAGTACTTTTGCCATCTGGAAGAGTGAGTGCAAGCTCCCTTGTAAATCTATCAGCAGCAGTTACCCTGCGAGACATTGAGTTTATGCACTGGATCAGTGAATATAATGAGATTTCTTTGTAAACTTTGCACTGACTCTCTATTACCGCACAAATAAATCAGAAACAATTAATTTAGCCACCAACTATTTGCCAGAGCTTGATTCATCTAACGTCGGGGGAGCTGACCTTGAAATTACGTGTGCAACAAATACTTTGACAAGTGAAGGGAGAGGCATATTTTTAATAGATACGTTTCAGAATGTTGTGTCGCAGGGAAGAGTTGCTTGGACGAATTGAGGGTAGATCTGAATCAGTGCAGCTTTGAGCCAACAGGATTGTCCAAGTGTCTTGAGGGCACATTGATCTACCTCACACCATATACTCTGCAACTCCTTGGAGCTTTTCCACTGACTTTCCCTGATGAGATCAACAAGAGTCACTCTTTAGGCAATTATTGCTCACAAAATTCACAGATGGACTGACTGGAAGTGAATCACGTCATTCCTTGTCCTGAAAGCCTCTTCAGCCCAACTGATCTCATCCCTCCATAATACCATACCCTTATTGTCTTGCTATGAAGTCCACCTCAAGACCTAGCTCTTTGAACGGGGCTTTTGGTCATCTTTCCTCTACACTAGCCCCACCTCGGCTCTCACCCCAAATACAACAGTATGTTTTATTATTTATTATTAGCAAGATTGTTTAATGACTGCTGCTGCCTGTGGTTTTATTGACGTGATTATTGTCACAGGTGAAGAATAAATAGCATTGCGTATGTTTTACTCCCTCATTACAAGAGTAAAATAATTGCCTTTACACCAGTGTGGTCACAGTTTCAACAAGTCACCCCTATTAATAAGGTTCAGATGGCAAGGTCAGTTCTGAACTCTCTTTGTTATTCAAACAATCAACTCTAGTTCAACTTCAGATCACTCAAATAATGATTAAAGGTTGACCAAAGCAATGAACACCTGGCAAAATAGCTCAGTCATTACTGTATTCAGGAAATCACCTCTTTGAAAAGCAGCTCTTATTCTTGTTAGCAGAGAGGCTGGTGAGAGTGCTCAGGAAACAATCCCTTTATTTGAGGTACCAACCAACAAAACATAAACCCCTCAAGATTGTTTTCAAACTATACAATGGGCAGATTTCCATGGAGCCTCTTCAAAATGAAAGACTGAGTTCAAGACAAGTCTCGATCTGCTATATTTGTCTGACAACCATCGCAGCACCCATGATACATCATTTAATCATATCATTATTCGAGTGCAACCTTGAAAAGGCTCCAATGTACGTGATCATTATTCTTGCATTTAATATTGTGTCTTATCAGGTTGTCAAGATGGCTCAAAGGGCTTCACAGGATTTACTGTGAAGTGTAAACCCTTCAGTTATCAGGACAGGTAGAGAAGCTGGGATTATTCTTTTTGGAGCAGAGAAGGTTAAGAGGAGACTTAATAGAAGTTTTCAAAATTATGAGGGGATTTGATAGGATGAACAAGGAGAAACTATTTCCACTGGCGAATGGGTTCGGTAACCCGAGGGCACCGATTTAAAATGGTCATTAAAAGAAACAGAGGGGAGGTGAGGAGAAATGTTTTCACACAGCGAGTTGTTCGGATCTGGAATGCATTGCCTGAAAAGCTGGTGGAAGTTGATTCGATAACAACTTTTAAGAGAGAAGATAATAATTTTGTGAGGACAAGTTTGCAGGGCTAAGGGGAGAGAGCGGGGGAGTGGGGTTGATCAGGGCTATGGGGAAAGAGAGGGGGAGAGGGGTTGAATTGGAAGCTCTTTTCAAAGAGCAGCACAGACACATTGGGCCGAATGGCCTCCTGCTATGCTGTATAATTCTATGATTCTATGATTCTATCTCGTGACTGAGTGTTTGCCGGTGATGCGCACAGTCAATTTGTACGCAGAAACAGACTACAAAACAAATCAATTTCTGTGGGAGGTTATCAACCAGGACATCAGGAATGAAAATTCCCTTCTCTTATTGAGTAGTGTCATAGTAGACAAGACCTTAGTTTAGCGTCTCATCCAAAGGATGATACCTCTGACAATGCACTCCCCCCACAACTGCACGAGAGTGCCAGCTCAAAGTTCCTAAATTCCATTTGAGAGATTAAGATGCCCTATTTTCTGTAGCAGATTGTGTAAGACGCAGCCTTGGTTTATCTATTCTTCTCACATTCTCCGTGCGTTTCACCTCATTGAAGCGTTGCAGAACATTAACTGAAAACATGTATGATGAATAGAAAAGGTTGCTGAGGGAATAAGTCTTGGAGCCCTCAAAGGGGCTTGAGGAACTAAAATAACAGTAAGGAAGCATATTCATTTACAGTGGCTCCTGTGCCACACAAAGTTTTGAATTTGATACAACACTGAAGTTATTAGCCGCATTTGTCACAGTCTGCCAGAACAGCTTCGTGTCGTGCTTTCTGCCAAAGTCAGCCGTACATAAAGGTCATGGAACAAAAACAGGTTCCTCCAGTGAGATGTTGCAGGGAAACACAATGAGAATTGTATAATTCTGCCTGAGTACACCTCGCCTCGCAGCCAAAACATGGATGTTGAAATGAACTACAAATATACATTTCGCCCACAAAATACAGTCAATTCCCTATACAGTATGTTCCGTGAAGCGCTTTGAGATGTCTCGAAGACATGATAAGGAGCTGTATCAAATGCAAGGATTATTATTATTATTATTCAATAGCCAGAACGAGCCGTGATAGATCACTTCATAACCCTATCTTGTCTTTATATCCTATCATGTCACCCCAGATGGATTGTATATATAAAGTCCTATAAACAGGAATTCAGAGGGAGTTTCAGGTGATATCAGCTGCACTCCTGCACAAGCAAACCTCTGCTGTTCCTCTCATTTCCTTGTGTCCACGCCTGCCTCTGATTCTGCCGGAGTGAGGTCACTTCACAACCTTGGAACAGTTGGTTTATTTTGGATTTGTTCATCGCTTACAAACCCAGGGAGGAACTCAGGAATTAAAAGAGCGTTGCTGCCTTGATCATGATCATCGACATAAAAATGACAATCCTTGCATTTGACATAGCGCTTTTCGCATTTCAAAGCACTTCACGGGATTTACTAACCGTGTGTTTTGTAAGCGAACCCAGCAGCCCGTTTGCAACATCCTGCAAGCATTGCGATTTTCGTTGTCTGCAAAGACTTTGAATGGATCGATGTAGAGAGCAGGGAGCAGCCCGTGATGTTCAGCCGCATATGTCAGAGAAGGGGATCAAATACTTTCCTCTAATCTTAAGTTGGCGGCCTCTTCTGTTTGTTTGTCTTCGGCTGGTTGCACCAGGACTGATATAACCTTAATCGCATGGAGTTGCTATTTGCCATTTGGTCAGCCGGGTGTCTGACACAGGTCGAAATCCATCGCTAAGCTCCAGAATTTTGTACTGCAAAACTGCTGCTGGTTTGAGATTGGTGGGAGTGATAAAATAACATACATCCAAAAAAAAACTTGGAAGCAAAGTAACATCTGCACGAAAGAACTTTGATGGTTCCCACACTGACACTGGCAAGTTGTACGCCTACTTCATCTAGCACCGCAATATTTGCCTTGGGATGTTTTCCTGATGTGAGAGGTGCTATATAAATGTAAATTTGCTTGATATTGTATCCTGTGTTGTTTTTATATGCCAGAAATGCTATTTGAGATACACGTGGATTCACCGCACAACAGTTAATCTCAATGTGATTTTTTTGGCATTATTAAATACAATTCAGTATTCATTGACAAACCTACATGTATCAGGCTTCATATTTAGTTGTATACACCATGTAAAGTGCATCCACAATCATATGATAGGATATAAAGACAAGATAGGGATATTAAGTGATTATCATCATGGCTCGTTTTGGACATTTCACTCCAATGTCAATCTTTTGGCTATGAGCTGAGGCACAATTATACAGTCCTCATTATAACGGGAGAAATTTATTATCATTGCTCCAGTGTTCCCTTTCACAGTAGCAGCAGACGATTCCACGTGAGCTTCTAATTGACTGAAGAGTTTGCTCCGCTCATCTGGTTCCTGCCATTGTATTAAAATGGATAAAGGAGGACACCCTCTCCCTGATATCAAAGGCTTGTCTTCGCCTCTCGAAATCTTCAGCGAAAGTCAAATACAAATTGATAAGCGGAGGGAAAAATAAGCTAATTTATTTTAAAGCTTATAAAATGGGGGAAAAAATGACATTTGCACAGATTGTGATTTGAAGTGAATACTAATAAGCTTTATTTGATGCAGATATATGATATGGTATATAAAAGCTCTATATAGGGTTCACGTCAGGTCGATGTCTCAAAGCGCTCTAAAGGATTTACTGTAAAGTGCAGTGACTGTTTCTCTTGTAGGTCGGGAGAAAGTCACAGCAAGTCAGGCACAGAAATGTCCCACGGACAGAGCAGTAAAGTGAATGGATCAATGTTAACTGGTGGGGTTGTTGGTCAGGACACTGAGACAGACTCCCTTGTCTTTTATAATAATGTGGAGTCCTGTAGCTCAGTGGTTAGAGCACTCGCTTTGCAAGCGAGAGACCTGAGTTCAGTTCCAGGCAGAGGGCCAAACCTTGGGCAAGTTTCCTTACTCCACACAGAGCCTAATAATAATCCCTCCAAAACAAAACAATAATAAATTGGTCATTTTCAATCTACGACTGTGTGTGGGACATTGCTGTGCGCAATTGGCTGCCGCGTTCGCCCACAAATATACAGTCAATTCACTTTACAGCATATTCTGTCAAGCGCTTTGAGACGTCGATAAGACGTGAAAAGCGCTATATCAAATGCAAGGATTATTATTATTATTAAGGATTATTATAATAAACTCATGCGATTTGTAACATCCATCTGAATCAGCAGACTGGTCCTCCAAATAATGTAATGCTCCCCCAGCAATACACTGGAGCATCAGCCTAGACTCTGAGAAGTGAGACTTGAGCCCCCGACCTTCTGATCAGAAGCAGGAGTGCTACCAGCTGAGCCAGGTCATGTAGCCTGTTTGAGTGAGATATCATTGGCGTGTCTGTACCCTGGTAAGGAGACAAAGGAGTTAAACACCTTCAAGAAAGGAAAGAAATTTGGCTGAGGGGAAAAATAGATTAGAAGTCAGAAAGTTGCCGGCGTTCTGGGTTTTGCTGTAACACGAGAGCTTTGTAACTGTGAGAGACTCAGAGCTACAGGGAAGCAGTTTAGAGTTCCTCTGTTTTGTTATATGTTTAGGATTAAAACGGAGCTTCAAGTTTTCCCTGGGTACCGGCCTGGATTTAGACCAGAGAAACAAGAATTCTCCTTAATCTCAAAGCTTTATGAATAACACTGTAATAAATGTCAATATGCAAGAGGAACACAATGTTTCTGAAACGTAACACAAGGCAGGTTGCAATTGGGCTCTTTGACGGAACCGGAGCTAATGCCATTTCAAAGGCCTCGTGAGTCTGAAGCTTCCATTGCTTTCAAACATCATCCCTCAAAATAGCCATTGCTTCTCAATTGATGTCAGTGATTAAAAAATGCCTGGCAATTAGGAAATAATTTCCCCAGCCAAGATTAAGTCAACACTAAATAAATTCAAAATGAATCATGTGTTTCTCACGCAGGGGGTTTGCCTGGAAAACACACGGTGACTGCACTTTGCAGTAAATCCTGGGAAGAGCTTTGAGATGTCCTACCGACGTGGAAAGCATTAGATCAAACTCAAGGCTTATTGATTGGCAGGATTTGCGATGTTTCGTCATAAGTTTCTGAGGCGAAACTCCACTTTGGTCTGGCTTAAAAGTGCCAGACTTTGGCAAATGGTTGAATTTAATCTGAATTTCGTAGCTCTTCTTCTGTAGTTCTGCGCAGAAACTTCTATATAAAAAATTTTAGGCTGCGTTTAAGATTTACAACATCAACAACAAGATTTGCTCAACTCTGGACTCTCAAAAGTGCTACGTAAATAGTTAGAATCTTAGACCTGGGTAGAATTTCTGCTCTATGTTAAGAATCATTGCAAATGGATAACACAAACCAAGCTACGCAGACAGCAAGCACTGCATTGTAAGTTTATTTATCATCGCGTCTGTAAGGGCACTGATGCTATGTCTTGCACAAAGTGGGCAGTAAATCTATCTGCCAAATTCTGCTGCTAATTTCCAGCTGTGTCTGAGAACACAGATGTTTTTTTCCCCCCTTGTATTTTCATCTGCCGTTTTCTCTGCTCTCCCCAAAGCCATTATTTCCCTTTTCTTCCACTGCTGTTAAAGAGCCACGTGATCTCTGCTACATTAACCAAATAAAAGCCTTGAGAGTGAGTGATCGGCAGATTATATCACCCCAATCCCATCTTCACTCCCTGCAGTAGGGGGCTGGATGATTATTGGAGTGGGAAACCTTGGCTTCTACATTGCTGCTGAACCCAAGCCAACAATAATAATTTGGTCACTCAAACCACGACTGTTTATGGGGACACTGCTGTGTGCAATTGGACTGCCGTATTTCGCCCACAAAATATACAGTAAATTCACTTTATCCTGTGAAGCACTTTGAGGGGTCTCGAAAACGTAATAAGGCGCGACATCAAATGCAAGGATTATTATTATTATTATTAATATTAGTGTTATTATTATTATTTGCAGTGGCCAAGTGATCAGTGAACTCTACACAGACCAAGATTAAACCCAAGAACGTTGTGCTCTGCGTGACTCAGCTTGAATAAGCCTTGCTCTGCAATGAGATGGTTCCATTGCACAAAGGTAGAACGGTGATATTCTGTACATGGAAACAGGAGGGTATCCTTTCTCCTTTCTGGCTCAGTCGGTAGCATTATCGCCTGAGTCACAAGGTTGTGAGTTCAAATCCTATCGTACTCACGTAGTAGTAAACTCCAGTGCAGTGTTGGGTGGGGAGGGGGTGGGGGGAACACTGCATTGTCAGAGGAGCCATCCTTCAGACGAGACGTTAAACAGAGATCCTGTTCATCTATTCCGGAGGGTGTGTTAAAGATCCAATGGCATTATTCGAAAGGCAAAGTCCCACAAACAGCTATGAAGTGAATGATCAATTTTATTGGGGGAGGGGGGGGAGAGGAGGGTGTGGGGGAGGGAGTATTGTTGGCCAGGACACAGGGAGAAACTCCCTTCGTTAGGCAAGATTAGGGAAAAACTATTTCTATAATAATAATAATCCTTGCATTTGATACAGCATCTTATCATGTCTTCAAGACATCTCAAATCACTTCACAGAATATACTGTAATATTCTGTATTTCTGTAATATACTGAATATACTATTTTAGAATGACGAGGCACAGAGCTCAGATAAGGTTATCAATACCAGATTTCCCCGCCAGTCATGACTGCTCTCAGATATCGGCTGGTCTGTTATGATGGGGATAGAGTTACTGGTTGACAGCTGCGATAAACAAGACTTGACAACCAAGACCTAAGTGAAAGGGGAACTAACAGCTCTTTAGTCAATTGCTGTCTTTTATCTGATCTGTACAGTTAAGAGTTCACCATACGGTTTAAGGTCAACCCAGTTTTATCCTAGAAACAGTATAAATCCCAAGGAAGGGACCTGGGCCAACACAATAGCCAGATACAATTAAATTATTGATGCACGATAGGCTAGAGATGGAAGCTATTCCTTTGTTATGTGGTAAGCGTGTAGCAAGTAGCACTCGTGCGGTATAATGTCTGAAATGCAATGTGGAAGTGTGTAATTGTGACTTAGAACCAGAGAATAGTAGAATCTCTCGGTTAGGGACGGCTGTTTGGGAAAATCTCACAAACCCTTCAATTCACAATGGTTCCCAGTTTGCCAATATCGAGGGCATCTCTCTCTGGGACGGTACAGTCACACAGGGTTGACTTGTGTGCTTGCCATAGTCACACGCGCTCCTCCTTACCAGGTTTAGTAGGTGAAAGAGCCAGAGCTCATGGACAGCGAGAGTATGATAATGATTGATTTGTGGACTGGAAAAGGATCTGTCAGTTCTTATGTTAACCACTGGAGGACGCCCCTGCTACTGCACTCTTGCTCCTCTCGGTGTGTTCAGGTTAGGAGGTCAGTCTGTGCAGTATTTCTCATGAAGTTGTCGCTTTTACAAAGGCACTTAGTTTCTGTGCAGAGCATCACATTGTACCCCGCTGTAAGAAAAGTCCTGGCAATCACAATGTGAGAAACGCAGCTTTGTTTCCGAGAGAGGCAACTAAGTCAAAAAGGGGGAAGGTTAGAAAATAACACAACACGCCTTGTGAAGTTATGATACCTTTCCCCACGGATGGTGTATAATGATTATATTCTGGTGCAAAAAAACAGGTTGAAAATTGTTAGCATGTTATTTTCTACTTGGCAAGTTCGAATGAATATTTCCATAGTCCCAGAAAAATCAGTCGATGGCTTCGCGGCTCTTTGTGGGACGTTGCCGGGTGCAAATTGGCTGCCGCATTCTGCCTACAGAATACACAGTCACTACGCTTTGCAGTGAAGAGCTTTTTAGATGTTATCCCCGATGTGAAAGACGCTGCATCGAATGCAAGGATAATTGTTTTCCCTCGACCCAGCAAACATTTTTAAAGACCAAACTTTATCCACTCAAGGAAAGAGTCCCTCTCAATAGACTCTCCCTCTTGCAAGTAAGAGGTGCTGCCAATAGCCCATGGACACATGTTCTGCCTCCCAGCCTGAAACATGAAATAGTTACATCATCATCAGACCCCACTCTTTACACAAGACAATTGGGTCAAACGAACAAGTGCATATTCCCACTCTGTGGTAATGGCTACATGTTGCTTAAGCTGGTGTCAATATGCACCTGGAGACCTGAGGTTGGGCCTTAGACCTGGGCACTGTCTAGAAACGAGAAGGAAAAGAGGAGAATGATTTGAACGAATAATTTTTGTATGTGGGGTTGTTGGTCAGGACACAAGGGGAAACTCCCTATATAATAATAATAATCCTTGCATTTAACATAGCGCTTTTCAGGTCTTCTCGACGTCACAAAGCGCTTGACAGAATATGCTGTAATGTGAATTGACTGTATATTTGTGGGCGAAATGCGGCAGCCAATTGCGCACAGCAGTGTCCCACAAACAGCCGTGGATTGAAATGACCAATTTATTATTGCTTCTTTTTGAGGGATTGTTACCCTTTTTGAGCATTGCCACGGGATCTTTAACGTCCACTCAAACAAGCAGATGGGGCCTCGGTATAAAAACACCGAAGGGAGTTTTGCTTAGAAATCGTGGAATTCAGGCAATGAGTCTGGTTTGCTCAGATCGCAAATTAGACCCCCTTTTAAAGGAAAGGTATGAGTTGTGCAAATAAGCTATTTACTATACTAACGAGGACGTTTATTAAATGGGCCTCACATCTTGCTTGCCACATTGTCTCATGTTGGTAAATCACTGAGCTCTGACATGTTGACATGTCATCGACATGGCACATTGCTACACCGCTTTATTAATACAGCTACTTCAACAGCAGTATTTACCCAAGGGCTCACCTCTCGAGGCTGACTTTGCAGAGACAACACGTGTTGTGTCTTCTGTCTGTTAAATTGCTTCCACATCCACAAGCAGAGCTGTAATTGATTCAGTTTCTCAAAAGTAGGTCAGCTGCCAAAATGGACATTTCACTAAGCTCTGCTGAGCACCAGAACGACTTGCAGGGTGTTGTTCTCATGTTTGTGAGGGACATGATCCGTGTTTCCAATGCTCTTAGTGGGCAAGTGATGGCTTCCCGAGGCAGCAGGATTTATAGTCGGAGCCTAATTTGCAGTGTTTCTTAACAAAGGATAATGACAATTTGGAGATAGCAACATCCCACAAACAGCCATGGAGTCATGGACCAATCTTATCTGGAGAATTGTTGGGCAGATCACTTCTCTAAATGGCATCATGATCCATGCTGTTGATGTGACCGCAAGGTTGGTTTGGATGAAGACGGCCCTTTGGCCCTTCTGACCTCATCCCTCCAAAATATCCATCCTCCCATCCCAGCTCTGGCCTCAGGCACTCTTCCTTGGTAACCCTGGTTCAGTCATTAATTGTCCTGTGAATAAAGATAACCTTCCTGTTGTCAGTAGTGAATTTTGTGAAGCCTCGGTAAAAATCAAATTATAATAATTATATTAATATTAATATAACAACAGGACTATTCTCCAAAAATACCCCTGAAATATGAAACCCAACAATAGATATCATTATATGGTGCATATGTGCAATAAAATAATATAATAAATAATAATAAAATATAATCATAATACATTTAATGTATTTTTAATGGGAATAAGAAAAAGGGCAATTTTCACATTCATTCCATTCATTCTACGTCATTGCTTCCGCTATAAGAAATATGGTGGATAACGTGAGGTTTTGATGAGAGGTGGAGAAATGGCCTTTTCTTTTGAGTGGCGAAGACGATTTAGTGCACAAAGGGTTAACCGGACGAGGGCGTCTGAGAAAGAGAGAGCGAGCGTGTGAGAGAGAAAGAGCGAGAGGGGAGAGAGAGAGAGAGAGGGAGAGAGAGAAAAGAAACACAGATCAGATAAATAAATCCCACCCCTACCCACCTTTCATCAACAGGCAGAAAAGTGCATTTGCTCAGTCTCTACTCTGCATTATAACTCGATATGTAATTACCGGTTATTTTCCACAAGTAAAACACAGTACCTGAAGAATCCCTATTCAATAGAGCAGCAAGTCAAGACAATTTATTTGCTCGTAAAGCCTTCAGCCTCAAATCTAAACCTGGGAGGATGCAGAGATTTTTTGTAAATTGCAGTTTTTTACTGATGTGAAAAGGCTAAACAGACAGTGGCAGTAAAACAGACATTGGATATTGATGGCAATATATTAAAAACAGTACGGAATTTCTTTGACACAGAATATGCAGCGCTCCGTGAAGGATGTAATTCAGTTGATGCGCACTGTGGGTATCGAATGCTTTCTGGTAAAAAACAGGGTCTGGGGAAAAGAGAATTAAAGGCACAGCAAACAAATTCAAATGTCAGGGCTTGAGAAGCAGAGCCTTATCGAGGACATGTGTATAAATAAGGATTGTACTCAAACCTATTTCTGAATGTAAAACAGTATTCCTCAATTTCACCCTGGTTTGAAAATCCAGCCCGAGGAAATAGGGTGAACACCATCTCTCCGTAGAAGATAATACTACTCTGACTGTAGTAGTAATAATAATAATAATAATAGTTAGTGGGACACTGCTGTGCGCAATTCGCTGCCGCGTTTCGCCCACAATATATACAGTCAATTCACTTTACAGTATATTCTGTGAAGCGCTTTGAGACTTAAGCGCTTAATCAATTATTATAATAATAATGCTTGCATTTGGCATATGGCCTTATCACTTTGTTGAGACACCTCAAAGAGCTTCACAGGGCATAATGTCAAGTGGAGTGACTGCGCATTTTGCGGGCAAACGTTCTGTGGAAAGTAATCGTGGGCAGGCTCGTTCCTGGTCCCAATGGATGCAAAGACACCCTCATTACAGCACTGTATTGTCATTCAGCAAACCCGGAGAGTAGCCAGTGTAGAACGCGTCTCAGTTACACACCCTCTGACAGGACTGAAATACGGGGATTTATTATCCTCTGATCATTGAAAACAGTGCTCTTTTCGTTGTTGAATCTCAGTAGGGTATCACTATGGTAACAAGTGATTAAAAAGGTCGTCATTTTAATGATCGGAATATGATAGACCCCTCTCTCCTCGGTTTAAGATCCATCTAAAGGACATCACCTCCGACAATGCGGCCCCCCCACCCCACACACCCCTCAGCACTGCACTGGAGCCCCAGCCCAACTATGCGACTTCAAAGCCCCGACGTGGGTGGGAGCTCGAGCTCATAACCTTGTGAGTCAGAGATGAGAGTGCAAGTGACCGAGCCAGACTGATATGCGTGTTATCTGTAACAGAGGCAGGAAAGAGACTTGTACACAGAGGAATGATACGAGTTTGATTTGGGTTTTAAATCAAAATCAAGCAAAATGTTTATTCCCCTTCCAAACCCCCTCCTGGCCCCCACCTCCACCTTCTACCCCTCCCGTCACCTTTTGATTTGAACTTGTGCCATAATTCTGCACCCAATCATTTTCCTTTGAAGAGTTCTTGATAGCCCAGGCTTCTGAATGAGTCAGTGCGTGATTATAAAGATTACTGGTTGTCACATTTTAAAGGGTGGGGGGATGTCATTACCGCAAGATTTTATCTTTGAAATTGTCAGGAAGATTGTTATTTCAGAAATTATGGCGGACATGAGCATCTGACCTCCAATTTTGTCAATGCAAATTGAGCACCGTCTAACAGGCGAGGTTTTCTGGCTTGGAAGCTGACAAAGCTTCTGATAGTGATGTGCTTTTTTTTGTTAAAGGCCGACTTAGAAAGTAAACGGAGATGATTTGGCATTTCAGCAGTAAGACAGCAGCTTTGCCGGTGCGTCTGACTGTGTGTGTGTCTGTCTGTCGTATGTGTCTGTCTGTGTATGTGTGTGTGTCTGCGTGCAAAATGTGGTGGGTGATGTGACGATTAACACCCGTGTTATTTTAATAATAATAATAATAATAATCCTTGCATTTGATATAGCGCCTTATCACGTCTTTCGAGGTGTCTCAAAGCGCTTCACAGATTGTCCTGCAAAGTAAATTGACTGTATATTTTCGGGGTGAAATCCAGCGGCCAATTGCTCACAGCAGTGTCCCACGAACAGTCGTGGATTGATTTACCAAATTATTATTTTTTTTAAGGGATTATTACCCCTGGAAAAGCGATCCGCCAATTGACTAACAACCAGTTTCCTACTCACTGCCGGGTGAACAGAGGCGTGTGGAGGAAGCTAACTTGCCTAACGTTTCGCCCTGCCCGGGAATCAAATCCCAGTCCTCTCGCTCACAAGGTGAACACTCTAACCACCGAGCTGCAGGACTCTGCGGTTTTAGAATCAGAGAACATTTACAGCTGCAAAAGGAAAGTGTGGGCTTCATTCTGTCTGCCTCGCTGTGTGCAAAATGGCTACCGTGTTCACCTGCACAATGCGCAGTCACTGTACTTCACGGTAAAATCCTGTGAAGCGCTTTGAATCGTCCCCCGACGTGAAAGGCGTTGCTTAAATATATGCACATCATTCCTTATTGTGGCTACATTAAAAGAAACCGAGAGCCACCAAATCATTGCCAATATTTCACTACTGAGGTAAATGTTCAAGTCAATTATCTCTTTATAGCATAAGTTATCTGAAACTGTTACAGACACGGTGATACACAGACAAGCAGACAGGGGCAGCTTAGTGGCAAAATACTTTCAGGCCTCACTAATGAACAACATGTTATGAAGACTGAAGTTCATCCAAGGTTCATAGACTTCGATAATTGGAGCAGAAGGAAGCTTCATTTAAAGATTGGAACAAGTCTAGCTCAGTGTTCAGTTTGCTTAGCATTTATTTCCCAAACTATAATCATTTGGGTGGGGGTTGGGGTGGAGAGAGGGCGGGAGGGGAATTTCCAACTAGTCCCCGTGCTCGACCCACAAGTCCAAATGGCCTTGAAGTTTAAGATCTTGTTGAGTTGCGAGACGTTCTTCAACTCAATCTCTTGGCTTCTAAACAATGGAAAAGTCTTCAATGTTCAGTGTCTTTAAGAACCAGTTTCCACATTAAGACTGAACTTATGAATACTCTGCACTTTTAAGACAAAATGATACTTGGGGTTTTACCTGGGGCAGCTTTGCTCTGTAAACTGTACAAGGGGTCCGAAGTGTACGGGTTTGAGATGTGCTTTCAATTCAAGGGCGATAAACGTGAATTACTAAGTCCTTATAAATAAGAACATAAGAATTTGCTGGACAAAAGAAGACCAAGATCCATCCAGTTTGCCTTCCACCATCCTGGCAGTCGCTTGCACATCTCATATCCCAAACTATATGCAAACCTATGAATTAATATATTCTGGATCTGGTGGATTATAAGTATAAAGAAACCTCACTGGAATTAAAAAGAACCAGGGAGGTATTTGTTCTGATCTTTTTTTTTGTGTGGCAATGTAGAAGGAAACTTGTGGTGAAGCAGTGGATTTGAATTTGGATACTTATGGTCAGAATAGTTTCTTGAAGTCTTAAAGTTGACTATTTGCCACTTGCTGACAAATGACATACTTAAGAGACACTGCTGGCTGCTGCTGCAACTAATTTACAGAAAGTGGTAACTGAGGCACAGAGCAGTTCGCACACACACATCAGACGGCAGAATATCGTCAGTGTCCGCCCGGCTCAGTCAGTAGGGCTCTCGCCTCTGAGTCGCAGGTTGTGGGTTCAAGCCTCACGCTGAGACCTTGAGCTCACGGTGTAGGCTGGTGCTACAATGCAGTGGTGGGGACGCACTGTACTGATAGAGCAGAGGTGCTATCTCGTCAGACGAGGCATTAAAACAAGGTCTCATCTGTTTGTTCAGGTGGAAGTTAAAGGGACCCAAAGCATGACTCGGGAAGAGAGTTCCTCCTGTTGTCCTGGCTGTTTGCTTGCCTTGTCAGTGCCATTCTTCGCAGTAGAGTGCTTTGAGACAATGTGGTAAGACTCTATGTAAAATGCAAATATTATTGCACAGGGTGAATCAGAAGTCCTGTTGTTGCAATAATCAGTGGTGGACAACCTGTGACCCGTGGGCCGGAAGTGGCCCCCGGGGTGGTCAAGAAGCAGCGCCCTCCCCCCACACCCCACCCCACCTCACCCACCCCGAACATGTGCACGAGTCTAGATAAGTCCGTGTTCAATTGGTAGTGCGTTCTCAGTTCTTTTCTTGATTGAATGTTTCATGATTTATGGTACAAATTAAGAAGCATTCAATCAAGAAGATGCATTTTGTTGGCTGACCATAAAGGTTAGCCACCACTGCAGTAAAACCTTCCTGCATTTCGGTTAAAGCGCTCAGAAAGGAGAGCTGCCTTGCCTCAAAGTATGGCTGTGTGACTAGCCCTGGGGACATCTGTTTGACAAGGTAGGAAATGAGTGATAAAACGCTATAGGTGTCAGCTTCCCTGTTTATCTGCTCCCTGGTGACCAGTTGATTTGCCAGATTATAGAATATTTAGGTCATTTCTAACCTGCTGCTTTCTACAGGAAGAATGAAAGGGAAGAGCATTTCCTGTGAATGCATTTGCAAATTACAGCCAGTGTAGCGGTTCAGACGTTCAGCTTAATTACTGATGGTCAAATTAATTACTGTCCTTATTTCCTCATTGCATTCCGCATTCCGCAAGGACTTGCCTCGCAAGAGAGAGGACCCGGGTTCGATTCCCGCGCAGGATGAAACATTGGGCAAGTTTCCTTACTCCACACGCCTCTGTTTACCCAGCAGTAAGTAGAAATCCAGTTGTTAGTCAATTGGCGGATCACTTTTCCGGAGTTAATAATCCCTTCAAAAAATAAATAATTAATAATAATAATTTGGTCACTCAATCCATGACTGTTTGTGGGACATTGCTGATCATATATACAGTATATAGTGATTACTGTCATATTGCTTACCTCGCCTTCAATACTACACGGAAAAATAATCATAGCTTCACTTATGGTTTTGAAGTGCCATATCTTTGTGTTACTTTCCCGATAGAGTAAAACTCGCGTAAGTCTGATCTGTATAAAATCATATAATCGCCTAAGTCGTACATCTGCCCGAGTCCCATTCAACAGTTTATATTCAACGTAAGTTTGACATAACTTATACTTTGCATAAGTCCTATTAAATGTACGGTCCCAACTGATGTGACTTATGTATGTATGAAATCACTGTTGAAATGCACACCCCTTCTCGTTCTCTTGTCCCTCTTCCTTTCCCAACTCCTTCAAACTCCCTTTTAAAGACACGTATTATTCTCCAGCCAAAAAAAAAGAACAGGGAGAAAAAAGGTTTCGAACCCTTAACAGGAAGTATCTGAGAGGGGAAGAGGGCTGGGTGGTATTGTTTTATGTTTATACGTTTCCTCCCTCTGGGGCAAAAAAAATGGCTTCCGCTAATTAGTGTGTCCTTTCTCCAGCCCGACTGATATCAGCGACTCCGCAGGTCGAGAATCCTAACAAAGAGCCCATGATCTTATCCCACATGATGTAACCTATTGATGTGTTGTAGTGTGTCACAGTAATCTACGATCCAGAGTCTGGGGAGATTTATTGGGGGCAGGATATGAGACGGCAGTGGGTATCTGTGGAACTCCACCCATGCTAACAGAGGGGAGCGCAAGGCGACTGGATTGCTTCGAACCAAACTAATTCCACTTGCTCCGGGGGGGGATATCTCTCGCTGTCTCAGACAACAAATTAGCCGATCGCTTCACGGCTGTTTGTGCGGAGAGGGTAGTGCAATTTGGCTGCCGCGTTTCTCTGGCAAGAGGCGGTGTCACAACATGAAGATTTTGTGGCTCTCGCCTGAAACAACAGTCACTTCACTTGACGGTAAAATCCTGTGAAGCGCTTTGAGACGTCCTCCTGACCTGAAAGCCGCTATGTCGGATGCAAGGACTAGTATTAAGAACTAAGTCAAAACAATCAATTCTCTGCCCAGCTATCTCTCTGTCTATCTCTCTCTCTCCGTAATATACACCTTTATTGTTTTCATCCCGTACAGCAGAGAATTTTTTGGGAGGAAAAGTAAATAATTACAGTTCGAGACTGAGACCACGCTTCCTACACAAAGTTACCTGAACTCAGATGTTATTGAGACACAGTCAATATTATTGCATTTATTCCTTCTCAAGTCAACGCAAAGAGCTCTGTGTGTTCACTCTCTCTTTCTCTCCCTTTCTCTCACTCAACAACAACAACAACAAGATTCCACTTATAGAGCGCCTTTCACGTCAGGAGGACGTCCCAAGGCGCTGTACAGTTGGGTCAGGACCCGAGCAGTGGGGAAATGGTCAGGGTGAGGGGAGGGATGGGAGGGAGCGAGGAGGGGGGAAATGGTCAGGGTGAGGGGAGGGAAGGGAGGGAGCGAGGAGGGGGGAAATGGTCAGGGTGAGGGGAGGGGAGGGAAGGGAGGGAAGGGAGGGAGCAAGGAGGGGGTAGAGAGTCAAAAGGGGAGCTGAAGGCACGGTCAAAGAGAATCTCTCTCTCTCTCTCTCTCTCTCTCACTCTCTCGCCGTCCTGGAAATGAGACTGAAATGAAGAAGGCTGGTTGGGAGGAGGTGAGGGGGGGGTGAGGAATAGAAGAAAGAAAAAAAAAACTGGTTCCAGAAAATGAGTTCCAGATTGTCTATTGCAATTGTATAGTATAAAAACAGAGAAGATGTTCAGCCACAGTTTTCTGTTCCGAGTCCAGTTAAGAATGAACCAGCTGGGGAATTGAAGTCATGTCGGTGAGGAAACAGCATTACTTTTAGTCATATTACATGAAGTTAGGAAGGAATTTTTAATACCTTTGTACTCCTTCCAGCTGATCATACATATTTGATGGGAATCCATTTGTTTAAACCACTGAACAGAACAAAGGGCAAATTATTAAAGTGGAAGGAAGGGGTGTCAGGGAGGAGAGAAGGGGCGGGGAAATAAAATATCTTAATGCGTTTGATCCGTGTCATTTTTCTGCTACATCGTGTTACGCACAAGAGGCTGCCGTGTGCTTCTTGCCGAGAAATCGCAAGAAAGAATAAAGATCAGAAGAGGTCTCCTTCGATGCTTCTAAAGTTCTTTTCCCCAGTAATTTTTGAACGGAACCGTCCAAGGCAAGGAGAGCGCGGGCCTTTTTAGGTACAATATTAATTCAATCACTTGCCCAAATCTCGCGGTTCTCTCGTTGTGAACAAGCGCCCGATTAAGGCAGTGTCAATAGCCTTGTGTGTTTACGCAGGGGTTTGTGCTCTACGGGCACCCGTGCCTTGGTGAGATCAGCCAGCAGCGGCTCTTTAAGTATCTACGTTAAAATCCTAATGATGGTCAGCCCGCCGCAATGGTTTACAGACCCTCTGCAAGGCATTTGTTTCTTAATCAGACTTTACCCACTGGACCCAGATACAATACCTGTGGGTGGTTGTTGCAGAGGCTACTGTACATCCCAAGAGGTAGAGGCAGCTGCACGGCTAGAAATTCACGTCTTCCATTAAGAAATCCACAGATGTTTCACATGACAGTCCCATTTCCTTCTGTCAGTCGCATAAAACATTACAGAAACTTATTTAACCATACGCTACTTCCGAGTCGGAGATTAGGCTGAAGGGCTTTTTGAGTCTCACTTGACAGCTTGTGCGATCTGGCCCATGATCTCTCTACGGGGCTAGATTGCGGAATTTCTTAAGGGACTGCGTCCGTCAGTGAAGAATCCAAGTTGTGCAAATGACAGGAGAGCTTTTGATGGTCAAGAACTCTGTGCTCCGACTTGACCCAAAGTTACCATGGAAGTTTTTGGGAAACGAGACCCCCTTTTAAAGTGCAATTTTTTGTTCTTTTACACACAAAGTTTTTCCTCTTCTCTTGTGCAAAGCTTTGCCTTGTCCTGCGTGTGACCGTACACAGCCACTCACCTCCCCAAGGTTCCTCATCCCCCCAGCCGTTCTCTCCTGCACGAGCCCAGACAGTGAGCGTCGGCAGAATGTGGAGTCCTGTAGCTCAGTGGTTGGAGTGCTCGCCTCACAAGCGAGAGGACCTGGGTTTGATTCCCGGTCGGGGCGAAATGTTAGGCAGGTTTCCTTACTCCACACATGTCTCTGTTTACCTCGCAGTAAGTAGGAACCCGGTTGTTAGTTGATTGGCGGATCACTTTTCCGGGGGTAATAATTCCTTCAAAAAAGTAAAATAGTAATCATTATTTGGTCACTCAATCCATGACTGTTTGTGGGGACGCTGCTGTGCGCAATTGGCTGCTGTGTTTTGCCCACAAAATATAGTCAATTTACTTTACGGTGTATTCCGTGAAGTGCTTTGAGACGTCTCGAAGTCATGAAGAGGCTCTATATCAAATGCAAGGATTATTATTAGTGGGGGTTTGGGTGGGTGAGTGTCAATCACAACCAGCCTGAATCCACTTTCCATCTTAGGTTAGCAAAATGTTCAGAAGCAATGATTTCTGTCTGATTTTTTTTCCCCCGCCATAATAACTTCTCAAGCAATTCCAGGGAGACAGTCTCCAGTGCCTGTGCATTTATCACTGTTTTTAATTGCCATTTATCACTGTTTTGCTTTATTGAGACAGCAGTATATATTATCTGCTTTCATAAACCTGCAGATTAAATTACAGCTTTATTGTAACGGCAAAACATCCATAATTCATATGTTAAAGCGGTTATGGTGCCATCAACCCGAGACTTTTAACTAGACAAACTCGCGAGCGCTTACATTCCACATTTTCTAGCAACTCAATCCATTTTTTCACGCGACTTCATAGATCTCGATTAGGGCTCGAGCTTTGTGGAATGTCACATCAACCTAGAGCTCGAGTAGTTCAAGTATTTCCACTCGTGCAAGAGAAGTCTAGAGAGATTTCTCGAGGAAGAACAGATCGATTGCTATGTGCAGGAGGCCGAACCATCCAAAAAAGAATAATACACAACGTTCGCTCGCAAAAACACAAGCACACCACTTTACAGGAAATCCTTTGAAACGCCTTGAGGCGTGCTCTGGATCTGAAAGGCCCTGTATCAAACGTGAGGGTTGTCCTAATCGATGAAGACGAAACTAGGATGTTTAAAAGGGAAGTAGATACTTGGAAAATAAGGTTGTTGAAAATGCTGGGAGAAAAGGCAGGGAATAGATTAAAAGTTCTGGCACGATTTAATGAGTTGGCAGAACAGACTCGATGGGTTGAATGGCTTCCAAAGGCAACAAAGAAATAGGGTGATAATGTGAGTGTTTTTTTTATCTCCAGTATAATTTATTCACTGTAAATAGTGTTTGAACATGGCCTGGTGCTTCTGTTAAAACTTAAAATTACTCAGTGACATAACAGTGAGCAGTAAAGAATCTCTACAGCTGTATAAATCAAACAGAATTTTATGTGGAATATATTAAGAGAAGCTGAGCGCTGGAATCCGTGGCGGGTCAAGGGTTAACGCTTCGGGGTGTGAGTTACACCTAATAATGGATTGCACTGAAAATATTGACCTATGTTTCTCTGAGTTGCTGGGATGGATTAAAGGAGAGCACGGCTGTGCTCAGGACAATGACGAGTGACAACGGATTCACTTAAGAAACAGCTCGAGGCTGAGGGCAGGGCGGGCAGGTGTTCTGGAAGGATGAGATCACGTGGGCTGAAATGGACAGTAGCCATTAAACTGAAAGAGTTAGAACAGTGGGCTGTGAAGATGGTCAACACGCTGCCGAAGAAAGCTGTGAAGGTGGAATACAAAGCCAATCGATAATTATCAACCTTGTCATATTCATCACTAGTCATACGACACCTTGTAATTTTCGACGCCTTGTGCCAAGGCCGTTTTGCAGACTCACAATTGTCTAACGTGAGGTAAGGTCTAAGCTGAAGTTTAAACTCAAGCTGGATTCAGAGTTACTGCACATGTGCATGAATCGACAGGAATAGAACAATTGCGATCAGATGCTGAATAAAACACCCCACAATGTCCAATATCAGAGTCCAGACGTCCTATGTTATCAAGCCTCACATATGTACTTTTTGCCTTCCTGGGAGAGGGATCACAGCCCAAATTTTGTGCGTTTCAATGCTTCCTGCAATCATTCATTTTTTAATGTCAGGTTTACATGTGGCCCATCACTCTCCGGGTTCCAGGAATAGCACATCTCTGAACTAAACACTTAATAGAACTTATCTTCACCTCATAAATACCTGCCTGACAGACAAGCCAACATGTGCCAAATAATACAATCAGCTCAATGAATTTGGGAGCGTCCTACCGAAATCACAGTCAGTGTCAGCCACTTCCGTCAGTTTCATTCCATGGCATTATTGACACTTAAAAAAGTCCATTCAACTGAGAGAATTATTGAAGAAAGATGGAATGTTGTTTAATTTTTTTCAGTGGCTACGTTTTAATCAGAAATTCTGGCCTATATTCTGGCTTACAAAGGATCTTGAAGCCAGGCTTAGTGGGTAGCCCTTTTGCCTCCAGCTTAGAAAGTTGTGGGTTCAAGGTTTTTGTTGAGGATTTGGAGCTCAAGGTCCTAGAGGAGGACCTTGAGTACTGGGCGGTGGGGAGCGCTGCATTGCCTGAGGTGTCGTGCTTTTGGAGGAGACGTTGAACCAAGGTCCCCTCTGCCTGTTCAGGTGGACTTCTAAAGACCCTCATTCACGGGCACTATTCAAAAACAGAAGGAAGTTTCACTTCTCGAGAACAGATCACTAATCCCCCCACAGATAAAATTAGTCATTCACTTCACGGCTGTTTGCGTGGGACATCATCAGGGCGCAAATTGGCTACCATGTTCACCTACAAATACTCAGTCACTACACTTGACAGCAATTGCCTGTGAAGCGCTTTGAGACATTGTGACATGATTGTTGTGGTTTCAAACACGAAGGCTGTTATTAGGAATGATGCTGTGCTCGCGTCGTTCCAAAGAACTTTGTTATCTTGTCAAAGATATTTTGTCGTTCCTCAGCCTCTCGGACCGGTTTTCTTCAGTTAGAAACTCATGGTGTCATTGTCAAACTCTCCTTTTAATTTTTTTAATTAAAAGTCTTGCATGCATAGTATAATAGTCACAACTCCAGCAAGCCCAGCATGGGCCGGGCAATGAATGCTTCCTGTGCACCAATAAACACCAAGGCCTCGGGCAGTTAATGCCTCATCAAGTAGTTTATTGTTTAATTATCTTAGTTGTTTTAGGCAGCAGGTTAATTTAAGGCAGGAGTTCTGGAATTGATGTCAGCGTAAACTGGGGTAAGTAACGATTTGGAGTCAATTTCTCATCATGGGCAGTCAGTTACGAGCAATAAATTCTTGGTCGGGACAAGATTGGTGAGTTGTTTTCAATAATACCCAGGTATATGAACTGACATCTTCAACACTTCAAGTGGGTTCAGCACGCCTTTTGCTCTCTGTTCTTCCTTCTTTTTTGCACTCTGACGCCTTTTGAAATTCACAACCTTGAAACCGCAATTTAACGCATGGATTCATTCCAGTGTGTAAATATCACAGGGTTTAGGAGACGGGATTAAAATGACCCAAACTCCGGGTGTCTGGAAAAATCTGATCCACAGATTGACTCATGGGTCTAGTGGTTGTTCTCTTCTCATCTCAGAATCTCCACAGAACAATATCAAATTGGTTTGTTTCTGATGAAACAAAAACTCTCTCTGTCCTTCTTTCCTCTCTACTGCTTGCTGTGTTCCTCTAGTTGACCTGTTAGACTCTTCTCATGTTTCAAGCGCTCTGAGACGCTACCCTGTCTGGAGGGCGCTAAATGAGTGCAAGTTGTTGTTGTTGTTGACCCATCTGATGTAACAGAAGCTATCTGATACCACCTCCGCCCAGACAGACTCCTATCACTTGGGTCGGGTGCAGTGTTAACTGTTGAACGTTAGAGTTAAGGCGAATTTCAGACACTGGTTAGCAGAACCCAGTGCCCAAGGATATAAACGAGGGTGCACAGTGATTGGCTTTGCTTCAACAGAGGGTTATCCCAATTCTGTTCCATCCAGTCATGTCATTCTGGTGGTTAGACTCTGGTAAGAAAAGCGGCAACGGTGTAACTGGATTGGCTCTTGAAGCAAAAATGCAATCTCATCCCTGTTGTGTGTGTTGCACGTGGCATTAGGTTTCAGTTCTCCTTTCTGAGTTGCATTTTCTATGTGGCTGATAGCAGAAAACACATTCCTGTTGCCACCCTCGCAAACTGGCTGAAGAACGAGAAATTGACAGACATTGTGGCTGACAGGAGTGATATCTAATTTCTCTAGGCAGCCAGCCAATAGTTACTGTACAACCCGGTAGGGTGTACATTAATCCTCTCTGTTACATAGATGAATTAATCATCTGTCACAATTATCAGTCTGCAAACCCATTCCAGCATTATCTGAGTCCAAAGGTTTTCATCATTTACAAAAACCAGGGCAGGATTAGTTTGGACGAGATGGCCAGGACATTTTATCATGGTGTCCACCTGGAGGGAGAAAGGGATTGTTAGGAAATAAACCCTTTAACCTTTTCTGACTCCAACAGCCATTGCAGCCGATTGACGTTTTGCTCTTCGGGGGTTATGGGGGTGGGGTTGGAAATCTAAAATCAATCAGCCAAACTCTTCTCTCTTTTCCTTCCTCTTCATCATATGAACTAAAGCCCTGAAATTTCAACTAGCCTCAGCCTCTAAGCTCTCTGTATCTTAGCCGAGGCTTCTGCCTTGAAATTCGAGATTGACTCTTCACTTGTGACCTCTGTTCTTGAGCTGTTAAATCCAAACCCCCAAAACTCCCCACTAATAGACAGCATCAGTAAAATAATGTATTAACTGGGGTCGCAGGTGAAAGGGGATAAAGCGTTCAAGGAAAGCTGTTTTTCTACAGGAAAAGTTTTTCCAGAGATCCAAATTTTGCAGTGTCACTGATCCCCGTACCCAGTGGTTGCCTCAAAGCAGCTCGTTGTATAAGCTAGAAAAGAACTTCCTAAACCTCAACCAAACGCCTCCTTTATTAACGCTCTTAACGTCAGTCTCTTAACTTCTGTCGCTGTATTTCTGTTACTAATTATTGAGCAAGCTGTGCCTCATTATCTTTCCCTTGATTAGAAGCCTGTAGATCTTGCAACCGAGTCACGATCCTAGCCTTGGGTATACAAGTCATGCGAAAGAGTAGAGGAAAGACGTAGAGAGACAGATGCAAAGGGCCACACACACAGTCCGCAAAGATCGGCTAACACTTGCAATGTAGGCAGTTTCTTCTCCAAACCCCATCGTTGAACAGTGTGGGAGGAAACGTGTAGGATGTAGGAGACATGGTGTGAAACTAGATAATTTACAAGTTTGACCGCAAAGGCGTTGCAAAGGTCGCATGCCATCTGGATACTTGTAGAACCTAAACCTCTTCTCATTAGGAAGAGCAGCTTTGCTCAGGGAAGGTACAGTAGGTGGATGGACATGTCCGTGAGGTAAGTAGCTCCCAGGGCAGCAGAGGGAGCTTTTGGCAGTGTCCAAAATGACTCGCGTTTCGCTCTGGGTCACCGCTGTGCGCTGGTAGATAGGCAATACAAGGCTCGGGCGACACGGGGAGATGTCATCTGTTGCTGAGGCTTGGCTGACGACTGCAGGGATCTGAAAGGTGGCATTGACAGGTGGTATGGTGACTATCAGGGGGCAAGAGCAGGGCTCCTTCCAGCTTCCAACCTTCCAACAGTTCTCAGATCGTTTCTTTCAGGACGTTATGCCTGCAGAACCACAGCGGGTTGAGGTAGGACAAGACAAAACAAAAGCAGCATCAGACAGTTCCACTTGGACTCTCTTCTCACCCACTCAGACATCACAAGTGCCAGTTTGAAAGAAACACAGACATTTTTATCCCAATTCTTGCTGTGTGTATTTGATCGGCATTTCTTCAGTTGTTAATCTAACGCCAATAAAAACACAGTCTCCTTCGTGCTGTATTAAAACTCCAATTAAAGAAATGACACCATTACTCATGCGGTGTAAAACTGGTCAAGAAAGAATGTTTACATAGAGTTACACAGATTGTACAGCACAGAAACAGACCATTTGGTCCAACCAGTCTGTGCCAGTCTTTATACTCCACATGAGTCTCCCACCACTCCATACCCTGCTGTTGCCCTCTCCCTCATGTGAATATCTAGCTTCCTCTTAAATGCACCTACAGTATCTGCTTCAACCACCACTTCAGGCAGCGAGTGCCACATCCCCAATACCCTCTGCATGAAGCAGTTCCTCCTAAATTCTCTCTCAGATTCCCCCCCCAGTCGCTATCTTATACCCGTATTCCCTGGCTGGGAGCTCAAGAATTTAGCAGCACACACAAAGAAACATCAGTGTAAAAGCAAGTGACAAATTACTGTGTAAAGCAAAGGGCAGCATCAATAGACATTAGCACCATATGTTAGCACTATAGGAGGGGGGCTTAACAATGAGGCAAAACACTGACTTAAACAGTCGTTCAACAAGGCCCTAGCGGAAAATGGACTGGTTGTGTCCAGCAGAGAAAAGGGAAAATAGGAAAAAAGAAAGAGAGAGAGAAAGAGAGAGAGAGAGATGAGTGAGATAGAACACAAGGAAAGAGTAAAACGTATATTCCCGAATCGATAGGTACAATAAATTTCCGAGGAATAAAGGGACAGGAGGGAACAGATGGAAAAGGTATCCGTTCTTGTGTTAAGTCGTAATTGAATACAAATTCTTTGTCGCTCCACGATTCAACACAACATCTTGAAGGTGCCGGCACCTTATATGATGAATAACCTACCAGCCATCTGTGGTTCCATATGTGCACAGCAACACAGGATTAGAGAAGGCGAACGTATTTCCAATTTATATTCAATAAAGCCATTTCCCCCCCCCCCCCCCCCCCCACTCATGGTGGATCCAAATCGCTTCCAGAGGAACTGGGTTTGATTCCCGGGCAGGGCCAAACCTTAGACAAGTTTCTGCACTTCACACGCCTCTGTTTACCGAGCAGTAAGTAGAAACCCGGGTGTTAGTCGACCAGCGGATATCTTTCTGGGAATAATAATCCCTTCAAATTAAAAAAAAATTAGAATAATTTGGTCACTCGATCCACGACTGTTTGTGGGGACACTGCTGCGCGCAATTGGCTGTCACGTTTCGCCCACAAAATATGCAGTTAATTCACTTTACAGCATATTCTGTGAAGCACGTTGAGATGTCTAAATGATGCTATGCAAGAATTATTATTATTACAATGCAGCTGATCCAAGTGATGGCTGATGTAAAGCAATCCTGTGCATTTTTCGGTGATTAGCTGTCTGAAACTATAAACATTTGTCTAGCGCATTGATAAATATCAGGAGTTTGGTATTGTAGCTGTAATACAATGTTTGGTTGCAATCCAGTCTGGTTTATATTTTCCTGTGTTCAATCGAATCAGAAACAATTGCAATATTATTTTGTTTCCTTATATAAAAAAAACAATAAAATTACTGCTTTCTTCCCCCACCTTTTTCCCCTTAACTTGCTGTTTTTGGGGCTTAAAGATTTCAGGAACGAGCAAATCTTTCATCTTTCTGCTCCTCTTAGCCATGGTGTTTCCATTGACTGCAACTGCAGAGTTATATAATCATCTCTGACAGGGCACTGAAAAGCAGGAGACAATTCTCATCTGTATTTTTCTTATAACTTAAAAAAAAATTCTCTCCAGTCTCTGATTAGAATTCTGCGCCAAATTGAAAGGGACGTCAAAATATTTCTGAATGTAACCCGCTCCTCTCCTCTCTTCCCCCCCCCCCCACCTCCACTCACCCCACCCCTCTCTCCCCCACCCTCTTCCCCCCACCACTCTCTCCCCCTGCCCTCTCCCCGCCCCCTCTCTCCCCTCTCCGCTTCTCTCCAAAGCTAAAGTCCCAGTAAATAAACGGTACCACAAGTAAACAATGAGCTTTTTAGAGCCAGATCTACTGGAAAGCCAAAGAATAAATAGGAAATTACAGAATAAAGGTAGAAGGACAGGATTCTTGACTGTCTGTGAAAGGAACAGAAATTCAGCTCGAGCTGATATATTCTCTTGTGCTCGGCTGTTGCTCAAGTACAAAGCAGTTAGGCTGAGATAACAGTGACATCTTTCCCAAGAGCCTCATTTATGAGTCTAGAAGGCCTGTCACTCTCAGACTCTCTCTCTCTCTCTCGCTCTCTCTCTTTCAGTCTCTCTCTCTCCCTCTCTCACTCTCTTTTCCAATGAAAACAATGATAATAACAATAATCCTTGCAATCAATACAGCACCTTATCACGTCGTTGAAATGTCTCAAAGGGCTTTGTAATTAACACACAGTGTGCTGGAGAGATGGAGTCTCTGAGCTGAAAGGATGACTCACATAGATAAAAGGATGGGTTTGAAGGAAGGAAGTCCGTAATAGGAAACTTGAACAAAAGCTGGAACACGAATCCTTGTCTGTCTTTGAATTTTGGTGTTGGCTTTGAAATTCTGTATTGACTTGTACGTGTTACTGATTTGGATTCGAAGACCGAGGATAAAGTAATTACATTTGTAGTTGACACCATTTGGCGGGGTGGGGGTGGAATCAAACTGGGCAGCAGAAGGTTTTACAAAGAGAGCTTGATAAGGTAGGTACGGGGGCTGATAATTGGCAAATGAAGTTTAATACACGAATGCATGGGCCGAAGAGCTATCTTCACTCGAGCCAATCTTACGATCTTATATCGCTCACACATAAATTGTAAATCGAATGGAAGAAACACATGGCAACAAACAATTGTTAGCAACACCTCCTGATGTTCTGCCTCTGCTTTCAAGAAATCCACTATATTTTTTTTGCTGACATTAAACAGGAATTTCAAGCTTGTGGTGGGTCATTGTTTTCTAAATACCGTGGATTGCTTTCAAACCCAATGAGTGTGTGTCCTCGCTTTGGTTCATGTTAATGAGTCATTGAAATGGCATAAATCACAGGGTAACAAGATTATATGTGGCAGATTTGTAACAAATCATTAGTCAAACAGCGCAGGCAATATTAAACTCTACTTCAAATGGATTTGTGCTATGTGTTCAGTTATTAAGGAGAGAATGTGCAAGATGGCAGCTTGTCTGACTTAAGCCCGTTTTGCCCCTTACGTTAATGGTTTGATTGTTGCTCTTTGTCAGGAGCTAATGCATTATGACTGACTATAATTCAATAGTGTGACTGCAACATTGTGGAAATTGCAGTGAGAGCAGATTTGATCCATATGCTGCAATGTAGTCATAATAATCCTTGCATTTGATATCGCGCCTTATCACATCGTCGAGATGTCTCAAAGCGCTTCACAGTCCGGTGTTTGCTGAGCGGTCGGAGGGAGTTGAGGACTGAAGGCAGTGGCAGGTGGCCTTTCTCAAATTGGTCAGTTAACGCAGGTGTTAATTAACACATCACAGATCGCAATTTTTGCCCTAAAAACAGTTCGAATCAAATTAACTGGTATAACCAATTAGACAAAGATACAGGAGGATAATACTCAGAGAAAAAGCAAATTGCACTCACTGATGGATTTTGCAAATTTGCAAGATTTGGAATTGCGAACAACCATTTGGGCCTTTGAACTCGTAATCTAGACTGTTGCTTCAGTGCTGTGTTGGGGGAGTGCTGGATTGCCTAAGGCACTGAACCTCAAGTGAGATGATAGAGTGAGATCGAACGTGCCTGCTCAATCTTTAAAGATGCCGTGTCATTATTGGAAAGGTGGAGGGAGTTTCTCCCGGTGTCCTGGCCAACAGTCCTCTAGACAAATTAATCATTGACTTCTCGGCTTGTTTGGGCCATTGCTCTGTACAAATTGACTACGTCATTTACCTACAAAAACACATGGTCACCGCACTTGATGGCTTTGAGACATTTGGGCATTACAGTCCCTTTATCAAACGCAAGAGTTATTAATGTAGAAAATAATTTAAGTTCACGGTATTCTGTCAGACTTTGTTGACAGCATGTTAAGCCTGACAGCTATTTTACTTCTGTTACACTGTGTAATGAAGAAACAGCGGGGCACTTGAATATAATGGTACATTACTTGGCTTTGCTCTCAATTTAAAACATTCACTGTTGATTCCGTGTACTAAAAAAACTAACCAATTACTGACTGTGTGGTTCTTGTATCTAACTATAACTGCACTAATGGATGGATATGAATCATATCTTAAAAGCATTCATGATGTATTCTGGTTTTATTATGTGCCAAATCAATTTTGTGCAGTAGTCTTATACTAATGATTTTATTAAATCTTTTCTCTTAGCATTCTTACAAATTATTAGTCATCGTGAGTAAATCAGAACCTAAATGATTGAGTTTTAAAAGCATTATTTGATTATTTGCATCTTTTTACAAACACTGTCTCTCCCAGAAAATAATTCCGTGGATACAATAGTCATCTGAGAGAATGCAATCTGAAATGTGAAAAAGAACTTGCGAGAATAACATTTTAACCCCTGGACACAAGATACCAGTAGTGAGGCTCACTACCCCTTTATTTAACAGATAAACAGCAATAATAGTAAATAATAATGACTATTAAATAATAATGAAAAAAATACGTGTGTTTGATATAGTGCTTTATCACCATCATGGAAGCTACTCAAAGGATCTATTACAAAACATTTAGTGACCGTATATTTTCGTGGTGAAGAGCAATGTCCCACAAACAGCCTATTGTATCTGGGGAATTCTTAAACCAGGACACCAGGAGAAAACCCCCTTTTCTAATTGAATACAACAGCAACAACAACAAAATCACATTTGTATAGCGCCTTTCACGTTGGGAGGACATCCCAAGGCGCTGAAATAGCGCCATTAGGATCTTTACTGTGGGCTTGAACAGGGAGCTGGAAACCCGGAACCTCCGACACTGAAGCCCTCCCTCCCCCCCACCCAGCGCCGCTCTGGAGCGTCAGCCTAGAACATGAGCTCAAAGTCCCAATTGGCAACCAGCAAGAGAATGGACGAGTGTGAACCTGAGCATTCTGCCCCCACGTCCTGCAGAGTGAAAGACAGCGCCTGCCTGGGAATGATTAAGGCTGTAATCTCATTGTGGGGTTTTACGTGACAGTTATAAATCCCTCAAGTTTTTGCTCTTGCACTTTATGACATTATCGGAATACCTCGATGAGATTATTGCCCTGAATCACTCCCAGATGTCTCTTCGTTAAATCAGGCTACCAATCTGCCAGGTTCTGAAAGCGATACCATCAAGGTGCTGGGGACAGGGTTGCAGGGTTACGATGCAGTAAGCAGAAGCGAATAAAGGAAGCCCGGTTTCATCAGATAAATAAGAAACCATTGAATGTTTAAAAGAATCCTAACCTGAATTTCTTTGTTTTTTTGCCGATTTTTTTAAAAAAATGCACTGGTGGGGATTTTTTTAATTAGCAAAACATTCTCTGATTTCGAACGCAGCAATGGCCTGTGCGGGATTTGATGCAGAAATAGAAACTGACTGTTTGATCAAGTGGAAGAACTGCATTTAAGATCTGAGAGAAGAGAGAAAGAAAAAAATCTCTGCAAATCAAGTCCCTTGTCTGATGCTGTAATTATCAGTTCTTCTTTATTTCTATTTTCAGAGACTCATTCACCAAAAGAAACAGCGACGCTGGGGGAGAAAATATATTCCATTGCTGATCGTCTATAGGAAGTTTCACTGAAATAAATAGAACGTGTGTGACAGGGTTGCTTATTCACACATGCTTCCAGAAGTCAGTGTAATTTCTTAATTAATTTAAACTTCCTTAACTGCATACTTGAGGCGAGAGTGCTACCATCCGAGCCAGACTGACACCTTGGTCTGGATGGCTCACTCCTAAACCAGCCTTCAGCCCTGAGCCATCACAAGAGCTCTTCACTCCTTTCATTTGATACTAAAATTAGAGAGACTTCACTAGTCATTGAAACAAAATGAAGAGAGCGGAGAAATATATCCAAAAGCAATCTATCTTTGTCCAAGTCGTGTAATTTACTGTTTGTTTCTGTGTTCAGCTTTCTGTATCCTTCTGATCTTTTACTGTAAATGGTATGTCTTTGGCTAATCTTGTAGATTGCAGCATTAGAAATGCCTTTAAATCAAAAATGAGTCAACAGATGCAGTCCAGACTTTACGATTAGAGTTCTGGAAGAACTAACAATAACGGAATGTGTTCCAGCTTTACTGAGCTTAGATTTGCCAGGATTAAGGCTGAAGTTGCTTTACAAATTTCACAGAAATTTTAATCCAAACCCTTTCCAACTCTTGAAGTATTAAATTTCTGTCGGACACTCTCTTGTTCTCAACCAATAGTTTGCGTTACTTCAAAGCACCACCAATAAAACAAGATGAAACCATTGCAGGGATTGGCAATCAATCAACTTGTGTCATTTGCTGCTTCAAATGGGTTCATATTTACTGTAATAATACAAAAATGTTCTTTTGCAGATAAGGGAGTTAATAACAGTGGCTTTCTCCTGACATTGATTATAATGTTACATAATACCATCACGCACCATAGATCCACACGGAATGGAGGACGTCTAGCTTAACGCTTGATGTTTGCATTTACATGTTGAAGCTTTTTAGTCATCATGTGCAAAAGTATTTAAAGAGCTTTGAAAGTAATGAAGAGGCGAGCTGCAATAACGTTATTATTTGGTACAGCGCCTTTCACGTCAAACGGGTATCTCAAAGCGTTTCAAAGCATATACCGTAATGCATAGCGACTGTGTGTTTTGATGGCAAAATATTCTATGGTGGTGAGACTAGGGCCAAAGAGGAGGATGGGTAGATATTCCGCAGCAAATAATAATATTAATTAATAATAATCAGTAATTATTCCTGCATTTGATACAGCTTCTTCACATCGGGAGCATGTCTCAAAACGCTTCACAGGATTTACTGTAGAGGCACTGACTGTGCAAATAAATATACAAAATACAAGAAGCAGCACAAATAGATCAAATTAATGGGGATGGGGATGTCTATGATGGGACAGTTGAGTTAACTCTAACCCAAACCTAATCCTGACCCTGGTGGGGTAGGACTGTAATGTTGGTGAATCTTTCAACAACCCACATGCACCGTGACCTAATGACACTCAGAACAACATTGTTTTTATTGAGAAATCCGAGTTAAAGGTCACATCCCTTAGTGCCGGACAGGAGCAAGAGGGTGATGGATTGTAGGGACTTAGCTATTTGCAAGGATTGCACTTTGAAACCCGATAGTCGTACCAGACATTAAGGAAGGCTTTGTGGTGTGATGACAATATTTCAGATACCTTGTCTGCCAAAAGAGCAAGAACGTTGGTGCATTGAGTACAAAAAAAGGGGAACTATTTTGCCAGATTTGAGAAAGGATTTGGAAGTAACAAATCCTGCAGGTAGACAGATGTTACAGATGTTGTTTGATTCTCAGGAAGCTTTATTCTGTGAAGTGCTTCGAGGCGTCTCAAAGACATGTATCAAATGTATCAAGTGCAAGGATTATTATTATTATTATTATAATTATTACCTCAGTTTTGACAAACGTCAAGTTGGATTGTGGTCAATGGAGGTTTCTCGGGCTCCCGGCAAAAGACTATGGTCTCGCCCATAAAATACAGTCACTATATTTTACAATATACTCTGTAAAGAGCTTTGAGATGTCTCAACGAAGTGATAAGGAGCTGTTTCAAATGCAAGGATGATTATTATATTATTATATTATTATTATTATGATCTGAGAGTCCTGGCCAACAATCACCCAGGTAAAATTGGTGACACAGACTTGAGTGGTTGGTGGTTCGTGTGCACAAATTGTCTTCTGGGTTCGGCTATCCTCAAGATATCTTGTCCACAATGAAAGTTACTGTATCACATGCAAAAGGAATATTATTTTTATTCCACCACAATCTTGTTGTGCTAGTGACCGCTCTTTCTAGGCAGCTAGAGTTCTTCACATTCCTCTCGCCCTCTCCTCTGCTCTTTATTCATTCCCTGGCACTCAACCCGTATCTGTGTCTCTCTATCTCTCTCACTGTCTGACTTGCTTCGCAAAACATTTCAGCAAACATGACTGCGAGCAGCTCTGTGGAGATCATCCCTGATGTAAACATGTGGCTATCCTGATACAGACTAAGCCCTAGTGTTCCAACTCACCAGAGCCAGTCTGTGACGTAGAAAGATCCACAGGCAAAATCAGAACAGTGCTAAATTGTGCTCCGCCAGTAAAAGAGAGAGACAGAAAGTATTACAAATCGCACTGTTATTGTGATCCTAATGCTGCGTCCACAGTTTAACGCAGATACTGAGTTATTTTCAAAAAATCTAAGAATCTGTTTCTTTCCGTTCTGAAGTTGCAAAGCTCAATGTTTCCTTTTGTGCAGGGAACGTTTAGGATGATTGTTTTTTTCCCTTATTTCTGCCTCCCTTTATGCCCCCGCTCATCATGTATATCACCGCGTAAAGCAATCATTTTCCGTTAAAGCAGCTCCAAGATGTTATCGTATGTGAAAGTTGCTATATAAGTTCAAGCTGTTGTTACTGTCTGCAGGACTCTGAGACGTTTTGATGTGATAGGATGCAACATCAAATGCAAGTTTTTTTTAAATTTAATTTAAATCAGTTTTTTGATCAAACTGGCAAAAAAAAATACATTGAAATAACATTTCTGAAACAATAAACTCAAATTTTCTCAAAACAGACATTCAGTCTTTTTTTTCACCACTGTTTATTTATTGCCCCTGTTTTACATTAAATTTTCATTTTCAAAACGTTTTCTTGTCCTTAGATTCACTCCATGTTAAATCCACTTAATTTAGTAATAATCCTTCAGACGAGACGTTAAACCGAGGTCCCATTTGTGACTGTTCAGGTGGATGTTAAAGATCCCATGGCACTATTTGAAAAGAGAAGGGAGTTTCTCCTGGTGTCCTAACAATCTCCGAGCTAAAATTGTTCATTGCTTGTGAGCAGGTGCTGTGTGCAAATTGGCTGTCGCATTCGCCGATAAATACACAGTCACTACACCTCACCATAAATCTTGCGAAGCACTTTGAGACGTCCTTTCATGAAAGGAGTTGTGTGAAATACAAGAGAGTGGGGAAAAATACCTGTGCTTTAAGGGAAACGCCTAACAAATCAAAGAATAATTTGAATTGATTAATGCTGCTCATTTTAGAACTAATAAAAAGTGCTACAGGCTGTATTTTTTGCCCCAGCAGTAATTCCCCCGTGCGTAACATTTCTGAGTTTTATTCTGCTTTATTTCCTTAGGCGTGTCGGGAAAGAAATTCCTTATCAAAGCGATTTGATTGAATTGAAAAAAATTGTCCGGAACATTGAAAGTTTTTAGAGGGTGGGAGTCGGGGGGGGGAAAACTTTCGCATTTCGCAAATGTAGAATCGCTTCTGCATTTTGTACTCCAGCCCCAAGCAGCTAAAACGCTGACTTTCCCCCCAGCTATCACTCAGCCTGACTCCAGTTCCCGACAGGAATGCGGGCAAAGCACAAACTTCATTCCAAAAGTTCATAACCAGGATAAATGTGACACGCAAACTCTTTAGTTCACTCCTCATCAAAATGAACTGACTATTGCAATGTTGGACATTTTTATGCTCCACTAATATTTATACTCTGAGACGTAAATCCTACACAAAGGGGGCTGTTGTTGTTGTTGTTGCTACAATCTCCTTCTTTCCTCCTCTCTCAAAGGCTTCTTTTTCTGTCTGAGGTAATGGCTCTACAGACATCGGATACCTTCTAGGTGTGTGTGTGTGTGTGTGTGTGAGTGTTGGGTGGGGGCGGTGGGGGCGGGAGAAACTTATCCAGTTATGTGGAGTCCTGTAGCTCAGTGGTTAGAGCAATCGCCTCACAAGTGAGAGGACTCGGGTTCGATTCCCGGGCAGGGAAAAATCTTAGGCAAGTTTCCTCGCTCCACACACACACACCTCTGTTTACCTGGCAGTAACTAGGAACCCGCTTGTTAGTTGATTGGCGGATTGCTTTCCAGGGAGTAATAATCCTTCCAAAAATATTAAGAATATTGTCACTCAATCCAGGACTGTTTGTGGCACACTGATGTGCGCAATTGGCTGTGGTGTTACGCCCCAAAACGCACAGTCACAACCTTTTACAGTATATCCTGTGAAGCGCTTTAAGTCTTGTCAATGAAATGACAGGGCGCTATATCAAATGCATAGTTTTTTTTATTACTTGACTCGTGTCGCCATGTTTTATTCATTGCCTTGACAGTGAGTGTTGGGAGGCTACGTGTCAGCAAGGGGGCATCACTGCCAAAGCTAAAGCCAGACACACCTGCATTCACGAGCTCACACAGAACACACACACCTCATCAGCAGGAGTGAGAACTCGCTTCATGGCTGTTTGTGGGACATTGCTATGTGTAAATTGGCTGCATCCACAAAATACAGTCAATCCCCTGTACAGTATATCCTGTGAAGCGCTTTAAGACTTGTCAATGAAATGATTGGGCACGATATCAAATGAAAGGATTATTATTATTTATTATTAATCATGGATTCCCACAGTGAGTTTGACAATCTCACCAGCGATCTCAGGGAGTGGATTTGAACCCATGACATTCTGCTTTTGGGCTGTCTAAGAGCTTTTATCCACTGAGCCAAACATTACAACAGATTAACAAATGCTAAGAATGACTCTCTACGAAATACTTCAGGATGTCCTCTCGACGTGAAAGCACTATATAAATGTAAAGTTGTTGTTGTTGGTAAAATGAATCCACGATCAAACGAACATACATGGGATTCCTGTTGGCAACGTCTTTGCATATAATCGGTCAACGAATAGATTCAAAAGTAGAAGTTAATTTGAAAGCGAGAGTTCGTTTCTGCTCCCGCCTTTGCTGTAATTTTCCACAGACCGTTGTCAATTCGCAGAGTCAGGAGGAAGAACAGATGTGTCTTGTTATGAGGTGATTGCCAACATACCACGAAATAAACATTCAAAAATGCTATCAACCATCTGTTGATGCAGAAAGCACAGGCCTAGACACCAGCCTTTCATAGCCAGTGGGAATCTAAACAGAAAACTCAACCTTGCCCTCTGACCTTGGAGCTTTATTTGTGTTGGAGGCCAGGAATGAACTTGTGATAACTTACATCTGAGGACCTTCAGCAATAAAAAACTCACACAGTGTCACCGGCAAATGGAAATACGGTCAGAGTCTCTGGCAGAAAAACTAGAATGACTGACAAAAGCCAAATGCTTTTGAAAACAATCCACAAGCTGCCTTGTGTGAGGGGCCACTCTTTCAGAGAGAGGAAAATGGGCCAAGTTGTCATGGGTGGTTGCTCCTTTAATAGCATAGCTTCTGCAGGACAGCCCATAATAGGAACATAGGAACAGGAGTAGGCCATTCAGTCCTTCGAGCCTGTTCCGCCATTTAATTATGGCTGATCTGTACCTCAACTAATGCTTTCAATTCCAATGTCCCGCTTTCTCCCCATCTCTCTCAATACCCTGACCTACCAAAAATAATGCTTGTGATGATCTCACACAGAGTTATCCAATCAATGCAATAATTAATAACAAATGACTGAGTTCGCGGATTATTTTTCTTTTGCAACATAAATGGCGAAACAACCTTGAAATAGCAGATTTGCGGGTTCCTGGACAACTGTGAGGGATTAAAGCAGACGGCCACAAGGGAACAAACACACTCCCTCGCCCCACACTCGCACATCAGTGCTGACAAACAGTCCATAACAGACACAATTTGATCATTGTCATTAGAGGCGGTGGAACCTGACGTTTCGAAATAGATCAAATGTGATAAGGGGTCCCTTCAGGTCTGTTATGAAGTGTCACATTTTTGACCTCCTTGCAGTTCGACATTGCATCAATAACTATGCCCTTAACTACAAAAGTCATTCCGGGGCCTTCGATTTAATCCCTTATCTGAAACTCGACCATTATCGGATAACGAATCATGTGCTTGGTGGCTGCTGACTTTAAAACAGCCAGTTGTTAAGCAACAGAACGCACTCCACACTAAGTACCGACGCTACTCTGTGTGTTTCCTTTGTTGACTTCACCAGAAGGCACTGCTATCTGAGTCCTGCATCTCTCACTGGCAAACAATGCTCTTGATTAATCAGAAATGTTCTGGCGTAATGATTTTCAAACAGTTTCCAGTTTCCAGGGTTAACTCCTACGGTACTGTGAACGTCTTCGATCTTCAGTAATAATAATAATAATCTTTTCCATTTGATACAGCCACTTATCGCATCATCCAAACGTCTCAAAGCACTTCACTGGATTTTCTAGTGAAGGGCAGGACCATGAGTCTAGAATAAGTGACCACTGACTTAGATTGTTTTAAACATGGGCTTGATTTTATGCATCAGGCTTCAAGCTTCATCTGAAGCAAGCTCCTGCTTTCAATTTCTCGGTGTCCTTTTCAGACTTCACGTGATCAAATGAAGATGAGGAGTTGCAGGGGATGTATTCTGACCGGAGGTTATATCTTAATTCAAACGATTCTGTAAAATGACATACACTGGAGACTGAAAAAATCCGAATTAGTGATTCACTTTGTGATTTGTACATAATGCCAAAGGAAAAAGAGCAAAGAGTACTTGATATGGAAATTACTGTAGCCTTAGGTAAACATGATCAAGGTCAATTTCCATCCTTTTTTTCAATGTCTTTATGTATCTAAGCATCTCCAGAGACTTAATTAATATTTTAACTATTTATGGGGAGTAGAGTGTTTTTTTGTTGGGACTCCTCCCGACGTGTCCGGCGCTATTCAAATGTAATTTGTTGTTGTTGTCAATAACTTTTTGGATCTTAGAATTCTTCCCCAATATTTTTGCTTACTGAGCAATGTGAAACGCCTACATTGTCGCCTATTTATAATAGAACAATACAATTTACATGTAGTTTACGCCTTATACATTGGGAGGACGTCTCGAGGCTCTTTACATTGTTTGACTGAACATTCCAACCACAGTAGGGTGGGAGCTGAAGAGGGTGGGGAAGGTAGGATGACCAAAAGCATAGTCTTGAGGATGGCTGAAATAATTAATAATAATAATAATTATAGTAATAATAATAACGTTAACAAAAACAATAATAATCCTTACATTTGATATTTGGCTGACTAGGCAGAAACTCCATGGCTCACAATGTTGACATGCATTTTGAGATGTTTCAGTCAGGCAATTCATGACTTAAAATCAAATTTTGTGTGAACCCCACAGATCATTTGGGAGTTGGAGCTGGACTCTGAAAGATAAGTAAAACTATCAGCTGTTAGGTCACAAGGTCCCTAGAATTGGGTTCAGCCTGTCTACATTCATGAAGGATCTCAGGGTACAGGTTAGTTAGAGAAGTCTATCTTTCCTATCTTTAACTTCCCTGTTTATAAGATTGCTATGTTTAATCAATACATTAGAATATACATTAGAAGGTTGTGCTGATAGGGTTAGTTCAGGAAGGGCAGGACGAGGCTCACGTGGAGCATAAACACCAGCACAGACCAGTGGGCCGAATGGCCTGCTTTCTTGCTGTATATTCTAATGGATTCTAATGTATAAGAATTTGCTTGGCCAAAGACGGCCAATGTCCATCTAGTTCGCCTTCCACCATCCTGGCAGTCGCTTGAAGAGTTGTGTCCCCAAACTATATGCTGTATCCCCAGATATTATTTTCTAGCAGAAATCTATCTCATTTGTTTTTGAAACAAACAATATTTTCTGCTTCCACCGTCTGTCTCCCTCAGGAACCTGTTCCCATAAGCTTACTACTCGCTCACTGTAGTAGGGTTTCTGCAGATTTGTTCTGAATTTATCCCCCTTCAATCGCAGGCCGTGTCCTCTGGTTCTATTGTTCATTACAAGATTGAATTCATAACACCTCGCAGATCAGATGTAAATTTGTACTTTATTATGGTTTATGGGAACCAAGCACTTTTTGCCATAGTCTACATGTTATCAGCAGCCTGAGTCATTCCCTTGTCAGGATGTGGCCCAGTCAGGTTGTTTAATGAGAGTCAAGTATGGATTGGATTAATGGTAAATCTGCACTTTTAGATAAAGTGCCTATAATTATGATTTACACTGATGAATACGGTGAGGTAGTATGCGACTGTTATGATAGTGAATGACTTTATTTGTGTTGGAAGATTAATTGCTGCCACAGTGCACATTCCCACATTAGTAATAAGGAGACATTACGTGCCACTCTTGAGGCAAAGCCCTGCAGGTGGGTCATTTGTAGATAAAAATTGTGCATTGTCATATTGCCAGATGAGAAATTAGCTTCACTATAGAGGCACTTGGAAGGATAATAGAGTTACGTTAGGGGAAGTTTATGTCAGCTGTTTGGAGTTATGCCTTTTGTTCCCCTTGGGAATTGTTTGCGAAGTCACTGCTCGTGTCAGCCGCACCAGACCGTATCTGAATCATGGATCCCTGGGAACTTTTGAGCAGGGGAAGTGCAAGGAACTGACTTCAGCATCAAATCTTTATTGATATTCGTCCACAAAACATACAGTCAATTCGCTTTACAGTGAAGGGCTTTGAGACGTTTCGAAGATGTGATAAGGTGCTATATCGAATGCAAGGATTATTATGATTATTATTATTATTTTATAGTGGGAGGTAATTCTTTAACTGGTAAGCGCTCTGAGTCGCTACCCTGCATGGAGGGCGCTGTATAAGTGCAAGTTGTTGTTGTCGTTGTCCCTCGTTTAGGCAAAGGGTGTAGATCGAATGGAATTTCTCCCCTTTAGCAATCTGAAACCAAGGGTTTCTAAGAGGGTTAATCATTTGCTGTTTCCTTGCTCCCAGGGATAGCTTTGATTAGTGAGTCAGGTATAGCAATCTGCGAGCACACTATAATACTGTGTGTTTACACATTGGCTGCTGTTGTTTTGTGCCTGCTGATGCCAAAAGGTGTATCTGATCGAAATATCAGCTGTAAATTCAAGAAATCCGAGGTTATTACAGTCCGTGGGCAGAATCTCCATAATTCCTTTCCCTTTTGACGCCTGCCAAGGTTTCTTAGTCCACCAATCTTGTAGCAGTAATTATTTGTGCTTTTGGGTTAAACAGAAACACAGGCTTGCACAGAACTGGGAAAGAGTATTAGAAAAAACATCTGGTTGACAGTCTCCAAGCAATGATAAATAATCTTACACTTTATCTCTCACACTTCCCAATTGCTTTCTTCACTGTCCTGAGTGTCCATCGCCTTGGGACGTCCTCCCAACGTGAAAGGCACTGTACAAATATAATTACCAAATGTACCAAATCCGATTTCTTCCCTTTTGCCTCCATTGCCTATCTTTACATCGAATTACACAAACTGTACAGGGCTGAAGGGTGGGGGGAGAGAATTTGCTCATGAGCGAAAGGCGTTATATAAATGCAAATCACATTGCATTGTATTGTGGTGTACTACACAGTATTAGTTGGTTAAACTGCAGTAGTATCCCCTGAGATCCCCCCCTAGTCTTGGTTCTTGCCATCCTGCGCCTAATACTCTCAGGAATTAGGTGAGCAGGATGCCTCCCTCCGGGGGAAGAAAGTGCGAATTCCGTTCCAGTCATTAATGGAGTCAGCACGGCAATTTGTGACCTGTAGTCATGAGTTCCTTTGTATATGTAAAAAGGAGGGGGGGGTGGGAGGGGGACGGAGGGGAGGGGAAACACAAGAGGGGAAACTTTTATACATTTCAGTGCAGGGTTTGGTTAACCACATATTTTACTGTGACGTAGAGTTCTGTGGGAACCAAATTAACTTGGACTAATGTGGAGCAGGTCTCACCAACCCCTGGGACTGCTTCGCAAATAACTAAATCAGGTTTAATCTAAAGTCCGCATACCAATATAAGATGAAAGAGGTGTGCCCGTTGAATTCAATGCAATGTCACAACCCCCACCGCCCACCGTTATTTTATAGCAACAAGTTTTTCGTTCAAAATTTAGCTTGAAACCCTTTCGTAAAAGATATTAATTTTGGTCATCCGTCAATGATATTCATTTTTTTTCAGGGGGTATTTCAAGTGTAAAATCTGCAAAGCCAATTTTCTTTTTTTTAAGAAAAAACGGCATTTGCCTTGTTTCGGTTCGCTTTGAATTCCTTTTTAATTTGAGTGGAAAATGCGGAGTTTCGTGCGATAATTATCATACTGTCCCATTCTTTGGGCTATGGGAGTTGTACAAAAACGTGGATAACAATGCCATTTGCCATTAGATAATTGAAGAGAAGCAATAAACCGTAGTAAATTAACACAGAAGCTTGTGTGAAGGAGGCCTTTGTGCCAAGGTGGCACGCAGATATGAAGCTCTCAGTCTGGTTCGGATACTCTTAAGTAAAGCAATGGGTTTCCACGTTTGTCAGTCGGCCTGTCTGGCCAAAAAAAAAACACATTGAATGTTTGAAGCATTTGCTTTGCTTGAAAGGAACAGGCAGGTGTATCACCTGCTGAAAACATCCGTGGTTTGACAAAACTGAGCTGATACACTATATAAATTGCATCTGGCTGATCATACCCATCCATCAGGCACTTTGTGTATCTTTTTTACTGAAGGCTTTTCTGCCGTCCGTGCCTGCGCGCTGTGCTTACCATCATTAACCCACTACTTAGTTTTCCAAAAGGTCACAATTATACAGTGCAGCCTCTTTCACAGCGGGAGCAAAGCGTTTTTTTTTTTGCTATTTAATGTTACAATTATAAGCGGAAAATTGTACATGATCATTTATCCGCAGGGAGTAATTACGAAGCCAATTGACTGTGTGTTGACCAGGCGGCATTAAGTGACCAGCCGTGTTTTGAATCCAGACGCTTTAGTGAAATGACCGTGTTATTGGCATTGTGCCGCCTTGTGGTTCGAACCCCAGTATCGTCAAATAAAATAGCCGGTGTTCAAATCACGACATTCCCAGAAGGATTTGTAGGTAGAGAGTCACGGGTGCATACACTGAAAGGCTGGTGGAAACAGGTTCAATAGCAGCTTTCAAAAGATTAATTGGATAGGTATTTGAAAAGGAAGGAAAACTTTGCAAGGCGATAGGTTAAGAGCAGGGGAGTGGGACTGATTGAGTAGCTCTTTCAAAGAACCGGCACAGACACGATGGACTGAATGGCCTCCATCTGTGCTGTAAGATTCTGTGATTCTATGAAGGAGAAGGGGATAGAGATGTATGGGAGAGGAGTCAAAGGGGAGGAGGCTCACGTGGGAGTATAAACATTGGCATGGACTAGTTGGTCTGAATACCCAATAGAGCAAGACTGAGCGGGAGCAGATTGGGTTGCAAACCTGGGGATGGCACAGGAGTGGTACCTCGGGATGCTGAGGGGAACAGATGAGGCCTGAGCAACACTGAGGAGAGAAGAATAAGAGGAATGCTCAACAGTGAGCTCACATCTCTCAGCATCTCTCAATACTGAAGGTTTCCCGGGACCAATCGTGTGTGAGCGAGCCAATTTTTGGAGTCACACTTGCATGGGAGCTCTTATCAGGAAGGGCAGAGAAAGTGGAAAAATAGGTTTAGAAGATCTACCATGATCCGTAAAACTGGCAGAGCAACCGGTAATTGGCTGAATGGTGCTTCCCCCTGTTCCTATGTCCCACCTGGACACATTAACCACCAGCAAGTGCTGAGACAGCAGGGTAACATAGCTGGACTGCCAGCCAATCCCAGTGACAAACTGCACACATGTTCCCATTGTGGCACTCACATCAAACGCTGCGGTATCCATCGTCGCAAAGCCAAAGGTCTTCGTTTCCATCAGTGAGGGATTGTGGTGGGACTTCGGCCAGGCACGTAACAGGTATTAATGCCCGAGTGTGCGGTGGTTGGGGGGGAAGAGCGGGAAAGAGCCCATGACTTTAATTGCAAGGGCACCAACTGTGCCCCCAGCTGTTTGATGTTGAGGGACAGCTGGAAGGTCTGGCTGCTTGTAGGCTTGGGATACAGGACGCCTCTGAGGCTCTCAACGTCCCCGTGGAATCAATTGATGCATTGAAGAGGGAGACGGGCAGATTCCTGGGAAGAAAGGATATTAAAGGATTGGTGTTGGAAAGGCAGGGATCATGGGATTATAAAGAACAAAGAGCAAATAAACTAATACTTCATAAAATGTACTGATAAAAGGGCAGAACAGGCACTTGCTCATTCATGTTTGCCTTCTGACTCTCCTGCTATGCAAGTGGCTGAGCTTGCCTCATCCAGAGGTATTTGCGTTCGATGCACTCTGTGTACAGCTGGCTGTGAACAGCGGTCTGTCTCCTTGTTCTGTGAATAGAGCAAATCATATGTTACGCATGAGAGTCCGTTGGATTTGAAATGACTCAAGTCCCACCAAGTCCCAAGCTGTGAGATACCAACATCATCAAGGTCATTTATATAAGGCCCTTCATGTGGGATAAGATCTCGGAGTGAAGGCCATTTTGTCCTCATATTTAATAATAATAATAATAACAATCCTTACATTTGATACAGCACCTTATCACGTCTTCAAGGCATCTCAAAGCGGCTTCGCAGGATATACTGTAAATTGAATTGACTGTATTTTGTAGTCTGCCAATTGCAAACAGTAGCTTCCCACAAGCAGTTGAGGATTGAGTGACCACAATATTATTCATTTTTTAAGACCAGGACCCTGAAAAAATTCATAAGCCCGGCCTTAATTTGGAAGCTGCTTTTCCCCAGTTCTTAAAAAGAACCGTCTGACTGTGCAAACTCCAGCCATAAGCTCCAACACGCACTCTGGGGTCCCCAAGCCTTGGCTTTTGCCAATCTGTGCATGAGACCCCAGAGTATGCATTTGGGGGGCACTGCTGGAGTTTAAAAAGCTAAACTGCACGCTTAGACTCTCGGACTTTTCTTTAGCGAGTGTTATTGGGAGGATGGCTACGGTTTGCTGTTCAAATCCCCTTCGTGCTCGGCAAGGCAAAACAGACGTCTGCACAAAGCTGAATTATCTGTCACCTTTCTGTTGTACGAGCCCAGGCTGAAATCTGGTGCATATTCCCTCGTCCATCTGAAATGTAGATTTGGGAGTCATTCTCAGGTGATGGGTCTTACAGTTCGAATTCTCGAGCATGAATCATGAGGAAATCAAACTCTGAGGCAAGTGGTTGACACAACCGGTAATTAAGTGTAGCTCAGGGGATATTAATCGTCTGCTTTCCTTGTCTAGAGTTCCCAGGGTTTGATCCCAAAGTAATCTCCAGAAACGTCTGCACAGCCTTTGTTGCCTGTTATATCCTCTACAAGGGAATCATCTCTGGAATTTTAGTGCATCTGTCAGCAGGCGGCGATGATAGACGCAAGCCAGATCATTCGCCCTGGGGTAGGGGCTCGGTGGGGGGGTGGGGGTTGGGGTCGGAGAGAGGGGGGTGCTGAGCTTACTCATTTGCGTGTTTGATGTCTGCTGACATAATACAAACCTATAGAAACGCACCCTCTCCTCCCAACCCCCACACCCCCCACTCGCCCAACTCCATTGCTCGGTATCCAACACCCCATATGAAGGGTGCTGTGTAAGTGCAAGTTGTTGTTGCATTTATTTCCTCTTTGTTGCATTCGTACACGACATCTACATCGAATCTGTTGGCAAACGACACATTTTCTAGCGGCATCTGGTACACACGCAACTTTAGACATCAACAGCATCTAATATCGTTAATGATCTCTTCCTTCACCCTTATTCCTGACCTAATTCACCGGTCGGATGGTGAAACACCTCATCAGCAATAAGGAGCCATTTCTGGTCAGTGCACTGAAGCAAGAGCCTAGACTATGTGAGTTCTCAAGCCCCGACATGAGGCTTGAGCTATTTGTGGCGCTCTCAAACATGGATACCCTTAAGCAAGTCCGCTGGTTTCTGCATGTCAGACACCTGGCTGAGAGTACAAGAAGGAATAATACATAAACCTAATGTCCTCCGCAATCACATAGCCTGTCAGCAACTCACTGAACAAATTCACGCCTGAAAAATGATCACTTGGGTGAGGGTCCGGGAGGAGGGTGCACTCTAATCTGTTGAACCGTAACCTGGTTGGAGTCAATCCCCTCAGGAGAAAAACATTGGGAAACAATGGTTTGATTTGGAAGGGAAACACACACACCTCTAGCAATATTTTTATAAAAATAACAAAGCGAGAAAGCTACCAAACGAACACGTCGCCAAAAAAATGTTGAACGCAACAAAGAGGAAATAAAAGAACAAGTGAGACTGACTTTTTTGTTTGCTTCTCCCTCGTGCGCGAGTCTATGTGTGTGTGTGTGCGTGTGTGTGTCGAAACATCTTTGTCTGAAGCATTTACCACTGATTTACGTTGGGTTATTTCTGTGATAACAGCTGAGGTTAAAGCTTTGGAGGTTAAAGCTGAGAGCCGCCGTGTTGCCGATGAGTCTGGTGGGAGCGTCAGAGAGACTGTGAGTACCATTGGAGATAAAGCAGGTGCCTGCTTAGGCAGACATTGAAAGGATTAAAGTGCCACTAGCATGTCTAAGAGCGTGAGATAGTTCTCTCCCATGTCTACGCGGACCCACACGTAGGGACCAGACTCCCAAACATTTGCCTTGAAAGCTTACTCATTTGCGTGTTTGATGTCTGCTGACATAAAGTGGCGCTTTCGCTGCCGTGCGACCCTTTGAAACCCCGGAAACCTTTAGGAATTAGTGCAGCGTTCCGCAACCGAAGGTGAGCGTTGGAATGTGTGCGGGGAGATACCTCTGCGGTCCATCTGGCTGGGCTCAAAGTCAAATGAAAATTAAGGGATGAAAATGTGTCGTTTGCCAACAGATTCGATGTATATTAATTTGCGTTGATATTGACATTTATATAATAATAATCCTGGCGTTTGATACAGCAGCTTATCACATCTTCGAGACGTCTCAAAGCGCTTTGCAGGATATATGGTAAAGTGAATTGACTGTATATTTTGTGGGCGAAACGCGGCAGCCAATTGCGCACAGCAGCGTCCCCACAAACAGTGGTGGATTGAGTGACCAAAGTGGGGAACAGACATCGAGCGGCATCTCAGAAACAGGAAGTGATGTCAGGGTGACCGAATGACCAAGAAGATCGATGGCCATGTTGATATGATACGTTGCAAGGCGGGGTCTGAATTTACAGACGTAGATTACCGCGTTATAAGGCGGAGGGGAGGGGGGGGTCATACTGTAAAAAGCGACAAAGCGAAAAGATTAACAATGAATGTGGAATAGATCATTATACAAAGTTCTCAGTCAAATCTTTAAAGTGAGAGGCTATAAATTTGTCAACATTTCTTACACTTTAAACAAAACAGTCCTGTTTTTACACAAAGGGACTGTTAGAATATGGAATGTTTTACCAGAAGCAACTCGGGTTCCAGCCGGAAACCACAACAGCAATTGAGAAAAAAACAGCTTGCTTTTTTTATAAATAGTGTCTTATCACATCAAAACATCTCGGTGCACTTCATATATAATCACTGTTAAGTGCGGTGACTTTTTTTTTTGCTGGGAACTGGATAAATTCCTGAAGGGAAATGTTATTGAAGGGTTCGGGGCAAAAAGAGCAGGTGAGTGGGATTACAGAGCACAAAAATCCAGTGGTGTAGTTCAACCCTGACAAATGTACAATAGATCCCTTCTGTGCTCCAAACAGGCTAAGGAAGTGAATGAACAGTCAGCACATTTGTAACTGGGCACAATTGCATTATATTTGTGTGATAATACGCACATCAGATTTTGCCATAAACGTTGATGAAACCTTAAGCGTGGCGACGTGACACAGTTTGACAGAGACTGTATCCCTGTGAGAGGCTGGTTCAGTGACAATTGTAGCGTGTTGGATTCTCCTGTAGTTATGGGACTTACAAACGTCTTTTGTTTGTGTAAAACGTCTTAGTGGAACACTGATTATCCGCACGCTGATTATCCACAACAGGTCCAGTTCCCAACTAGTGTGGATAATTTTGCTCGCAAAGTTACACAATTGCCTAGAAGCGCTTTGAGATGTCTCAACAATGTGATAAGGCGCTGTATCAAACGTAAGGCTTATTATTATTTATTCATTATTATCCTGGGACCTGAACTCAACTAATTTGCCGACGCAGCTTAGAATCATCTTTGCCTCACCACAAAATAAGGCGGGCTGCTATCCGGGAGACAAAACGGAATCGGAAGGAATGTGTGGGGTTTCCGCAAAGTTAGTGAATGAGTTCAGGTGGGCAGGAAGAATACGCAAAAGAAAAGGCAGAGAAAAGACACTTGACAGAAAGAGAACTGAATAAAATACTTTAAAATAAAATCAGTCATTCGCTTTGTAGCTGTTTGTGGGATGTGGCTGTGTACAAATTGTCAAACTGCTGCGTTTGCCCGCAAAACACACAGTTTCTACACTTCAGAGTGAAATCCTGTGAAGGGCTTTGAGACGTCCTCCCGATGCCAAAGGCTCAATGTCAAATGCGAGTATTATTAGGATTACTAAATGGACGGAACAGGAGAGAGAAAGAGAGAGAAAGGAAAAGAGAGAGAGAGAGAGAGAGAGAGAGAGAGAAGTAAAGAAAGTGAGTGAGTCATCAAATGAAAGAGAGTGAGAGGAAGGAAACCAGAAAAAAAGGTGCAAAAGTGTAATATAATTTGCAAGGACAGCATCTGCTTGGACGTGAATAGTTGATACAGTATAATGTCATCAGAATTTCATTCAGCTGAAATACCATTTGCTTTCTACTGGTACTTTAACCATATGGGTCATATCAGTCTATCATCCCTTTAAATCCAGAAGAAATCCTGTTAGGAAACCCATTTTAGTCTCGGTTCCGAGACTATTGTCACGTACCCTCTGTGCGGGTATTTCAACGCGCGGCGAATGATTTGAAATCAAATTCGATGATTAATAGTCGCAGAGTGGAGTCCTGTAGCTCAGTGGTTAGAGCACTCGCTTTGCAAGCGGGAGACCTGAGTTCAATCCCCGGCAGCGGGAAACCTCGGGCAAGTTTCCTTACTCCACACAGAGCCTAATAATAATCCCTCCAAAACCAAAAACAATAATAAATTGGTCATTTTCAATCCACGACTGTTTGTGGGACATTGCTGTGCGCAATCGGCTGCCGCGTTCGCCCACAAATATACAGTCAATTCACTTTACAGTGTGTTCTGTGAAGCGCTTTGGGACGTCCTCCCGACGTGAAAAGCGCTATATCAAAAAAAAAAGAGAGGGACCACTGTATATTTCCTATCCGGTGGACGGGAAGGAATCCTATTAGAATTCCCATCAACTTGTGCAACTTGCGTGGACTGGACCGGAGTGGAGTTCCCATATTGCGTTGCCACGACAACCTCGGTTACTAGGAGACCCTGATGCAAAAAAAATTACGCAATTGGGAGCCGATGCATTTGAAGCGATTGAGTGCTATTTTCTCGCAGCCGCTGAATAACCCGCCAGACGATTTTTTTTTTTTTTTTGGCACCGGTTTTGTTTTCGGCTGGTGGGGGGGGGGTGCGTGTGTGTTTTTTTTTAACACACGCATACCGATTTTCTGCCTCGTGTTTGCTCGGTGGATAAAGCTTCCCTCACGCTGCCAAAAGCCGTCAGTTTAATCTTGTCCGGGGACGGGTCCTCTCAACGTGACCCCGTGCCACGGGTTCCGAACGTGAATCCAAGCAATTCAGGATTAATAATGACAATTCCTCGCATTCGGTATCAAGCCCACAATGCTGTGACGTCTCAAAGATCTTCACAGGACGTTGCTGTCAAGTGTAGTGACTGATTATTTTGTAGGTGAACGCGCCAGTCAATTCGAACACATTGTCAAACATGACTAATTCTGACTGGTGGCCAGGAGATTGTGAGGATCTCCCTTTGTTGTTCGAGGAGGGATGGTTAACGTCCATCTGAACAGATGCAGACAGGATCTTGGTTTAATGTCCCATCTGAAGTACGACGCCTCCAACAATACACAGATACCCCAGTACTGGACTGGAGCCCTGACTCCGAGCCGACGTGGAACCTTCAGACAAATTAAGATTAAGATGGAATCAGGCAAGGTTTAATCACACTGAAACACCTGCCTTACTTTCTAGTTGCGTCTCAACATTGCCCTTGCTTCCAGCAACCACACTGATCTCCCTGGAGAGAGAAGCAATGGGTCCAAAGCCCAGAAGAAGATGACACCAGGTTAGTTACTCCCCAAGTAGGGATTTATAAACCAGGGATGAATTGTGTTGGTTTATCTGAGAAGGAAAGGGTGAAGAGGTTGAGATGCAGCCATCACAAAGATGAATGATTTGATTGTTCAAGATTTGGTCCATCTATAAATCTCATTCCTCTTCCCAAGGCAGTGAAAGTCACAAAAAGCCCATGAATGTTTTTGTTGGTGTGTCCATTCAATCGAGTGGAGATTACACTGGCCTTGTATGTGCCGACCACAATGTCAAATTGATTGCACACAGGAGCTTATGAAAGCTTTCACAGTCAATTCCTTGCGCTTCATATAGTTTTCCAGAAAAAAAATTGGAAATCAATTTTTTTTAACCTTGCATTTGATACTTGTGTCACTCATGTCAGGATGGTGTCTCAAAGCACTTTAGAACAACAACAAATTACATTTGTACAACGCCTTTCACGCCGGGAACTGTAGTGACTGTATTTTGAAGGCAATTTGTAGCCAATTGTCAAAGCCAGGGAATATTTATTTATCCAGAGGGTGATTAATGACTGGGACAGGTTGCCAGGAAGGATGATTGAGGCCAGGGCTCATTTGAAAAATAGTTTGATTCTGTGATTGGAAGGTTATAGGTTGGGTATTTTGGATGGATAAGTTCAAGTGGGTCAAAGGACCTTCTTCATCCAAACCAATCTTGTGAGCTTGTGAGCGTTGAGTGTGGATCTTTGCACATTGGCTGACACTGCAATGTGACTGGAGCATGACAGGATTCACTATAAAGTGTAGTGACTGTGTATTTTTATAGCTGAAACTCTGCAGCCAATTTGCACACAGCAATGTCCCACAAACAATCATGACGTGATTGTTGGTCAATTTGGGGGACTGTTGGCCAGAACACCATGAGAAACTCTCCTCTCTTATCAAATAGGATGTTTAACGTCCACCTGACCAGACACAGACAAGAGCATAGTTTAATGTCTCCTCCAATGAATGTATCATTAACCTTGGAATAGTAGCTGATTTTAAAGTAATATTCAAAGGAAGGCACCTCCGACAATGCAGCAGAACCTCAATATTGCATTGGGGTGTCAGCCTCGATTATGTTAAATCCTGGTGTGTCAGTGAATCCAGTTTCTGAACCACAGGTAATAACGGAGCCAGACTGGCACTTTGACAGTTCACTGTTTGTACCTCTTCCTTCCCTCTTTGGTGTTCTGGAAAGGCAAATTCAAATGAGTTGAAGGGCTTTCTTAATCAAAGCCTCTCTTGTGAGTTACTTTCAAACAAACAAACACACACTTTACGGTCTTTATTTTCCTGTGTTCTTTTGTGTTCTCGACGGCAACATTATAAGCCAACCTTGTAGAGGGAAGCTGAATGTGCTAGGTACAATAAGGAGCAATTCACAACAGTTAAACGTATTAATTAACAGCTTAGCAATCCTCCAAAAGAAAACATTCTGCTTAATTTCCTAGTTATGTCTTTTTTCTCTCTCTGAGATAATTTGCTGTCATATAATAATAATAATCCTTGCGTTTGATACAGAACCTTATCACATCCTCAGGACGTCTCAAAGCGCGTTACAGAAAGTGAATTAAAGTGAATTGGCTGTATATATTTTTATATTCTACCTCAATAATGCACAACCCAAAACAAAATTCATTTGCATTCTGTCAGTTCCTCTCATCTTTTTTGAATACTTATCTCCATCCACGTCCTTTTTTTTTGCTGAAAGAAGAATAACTTAATCTCCCTCTGTCTCCCCTAAGAAGCCTTGGATGCAAGCCTGGGACTCAAACTGATTGCTTATTACAGAGTTTTTTCCTGAATCAAAGCGGAGACTGAAATATAAGAGGTACCTTAATCCATGTCAAGGTCATGGAACCATGACCAAAAAAAATCAAATCAGAACTTTTACTCCATTTACCACCAGTTATTAGATTCACCTCGGATCATATTAATGTGAATTAAAGATGATCTTCCAGCAGGGAAAGGAATTTTCTTTTATCTGCAGGTTGACATTTCAGTTAGCTTCGAATTAAAGCTCTACCTCTTCAATTTGCAGCCCTACTTGTAAAGACGAGTTAGACAATAGCAAGCCACCACAGAGGGTGTTATCAGCTTGCAGATACTATCACAGGCTTCCAAAGGCATTGTAAATGACAGAGGTCAAGTGATTTGCAGAGCCCTCTGTTTCCGTGCCATTTTTGTGATTCAAACGGACTGATGTTACCCATTGTCACACATTTCCTTGTGCGTGTTTCGAACAGTGCCATTAATTAAAGGCTGCTTGCCTTTACCAGGACAATGATAAAGTGTCAGCATGTGATGGATCACGCTAATAATAATCCTTGCATTTGATATAACGCCTTATCGCGTCTTCGAGACTTCTCCAAGCGCTTCACAGGATATACTGTAAAGTGAATTGACTGTTCAGCGCTTTGGGACGTCCTCCCGACGCGAAAGGCGCTCTCTGTACGTAATTTTGTTGTTTTGTTGTATATTTTGTCAGAGAAACACGGCAGCCAATTACGTACAGCAGTGTCCCACGAATAGTCGTGGATTGAGTGACCAAATTATTATTATTATTTATTTATTTAGAACTCGCATGATAGAAGTAAAGCAGTCTAAAATGCAAGATATTTAAAGGGAGCCCTTAATAAAGAATTATGTACATTAATGACGTATGAAATCTCAAAGAACTCTACTCTGGTAGCAGATTGTTTCAGAGTTCACGCACATCACCTGTTCAGGTGGACGTTAAAGATGCCATGACTCTATTCGAAAAGAGAAGGGAGTTTCTCCCAGGGTTAACAGTCCCCCCAATACAATTGGTTATTCATTTCAAAGCTGTTTGTAGGACATTGCTAGGTGCAAATTGGCTGCCACATTCGCGAACAAAATACACAGTCTTTCCACTCTACAGTAATTCCTGCAAAGCTTTCTGAGACGTAACCAGGCTCGATATCAAATGGAAGGGTTATTACTATTAATATTTTACAGCCCAAACAATCAGCAGTTGGTGAAGGAGAAAGAGATAATGACTTAGTCCACTGCTTCCGTCCAGGGTCTGACAGGTTGTGTTCACAGTTTCAGGTTTCGTCGGCAAATCCTAATGGGTTTTCATTTCTGCTGGGTGGCACATTTCCTCATCGTTGTCAGCGATCCCGGGTCACATCCGATTTTTGATACAGGATTAGCTCGCAACAGCTCAGAGTTGAGAATATTTGCAGTAACACCTGACCTGAATTAACACGTGTTTAACATGGCAACAGAAGCACTGTTCAATTCCCTGCGAGCGAGGTTGAGTGAGTGAAGTCTTGACTCTTCACAGACGGCTATCTATTTCGTGGGCCGCTGTGTTGTTTGCACTGGCCAATGGGCTTCTTTGTGACGTTCCACAGTTGGGGGTCGATTTGAACTCAATTCACTTGTTAACGGCTGGCTCGGTTCGCAAGCCGGAGTCAACTGGAAGCAGATTGAGCAGAAATAATATTCCGTAGCATGGAGGCAACTTGACACTTGTAGTCCTATTTGACGCTTTCTTCGGTCTCTCACACGTATGATATGATCGACGTGGCCCCCCACAGAGAGGCACAGGGCAGGGAATTAACCAGGGGTTGGAAGCATCTTGAAATGACCAGAACCTCACACGTACCCGTTGTCATCGAAGGTAATAGAACTTTGAACTGAACCATCGGGTCCGAGACCACGGGATCCGAAAGCTATTTCCAAGCAGTGGAATTGATTGCACGGTTACACAAATGATGAAAGTAGCTTGAGCTATCATTGTCAGATCATCAGGTCAAGAGCCGTACAAGGCTGCAGTATGATTATATTATTTCCTTGGAGCTGAACACCTTCTGAGGGACTCTGGCAGCCTGCAGGTGGCTGATTCCAGCACGCTGCTGTTCAGCAAGCTGCGAATAGTACTGGAGCCCAGCAATATTATTACCAAATGCACATTGGGGATGTTCACTAAATTCGCTGTGCACTTGCATGATCAGCCATGCAGGTAATGCTGACATTAAGGTCTAATGATACAGAAGCTGACATTAAGGTCTAATGTTCTGAGCACCGTGAAGTCAGTTCTTCCCTGTTGTTTTAATACAGTAAGAATCCTTACGTTTGATACAGCGCCTTTCCTGTCGGGAGCAAGTCTCAAAGTGCTTCACAGGCTACACCGTAAAGTGTGTGAGAACCTGTGAATTTTGAAACGACAGCCAATTCATTTGTGCACAGCAACCGTCCCATCAACAGCCATTAAGTGAACGAGCACTCTTCAGCATCACCATGCTTAAGAATATCCAAACCAGACTAAGAGTTCCACATATGTGTGCCGCTTACCCCTGGAAAGTTCCCTGTGTCCTCTCTCTCTCTCTCTCTCTGGGCGTTATGTTCATCTAATTTTGAACAGTATTACAATAATGACTTGCGTTTATATAGCAGCTTTCACATACAATAACATCTCAGAGTGCTGGTTGGTATGAGTCAAGGCTGGGGGACCCCAGGGTATGCAGGGGTTAATCGCTGGAACTGAACCAACTAAAATTGCATAGCTTGCTGTTGAGAGCACTTTCTGGATCGCTTGTCACTGCTTGTCCAGCAAGGACCACCCTATTAGAGTTAGGGCTTTGGCTTGTGGGGTTAACAGTACACTGTAAAAGCACGGAACACTTTGTGGTAAATTCCCCGAAGCACAATGCAGTCTGGTTTCGGATCAATAAGCAGCAGAAAGAAGAAATTCCCGAATATAGTAATTTCAGTTAAATGCATGTTATTGTTAGGGAACTGAATTAAATCTGAGAAGAATTATAGACATTGAAAGTATGAGAATCACAGCTATTGAAATGTAATTGTTGCAGTTCAAGATACTTTGTTAAAATGAAGTATAATATAGTGTTTCAGTTATAGTCCTGCTATCATAGGGGAGGTGGCAAATGGACTGTGCTTTCTCAATGGTGTTGAGCTGGGAAAGAGATGTATTAGAGGCACACTCTGAGCTTCTTCCAATGACCAACTTTGACAGCAAATGTTTTGTCTCCTGTCCGCCTGGCTCAAGTGGTAGCAATCCCGTCTCTGAGTCAGAAGGTTCTGGGTTCAAGCCCCACATCAGGAGGTGCCGTCCTTCGGATGAGATGTTAAACCGAGGTCCTGTCTGACTGTTAAATAAGAAAATAAGAATTTGCTGGCGAAAGAAGACCAAGGTCCATCTAGTTCGCCTCCCACCAACCTGGCAGTCGCCTGACATGTCGTGTTCCAAACTATACACTGTATAGATATTATTTTCTAGCAGAAATCTATCTCATTTGTTCTTGAAACAAATGACAAGAGCGTTAAAGATTGTTAACTGTTCGTTAAAGATTCCAAGGCTTTATTCAAAAGCGAAGGGAGTTTCTCCTGGTGTCCTGGCCAACAATCCCCAAGGTAAAATTGGGTCATTCACTTCATGGCTGTTTGTGGGACATTGCTGTGTGCAAATCAATTGTGTTTGCCTACACTTTACAGTAAATCCCGTGAAGCGCATTGAGACAATATAAAACACAATTATTATTATCAGAGTTAATATCTCAGCCCTGGTTTAAAAAAAACTGGAAGGAGGTTTGAAAAAAAACCTGGAGGCGAATAAACAAAGAGGAAAAAACAGAAAACTGACAAACAAAAAAATCATTGTCACAAAACAGGCGGATGCAATCTCACGGCTTGTACAGTTCCAAACATTTAACCTAATTTCCAGTGTTCCCAAGAATATTACATTCAGCTCAATTTTGCTTCCGGATCCAAATGGTGATGACTGAAAGAATGCTTTGTGTTGTGATGTCCTTGTGTATGGATGTTAGCACATTAAGAAAGGTCACGTTAGTACATTCCTTCAGTGACTATTACAAACACTGTTCTACTCTTAAAAAAAANGATAATTGTTGAGATTGAAAAAAAAGTGCTGGGCTGATATTTGCAGCATTTCTTAAATGATAATTATAATAAGCCTTGCATTGGATATATAACGCCTTATCGTGTCTTCGAGGCATCTCAAAATAATTCATGGACTATACTATAACGTGAATTGACTGTATAATTTGTGGGCAAAACGCGGTGGCCAATTACACACAACAGCATCCCCACAAACAGTCGTGGATTGAGCACATGAAATGCATTATGAAAGTCCACATATTTCATTCACCCACCCCCATTCCAGAATCAAGGGCTAATAGAGAAACAGAGATGTAAAATATATTTAAGCAAGGTTCACATATAGAATTTTATACATTACATCATAAAAACAGGCCAATTGGCCTAACTGGTCCTTGCTGGTGTTTATACTCCACACAAGCCTCTACCTTTCTACATTCCCTTCTCCTTCATGTGTGCATCAAGTATGCACACACACTATGAGTGTTAATCATTTCAATTTGCAAATCTCCTAGGCCTAATAGTTATTGTTAATTAATTTCAGACCACATATCTCCATCCCGTCACTCGTGCTTTTGTCAAGTGGTTTAATGATTGTCTTCTGAAGAGTGAGATATGAAACACAATTTGATGGTTATTTCATCAAAGCCAGAAAGAGATTTAAATCACATCAGACACTGACACATCATTAAACACTGACTACAAGAATATTTCCTCAACATATGCAAACAAATTAAATTCCTGCATAATTCTTGGTGAACCGCTTCTCCTTTGGTTCGAATAATAGACATCCAATAAATAACACCAGATTATGACTTGGCCCACTTGATTGAAATCATTTAATTAGCAAGCATAGCTTTCGTTTGCAATCTCCTCCAGTGCTGTTCTCCTCTGTCTGACACATGGGGAAACCTAGCATCATGATTAAGAGTATCCAAACCAGACTAGGAACTCCACCCACATGGAATTCCCATGTTTGAAAATTCCCGTGTTCGCGCTCTCTCCCCAGAGAAACGCACCATGGTTACCTAATCCTGGAGAGTATTATGAGCAGGTTAGCAACAGCTCAGGCTAGGGTGACCACAGAGTGTGTGTTGGGGTAACTGCTAGTATTTAACCAGGTAAAACCATATGAGCTTACCATTGAACGCAACATCTACTGTAACAGGTAGTATACAACTGGAATACTGGAAAACACACGAGTTGCTTTCTAGGTCAATTTTTTTGCCACCGCCTGCAAATCTGATACAGCATTGTCTGACTCTCCGTAAACTTAATGAGAATCATAATAATCCTTGCATTCGATATAGCGCCTTGTCACATCATTCAGACTTCTCAAAGCGCTTCACAGGATATATAGTGTTAAGTGGATTGAAGGTGTATTTTGTGGGCGAAATGTGTGCAAACAACCACCCAACCCATCCAGATCTCAGCTGCTTAGATCGTTCGCTTGTATCCTCAACCTAAACCCCTATCCTCCCTCTTGAATGTGAATCTCACCTGAAGGATGGCACTTCCTTGGACTTGAGTACAGATCAGCCATGATCTTATAAAATGGCGGAACAGGCTGGAGGGGCTGAATGGCCTACACCTGTTTCTATGTGAGCCTAGATGTGAAACTTGAATGCGCAAATTTGTAACTCGGAGGCGAGATTCCTTCCGAGCAAGACTGCCACATAAATTTATACATATGAACTTCCTGACCTGCTGTTTGCCCAGCACCACCAATGAATGACACATGTTGGGTGTATTTCATAACATGCTCCAAGGTTAACATAAGGAACACATAATGAAATACCGCAATTTTTTACTCCAAAAGCCTTTCGTAAATAACCTGCATTCGCAATAATTGGATGGTTTAAGTTTCCTTTTTATTTTTAGTTGTTTTCATGTGTCCTAACACAGTTTCATTATTGTCAAAACAATAAATTCGCAAACATTTTTGCACGAGGGGAAAGTAGTTGTGACAGTAACTAGAATTAAAGCCTTTCACAGTTGTGTTGTGTTCATGTCTGCCCCTATTTACCAGGGAAGGACATCAGACAAGTGTGTCCTATTTATCTGCCCTTTTCTTAATCTGAGACAGAGGTTTACAGTGCTTCACTTGTACACAGTTAAGGTGCCTTAGAGAAGGATGTTATAATCAACAGAGGACACTTTCATTTCCCTTGAGAAATCAGAGAGAGATTCCAACTGTCCAAAATATTAAAGCTCAGCAGACTCTCTGATTCCATGGAAAAACATTTGAAAAGGTAAAATATCAAAGGGTGTGGTGAAAAGTCAGGAGAGTGGGACTAAACAGAGAGGAATACATAGTGGGAAAACAGGATAAGGGGAAGGCCATTCAGCCCATTCAGCCTGTTTCCACAATCTTGTCAGAACGTTTAATCCCAAAGCCCGCTCTTTCCACCATACCTCTTTATACCTCTGCTCACTCAGGCACAATGGGCCAAATGCACAATGAGTGCCAAAAAAATCCACAATTCTATAATGTTATTTCCAGCAATTGCAGCAATGTATTTTGAGTTCTCCTCTGCCTGTGTGTCAGAGTGGAGATTGCAACCTGTGTTTTGTTGCTCTCAACAGCAAGCAATCTTGATTGCCTTCCCCCCTCCCTCCACTCCACCCCTTAATCAAGTACCCCGTTGCCGATATTTTAAACCTCCATCCAAGGCAAATAGCCATCCTGCAGTGCTGTCTGCACTACCTGTAGGATCATGGGCCAATTGCTGACACCCAGAAACGTATCCCATAAGAAGGCTTCTCACTGACTGGCTGTACATCACTGCTAAAAGGGTCTCTTAAGAACTATTCACTCTGTTGATATTGGCAGTCTCTGGTCCTGACACCGACAAATCATTATTTCAATGCTTTGTTTTAGTTGAAGAAGCAGAAGACGAAGAAGAAGAAAATAATAAAAACTCATCACATTAATAGAGAAATTGGAATAATTAGCTGGAGAAGTGAGGGAGGGTGGGGGGAAGGGGAGGGAATGATTAACTAGGTCAGATATAACGTCCTCCAAACAGGCTTTCATTGCTCGCTGCTCAGTGTTTTGGACAATTCTACTCAGTTTGTTCTCCTTTCCTTGCTCGCTCTCAGATTTAATCTGTGCAGAAGTCTGGAATTTGTATTATCCTGTGACTACAAACTGGATGAGATCCAGTAGAGCGATCGGATTTCCATAAATAAGCATTACTTTCATGGAAACTTTGCCTCTTGCATAATTCTTAGCCTCATAACTCTCTGGTTTGGAACAATCAATGGATCCTTACATCAAGCTTTGTTTTTCTAAAATCCCTGGACCCTTGGTTTGAAAACAGTGGTCTGTTTGTGGCCGATTTATTGGATGCACACGGTAATAGGATCTTTTACCAAGAAATTTTTTAAGCTTGTCGTAATTAACCAATCACTCCCTAAGATTGTAAAAGTTGCTTCTGATGCCTTATCGGTCTTTGGACCGCACATAATAGCAGGTCAAGTTATGTACAGTAACATTAATCCTGTTGTTTCTAGTCTTACCATTGTTTTTGCTATCATAGTAATCTGTAATCGTCCTTGCAGTTGACATAGTGACTGTCACGTCAGCATGAGGGCTCAAAGTACTTTGTATGATAGACTAAGAGCCCAGACTGGGATTGGGGAGAGATGAGAAATGAGGGGAGGAGGGGAAGAAGCTGACCAAAAGCACAATCCAACAAGCGTGGAGGGAGAGAGGGAGGGAGGGGTTGAGAAAGAATCGTAGAATCATAGAATTATACAGCGAAGAAGGAGGCCATTCGACCCATCGTGTCTGTGAAAAGAGCTACCCAATTCAATCCCACGCTCTCCGCATAGTCCTGCAAACTTGTCCTCCCCAAATAATTATCTACCTCTCTTAACAGTTGTTATCAAATCGGCTTCCACCAACCATTCAGGAGATGGAGGGACTTCAAACCAGAGTTCCAGCAAGCGGGCTGTTTGGCACAAACAGACCATACCAGTGTTTATACTCCACATGAACCTCCACCTTTGCTAATCTCCTCTCCTCTGCTCTATTCCCTTCTCCCCCGTGTGTGCATCAAATACACACACTGTGAAAGTTAATCATTTCAATTTGCAAATCTCCTGGGCCTGATGTTTATTGTTAATTAATTTCAGCTCATATCACCATACCATCACTCTTAACTCTTTGTATTACTTTCTGCTTCAACTGCAGTGTCTGTCATTGAGTTCCACATTCTCATCACCCTCTGTGATAGAAGGTCCTTCTCAAGATCCACCATCAGAGGTCACGATTTCAGCCGCCACGCCCCGAAACCCTGGAACACTCTGCCTCAATCTCTCCGCCTTGCCCCCTCTCTCCCCTTTTTCAAGTCCCACCTGAAAACTTTCCTCTTCGACCGTGCTTACGGCCACCTCCCAACCCCCCCGGCTCAGAGTCAGGCTCCACCACTGCTAAGCGCTCCGAGACACTACCCTGCATGGAGGGCGCTATATAACTGCAAGTTGTTGTTGTTGTTTCAGATCTTTCGCACTAAGGACAGAGGAGAATGTCTTTGTCTCTGTAGCTCTGTACAAGTTGGCTATCAGGGAAAAATTGAGCAGCACCGAATATTGGATCTTCTGCAACGGGAAAGTTTAAAACAAGATATCTTGTATATGTTTTTTTCATTTTTTGTCTGCACATACGGTAGCCTTTCCCTCTTCTTTCCCTTCCTCGGGTCCCCTTCCCTACGCTCAAACTCTCAATCAAACCGCGCGAGGAGTGAGGATCTTGAAGTTGAGAGTGTGGAACAAATAGATTTTGTATAGATGTTTGCAAGGTGAGTGTGCGGATCTAAAAGTTGATCCATTGGGATGACAGTGGAGCCGGGTGAACTACTGAGGTAGGTGATGGAAGATAAGGAATTGCAAAAAAAAAAAATTCTGGAACTCTATCCTAAAAGGATGTGGATGCTGGATCCATTCAAATTTTTCTAGACTGAGGTGGACAGCTATTTGTTAAGTCAAGGTATCAAGGGATACGGGGCAAGGGCGGGTAATTGAAGTTGAGGTACCTTTCAGCCAAGCTCTTATAGAATGGCAGAACAGGCTCGAGGGGCTGAATGGCCTCCTCCTGTTCCTATGTCTTTATACAACCAACAACCTGAGAGGGGAAACAGGCAAAGTAACCAATAAGCATTCGCAAATGCTGGCTTTACACCAGATGAGTCCACTCCACTGCAAATTGCTCACAAACTGTTAAGACTTGTCATTGGACATAAACCCATTGCCACCCAGGCAGTATTTATTCCGCGTCTGTTGAATTTTTGATTTTTTTGTGCAAAAAACCTCCCCCCCAGCAATTCCTCTCTGTCTGGGACAATTTAATGCAGTCGTCAAGACCAGGTTCAGAAGAGACAGTGACGGATGATCTTTTTCTAAGCGCATATTCAAACAGTGAATAGTCCACTGTAAATACTGTGGGGGATTTTTCCTTAATAGTGAAGCATGTACAAAGATTTATTTGTAGAGTTTATCAAGTGGCTTATTTAAGTGAAGGGCTAAGATAGAAAGCGTTTTGTGCTGTGTGCGTAATTTTCGTACAGTCGGGGGCGGAATAAAATGAGAATTTGTTTCGAGGCAATTCATAGATCAATATTTTTAAAACAAAATTTAGGAGGAGAAGAAGACTGAAAGATACTTTGTAAATTGCTGGAGAGAAATTTCACCCAAGTCTAGATTGAGTCTATTTACACAGTCCTCCAAATTGCTGAATTCAATCTTAAGATTGAAGTAGGTTTTCTGCTGTTCTTAAAAAAACTTCAAGAATAAAACAGCTTTGAAATTCTGGAGTCTCTGAAATGCTATGTAAATGAGTACTTATACACTCGACCCTTTTTCTCCTCCCTCTTTTTAAAAGAAAGGGACAAATATTTCCAGCAAGGCATCAAAGAACACAATCCCCCTGAGAATGGGTTCCATCTGGGTTCTGCCGCACTACTTGTCGTCATGGTGGGTGGAATGAAATGTGGAATGAAATCTTTATCTGTAACAGGAGCCATCTTTACAACATAATCTGAAACATATCTGAGCTGAAATTGTTACAGCTGTAGAAGTGTTTTGAGCACTCACGCTCACCACAATTGCCCTTAATGTTGGGCGTTAATAGGGTATAACGTGCAATGTTTCATAACAGATTCGATGTGATAATTAAGTTGCCGGCCTATTGGCAGCACTCTTGAGTCAGAAGGTTGTGGGTTCAAATCCCCTAATTCATGACTTTGCATTTATAGTCTAGGCTGACATTCCAATACAGAGCTGAGGGTCAGTTTAGCCAACAATTATCCAGATTAAAAAAAATAATCAATATTCATTTCACAGCTGTTAGTGAACTATTGCTGTGTGCAAATTGGCTGGTGCATTCACCTACAAATACATAGTCACTACACTTGACGGCAATTCCCTGTCAAAGGCTTTGAGATATCTCGATGAAGCGGTAAGGTGCAATCCAATGCAAGGATTATTATTATATTCCCTGAAGTACAACAATACAATTCGCATTGGTACAGGGACCTTTCACAATGGAAGGACGTCTCAACGTACTTAACACAGGTGGTTGGGTACTGGAGCTGGGGGTGGGAGAGGTGACCGAGAGCACGGGAAAAATGGTAAATGAAAGGTGAAGGAGATATTTTTATGTTTTGTGGTCTAAAGGGCTCAGGACTGAGATCCCACCCCCACCCGCCCCCCACCCTCCTCGATCCCTGCCCCCACCCAGCTTGGGTCCAAAATTCTTATTGTCCAGCACCTTGGGACATCCTCCCGATGTGAAAGGCGCTATGCAAATGTAATTTTGTTGTTGCCGTTGTTGAGATCAGCAGCAGATCTTCAGCCTTGACTCGATTTCGAAGGCTCTTAACATGAGAAGCCAAAAACCCAATCGCTAACGTATCAGTCAAGGCACACGGCAACAGCAGACTTGCTTCAACCTATTTGGAAGGGTCATTAACCACAGATAGTTGGAATCACAGCACAGGGACGTTTGCTTGTGAAGGCAGAAGCTCTAAGCACCAGTCCGTTTAATGTATGGTTGTCATTCAGTGAAGCAAGTGTATCAATTTGTCATGTTAGATCTTTCTCATGTTTTGAGACTTGTACGTCAATCCACATGTGACTGGCTACACATTGATCACCTGCGCACCGGGGAACCTCTTAGAGAGAGAGAGAGAGCGCGAGAGAGAGAACTTAACACGGCTTCAATTTTAATAATTAATATTCTCAATTGCAGCACAGAATTAAAAGAGTGATATGGCACAGAAAAGGCCATTGAGTCTGTGTCAGTGTTTATCCTCCACACAAGCCACCACCTCTCCTATTCCCCTCAATTCAATCTCACTCCTCGATACCGTGCATCTGAGATTAGCGAGCTCAGGTCTAGCTGTGACGAGACTCTGATAACCAGTATTATGACCCAGTGCTGTTGCCTTTAACTCACTAAGACCAGCAGAGCGTAAACCTGAACAATTTAATTCCCAAATTTGGTTTCAGCGTATCAGTTGAAACCGCAATTGAGAGCACATTCTGGCTAGCTACGGACTGCTTTAAGCAAAGCCACAGTGAATTCCCGTGAGCAAATTGCTAAACAGGCCCTGTATTCCGCCTGTATCAGCAGCAGACTGGCTTATTACTTGATACAGTTACATATGGGAGATCAATGGGCTGGAACGAAACGTCTTATCTCACACTGAGAGACCTCAGAAGGTATTCCACGTATGCAATGCTACATAGCACCGAAACCTTAGGGAGCCCGCTGGCCTGAAGCCTGGAATTCTCTGTGAGATAAGCTCTGTGTTGTGCCCGCGTGCTTGTGTCTGTGTATCCGTGCGTGGAGATGGGGACGGCAGCTATTCAGATAGTCGGGGACAAGAGGGTAAGTCCTTGTCACAGCACGAATGGTTTAAGCGCTCTGAGATGCTACCCTGTGTGAAGGGTGCTATATGAGTGCAAGTTGTTGTTGTCGTTGAATGTCACTGCAATTCACACGAGTAGAGATATTTCGAGGTTTGGGTTTGGATGGAATAACACAGCATCACGAAGCAAGACACCTAACCATTGGCCATGAAGCAAACGGGCAATTATTCAAGGGAAAAGAACACTGTTACATTTAACATATTGGATTAATCAGATTAGATGGCGAAGTTATTTAAAGAGAAGTGTGATGTAAAGAAATCCCATCCTGTCAAGCAAGAATATATAATAATAATAATATCCTGGTATTTGATACTGCGCCTTATCATGTCTTCGAGATGTCTCAAAGCGCTTTACACAATATACACAGTAAAGTGAATTGACTGTATATTTTTTGGGTGAAATGTGGAAGCCGATTGCACACAGCAGCGTCTCACAAACAGTCATGGATTCTAAGCAAGTATAGTCTCTTTTTGTTACGTTAAAATTGACTCCTCTCAGCCTGGCTCTGTCGGTAGCAGTCTCGCCTCCAAGTCAGAAGGTTGTGGGTTAAAGCCCAACATCGGGATAGCTCAGGTCCAAACACCTTGACTGTACAGCATCTTGGGACCTTCTCCCGACGAGAGAGAACGGAGCAAATAAATGCAATTTGTTGTTGTGGTGGTGGTGGTGGTTGTTGAATCTACAGTCTGGGCTGACACTCTGAAGGCTGCTGGAGGTAGCATTGCGTTGTCGGAGGTGCCAAACTTTGGTTGAGAAGTCAAATTGAGGTCCCTTTTGTGCCTGTTCAGGTGAACGATTAAGATCCCAGGGTGCTAACTCGAAAAGAATAGAGAAATTTCTCCCTGTGTCCTGGCCGACAATCCCCTCCCACACCCCACTCCCCCCCAGATAAAATGGGTCATTGACTTCAAGGCTGTTGTGGGATAATACAGTGCGCAAATTGGCTGTTGTATTGTAAATCCCAGATAGTGATTGGAGACGTTTGAAAGTCGTAGGCAGTACATCAAATGTGAAAGAAATAGAAGAAGTTACACGATTTTGACAAATAGCTACAGCTGGTATTTTACAACCTGGGAATTTTTCCCATTACACAACTGGGGTGGAGTGGCGAGAAACCGGATTGGGTGGGGTAATAACTTGGCTGTGCTGGAGCTGAAGTACAGATGTTCTGTCTAGACACTGTTTAAACAATCAACCCGACAAACATGAAAATGAAAATATGTCAAATTTCATTTGTAAGTAAGAGATTTTCTTTTTCTCCGCCCCCCCCCACCCCCACCGTGGCACTGACCATACTTGGCACTAGCGATTTGCAGGGATCCATTAGACGCTACTGTCTGTACAGTTAGCTCACCGTACCTTCAGGATTACGTTACAGTAAATTCGTAGCTTCCAAAATAGTCCCAAGAGATAATGCAGCAGAAATTGTACACAGTCTTTAAGTCTCCTGCCATTATAATCAGTGGGCACCAATTTTGAGCTGAGATCATTGTTGAAAGGCACAGCCAACCTGCCTTTTGCCTATCGATCAGCCTGGCTCAGTTGGCAGTAACACTTGCCCCTGAGGCAGAAGGCTGTGGGTTTGAGCCCCACATTGGGACTTGAACCTCGGCTGACGTTCCAGTGCATTGTCAGAGGCACCAAATTCGGATAAGATGTTAAACCGAGGTCTCGTCTCTCTATCCAGGTGGACGTTAAAGATCTCACGACACTATTTGAAAAGGAAAGGGGGTTTCTCCTCAGAAGGGAGTCTTTACTTATCACATGGCACCTGTTAGAACCTTATCTATCCACAATGCAATAAGTTATCATTCAAGTGCAATTAAAACACCACAGCTCGTAATTTCCACTCCCCCCACCACCCCACCGAAGACAGATTGCCCTTGATATAAGACCTGTGAAACTAAGCCAGTCCTCGCTTTCTGAATTGTAAGGTAGAAACGTGTCATTTTTTTCCTCGGTTTCCTCGTGACATCTGGGATCAATTGAACTTTTTTTTGAACAAAAAAATGGAATTCATATGGATAATGTTCAAAACCCTGACCCCGACCGAGAGGTGAGGCTTCATCCAGTGGGAGAAAGATTCCTTGGTATTACATAGAAATTCTGAAAATGCATCTAATTCCCAGTGTTACACATTACTCCTGTGTGCTAAGGCAATTTAAGCTATTGGTCCAAATTCCGAGCCATATAACTCCACTTTAAAGATTTCCGGCCTTTATAAAGGAGCAGCTATTATTCTGCAGGATTTCTGAGCCAGCCAGTTAATGCAGACAACGGGCAACCTTTGAATAACGTCAAGATTAAACGTTACCGCAAATTACTAGGAGCTCTGCAAGGCAGCCCAGGCATGAATAAAAGAGTGCTTCTGGGTCTGGCTGTGTTTAAACAGCCATGGCGAGGGCAAAAAAAAAGACATTGGCAGCACCAAATGCTGTTAACTCTTTATCTACTGACTGCGTTTGCAGTCTGTTTTCTTTTATGTTGTAAAAAAAAACATTGCTTTTAACACCTGCGGAAATGATTCCTTTGTAAACGGCTGATTGTTATTCCAAATAGCTCGTGTGTGATCGAGTGTCCCTATTTGTATGATTCAGAGGCCTCCTTAAGGAGGTCTGTGAAGACTGGCTTAATGAAGTAGTCACTTGGTTCCACTTGATGTTGTTTAAGAGCTCCGAGACGCCGTCCGGCTTGAAGGGCGCTACATAAAGGCATGTTGTTGTTGTGCTTTCAGAATAGCCACCTCTTCCGTCTTCCCACCACAGCATCAAGCTGTTTCTGAAATGAGCCCTGGCTCCTGATATAAACCACCCTGTCTGGTGACCACTTCCGAACGCTAATCACGCTCTGTGTAAAGCGATATTTCCTGGTGTCTGTCGTGAAATGACCCTTTGCAATCCTGATCTTGTGCCCGACTGGCTTGGAGTATCACAATGTATCGTTCTGGGTTTACTCTCTCGAACCCATTTAATACCTCGATTAAGGTCCCCACATCCCTTTTGAAGGCTGAAGAACACAAGCCATCCTGATCGTTCCTCACAGCTCATCCTCCCTCAAGGAACACGGCTCCTTCTCATTGCTCGCTCCTATTTGAGACCAGTAGAGGGCAATCACTGGTCTACTTTGGAAGCCTCAGTTATCACTGGGGAGATCAGTGACTGAAATCCTTAGTGTTAAAGTCATGGATACGCCCTGATTTTTCTCAGGAATGGGATTAAATGCATTCCAGGCTCACGTGCTAGCAGGACTCACAGGTGTCAATGTTGGCGTGCTGCCCTCAGATTGCCGGATCTGATTCCCAATCACAGACCAATCCCCATCACTGGGAGTCCGTCCACCACGGAAGGGCCTGCACTTTCGGGGCGTTTAAAGTGCCGGTCGCTCGCCTGGCTCTTAAAGAACCTTAAAGAAAAATAGCTGGTGTTTGGGCGTAGAGTGAGCAGAGTGCTGAGTGCATGGTTAGTTGGCCACCCCAACCCCCACCCTCCCCTCCCTCCACCCCAACCCATCTGGTTGATGTGATTTTTGGAGCGAGATGTCTAAACTCCATTTCCCCTTTCACTGCTGGAAACAATAACAAGGGGAGGCAGTCGGCCGGCCTGAGGAGCGATGAAAAACAAAACGTGGTCCAAATAAGCGGGGAGAGAACTGACAACTTCGTAGATCATCATGGGGAGCTTTCTTCCTCTGCCAGAATGTGGGTGGGGAGGCCATCGACGCCTGGAAAAAGTAGACACAAGGACCTTCAGTTCGCTCAGCCAAAGTCCACATGGCTCACTCCGTGCCTGCCCTCCAAATGTTTTAATCCTGGAGTGGCAGAGGCAAAGGCATATAGGACTTTGTGTGGGTGGTGTGTGAGTCTGGTCTATGTGTGCGTGTATATGTAATGGTTAACCTTTCCACTACTGGATTTCCTTTGAAGCTTTTATTCATGTTCACAACTGTGACCCACAAAAGTTCTCTGTTTTTTTTCTTGAGGTTATTTCACTCCAGACACCCTCTCCCCAAAGAACCTGCGCTGTAAGACCTCTCAATGCTTTCCATCTGATGCCTCCCTCGAGGAGAGTGAGGAGAACAATAATAATAATTAATAATCCTAATTGAAGCCCCTTTCACATTGGAAGAATGTCCCATAAGCGCTTCACAAGATTTACTATGAAGTGGAGTGACTGGTATTTTATAGGCATACATGGCAGCTCAATTGTACACAGCAATGTCCCCACAAACCGCCATGAAGTGAATGACCGATTTTATTTGTGGGACTGTTGATCAGGACGCTGGGAAAAACTCCCTTCGTTTTCTTTATCGAGCACCATTTTGTGGGCGAAACGTGGCAACAAATTGCGCACAGCAACGTCCCTCAAACGATCGTGAATTGAAGGACAAAATTATTATATTTATTATTATATTTATTTATTTATTTTGAAGGGATTATTACCCTCAGAAAGGGATCCACCAATCGACTAATATCCGGGTTCGTACTTACTGTTGGGTAAACAGAGGTGTGTGGGGGTAAGGAAATTGCCTCAGGTTTCGCCCCGCCCGGGAATCGAAACAGGGTTCTCTCCTTGCGAGGCGAGTGCTCTGACCAATACACCACAGGACTCCAGCAGTTAAGGTCCCCTCCACAGTGCACAAGAGCTCAGTGAGTTACAATAATAACATGGTTTTTGATCTTGGTTCGAGTTGTTTTTTGCTTCCCACCCCCTCAGTCTTCCAGGCACTGCTGGCGTTCAGCTGTGAACTGTTGAAAAGTATAACTTTGGAAACATGCTTGATAATTCTTCATGTTTACAATAACTGTCTGCACTTCCAGCACAGGAAATTACACGGGCCTTTACAAAAATATACCTGCAATGTTTTCTCTTCGTTATTGGGCAGGGGGGGCGGGGGGGTGGGATGGAGCCAGCTGCCCTTTTTAACTGCCACGGCTACTGTAAAGCCAGGAGAGTAAGAATTCTCTGATTGAAGTTGCCCATCTCCGGGAATGAATTTGAACCCTTCACTTGAGCTAACGTGCCACAGAGTTTTTTTCCGTGGCCCTGGTACTGAGATCCGATCACTGTTGGGTCGTCAAAGGGGACACCCTGAGGGGGAGCGAGATCTCCTCCAAGGATAGCGACTGACCAGGAATGTCAGGCTAAAGAAATGGGCAGTTCAACAACAACAACTTACCTTGGCACAGCGATTTTCACGTCAGAAAGACTTCCCAAGGCGCTAGACAGTCACGGATTTGGACCTGAGCTGGGGGTTTGGGATCAGGAGGGATGGAGGACAGGGACAGTGGGAGTGGGAGGGTGACCAAAGTTGTGGTTGAAGAGGAGAGTCTTGAGACGTGTCCATGAAGGAGGGAAGGGAAGGAGGCGAAGGGACTGCGGGATGGTGTTCCAAAGGGTGGGGGCAGAAAGGCTCAGTGAGTTTAGCACACTGTCCTTTAATTTTGAGCCCTCAGCTCGAATACAAGCGAAGGGACCTGAACCATGTACAGATTGTCTGCCGGCTTTGCCTGCAAGATACTCAGTTACTACACTTTAGAGAGAGTGCTTTGGCCCCACACCAAGCGCAAGGTTTGTTTGCTTTTTTGCATTTATAATGCTGAGGGAAGGTCGTAGGTTCTTAATGCAGCCTGGCGTCTAACCTGCAACAATAAATGAAGTAAAACTTCAACAAGTGAAAGCCGACAGTTATCAGCAGATTTGGTAGTAAGATGTTTGGAACATTTCCGTTCAAATACAAATAAAAAAAAACAAAGCAACCTTCTCCCACCATCACAAACACACACACACGCACACACCTTACAAAGATATTCAGTAAAGTCTGTATCCTGGAGCTCTCTGACCATGTTATAGTGACGTACTCTGAGGTGTTATTCTTACATGAAGGGAATGCAAGTTTTTGTTGATGTTGTAAGGTTCTCTTCGTTCCCTTTTATATTGGAGACCTGTAAGTGTAGTGGTTATATCACTCGCCTTGCAAGCGAGAATACCCTGGTTCGATTCCCAGACAGGGCAAAACCTTAGGCAAAGACCTCTGTTTGCTTAGCAGTAAATAGGAACCTGGTTGTTAGTCGTTTGGAGCATCACTTTTGGGGGTAATAATAATAATTTGGGGGTAAAAAAATAATAATTTGGTCACTCAATCCACCACTGTTTGTGGGACACTGATTTACACAATTGGCTGCCAAAATTTCCCCCACAAGATATACAGTAAATTTTACTCCACAGCATATTTTGTGAAGCGCTTTGAGATGGATCAACGATGTGATGAGGCGCTGTATCAAATGCAAGGATTGTTATTATATTCCCTTTGTGCCACACCTCTCTTTTACATTGTTCCTCTATCAACAGGTTAACGACAGCTGTGACTGTTGTGGTAACGCTGTTGTGCTGTCTTCAACTGCTCATTCCATTGACTCAGATCAAAGTCTGATCCGAGTGTATATTATGCTTCCAGCAGAGCCCGTTCACCACACGCTAGTCAGACAGGGCAGCTGGACTGATGTTAATTGGGTCTGTCATTGAATAATTGGTGTTTTTAATCGTTGTCGGTGTAAAATGATTTACCGCCATTTTAAGCTTGTGCTGAAATTTGCAAACTGTTTTATGGCGAATTTGATTGCACCCAGACTGGTCCTTCTACCACGCGGGGCTCAATCAAGGTCGGAACTAATTCTTTCTGAATGGTTCAATTCAAAAAAAGATCTAAAGTTGCTTAACTATAAAAAAGTCTTGTGAGATACGTAAACCACGTCACACTTAACACCTCAATTAATTTGCCGCTTATAATTGAATTGACCATAAATCAACTGCCACCTTGTAAAGTCCATCTCCTGCTGATTTTATCCTGAAGGGGTAAAATACCTCATTTCCAATTTGGGCCTCTCTTGTACTGTATTTCAAAGCACATTTTAACACCAGATTATCCTTCCAAAGCTCCTTTCAGGAAATGTTCTTTCTATTTCACATTTGCATTGTAAATCTTCGGGCCACTCCGACGTTATGAACAAGACGGTAATTCCTGCGGAGTTGCTTCCTATAAGAATGAAGATCAAACGCGCTCAAACCATTGCAGATCTAGCAACGACAACTTGCTCAGGTGTCAAACTGGCTCAGTGGGTAGCACTCCTGCCTCTGAGTCAGAAGATTGTGGGTTCAATACCCTCTTCTCCCCCCCACCCACCACAACCATACACATAAGGGGTTTGACCTTATAGTCTAGGCTGACGCTCCAGTGCAGTGCTGGGCATGCTAAGTGTTGTACTGTAGAAGTACTGTACTTTCCTTCAGACAAAATGTTCCTTTGAAGTCCCCTCCAAGTGGACGTTAAAAGATCCTACGCACGGCACAGTTTGAAAAAGAGACGAGAGATTCTCCCGGTATCCTGGCCAACAACTCCCTGGATTATATTTGTCATTCACTTTGTGGCTGTTTGTGGGACATTTCTGTGTGCAAATTGGCTGTGGCTTTTGCCTGCAAAATACTCTTGTTGAAGGAAAATACAGTGTAATTCAAGTCAGTGAAGCACGGAGGTTTCTGACTTGACTTCAGCAACAAGGTTTAGGGATAAAATGGTCCGTTCCAAAAACCAGAGCAGAAAACCTTTAGACTTGAAATCCATTTTCATCCCCTGAATACGATACAAGAAGCCAGAAATGAATTACTCCTACCAAGTGAACCACGTTGCCTTCAACTCCCCTTTAAGAGGAGGTTTTGTGAAAAATCTGCTGAATTGAGTAGTAGTATTGAAGCCATTTTCCTGCAGTACGTAAATACAACCGTTTTTCCAAATTGAAACCGAATTGGAGAATTTTCCGTGATTCCAAACAATTTGTAATAATTCTTTCAACAATAATAATAATCATTGCATTTGACAGAGCTCCTTATCACGTTGTTGAGACGTCTCAAAGCACTTCAGAGAATATACTGTAAAGTGAATTGATTGCATATTTTGTGGGCGAAATGCAGGAGCCAATTGCGCACAGCAGTATCCCACCATAAACAGTCGTGGAATGAGTGAGCAAAATCTATTTTGATGGATTATTGCCCCCAATCCCCCTCCCACCCCCAAAAAAATAATTCAAGACAGATTAGTCACACAATCCAACGTGAGGTGAAGCTTTGAGCTGGCATTGGCACATCGCAAATCCCCTCTGACTCATGTCAACACAATCACATCAAGTTGAATCTTACTTTAGGTGTTTTTAATTAAAGAGCACTGCGCAATAATAATGAGTTTGTGTCAGGAAGTAAATCCCACCGTACCGCAGTTTCAAATGTAAGAAATATGCACCTGCCTTTTCAGGGGAATATCAAATTTGATTGTTTAATGCGAACAGACTGCGTGTGTGTGTATATGTGTGTGTGTGTGTGTATGTGTGTGTGTGTGTGTGTGTATATGTGTGTGTGTGTGTGCTCCAAATCTGTTTATTAAGGGACGAAATTGAACCACACAAGCATAAAGTCCTAAAGGTTTACAGTATTGGTGGAGGTCATTTGGTTCAATCTACAAAGCCCTTGCATTTGGTATAGCACCTTATCACATTGTTGATCCGTCTCAAAGCGCTTCACAGGATATACAGCACTGTAAAGTGTAGTGACTGTGTATTTGGTGGTTGCAATTTCCCACAAACAGCCAAAGAATGAGTGACTAATTTTATTTGGGGGATTATTGGCCAGGACACCCGGAGAGAGAAACTCCCTTCTCTTTTCGAATGGTGCCGTCGGATCTTTAACGTCCACTTGAACAGGCAGACGGGAGGTTACCTTTACCTCCTTGTGTTCAGTCATTCTATTAAAAACAAAGCCATTCCATTTGTGTTTCAGTCCACCCTCTGTGGCAATCTCGGTATCCCTGTTTGACAGCCTCTCAGGCCTGTAGTACCCCAGGGCACTGCTGATGACAGACCAGTCAGCCTGGCTGATCGGCAGGGCTTAGAAGGGCAGAGAAGTCACTTCCCCGACAGGGCTTTCAATGACAAGCTCCACGGTTTGAGCAGGTTACTGTCCCAACAATACCACAGCACGTATCGTGGCTCCTCTAAGCCTTGGCTCTCTGCAGCCTGTGCCTAATGCTCTCCAGAATGAAGTAAGCAGAGGGTGTCCCTTGGGGGAGAGCGAGTGTGCATTCCATTCCATCACAGGGAATTTCCATGTGTAGGTGGAACTCTCAGTCTGGTTTGGATACTCTTAAGCATCGTCATGGGTTTTCGCGTGTGTCAGACACCAAAAACAATTATACTGTTATGGTTTTGTCTGCTTGCAACTCCCACTTTAAAGAACTATCTACTTGTTATGTTTATTCCCAGGCCTCTGCATTCCATCTTGTGTTAGTATAGTGACTCATTATGTGCCTTTCCAACAAATTGCATGGCTTTTTGTACCAGCTCAGAACTAGGAGTCTCTATATCACACACTCACAAAGTTGGATGTGATTTTATGGCTCAATAATAAATGTTCAAAGCTGCAAAAAAAANGCCAACTAGTTACTGGCACTTAATGACTCATTAGTTCTACAAACAACATTGAAAGGGAACTCAGTTTGGCCTGTGAACTGTTGTCAAATATCAGAACACCCAACTTCTCTTGTCAACTCAGCCCGACAGAAACTTAATATCTCATCCGGAGGACCGCACCTCCAAACAATGCAGTGCTCCCCACAGCGCAGTGCCGCAGTGCCAGACTAGACTACGTGAGTTCAAAATCCTGAACTCAGGATTGTAGTAATATGCTGTGGTATTGTAGGTGCTTGAACCCACAACCTTCTGACTCACAGGCAAGAGTACTACTGACTGAGCCAGGCTGACATATAATCAGGGCTGTAGGATAATCTCCCTTCAAGTCCATGTAATCCCTAAGCAAAAACATTCTGTCTATATAATTAAGCTTTGGAGACACATTAAAACCATTAATTTAAAGTGTTTTGCATGTTAAGGGTTTACACTTAATAATGTGCATCTTTTGCAATGGTGCAGGGTCTAGGAAATTGCCTCTGGAGGCTGTCGGGCATATAGCAGTGCTGCTAGCACTATCCACAAACTCCAACAGAGATGTTATGATGGGAAACGAGTTGTGCAATTGCTCCATAGCTTGTGGATTTGAGGCCTGTGATTCCGAACAGTTCAGTCGGTGGAGGCACTGAGCAAGAAGACACAAGGACCTTACTCTCCGCTGTCTGCTAAATGGAGCGAGTTCATTGATGTTCATCGGGATAGCTTAATCCATTTTGATAAGTGCAGTTTGTTCTGGTGAGCTCAGGAACGACTGCTTGTGGCATCTTATGCGATGAGGTGGAAAGTGCGACACCTCTAGGTAAAGAAACACTTCTGGGTGTCCTGTCCTGAAATTGCCTCCTTTTCAAACTCTAAACCCATGTCCTCCTGTTCTCCAGTCTTTGCATCCTAAAGTGAGAATAAAAAAGAATTAAGTCACTCAATCCACGACTGTTTGTGGGACACTGCTGTGCGCAATTGCCTGCTGTGTTCTGCCCACAAAATGCACAGTCAATCCACTTTACAATATATTCCTTGAAACACTTTGAGACGTCTCAACGAGGTGATAAGGCACTATATTAAATGCAAGGATTATTATTATCGTTAGAATGACTAAAATTCATTGGCAGTCATTTCAATATGTTTTTTCCTGAATCATTGCACACTAAAGGATAGTGCTGCTGATCCTCCGCCCATATAACTCTCCTCAGAGTACACAGTCTCTTCACTTGACAGCGTGAAGTAACTACCAGCAAGCAGCAGAAATAATGGCTTTTTTGTCTGCAAGACTTCACCACTGGTGCAGCATCGCAGGTAAAAATCGGAGCTTTAATCCTGCGATTGCAAAACATGTGTCAGCCTGGCTCAGTGGTAAGACTCTCAGCTCTGAGTCAGAACGTCGTGGGTTCAAATCCCAATTCAGCACTTGAGCTCACGTAGTCTAAGATGACGCTCCATTGCAGCGCTGGGGGTGTGTTCCATTGTCAGAGGTGCCATCCTTCAGATGGGACGTTAGAACCGAGGCCTTCTCCTCGGTTTCTCCCGGTGTCCTGGCCAACAACCCCCGAAATAAAATTGATCATTCATTTCACGGCTGTTTGTGGGACACTGCTGTGTGCGAATTGGCTGTCGCGTTTGCCCACAAATGCAGTCGCTGCATTTCACAGTCATATCCTTTGAAGCCCCCTCGACGTGAAAGGCACTATATCAAATGCAAGGGTTATTATTATTATTGTTATTAATTTCTGGAAGAAATAAATCCAAATAATTCAGTGTGAATAGTGAGTTCTAACATCATTTGAACATTCCACTAAGAAACGGGGGGCAGTGGAAAAGAGTTGAACGGCAAACACTCCCACGGCTGTGTCTTTTCTTAGAGTATTCACCCATCCTGGGGTGATTAAGAAATGTGAGCAAGGGCGCGAAACTGACAAATTAACACTGGAGCCTGATGAGCGGCGATGAAAAACAATTTAAAACAAGACAGTTTCTTTTTAAGCAAAAACAGAGCACGACCCACGTCTCTCTGATATTGGATTTGCGGGATATTTGAAGCTGATCAAAATACGATCAATTTGCAGACCTCAGCGCTTTGCGAACTTAACTAATTGGCAGCTATTTTGAAAATTGTGCGGCTTTGATGACCAATTTCGTACGGTTGACAGCTTGTGTGTGTTACAATACGCACGGCAGCCTTTCGCAATCGAGCGCTTGCTTGCTTGCATTCCGTTAAATAATATTCTGTTTGCAGGTCCGGCGAGGGGAGTTACTGTTACAGTGTCCTTTCACCTCTGTGGGCTTGGTTTTGAGTGTAGCTTACACTAATGGGATGAAAGTCTCCTCTCTCTCTGGCAGCTGTAAGGGTGTGATGTGAAGCGAGTTTTGACAACCTCAACCCAGTTCTGCGTGGGCGGTAATCCAAAGCACAAACACTGTTTATAATTCAGCACAAAATACCATTAATGCAGCAGTTTCGGTCAAACAGGCTTCGAGACACTGATCTGAGAAGTGGGAACAATTCACTCTGAGGTTGGGATCGGGTGCAAGTTTATTCGGGGAAGAGTTAGTTACAAATTGATCCCGATTGCAAGACATGGCAGCGAATTTAACGTCAATGACGGTTTTTCTTGGGGAAAAAGCAGGCGAAAGAATTAAGAAAGAAAAAAAACTTGCAATTTTGTGGCCTCATAATTGCAAATCTCTTAAATCGCTTTCGAGCAATTGTTTTTCAGTGCAGTGCCTTTCCTTGCAGGCAGATTTTATACTCCAACGATAGCAGAGCGATTATAAACAGAGGAAGCTAATAATAATAATAATAACCCTTGCATTTGATGTAGAGCCTTATCATGTCATTGAGATGCCTTAAAGCTTTTCGCAGTATACACTGTAAATTGATTCCTGTTGATATTTTTTGTGAAACAAAAACAAAGATGGTTGCTTCGAAGACGAGAAAAGCAATTTGTTCTTCAGAAAGACTGCAATTGGGTCTTTAAAAGACATCACCTCTGCGACCACACCTAATGCCACCTTCCCCTCCACCCTTCCCCTTGTTCGGCCTGACCTATGTGAAGGGTGCTGTATAAATGCAAGCTGACATCGTTCAATAGTTATTTATTAAAATTTTATTGAAATTGCAAAACTTCCAGCGCTATTACAGCGCAGAATAAATATTCAGAGGTACCGAACTGACAGTGATGGGCTGTGATTTTTTAGGCTGCGGTTCTACACTCCTATAGTAAACAGTTGTGGTTTGAAACATGGCCAATTCAGACTTGCCCGCAGGCAGCTCAGTTTCCTTATTAATTTCAAGACAATGCAGCACAAGCTGAGAATCTCAACACTATTTGCACAGAGGACCTGCTGACGTATTTCCTTTAATGACATCCTGTAATATTACTGTATCTGCCAAAAATGCCAATTCGACCTGTGATTTATGTCGACTCCATTTGCCACATGGTTTTCAGATTAAGTCTTAAGCTTCGAGCTAACACGCTGATAAACAAGCTTGCTCACGTTGGTCTTGTTGTTGTTAGGTGTCCACCTGGCTCGCTCGGTCGGGCAGTAGGACTCTCGCCTCTGAGTCAGAAGGTTGTGGGTTCAAGACCTCACATCTGGATTTTTGAACACACGTAGTCTAGGTGGACGCTTTAGTACAGTGCTGGGGGGCAGAGCGCTTGCATTGTTGGGAGGTACGGTCTGTCAGAAGAGACGTCAAACCAAGGTTCCGGCTGCCTGTTCAGGTGGATGGTAAAGATCCCACTGCACCATTCAAAAAGAGAAGGGAGTTCCTCTCCCAGTGTCCTGGCCCACAAACTGGTCATTCACTTCATGGCTGTTTGCAGGACATTGCTGTGTGCAAACATAAAACTGTAATTCATTGCAACAAACTTAGCACATCTTCCATCATCTCTGACAATATCCCAATTGGCTGCTGCATTCACCTACAAAAGTCACAGTCACTATACTAAATAAGATCACATGAGGCGTTTTGAGTTGTCCAATTGACATGAATGGAGCTGTATCAATTGCAAGCATTATTATTAATATTAATATTAACATTATTATTATTATCATGTCAGCATGGTTATAAGCTTTGAGTTACCCAGCTGATAAACAAGCTTTCTAAATGTGAGCTATTACTCAGCCAGCTCAAAGCCACAAATATGCTACTAACAACAAATTATATTCTATTTTTTTCTCTCTCTCTGGAAAACTAAGCAATTTATCTTACGGGGAGTTGAAAGAAGCAAAACCAACAACAACAGTGAATAATTTGCGGTATTCCTAAAGGAGATTACAATTCCCAGCTGATCCGCAGGAGCTCTGCTCTGGAAATAGATCGCTGTGGGCCAATGGTTGCCGGCCAGATTCTTCAGTTGCATGAATCATATTCCCAAAGAAGATCAACGAATCCCGATAAGAATTCCCGCTGACCTGAGGGAACTCCACTAGGGATGTGGATTGCCTCAGGGTGGAGTTCCCACAACGCAGCCACCACGGATTGCTAATATCAATTTGCACGTCTCTGATTCCTTGTTAAGAAATCCCTTTGAAAAACACCACCAAATAAATAGCCTCCAATAACACAGAATCAGCCAGGTTGCCTGGAACAGATAAGTGACCCGTATTTATGTTATTCAGAGCCTTTGACTGCGAATGGCGACGTGTGGACCCGTTCTCAAGCCTTGGTGTAAGACATGTTGAGTTACAGTAGGTTACAAGGTACCTGCAGGTACAAATATTGAGGGTTACACACCAGACCTAGTCATGCTGATTTTTTCTCAGCACGACAGGGAACTGAAAGCCAAGGTATTTTTGCTTCCTATGGGATAACACCCCCTCGTTCAGAATCCCTGTTGGTGTGAAGCAATTCTCTGCTTGTTCCCATGGTGATGATGATTGATAAACGAATCATCAGGAAGACAGGTGTATCCTGTCTCCGCTGACAGAGCAAAAGGAACTGGAGCAGAAATGATTACAAACTATTACAGCTCTTTCCAAGTCATGTCACGCAAGGGATTTCAGAATGTAGCTGTGGGAATACATGTGCCTTCAGGATTTAATAATAATGATAATAATAATCCTTGCATTTGATACAGTACCTTTTCATGTCAGGAGTGTGGTGATACCACTTTAAGAATTAAGGACAATTAAGAAAGAGCCAATAAGGTGAAGACAGGAAGTGTAAAGAGGACACTGGGAGAAGGACACATTGTTGTAGTTGTATGACTGGAGTGCCTTGGGTTGAGAGTGTGACACAACAATGTGTCCCAAAAAGCCAATGAAGTGAGTGACCAATTTTATTTGGCGGGAGATTGTTGGTCAGGACACCGAGAGGAACTACCTTCTCTTTTCGAACAGTGCCGTGGGATGTTTTACGATGGAGCTGAAAAATAGAGACTCAGTTCAATATCTTGTTGTGGGGCCATCCAAGTCAAGGTAAGAAAAAGACTGGAGTATAGATTGCTTTAAGTGCCTAAGGCAGGAACCATGGAGGGTTGAATTGATCTTTAATGGCCATTGGTACAGGTGCTGTCAATTGCCTCACCAGTTAAATCAGTGCGTTCATCTGGACTGCTTCAAGCTGCTGTGAGGTAAAACTCAGTAGAACCACCAAAGTCCAAAGCATTAGAGCAGTGTATATGGTCAGTGTACTGTGTAGCAAAATATGCAATATATTTAATGTTTATTTTGTGGTATTCCTTAAATGGTTCCTTAACTTGTTCAAGAAACATTTAAAGATGCACCAGTAGTGATTGGCCCGTCTGGGCTGATCGCTTCAAGTCTATTGTTTTAGCGAAGAAGAGGAAGGATTTCAGCACCCTTTGTTTTGTTTTGCCGGGTGTCTGACACATGCGGAAACCCACCACCGTGCTTAAGAGTATCCAAACTAAGCTGAGATTTCCAATCATCCCACCTACACATGGAAATCCCAGAGGTGATGATAATAATAATAATAATGATCCTTGCATTTGATATAGCGTTTTTCACGTCTTCTCGACGTCTCAAAGCGCTTCACAGAATATGCTGTAAAGTGAATTGACTGTATATTTGTGGGCGAAACGCGGCAGCCAATTGTGCACAGCAGCGTCCCACAAACAGCCGTGGATTGAAATGACCAATTTATTATTGTATTTTGTTTTGGAGGGATTATTATTAGGCGTTTGGAGTACGGAAACTTGCCCAAGGTTTCAGGATAGATTGATGGAATGAGCACTCTTCCCCTGGAGGGACTCATCCTGCTTACCTAATCCCGGAAAGTATTTGGCACAGGTTGGCAAGAGCTATTTAATGAATTCGGGATCAGTTTTGAAATAAACTAAAGCAAGTTTTTGCAGAAATGAATAGTTGGTCACAGTCTTCAAGGAAGAAAAAAAAAACAATGTCACTTCCTCTGTCAAGTGATGTCAGCAGGTCATCCTGCACTCGGGAAGTAATGTCAGTGGCAACCCCATGACCCGTAAGTTTTTGTTAGTGTGGGGAGCAAGCCCAGTCAAAAGCAGAACCCAGGTTTACTGAGCTTCCACTATTAGAGTGGGGCCACAGTTAACCCAAGCTGTAAGCAAACCTGCTCAATTAGATCGCCTTAGAACAGTGAGTAATATTATATGTACAATTGAATGTGGCGAGCTGAACGTAGAATGTTATGCAAGCTGAGCCCTTAACAAGATTTAAAGTCAATGGAATAATCATCGGAGGAGGAACAGCGTAAATGGTTAGGGGAGGTAGAGGAGAAAATTGGGATTAAGTAGGCTTGATGGGTCAAATGGCCTCTTTTACCACATTTTTGTTTTAATGATTCTAACGGAAATGAAACCAGTGATGTGATAATTATCGCCGGTGATTAGACAGATTCTTTATGCCTTTGAAAAGAAAGCAAAGGGAAAATAATAATAATAATCCTTGTATTTGATACAGCACCTTATCACGTCTTCGAGACGTCTCAAAGCACTTCACAGAATATACTGTAAAGTGAATTCACTGTATTTTGTGGGTGAAATGCGGCAGCCAATTGCGCACAGCAGCGTCCCACAAACAGTTGTGGATTGAAGTGACCAATTTATTTTTTTTAAGGATATGGCAGGTAGTTTATTTTTTTAGGGGGGGGAAGGCAGAACAATAAAGTGGATATAAATTAAGAGAACCAACTTGGATCAGGAATACTAACCAAGATCATAAAAGGAACGAAAAAAAGAAGGTACACCAACAACTATTTTAGTCCCACCAGACCTGAAGCCCAAGAGTTTTAGCTTTTACAAATTTCAAATAGAGATTGATACATAGGATATATTTAGTTTAAACCAGAAAAGCAGCTCAATATGTGGTGCTGCATTAAAAGCATACACATGTGTTGCATTCTGGAGTCTAAAATCTTAATGCTGAGCAACCCACTTCCTTTTGGATGAATCAGTGTTCAACTAACTGTACAAGACGAGAATAAGCCAGGTTTAACTCGCTTGCTTACCAGTAGTCAAGTACTCCAAGTATAGTCATAACTTCATTTTATGTCTTCGTCTCTGGACCGAAAGCTGCATTACTATGTTTTAAAAGTAAATACTAATTTTCTCCTTGTTAACAGGAGGATCTTTAATGCTGGGAAATTAAACCTCCTTCTTATTTAAAGCCAACATCCACTGTAAGGCGCATTCAGCTACGTGTGCAGAGTTCTGTGGCCCAACGAGGAGTAAAACACATTCACAGGTTTGAGAAGGACTTTCAGCCAAAAGTCAATAATTCTTCCAAGAATATATTGAGCCATTGATACTGCTAACGTTTATACTAATAATATTATTAGTTTTAATTTTATATTGGAAGTAAACTTAATAGATTTCTTCCATGAGTGTGGTAAAATCCATCTTTCAAAGGGAATTTAATAGAATGGCACATGACCAGTATGCAGGATAAATAATACAAGGTTATTGTTAATGCCTTTGGCACCCGCTCAGCAAATTGCTGATAACTAAAATTAGTTTTCAATTTCATAAAAAATGAAAGACAATGTCGTACTCTTTGAAGCGTTTGGAAATGTCAAGTTTGCCAAGTCACACCCCGATTATAACTGCCCTGTCCCTGACATTAACCTCTCTCGTTTGGGCTGAAGCTTCCGTTTCTCTTTTTTTATTGATCTCGTCAAGCCTTTGATTGTCGTGGCTCCATCCAGGCAAGTCCACATCTGACTGGGAAACACTTCAATGGAATTGTATCTCTGTTCCATTTGGCCTGAACTCCACTGGACACATCACAGTGCAATCACTGGCAAAAGGGTTAAGAAAGCAATCCTTTTGCAAATATCCTCAGAGGAAGATGAAAATTGCCTCCTTTATTTCCAATTTTTAAAACGTATTTTCAATTATAATATCTTAAAATGATCTTACATAATATCTTTGTAGACGTTCACCTAGAAAATACAGTCACTGCACTTTACAGTGTGTTGGGTGAAGCGCTTTAAGGCATCCTTCCAGCTGTGAAAAGTGCTGCGTCAAAATGTAAGGGTTATTATAAGGATTATTAAAGGGATTAGAAGGTTTACTTTGCCCTTAGCATTCGAGGAAAGCTGCCACGCTGGTAATAATATCTTGATCAGTTGTGAATTGTAGCTTTACATCTTTTAATACGAGATTGTCAGATCCCTCGTAAAGGGATATTAAATGTCACAAATGTGTGCTTCGTACACTGTGTTAAAAGGGCTTGCAAAAGAATACACTCAAACAGTCTATTGATAATGAGACGTGAGAAGGAACCATTTTATCTCTCTGAGCATGAGCCTTACCACCAGACCTACCAACCTGACACCAAAGGGGACATGACTTGTGCTACATGGGAGGGAAAAGAGCAATGCCTCGGATCCGTGATACAACTCACCCTGTGGATTTGGTCCCTCTGCTTAAAGGGGCGTTGCATTCGTCTGGACTGCTGCATAATCCTACATGAAGGAAAAATGTATGTCGCACTGTAGTTCTGAGTGGCTTTCCTCCCCGTTAACTTTGCTTGTGAAGAAATTACATTTGAGACACAGATGTTGTTAGAATTTACACTTTTTGTATAATGTTAGAATCACAGTAGATGTTGCGAACGGGTTAACTTTTAAGTTAAGTGTGTTGTGGGCAGCGGGACTGAAACTCCCTACACGTACACGAGATAACGGACTGTCTCAAGGACAGTGTGTTTGTGTGTGTGAGGCACGTACACCCCATGAGATGTTCACGTGAACCCGGCATGATTTTGACCTGGTGATCTAATGTCCGCACCACGATTGGATGAACATTGGTATAAGAGTTCCGATACCTTTGTGTACGTGGCCGACCCGGGTCGTGGAGACATGGATACGGGAGATGGAGCCGTCCCGGGTCACGGAGACAAGGATAAGGGAGATGGAGCCGTCTCGGGCTGCGGAGACAAGTGTACGGAGATGGAAGACTGAAAGCTGGAAACACTAAGACTGAGGATATCAGATGGAAGATTGAAAGCTGTAAGCAAGAAGACTGAAAGCATGAAGAATCAAACTTGTGTGCTGGAAAGACACAGTGTTGAACTCGAGATATCCATAGTGGTGTTATTCTGTTATAAGATCTGTTGATTGTACGGCCTTTGGTCTGACCCATCGGGATATTGGGGAATAACGAACGAATTATAATAAAACAGTCTGATATCTGGTTAGAGGAATTAGCGTTATTTCCTTGCAGATTTGGCTGATTTTATTTTCTAACAATGTTACCGCAGTTGTGTGTCAGCTCGGCTCAGTCAGTAGCACACTCACTCTGTTAGAAGGTTCAAGTGCCATGTAGTGACTTTGAGCTCATAGTCTAGGTTGACACTCCAATGCAGTGCTCAGGGGAGTGTTTTATTATTGGAGGTGCCATCCTTCACAGGAGACGTGAGAGTGAGGTCCCATCTGCCTGTTCAGGTAGATGTTAAAGATCCTAAAGAGATGGGAGTTTCTCCCGATGTCCTGGACAATAATCCTCCCAGATACAATTGATCGTTCAATTCAACGGCTATTCATGTGACTTTGCTGTGTGAAAAATGGCTGCCACGTTCATCTACAAAATACAGTCACAATACTTTAACTGTCTATACTGCAAAGTGCTTTGAGATATTGTCTCCCAGATGCGAAAGTTGTGATATCAAATGCAGAATTATTATTATTATCATTTAACCATATGTTGTTTCCATAGAGGAGAAGTACAATTATACATGGAGACAACACAAAAATGTCCACTGCCTCGTGCAAGTCTAAACTGCAGAATCAAAGGCATATTCAGAGACGTCTAGAAGACGTGCTAAGGTGCTACAACAAATGCAAAGATTATTATTATTATTATCGTCATCTACACAGGATTTTGAGAATTCAGACGAATAGAATTCCCTCCTCTTTTGATACGAACAGGAGTCATTAATATTTGAAACAAATCTGCAGAGAAGCAATATGCTGGTTTCAGGTTATGTACTAGAATTCACAGTATGTGGGATCGATTCAGAATGTCCCAGCCTGGATGTAGAAAGCTCACAAGCTATCAGAAAGGAACAGTTAACATTGTAATAACACTGTTTCCTGCACAGCAGTGCAGCACTCATCTATTCTGAATTCACAGATAACTGCAACCAGAATAGTTTTTTTAAAAAAAAGTCTGTTCTTCATTGAGAATCAAAATAATTAGATTTTTTTAATTACGATTCCATTATTTGCTGATTGAAATAAAATACCTCGCAAATGAATAGATGAGTTGCGACATGGCCCAAATAACAGGATTTATCCAATCCTCCCCCTCTCTCCCACCTCCCCGCCCCTCCCCCCACACCGTCAATACCTTATTCCACTTAGAGTACACAAATTGCGGGATTAATTTACAGCGCTTACCTTTCACCTCTCAGATTTTGCCTCCTCCGTTCCTATTCGACCCAAAGCTGTGTGTTGTTTTTGCCGCTGTACCTGTGAGGTAAAGCTGACAGTGGAAATGTCTTTCAATATCCACCCCCCTACCCCATGTACAGCAGTAATCAAGATGGATTTAAGGCTAATTACCAGCTTTCTTCTGCCTGTTGGCTTACAATGCTGCTCATTCACACATTAAAATTCCCTGACAGCTGCATGCAGAAAGAGTGGCTAAGCTACCAGCAGGGCTGATAAGGCTTTAGTGCACAATGCCTTCTTTATGTGTGTGACGGAAGTCTGAGTATTGATCAATCTGCTATTTTTTTTCTTTAAGAAAAACGTAGGGTCGAGGATGTGGTAAAATGCTACGTTTAAACAGACACAAATGTGTGCTGAATTATTTGCGTTCGCCTCGAAGGTCGTTTTTAAGTACGATAGGTGTGGAAGTTACAAGTTCAAAACGGGTTTTGCATTCACGAGAGAGGACCCATGTCTGGGCTTGTACCTCTTATCCCGTGACTGAAGCTGTGAAGCTTTGAATATTATATGGATTTATATAGGAGTTAATGTTAAGGGGCTTTTACCAAATGAGATGTTTGCCAAGCGCAAAAGGAGTAATTCAAATTGTGCAAGTACAAATAATAGTAATAAATCTTGCCCTGTCACTTGGCCTAACCCCCTCTCTATCTAGCCACAAATAAACAAACCTCTTGGACGGCCCATCTCAGCCCCCCCCCCAACCCACCCCCACCAGCTTGGTGTCCGACCAAACAAATACACAATCATCCACATAACAATATGTACTGTAAAGCGCTTTCGAATGTTTTGAGATCATAAGCCGTTCTGTCAAATGCAAGGATCATTATTAATAGAATCGCAATACGCTATGTTCCACCACAGCGTTCTCTCTCGTGTCTGTACGTATGTACAGCAATAACTTGCATTTACATAGCGCCCTGCCTACACGCATGATTGGGTCTCGGAGCGCTGAGATAGCAGAGAGCTTAAGTACACACAGTATTTAACCCTTATCAAGCCATCTCAAATAAATACAGTTGAATTTGAGCTTGACTAAACCGAGATCGCTTTGCTGATTAAGACGGAGGTGTTGAGTGGCAAGACGATAACACACAGAGCAAAGGCACTTGGTGATGTTATCGCTCTCCCGGGTTGAAATTGTGTGGGGAAAAAAAAATGACCGAAGTTGATGGCAAGGTTAACCAAACAGGGAAGAAGTCTGCTTCAGGGCTGATTATGAAACAATAAATAATAATAATCATTGCATTTACAGCACTCCCAGCACTGCATTGAAGTAAGTTCAAAGTGCCCAACTTGGGGCTTGAACCTTCAACCTTCTGACTCCGAGACGAGAATGCTACCAACTGAGCCTCTATAAGCGGAACACATAAATGCGTGGCAGAGGCTGGATACAAGGAACATCGCTCTTTAATATAAGCCGAGTCATAATTTTTTTTAGCGTACATTGACACCAAATTGCTATCCTCCACAGTAATTTATTATACCCTTTGTCTACAGTCACTCAGCAGAATCGGGATCATACTGTCACTTAAGCGAGCCCCAGCAAGCAGCAGGCTGTAGGTGGTAGGGGAGTCAAAGATCATTTCACTCCGAAACAATTCAAAGGCCTGGCGTCTTCTGTTGCCGCTCGATGCAACATTTTGAAAGCTCTGGCTTCCTCCAGCTGCCCAGCAGGAAAGCTTAAAGTTCAATTCGACCACATGAAGCAGCGTTCATTATTATCCATGATTTAACAGGACATCTGAAGACAATAACACGGAGGGGGCATTACCTGATAACATTTGATGTGACAATAAAGACTCTGGAGTAACTTGTTTGCTTTGCGACTGCTGCCATAGGGTAATGTGCAGCAAAGTGCTTTGCTTGGGACCGTTCTGTGCTCTTAACGTTTTGTCCTGCGGTCAGACAGTTGGACCTTAATTGTGAAATCGTGACCTCAATCGCAACTTCTTTAAACATCACCTTAAGATCTGCCTTAAGGACCCAATAAGTCTTATTTTCACGTGTATTTTTCCTTGTTTCTGCTGATGACTTTTTGGGGCAATGCACCTGGAAGATTGACTACAGTCATTCTAATCTCTGACACAGAAAGGGCATTCAATCAGATTATGTGAAAGCAAAGTTCAAACTCTAGGTAGCGTAACCTCATTTTACACATCCTCTGGATAATATCCGAAATGTTGGGCAAGTTTCCATACGCCACACGCCTCTGTTTACCTAGCAGTAAATAGGAACCCGGTTGTTAGTCAATTGGTATGTTGCTTTCCCGGGATAATAACCCCTTCAAAAAATAATAATAATTATAATTTGATCACTCAACTGTTTACAATTATAATTTGATCACACGACTGTTTGTGGGACACTGCTGTGCGCAATTGTGTAATTACTGTATGCAATTGGATGCCGAGTTTCGCCCACAAAACATACGTTCACTTTACAGTATATTCTGTGAAGCACTTTGAGATGTGATAAAGCGCTATATTAATATCAAAAGTATTATCCATGCAAATGGCCTATACTACGATACAATACAAATGTACATTTATGTAGCACCTTTCACAACAGGAAGACATCCCAAGGCGTTCGACAGTTATTACACAAAAATCTTGATTTGTGTTTGAGCAATTCATATAACTATAAGAACAATAATAATAATAATCCTTTGATTGGATGTATGTACATCTTATTGTGTCATTGACAAGTGTATTTGAGTAGAAGCGCAACAATTTGTGGGCAGAAATGTGAATGACCAATTTCATCCAAGATGATTGTTGGCCAGGACAAGGGGTGAAACTCCCTTTCTCTTTCCAAATAATGTTGTGGGATATTTAACGTCCACCTGAGCAGGCGGACCTGGGTTTTAATGTGTGATGCGAAAGACGGCACCTCAGACACTGCTGCACACACAGTAGGTCCGAATTGACAGCGTTGAAAGTGAAGGACGCAAAATAAATGTGTCATTCTGTGTTATTTTCAATTTTCCTCCTACGTAACCGAAAGCACTGACTGGTGCAGCAGGAATAATGTTGGGGTAACTCTTACAATGCATTACAAAGATGGAGTGAAATGTGGACGTTTTTTCTAACTGATTTGATGTGACAATGTGCTGTTCGCAACATCGAACATGTTAAGAAATGCCGTAGATTTCTATTGTCCATGTTTGTCATCGGGCTCAATGACCTCTTCTCCTTTCCCTCTCCAACTTTCCTGTGCTTTGAATGCGTGAACAATAAGCACTAAAACATTCAGAATAATCCGAAATATTCGAAAACATCACACGTACATCTCGTGGTAGGGGGTCTGAATAACCCCAAAGATCATCTGTGACTGGTTTGTGGTTTGGTTTGTGCCAGAATCCAATACTAAGATCAGAATTATGCTTGGCTCAACATGTTGCCTTTATCTGTATTTTGCTTAATAAAAACAGAAAATGTTGGAATTCCACAGCAGGTCAATCAGCATCTGAAAGAGAAAGATAGACTAACAGATTACATGAAAGCCCTTTGTTGGAACCTGAAACTTTAATCCCTTGGTCTCTTTCAGACGAGGGGGGCTTGTTACCCAGTTGCACTTCCTTCTGCCCCCTTTTTGTTTGTGTTTTTTTTAGATTTTTTTGTTTTTATTCATTACCGAAATATCGAAATTTACAGCACAGAAGAAAGCCTAAGCAATATCTAAGCGTTTTACCATTGCTAAGCCTCTGAGTCACAGTAATTTTCACAACTAGTGACCGTTCTAACGCATTGGTGCTTTGGCTCGCAGGGTTGAGGGCATGTCTGCACCTCCTTAATGAACCTGGCCGTATCGTCAATCATTCAAAGAATCAATGAATTTTACACACAATCCCATGAAGGTTCGGATGAAGAAGGCCCTTGGGTCCATTTGATCTCATCTTTCCAACACACCCACTTGCCTGCCATCCTCCATCACAGTGTCACATCCATTCACTATCACATCCATCACAGCATCAAGCTGTTTTTCGACTGATCCCCACTTCCTGACCTCAACCATCCTTTGCGATGGCCTGTTCCAGTTATAAATTGCCCTCAGGGGGCAAATGAAACACTTCTGGGTGTCTGTCCTGTAATTGCCCTTTGCAACTCGAAACCTGTGCCCTTTTGTTCTGCTGTTTTGGTGAATCCCAAAGTATTGTTCTGGGCTTACTCTCTCGACCCCATTTAAAGTCTCGCATTCTTCCATAAGGTCTCCTCTGAGCTGTCACTTTCCAAGACTGAGCTTGTCTAAAGCAGCTCCCAGATAGCAAAGCAAAGTGATCCATTGGTCCAGTTGTTTCTATTAAGAAAAACAACACAGCATGTCCAGAGAATGAATCATTGCCTTAGCACATGTTCCCTCTAACTGAACAGTCATTAAAAAGGATGTCTATTAACTTACAAAAGACTATATAACCATGGAATAAACATGGGACTTAATATGTGGTTGCAACCAACAGTTTAAATTAGCATTTGCTTTAATATAAAGCCTGGCAGGAAATCAGGTGCTCTGTTAACTCCTCCATTGTCCTGCCATGTTAAAATAAATCTAAATCTGTCACCACGACTCAATTTCTCTTTTCTGTGGTTGATCAGTGACTGGGAACTCCGTGCAGAGATTGAGATCAAGCATCTGTTCCCCTAAATGAAGCTGATTAAAGCAGTTTGTGCATTTCTTCACTCCTCAAATGGCTTTACCGTATAGGGTTGGCCTATTTTTGGCAACTGTGCAGCCTCGTGTGGCCAGCCAACAAATCCCCAGGAAAGTTAAAGCAAAGACTTGGGGTTTCACATGTCTTTGGCTACCAATACACATTCTTTAAGATGGGCAGTGGTTATATATCACTTGTTATCATCAACGGCAAGGATTATTATCGCATCCAAACACTTCACAGGTAATTATTGTGAAGTGTAGCGACTGCTTTTTGGTGCCAAACAGCGAAGCTATTTGCATCAGTGAGTCACAGACAGCCACAAGGTGAATGATGATGATAATAATAATCCTTGCATTTGATATAGTGCCTTAACCCGTCTTTGAGACGTCTCAAAGCGCTTCACAGAATACACTGTGAAATGAATTGACACAGTGATGTCCCTCAAAGAGTCATGAATAGATTGGTTAAGTTTAATGGGGGATTGTTCACCAGGACAACGGGAGAAACTCCCTTCTCTTTTAGTGGGACCTCGGTTTAATGTCTCATCCAAAGGGCAGTACCTCCGACAGTAACAGCGGTCCCCGAGCTTTGCACTGAAACAGCAGCCTAGATTATGTGAGTTCAACGTCCCGAACTGGGCACCTTCACAAATGTATGATTCTGGAGTATTAAAGGAAATGAACGGCATTACATATTCACCCAAGAAAAGCCAACTTTTCTTGGGTCAAATTTTCCAAAGCAAGTTTGACGTTAAAAAGAAACTCTTTAAATTTTATTGTGTGAAGTAAAGCAGACTTTGCTGGCAAATAAGGTCGGAATGCAAATGGTTTGTGACAATTAAAATGGCTCTAACACAAAGTTCTACACTGTTCAGTGAGCAGGTTCATTTTACCAGAGAACAAAATGTAAACCAAGGTGCTACTTGAGAAGCTGCCTTTTCAAAATAATTTTCCAAATAATTTATGAAATACAATTTTTTTTCTTTCTACATGGCCCAGAGCCATGTGATCTGCCATTTATCATTCGACCTCAAGCAATGTTTCCATGTAATGTTTGTAGTTTTCAATGAGCTAAAACTGTAAATCCAGCAGCCAACTTGCGCACAGCAATGTCTCACAAACAGCGGTGAAGTGAGTGACCAATTTTATCTGGGGCGTTGTTGGCCAGGTCACAGGGGAGAAACTCTATTCTCTGTCTCATTGGATGGGTTTGGGTGAACCCTAAGTTCCCTTTGGCCCATTTTGATCTTGTCCTTCCGGGAACACCCATTCCTGCTGTCTTCCCATCACTTTTCATTGGCATTCTCCTTAGGACCAGTACACCAGGGATTATGACAGTGTGGGTTTATATGCCATTAAAACTGTACAAAGTTACTTGTGGTGGAATGTCATCCCGTAGAAACCTCAAATGAGCAAGATAAGAGGGCATGAGGGTGTGAGTCAAAAGCTTCTCTGCCAATATCATTGCTCATATTCCTAATGGTGCAGTTTCAGTACGTGGCTTTATTCCCAATTCAATGTGATTTTTCACTTCAAACCCACACAAGCTTTGCAGTTTCAGGAGCTCCTGGTATGACTCAGCGTGGAACCAACGTAGGGAGGGAGTCTTGTATCGGTTTTCTTTACAGTACAGTACTAAGCTGGCTGATTGCAGCTGGTGCAAGGCCAACTTTAGCTTTATAAGTTCCTGGGTGGTCCAATGAACTGTTCATACTGGTCTTATTTTTCCCCTTAACATCGTTAGAGAGACAGAGCCAGAACTGATTCTTTATTAATGATAAAATTAATCAGCATTCTGGCATCTGTCAATGGAGCTGTATGCATATACTTACATGCTGAGCTCAGCTTCACTTGGATTCAGCCCAGAGCAAGAATAGTCCAAAGCCAGCAGTACAACTCCTTGTTGGATAATACCTCTGCCCTATCAGAGAGAGGAGTTACGCTTAAATCGTTTAGAAGTAGCTTTTGACTTTTAACACAACGCCACCTTGTTACATAGGGAATCCTCCGTCTTGGCATTTCCTGAACAGCACAAGGTTAAAACTGTCTTGCATTGTATAAAGAGAAAACAACTGACGCAGCTGTGTATTGTGTATCTTCCCTCTAGGCTTTGATGCTCTGTTAATCAGGTGGAGGGAGCAATGGAGGGAGCAACAGGATACATACCAGGAGCTTAAAAATGGGCAATCAAATGCCAAATCTCACCAGTCTGGTCTCAGCAGTCAAGCAGAAGATGTGGTTCGCTTCTGTAAGTAACTACTTGCGGAATAAAACAACATCTCGTGTTTAACTTCCCATAAATATTCCATGCCTGTTCTTGGAATAAGGGAAATTACAGTACACAAGGGAAGGCCATTGAGTCTAGGCCGGTGTCAGTTCCTCTGCTGGAGTCCAAAGCCCTAACAGGTAGACCGATCTTGACAGTCAGTGTTCATAATGGCAAGCTGCCTGGTTTTAGCTGGTTAAAGTCAAGCGGTTTCTCTCCTTTCCTCCCCCTCGACTCACACACTGGGGCCCCCAAAGCAAATCTGCGACTCATAGTTTCTGGGATTCGGTGAGCAGGTGCTTCCGTCCGGGGAAAGTGAAAGTTCAGCCTCCATTCCAGATTTTTTGGTTGTATTATTCACATGGTCCATACAAAAGAAAATCTAGTTCACCGCACCAATGCTATCATACATGTTTTGTCACTCAACCTGCTTCAACACAGAACGCAGTACACAAATAGTTACGGGACTACTGTATATGAGGAAATTAGACGGAGATGATTTTCGAACTGAGGGGCATTGTGTACAATCAAGGCAACAATTTCTTCTAACCCCTTTCCCCTCCCCCACGCAACATAAATCTAATAAAAATGAACAGCAATCAACAAGCCCACTTCAAAATATTTACTTTCAATTCATTGCTACTTTGGTAATGTACTTTCCTTTTGCTACCTCAAGGTTCAGTGTCTGTTAATTTGCTGCCATTTCCCATCAACAGGATGTTCAGAAGCCTCATAAAAGGAAAAGGTCAATGATGACAATCTCCCTTTCTTCTTCAAATAAGTCGGATAATGGAGACGGAAAGAGAGACCGTCTGTCTTTATATTTTGCCCATTATATCAGTTCTTCTCCAGAGAAGTGCCTTTAAGCTGTTGCTACAAACACTGGGAACATAAAAGTGATGCACGTCTCAGAATGTTAATTTTACTTCTGCTCCAGCAGAGATCAAAGCTTTGTAGATTTCAGCAGAAGGGGAAAAAAAAAGCACTGGTGGAGAATAGAGAGGAGGCAGCAACAGAAGAGCAATTGCCTGGAAATAATGTCAGCTCTCGTTCCTTGCTCTCTTAAAAAAAGCAATGTCGCCAATTAAAAAACATTGGATTTTGTAGATTTTAGACCAAACGTAGTTTTGTTTTATATTGTTTAATATCGCATTCCTGAGGTATATATGCCTAATACTTTCCAGGATTATTAATTATAATAATAATAATTAGGCAAGCAAGATGAATCCCTCCAGGGAGAGAGAGAGAAAGAGCGCATTCTATTCCAACAATCTATCTCTGGGGTTTCCACGTGTAGGTGGGATACAGGGAATTCTCAGTTTGGTTTGGATGCTCTTAAGCAACGGTGATGGGTTTCCGCATGTGTCACAAACCTGGCTGACCAAAATAAATATACCTAAAGAGTGCTGAAATCCCTTCTCTCCTCGGCAAGAACAATTGACGCAAAGCGATCGAGCCAAAGGTGCCACCTGCTGGTGCATGTTTAAATGCTCCTTGAATAAGTTGAAGGACCATTTAAGGAACACCGCAAATTTTACCCCACAAGGTATCCGTTGGACGTCTAATAAGCCTTTGAATGTCACTATGCTGTCCCTGTCCTACCAGGTTAAGTCATGGCTAATAAGGAGCAGGGCTGTTAATGGGATCACATTAGCTGCTCATTCTGCTCCCCTGCGACCATGTGGCACAAGATTGAGCTGTCAGCGCCAGTATTAATGACAGCTATTCCGCTGGGTCAAATGGAGCAAACTGGGGCAGCTCCAGTCATTAGCACAAGTGACACCTGAAGTGCTAAGTGGAACAGGTCAGACAAGTCTTCCTTTGAGTCAAATTCAGGGGAGGGAGCCTCCATGCAGTGATCAGCACAAAAAAAGGTCATTTTTTTTTGCTGATAATCACCGAGCCACTTCTGCCTGAGTAAGTCTCCTCCCACCAGAAATAAAAGAGAGAGAGAGAGAAATATATGGAATGCAATGGATACCTGAAAGTGAATAACACAGCGATAAAGGGTACAAATAGCATCATCAATCACACTAGTAAAGGTTGAGTGGTTTATGGCTGTCATCTGAAGTTGAGGACTGGGTTACAGCTTTAAGTCTAGCAGAGAGTGAATCACTATTTTTATTTATTTTTAAACTGTTTCAATGGCCTGCTTCCTCGATATAATAATAATAATAATCCTTAAATTTGATTCAGCACCTTCCACGTCTTGAGAACGTCTTGAAGCACTTACCAGGGTTTTACTCTAAGGCACAGCGACTGTGTGGTTTGTTGGTCAGCCGATTCACGCACAGCGATGTCCCACAACAGCCACAAAGTGAATTTTATCGGGTGTGAAGTGGGTGATCGATTTTATCAGGTGGGAGGAGAGAATGTTGGCCGAGACACCAAGAGAGAAATTCCTATTTCTTTTCGAACAGTGCTACGGGATTTGTAACGGCCCCTAAACAAGCCTAGACTGGGCCTTGGTTTAACCACTGATCCGAGATGAGGCAAAAATCATCATCATTGTCAGGGTGAGGAAACTGAAGGTCATGTTGTATGTCTGTCTGTTTCACGGTTGATTACAGGAAAATTCACCATCTGATACATCCATTACCTTGGCTCCTCAATAAAACCATTATAAATGCATTTGGCTATAATAAAACACTATAACATTACAAGGAGGTTAATGTATTGTCCTCTGCAGGCACATATTACACATGATTTGGCGAAAATATATCACAAATGTGATAGCGTTTCGAATTACGCCAGTTTAAGATCCCTGTCGGTGTGGTTCAGTGAGTTTATTCAGCCGAGGATTGCACACACGGAAAGTCCTTCTGTGCTCCGAGTGTATGTATTGAGTGAGGGCAGCATTGGATTGAAGTTTGGTTCCCCCCACTCCCCTCCCTGAGGCTAAACATTCAGCCAACAACAACATCAACAACAACTTGCGTTATATAGCGCTCTTCACCCTGAGTATTGTTTCAGAATGCTTAGTCCAGACCCTGCACTGACCCTCAAAGCTCACCTATGACTAACCTGTCAGTCTGGCTCAATTGGTAGCACTCACTCCTCTGAAGCAGAAAATTGTGGGTTCAAGCCCCTACATCAAGACTTTGAACTCGCTCAGTCTAGGCTGACCCTAGACTTGCTGTGGGGTGCGGGGGGGGGTGCAGAGTGCTGCATTTTTCGAGGAACCCACCTTCAGATGAGACGTTAAACCGAGGTACTGTCTGTACCTGTTCGGGCGGACGTTAAGGATCCTGTGGTGCTGTTCAAAAAGCGGAGTTTCTCCTGAGGGATTGCTGGTCAGGGGTTTCAGTTCTGGTCAGTCATCCCTCAGATAAAAATCAGTCACCAAATGCACCAAACAAAATAATTCATATGTGACCACAGATCTGGTTCAGCAAATCCATTTTACTTAGCGCTGTTTATAGTTACTGCAGAGATGGTTTTACCTCCTTGTTGCTGAACAGGTTAGAGTTACTACTGATCTCCGAGACTCTATGACGTATGAGGTACAGCATGAATCCACGCTGGGAACTATGCTTTAGACACAGTTAAAACATGTTGCTTTTTTTTAAAGATATATATTAAGTGAGTGACATGACAACAGGGTGAAGCTGGAGGCATCTATTATAAGGACAGATGTCTGGTGAAATTGCCCCAAGTGCTAGCTCTCAGAGTGTAGATGGAGTAGGAGAGAGTGTGTAGTGGGCTGTGCACTTTGACTAACTGGGGGTGACAAGCCATGGTTGAACTTCCCATTGGAAATTTTTCACTCAGCAAACACTTACCAGTGACAATACAGCACTGTCCGTCCGGTGGGACGTTTGTCAGGCAAGGAGAAGCGATTGAACACAAAGCTTGGATGACGGCATTTGCTGTTGGTATTTTAGCTCTCGAAAGAGGATATTGTGGCGTACAGCTGTGAATCACAGCTTGCTCTGCCGAGTGACTCAAGCATCTGACTTATGTCCTGATAATTGCTTGTGGTGCTGCTCTGGTCAGCAACACTGCCTATGACAGACCAGGCAGCTTGGCTCGTAGGTGCGAGGAGGGGTTGGATGCGGTCAAAGAGATGGCCTTGAAAAAGGGGAGGGAGGGATGGATGGAGGGAGCCAGGCAGATTCTGGGATGAAATTCCAGAGAGTGGGTGAGGAAAGACTGAAAGCCCGACGTGTGAAGCAGGAAATGCTATGTAAATTGAATAAATCTGGATGCAGGTGGATTTTCTGACCACCATGTTCACCCCATTTGCTCTGAAGGCAAATAAATGACCAGATATCAAGCTGTTGTATATTGGTAATTTGCAATGGTAAGGTGGATGTGGACTGAGCTCTGTGGAACCTGGACAGCAGGTTTCAGTCAGAATGGTTAAGATTTTTTTTAAAAAACGAAAAGAAATGATTTTCGTTTGGAAATCCACCAAACAACAAAAAATAAAATTCTTGCATAACTCCCAGATTTTAAAATAATAAAAAAGTCTCTTAAGCAAATAAAGCTGCTTGTTATAACTTGTACGCTCTGGAAGTAACCAGTTTAGTATTACTGTCTTCCTGTATGTTCTTGAGCAATAAAACTTTGAACAAATAAGTTCCAAGTAGATACCAAGTTGTATCAGGCCTCTGTCTTTCCGAAGTTCTGTTATTGTTGGATTCCTTCACCCCTCCAGGATAACATGATAATACGTTACAGCAGAGATATGAGAACTTACATATGTATTGTTTCTCATGCTTCAAACACCAACAAAAGGTCAGTGGACGCTGAATAAGTAACGCAATTTCTGGTTGTGAAAATGATTCATGTCTTGCCTCTCCGTGGGGAACAGGAATCTTATAATCTCTAACCGGCCAATTTGACTTTTTTCCCCTCTGACACACAGCGTATTTTTCTGCTCAAGTCTTGATACCTTTTGTCAGCCAGAATCAGCAATGTGCACCAGCCAACACCTGCCCCACTGTGAACCTCATGCAAAATACGTATCGGCTTCAGCCCTGGCTGAAAGATTGTTCTACCAGAAGTTATACCCTCAGCACAAAGTTACGCATGTTAGATGTCAAATGAGCATCTAGTGACTTGTTGGGGTGGGGGGGGGATCAGTAAATGGGGTGGGGGGCATGGGGCAGTAAGCTGGGTCTTCTAGGAGCCGCGAGCACTCTTACTGAATGTCAGGGCTTCAGATGTCAAGATTGGTCACTTGGTTAAGGGAACCAGATAAAATGATTGATTTGGCAAGACCTGCCCGTGGCTGGTGTCTGTTGAACTGTGTCACACTGAGGTTTAACGCCACCAGAAGGGGAGAAACTGTAGCAATGGAAAGTCCTAAAGGTGCTTTATTTCCTAAAAAAAAGTTAACAACAATAATTTATGCCTGCAAGTCCAGTTCCTGTTGACAGATCTGTGTCCACATGGAGCAGTTTTGAGACATCTGGGCAATGAATTCTCTCTGCTATCCTGTTGTGTCACGACTGATAGTAGCAACAAACAGAAGTAAATAGTTGGTGTTGACCTATTATTACTGGCCACCAATGCTTTGTGAAGCATCCTGACCTGTTTCCTTCCTTATTTAGTGATTCTCCCTCTCTTTCTCTCTCTGCTGTTGTCGGGAGAGGATGGCGCCTCAACAGATAAATAAAACCGTTCTATCTCAGGTCAGGTTCAGTTCAGTACTCATCCCCAATTGGATTTGTTTACCACAATTTGGGAAATTAGTGCAGCAAATCTTTTGACCTGTGGTTATAACAGTACATTTATATGAAAAGCAAGGATTATTACAGAGCAGATTGATGTGTTTAGCTACCTTCACACTGAATTTAAACAATTCTTGTGTTTTGATTTCGTATTTTATTGGGGCATTGGTTTGCAATGTATCTGTGATGGCAAACCTCTTCCTTTGAAAATTAATAATAATAATAATTCTTGCATTAGATATCGTGCCTTGTCAAGTTGTTGAGATGTCTCATAGCACTTCACAGAATATATTACAAAGGCAGATGACTGTGTATTTGTGGGTGAAACTGGCAGCCAATTACGCACAGCAATGTCCCATGAACAGTTGTGAATTGAGTGACCATTTTATTTATTTTTTGGAGGGATTATTATCCCCGGAAAGCGATTCGCCAATCAACTCACAACCGGGTTCTTATTTACTGCTGGGTAAACAGAGGCGTGTGGAGTAAGGAAACTTGCCCAACGTTTCTCCCTGCCCAGGAATCGCTTACAAGGAGAGTTTATTTAAATTAACAACAACAACAACTTACATTTATATAGCACCCTTCATGCAGGGTAGCATCTCAGAACACTTAATTCAATTGCTTCGTTATTAATCTATGGGTTGAATACTAAACCTCACACACTATTAAAATGCAATCCTCTTACATGGACACAGATGCAAATAGCATTATTTAGCTATTCTCTTTGTATGACACACAGGTATTTGCCTTTATAATAAAATCACAGACTTGTCCTCCTTCTGTCGACGCCCCCAATCTAATCTCTCAGACAAAAAACATAATCGTGATATAATTAAGTGCTCTTGACTAAGATTGGAAAAAAACACATGCTATTGAAAGTGAACGGACTTTCTAAGCTGTTTTAAATAAGTGCAAATCCCACCTATCCAGTTTCACTTCACCTTTGAATTAAATTACAGCTACCACTGGTTAGCCAGATGCTTCAGATTTAACAAGGCTTTCTTTTTCTCTCAAACAATCAAAAAAAAGGAGCAGTAAATCCTTTTCAATCGTGCAGGCCAGACCGCCTCTGAAATATCATTCAGTGTCATAACCCTCGCTGCCACCGATCAGGAAGGGCAGATCAAATTTAATTTGGGAAAAAAATTGTGACCTCTTTATTTTCCCGCTTGTGATTAACTGGGAGCAGGTTTAGCCGCGCTCGATCCTGTGACACAATGGCTCGGAGGCAGGACAGCAGGGGAGAGAATTCTCCCAAATCGTGGGGGTCGTAAAGCAAAGAATAACAACTGCATCATTCTTCACATATAAACTACAAAGGCGGTCGGCGATGGAAATGTGCTGCACGTCGAAAAGGTTCATCTGTAACATGTGTTTGCCAGTGATTGAGTGAACCGTTCCATAAAATAAATGTAACATCTGCTGCGATATTGCAGGTAACAGCTGATAACAGCACTAAGATGATACAATACAACCTCATACAGAAACGCACCAAATCCTCTAAATTGCCCAATGGTCATTGTTGGAATTAGAGAGATTGGACTGAAGAGAATTCAGCCACATTGGGGCATTAGTCTAAGGTGCTTTACTCTGTCAAAGCTTAGATTTTTTTTTAAAAAAAGAGAAATGGATTGATTTATTTAAAAAAATAAATGAAATGATTTTGCAATAAGAACTTTCGGAACATCAAACCCCATTGAGTCAAGGCTCCTGATTACAGATGAAGAATATCTTTGTCTTAAAACAGTCTGGATCTCCTGGCTGGCTACGTCTTAATTGCAACAAAAGCTAACAACATTCCTTCCAGGAAGAAAGGAAATCTATCTATGTACAAAGGACCAGTATGGCTCCTGGGGGAAGAAGATTGGCACGTCTAGCGTCAAAGTTTTATTTGATGTACTTTCGTCTCCTCCGCGCCCACTGAAGGTTCAGGTAGGGGTCAATTTTGCAGCGTATATTGAAAAAGGACTTCTTATTTAAGAAATTAAGTAAGCCATCAGGACTTGCAACGATAACAACAAGCAACAACAAATTCACTGCCGTGCGCAATTGGCTGCCGCGTTTCGCCCACAAAAGATACAGTCAATTCACTTTACAGGACATTCTGTGAAGCGCTTTGAGACGTCTCAACGACGTGATAAGGCGTTGTATCAAATGCAAGGATTATTATTATTACATTTGTATAGCGCCTGTCACATCAGCAGGACACGTTTCAACCGGATTTATTTTATTTTTCAGTTTTCGGAATGGAGTTGCTACACGTTGGCGTGATGTGCTTTGACGCACTTCCGGAAAGAATCTACACTCGGATTTATTGCTCAAGAAATGCTGTTAAGAAACATCGCAAAATTGATTCACGTAGTTAGGAGAGCGATGGAACTACCTTATAAACCGCCTTGGGCCTACTGTCCCTCTATGTCTACTTCATTGAGTAATCTTCTCAACGAGTTTCCATCTCGCTTCTGGATCAGACGGTCGTGGGTTTAAGGCCCACTTTGGGACTAGGAATTTATATAGTGTAGGTTGACACTCCAATGTATTACTGGGAGTATCCTGGCCAATAATCCCTCAAATAAAATCATTCAATCACTTTAAGGCTATTTGTACGACCTTGCTGTGTGTAAATTGGCTGCCATGTTCATCCTGTGGAGTCCTGTAGCTCAGTGGTCAGAGCACTCACCTCTCAAGCGAGAGACCTGGGTTCGATTCCCGGCAGGGCGAAACCTTGGGCAAGTTTCCTTACTCCACACTCCTGGTAATAATCCCTCAAGAAAAAAAAACACAATGTTAAATTGGTCACTTCAATCCACGACTGTTTGTGGGACGCTGCAGTGTGCAATTGGCTGCCGCGTTTCGTCCACGAATATACAATCAATTCAATTTACGGTCTATTCTGTGAAGCGCTTTGTGACATCTAGAAGACATGAAAAGCGCTATATCAAATGTAAGGATTATTATTATATCCACAAAATACACAATCAAGCACTTTGAGACATTAGCTATTCAATTAACTAGGTTCGCCGATGTGAGAGACAACTGTAAGAATTATTATTACTAGATTCTCTTGATGAGACTCTCGACTCAATGGAGTTTTAATTTGTGAATCGTTCTGCCAGTCAGTTTTTGCTTTAGCTCTGGTCAAAGTGTCCCGACAGAAGGGTAGGCAAGACAAGATAGTGCAACTTCAAGGAGGGCCAACTAAGCCTCAGTAAACATTTCAGATTATAATGAAAGGGGAAATTAATGAAACAAAACAGAAAGGCTGTGGAAACTGATCTTCGGAAACCATAGGCGGGATAATCAAACTAATAGGACAACAGGGTGCACATGGGAATGATTTCCCCCGATTTAAATCTCGACTAACCTAGTTAACTGAATAATTTATACCACTTAAAATTAATACAACATCTCATTTTACAACAAAAAACTTCCGAATGCATGGAACAACATTTCAAGGCAGTATAATCCTTCTCTCTCACCCCCATCCGATATCTCCCATACCCTCCGCCACCCCCGTACAATGTTTAGCTCATGTTTAGCTCATGTTTAGCTCAAGGCTAATGTTAGCCTTTGAACACAAGACTGGAATCTCAACCGAGGTCTCATCTGCCAAGTGGATGTTTAAAATCCCATGGCACTATTTGAGAAGAGAAGGGAATTTCCCCCGATGTCCTGGCTGACAATCCCATAAATCAAATTGATCATTTGTTCGTGGGACATTGCTGTGTGCAATTGTCCTGTCGTGTTTGCCTACAAATACAAAGTGTGCAGAAATTAAAAATCACCTGGATCCAGATTTACTCTATTCATGTTGCACTTTAGAGCATCCGGTATTTGGCAAATTATTGGAATCAGTTTTAACTTTGAAGTTGTTTTATTCTCTATAACCTATTTCTTCCCTTTGCTGTGCCTCTGTAACATATGTTACATTAGATATGAGAGAGGAACCAATGACCCCAATCTCAGACTTTACCGAGTATTTTTTCCAGTTAGATGTATAAGAGCAACTCGAGGTGACTTGACCCCAGATTTTTCTATCTTTTCCTGAGGGGAAGTTCCTTATCTCGACTCAGCACATGTTTCTGATGGCTCTGAACTCAGTAACTCCCAACACAGGAGGTTCTAGGCACTAACACAGCCCAAAGCTGCTACAACAAGGTTCAGCTGCATAAACGTAGGAACGGGGAAAATAGAAATGAGCCAAGCTTTCCATTCCTGATCACAATCCAGTGCTCTCTTCTGGTAAATGTGGAAACGCGGACATTGGGTGAAGATCAAAGCTCCAAGCAAAAACCATAGCCTCCACAGTTGAGAAAACTCTTGTGCCAGGCTGGCTCAGTCGGTAGCACTCTCGCCTTGGAGTCAAAAGGTTGTAGGTTCAAACCCCAATGTGGAGGGGTTGGAACCCTTGTAATCTATGCTGACACTCCAATGCAGGGCTTCTGATGAGATGTTAAACCGAGGTCCCGTCTAACTGTCCAGTTAGATATGCCACAGGACACTATTCAGAAAGTGAACGTAGTTTCTCTCTCGGTGTCCTGGCCAACAATTCTCCAACTAAAATTGGTCACTCACTTCATGACTGTTTGTGGGACATTGCTGTGCACAAATTGGCTGCAGTATTCACCCCCCAAAATGCACATAGTCACATCAACGTTATAGTAAAATCCTGCAAAGCCCAATGAGTCTTCTCCACAAACAGCTGTGGAGCGAGCTGCACTTGTTCATGTCCACACAGGCTTGTCAAACGTGTGACAAAAGAGGACAATCTCATTTTAAAGTGTGCATTTTGTCAACATTTCTCAACTCAGTTGCGAGAGGAACAATGGTGTGGTTTCAGATTTTAAAATGTTTTTAAATCTCCCCAGTGTTATTTTGCACACTTCCTCCCCCATTGAAGTGTCTCTCCTTTTGTGTTCATCTTGAAAAAAATTCTTTGCTCGGGGAAAAAATGTAGCGCAAGGCTCCTTCTCTGCACAGTGATCTGCTCTGTGTCATCCATCAGCTTATTACAGTAAAGAACACAATTGATTATCGCCATACTTTCACTGACGTGTTAAGTGAGCTGTGTAAGAGATAAGTCCTTTAAAGTGGGGGTTGGTGGGGTGGGGGGGTTGCAGTGTTAGACACTGCAGCTCACCATGTAATGGTGTTCAGTACAGTTACTTACTGAACTCAAGGGTGGAAGTGTTACTGAGGATAATTGCTGAGCTGGCCCAAAGCGTTTCCTAACAAGGAGAGCTTTCGGCTCTCATGCTCCTACTCAGGGCTGAATTCACAGTAACATTGAGGCAAGCTTGGATAGGAAGTGACCAATTTGCCTCTTTGTCCCGAGAATAGATAAATAGGAGTGTCTGAGTCTCACGATAAACAAATGTCTTCTGGGATATCGCTGGGAAAAGTATACATTACAAATGTGTGTTAGATGACCCGTCAACAGTGGGAGAACAAGCCTAGGTTTGTGGTAAATACACAGAATCCTTAATCGCTCTCACACCTTCTGAAAGGAAATCTGCAATCCACGACTGTTTGTGGGACGCTGCTGTGCGCAAGTGGCTTCCGCGTTTCACCCACAAAATATACAGTCACTACACTTTACAGTATATTCTGTGAAGCGTTTTGAGACGTCTCAATGACATGATGAGGCGCTATATCAAATCCAAGTATAATTATTATTATTATTTTTATAAACACCCCTGCTGACCATGTGGGCCAAATAGCCTGTTCCCGTGCAGTATAATTTCTATGTAAATCTATGAATGGGAAAGTTTCTAAAAATAACCATGTGACAATGCGCGAGTGTGGTCTGGTATTAATTAAAGGCTATCTTCAGAACTGATGCATGCAATTAGCCTCTATTAAAACAAATAAAAACACATGAAAACTCAATGCGGAAACGCTAGTCGTAACATGATGCAGAAGACCCACTGAGACAGAGCCCACCTAGAGCTGTAAATCACTGCTTGGGATCTGATAGACAAGTGGAACTACATGCCAAGAACACCAACTGCAACATAATAAGTATGTACAATAACACAAGCAATTCACAGAGGCGTGGATGAAAAACCTTGGAGGAATGGGTGGTGCTGTGGTTCAAAACACTCTCCATTTTCCTCAAAGACCAAATGGGGTTCAAAGAGAGAGAATATTCATTTCTCTCTCTCTCTTTCTCTTTCTCTCTCTGGCTGTAAGAATCTTGCAGTTTCAGCCAGGGGAAGGATTTTCATTCCATATCTACATTGTATGCCAGCCTGGCTCAGCCGGTAGCACTCTCACCTCTGAGTCAGATGGCTGTTGGTTTGAGCCCCCCATCACGACTTGAAGCTCATATATCCTGGGCTGATAATTTGTGGGGAGGGGGTGAGGGGTTGCTGAATTGTTTGAGGTGCCGTTCTTCAGAGGAGGTGTTAAATTGAGCTCCCATCTCCATGTTCAGGTGGATGTTAAAGATCCCATGGTACAACTTGAAAAGAGAAGAGGAAAGGTAACAGAGGGTACGGGGAAAGAGTTGGGATTAGAGTGAATGGGTTCTTGGAGGGCCAAAAAAAATAGCCAAATAGCATTCCACTGCATGATAACTTTCTACGGTCCTGAAATCAAGAAAAATCATAATTTCAGTCTTAAACTATGGGCTGCTTATTTGATGTGAACACCTCGGCACTTAACCAGTAGCCATAAGTGACAGAAGCAGAGTGTTAATTTGAAAGTGGGAGAAAATGGAAAATTAACAGCTTTTTTTTAGGATTAAATCTTGATTCCTTTAAAATGTTGTTTCATGAGCGCAATTTCACAGTGCTACAAACCCACATAATCAATTCCCAACTGTGGATGAGACTGCCAGTCGCTCGCCTGAAAGCTTTCCACCTGAATTTGCCTTGTGTGGGATGGAGAAATTATTTGCCCACCCTTATGCAATGTAGAAAAGCAACAATTTGTGCATCAGTGGGCCACACAAAGACATTTTGACTAAAACATTAATAACTTGGCTTTAAAGCCTAACCCAACCTGGCTGTTTGCCATAGAAAACAGTAGGAAATTGATGTAAAAATGCACCTATTTTTCTCCTTTCTTTCCATGTTAGCTGGTGTTCCTGGCAATCGCGCCAGGCCTAGCATGTCTGAGATGAAGCTTTGTTTACCTGGGAATGCGTTCCTCCTGTTTTTACTTAAATCTATATATAAATATATAGGAACATAGGAGGAGGCCATTCAGTCCCTCAAGCCTGTTGTGCCATTCTATAAGATCATGGCTGATCTGTACCTCAACTCCAATTACCCGCTTTTGCCCCATATCCCTCGATACCCTGACCTAACAAACATCTCTCAACCTTAGTCTTGAAAGTTTGAATGGATCCAGCCATAATCCACAGGCATTTGGATTGGTGGGGGGAGAGTTCCAGATTTCCACTGCCCTTTGTGTGGAAAAAAAAGCTTCCTGATTTCACTCCTAAATGGCTTAGTTTATTCCTCCTTGTTCTGAAAGCCTCCACCAGAGGAAATAGTTTCTCTGCAGCTACCCTATCGAAATCCCTTTATTATTCTAAACAGCTCAATCAGATCACCCTTTTCTAAACTCAAGAGAATACAGACCACTTTTGTGCAACTTTAAGTTTGGTCCTCTTACAGCTGATAGAAACCAGAACTTTTAGCACATTCTAAAAGTTTATAGCCTTCAATGTGGGCACAGACCACTGTGGGGCCAGTTTATTAACGCTGTGTGCTCTTTAAAGTAGGTCGGAGCTTGCTGCAGATTAGTCCGATGTTGTACCAATATTATACTAGCTTCAGTCCCATTGCCACGGAAAACATCTTTGTTTGATTCCCCAGCAGCCGAATCAGCACGCGTCAAAAGACTGGGTTCAAGCCCCATGAGCTCACAGCCTAGGCTGACACTCACCGCAGTACTGGGGGAGAGCGCTGCAATATTGTTCGGAAGAGACGCTAAGTTAAACCGAGGTCCGGTCTGATAATAGGTCATCGACCTGCAACATTAAGTCACTTTCCTCTCTCCGTAGATGCTGCCTGACCTGCTAAGCGTTCCCTGTTTTTACTTCAGGTTTCCAGCTTTGGCAGTATTTTGCCTGTCGTATTGTATCTGCTGTCTTTGCCCAAAACAAGGAAGAGATGCCAGAAATCCCTCCCATCGATGTGGGAGACTCACCGGCCTGTCCGTCTGTCCATTTGTCCATCTGTCCATCTGTCCCTCTGTCCCTCTGTCCGTCTGTCTGTCTGTCTGTCTGTCTGTCTGTCAGTCAGCTTGGTCAACATCAAAAAAAATATACACAGAAGCAACAGAAACACCTGCCGAAATCCAGTCAGTGACTTTGATGTTTTCTGTCAAAACAAGTATTGGAAATCCACCTCACGTTGCCTGCCCGAGTTCACAAAGTGACTTTTAAGCAACAAAAAACATTTCAGATTCACTAAGATGACAGAACATTTCATGAAAAGGACAGGCCAGAGACAGGGTTGCGAACTTTTAGCTGCATATATGACTCGATCGATTCACTTTATGGATTACCTGCCGCTTGATGATTGTTGTTATGGACGTCAGAATAGTATGGGAGTGTTGCTAGCCTATGGGAAATGTCTTGAAAGGAAACATATTTGAGATAGTTATAAGTAATTCAAACTTTTTTTTATATATATATAAAAAACACAGACTGAATTCCAACCGTGAATCTTTTTGGGATAAAATTATATTAAAAATAGCAGTAAGTCATTGACCTGGACAGATCAATTTATTATTTGCATGATTTGACATTGCTGGTTGATAAGGTTATTTAAAGGTTATCTCAACGGCTCAGATGAGGTTTTTGTAAATCTGCAAACAGATGAACGCGACAAGAAAATAAAGTCTTCCACAATCTAACTGTGAGTCGGCAAAGCTGGCTAATGATTCATTTTCAAACCAGCAGTGATATGCATTACAGAGGGAGTGGAGTCCTATATCTTAGTGGTTAGAGCACTCGCCTCACAAGCGAGAGGACCGAGTTAGATTCCCCTAATGTCTGATCCGAAGGACGGCAGGTCTGACAGTGAAGCTCTCCCCTCAGCCCTGGGACCAGAGCGTCAGCCTGGACTGTGAGCTCAGTGTAGAGTAAGCCTTGTTGGCCCCCGTGCTGGTCACTGGAACGTTGGCACATCATTCGCCTCTGAGTAAGTGCAGATTATTCGAGCCAGCAATGACTCAAACGGCGGGGATGTTGGCTTGAAAGCGGAGGCCACAGGGAAAGCTGGGACGTTGACCTTCATGCTTGAGGCACCGATGGAAATGAGAAGCCGAACGCAGTGGTAGATCATCTAGAATGGAACTGCTGCCAACGTTGGCGCTCGTTTGTGAAAATGATTTATTCCAAATCTTCTGCAGAGAGATAACGTTTCTGTGTACATTATGTTGCGTGTTGCTGATAAGGGAGAGTCCTATCACTTTGGAAACTTTCCCTCCTGCCTCCCTCCCTCGGCTGCTATAAAAGTGCTCAGCTGAACATCGGGTTCCATGGCGTGGAAGGGAGTCGTGAAGGAATAATCTCTATAATACTAAGCCTTGCATTTGTTATAGCGCCTTATCACATTATTGCGACGTCTCAAAGCGTTTCACAGGATATATTATGAAGTGGAATGACTATGGATTTTGTGAATGAATCGCAGCAGCCAATTGTGCACAGCGACGTCCCACAAACAGTCCTGGATTGAGTGACCATTTTTAAAATTTTGGGGGCGAGAGGGATTATTACCCCTGGAAAGTGATCTGCCAATTGACTAGCAACTGAGTGCCTACTTACTGCTAGGTAAACAGAGGCATGTGGAATAAGGAAATTTGCCTAAAGCTTTGCCCCGCCCCGGAATCGAACCCGGGTCCTCTCGCTTGAGAGGTGAGCACTCTAACCTCTTGGCTACGGTACTCCACTCTGGTGGATTAAAGAGTGGGTTTAGGGATTTTCCAGAATAAGCAAACCTAATAAGGATGCTGTATCAAATGCAAATAGACGCGATATTATTATTATTATTATTGTAATTATTTTTATTGGAAATTGCAACATTTTAGACCTGTTATAAAACATTAAACAGTGCCTTTCATGGCGGGAAGACATCTCATAGCACTTCACACAGCGAGAGTTCAAAAGGGTGGGTGGGGGGGAATGGGGGAGGTAAAGACGGCTTAAAAGTGCGTCCAATGATGTCCTCAGATGCCATCAGAGGTGTCGCTCCATCCCCACTCCCCAGACAATGTTTATTCCCTAAAAACTACCGAGGCCTCAGTTATCCAACAGGCACCATGACATCTGGCAGAGTGATGTGAGCCTGCGGTTCAGTATTCTGCTGGTTCGACATTTAAAACAAAAATGCTGGGAAATGGCAATATCAGAGATGAGTCAGCATTGCTCTTGGCTCTACCTGGGTCCAGTTTGCTTTGTGGCCAAGTGACACATGATACAAACCGACTGGAGGAACCAAATTCATGCTGTAGCCTCCACGCTGCTTAATGCTAAATTACAATGAATAAGAGCAAAGCCGTGCATCTCATGTGCCTCGCAAGAGAGACTCGCCATCAATATTGCTTTTAGAAAGAATTATAACTGACTTGATGGCCTTTTTATTAAAACAAATATTGAAAGAGAGAATTCTGATGTTATCATCAGATGGACTGCATGGAGACATTACTGGGCAATGTGTTAGAGCTGAACTAACATCGGCACAGATCTACTGCTAGATTGCCTTGTGTGAGTTTGACCTTGCGTGCTAACAGGACAGAGCAGAAATGTACACATGATGGACCATTAATATTAATTGTTGGGTGAACTCTTATGACTGGGGGTGGACTTTTGCGGAGTTATGACTTGAGTGATCGGCCAGGCGTGTGGGTGCGTGTGTTGTGTGTGTGTGTGTGTGTGTGTGTGTGGGGAGAGAGTGAGTGTGTATCCAAACCGTTTCACTAAGCAATGCTCGCGTGTTGTTGATGGCTCGACCCTCTGTCTTCAGGAATCAGAAAGGAATCTAATAATAATATCATAATCCTTGCATTTGATATAGCAGCTTACCACACCCTCGAGATGCCTCAAAGCGCTTCACAGGACTTTCCTGTCACAAACGGTGACTGTGTGTTTTGGAAGTGAATGGGGCAGGCAATTTGAGCACAATAATGTCCCGCAAACACTGACAAAGTGAATGAATAACTTTATTTGGGCGATTGTTGACCAGGACACCAGGAGAAACTCCCTTCTCTTTTCCAATAGTATTAAAGCACCTTTAACATCCTCCTGGAACATGCAGATGGGGGCCTCGATTTAATGTCTCACCTGAAGGACGACACCTCCCTACAATGCAGGGCACCACTGGCACTGCACTGGAACATCAGCCAAGAGCACGTGAGTTCTAAATCCTGATGTGTGTTTTGAACTCACAAAGGTCTGACTCAGAGGCGAGAGCGCTACCGAATGAGTCAGGCTGGAGCACACCGATAGCTTTGCAAGTATTTGCCATACTGATCCTGTCTCTGCTTTAACTTTGCTTCAACTTGTGCAGAAATCCAACGCACCAGGAGAGGGATTATGGATCTAACAATCTAACTCTGGTTCCCGGAACACGAGAGAAACTAGCCTTTCATAGGTATTTTTATTTCCGCCCTTCTGTGTGGTGAGGCCGTGGAGAGCAGAGGCAATCAACTCCTCTCTTGATCGATGCACTGTTTGACATATGAAAGTTAACAACAAGATGGAATCTGGGCCGTGCAGTTCACTATCAGCTTTAGGACCTGTGTGAGTCCTCATAACACCCTCTCTGTTGACTTCTTGTAGATCAGTTGTATGTTCGCCGGCTGCACAAGCCCTGTATCTCAGGAAGATCGCAGAACAACACTCCCAACACAAATTGTTCCACCTGGAGGAATCCTCTGCCTCCCTTTGTTACCGAGCAATTCTTTTCAATGCCAACACTTTAGCCCAGAGTATGTATCAAAAAAATAACAGCGCTCCATATCCCCTCCACATTCAGATAATCTTGGCAACGCTCAATATGAAACAGATACGAGCCATTTTCACTCCAGACAATTACCTGGTAAATTGCTTTTGAAGATAGCGAAAGGAGTACGTTTGAGGTTGAACTCGAAACATACCCGCGGGGAGAAAGGATGCTCATTTTTCCTCTCGTAACTTTGAAGAGGCCTGGGTTGCAGAATCGCTAAAGGTGTATCCTTTCCTCAGAGCATCGCGAGTCTTGATAAACTATTCTGCTGTCACTTGTCAGTGAGATATAATACCATGTATCCCATGCGTTACAGACAATGTGGCAGTGCCACTGAGAAGGAACCTGAGGCTTGGGGCTTTCGTGAAATAATGGGCCCATTTTACGCTGTTTCTTAACTGATTTCTTAATTAAGAAATCCACGTGGTGACTCCTGCAACTAGAAGGATACGACAATGCGACTCGAGGGAACCCGCGGCTCTGAAAATGCATTATAAAAATAACAATAATAATCTTTGCGTGGTATTGGAGATGGGGTCGGTGATGCTGACTCACTGATTTCTTAGCCAAGAAATCCTTTAAGTAATATCGCATAATTGACCCCTATAATCTCGGAACGTGGGTCGGATTTCACTCTTATTTTTCTGCAGATTTACAACATTTCAAATGATGAGCAAAACATCACAAGCACATTGATTAAAATCACCTCCAAATGAACTGTTGCTCACAACAACAATTTACACTTATAGCGGCCTTTCATGAAGCGCAGCGTCTCAGAGCGCTTCACAACCAATGCGGTATGCTGGCCAGACAGCAACTCAGGTTGTCTGAGTTCTGGGATAAGGTAGGGTCCGTGCTCCACTCATGCAAAAATAATATAATGCAAACTTTTAGAAGCGAAGGAATCTCTGGTATGAAAAGAAACCAAACTATTTATCAAACCCAGGTCATCTGAGCAAAAATAAACAGAACTTCGCCAAGGTATTTGGATCTAAGCGCTCACTGCAATAATACATCATTTCGTTTTACAATTAAATCGGAACGTTGCAAGTCGGAGCCCAGTCAGGACTAAGGTATCCACTGATGAACAGTCACAGCAATATCTGATAAGACAGCACATACTATCCAACAAAAGAACTATAGAACCATAGCAATTTAGCACAGAGGAAGGCCATTTAATAAAACAGCGTATTTCATTAGATTGGATTCAATGCATGTTACTGGAACCAATCTGAGTCCGTCTGAGTCCAGAGTTGGCTCTGGAACTCCATCCCCCAGTGCCTTCGCCGTTTCCTCCCTTTCCTTCTTCAAGGCTGGTCTCAAGACCTTTCTCTTCGACCAAGCCTTCAGCTCCCCTCTCGACTCTCTACCCCCTCCTCGCTCCCTCCCTTCCCTCCCCTCACCCTGACCATTTCCCCCTGTTCAGGTCCTGACCCAACTGTCCAGCGCATTGGGACGTCCTCCCGACGTGAAAGGTGCTCTATAAATGAAATCTTGTTGTTGTTGTTGTCAAAGAAACACAAGCTACACCTGAAATTCCACTTGGTCTTAGCAGACAGGACCACGGTTTAACATCTCATCTGAAGCCCAGCGCCTCCGACAATGCAGCCCTCCCACCAGCGCTGAGTATCAGCCAAGAGTGTGAGTTCCAAGACCCGAGGTGGGTCTCAAGCCCACAACCTTCTGACTCCGAAGCGAAAGTGCTACCGACTGAGTCAGGTTGACTGAGTCAGATTGACTGAGTCAATCCCAATTAGGATAGACATTTGAAACAATAAGATCAAGAGGGCCACATTAAGAGCAAGAAAGGCACCCGCACGGGCTGGTCTAGAACTGATGTATTTTGGGATTCTACTGCCAGATGTGACCTTGTACCCTTTCCAAAAAAAACACTTACCACATTGTCAAAAAACAAAGTCGCGCTGCCTTGCCCTGTCTGAAACCAGAACCTCCTCCAGCTGTTAGGACCAAGTTTATGTAAATCGATGTGAATCATCTGTCAACGGTGGTGGGTGACTGGCGAGAACATTGTTTATTTCTCCCTCTATCTGTTTCTGGCTGATGGAGCCTCCACGTCCGTCACTCCTCGCTGAACCCTATCTGTTTTCATCCGACTTGATTGCCCTATTGTTAATTGATGATGATGTCCCTCCTCCCTCACCCGTAGCTCAGGGTGTGGAGTGGTCGTTGCTTTAAATAGGAAAGAGATATTGCCACACCACATTCCACTCGGGTGTCTGTTTGAGTGACTTTGCAGGTTAGATGTGTGTTGTTTTTGCAGACAAATGTGAGGGATACTGAATGCCGGCCAAGCCCCGCACACAGCAAAGAGGAGAACAAAACGAGCATTGGGAGGTACGAAGAAAGGCATTGAGTTACAGATCAGCCATGACCCGAAGATCTTCTCTTCCTATGTTGCTCGCTGGCTCAGTTGATAGCGATCTCTCCTCTGAGTCAAAAGGTTGTGGGTTCAAGCCCCACATCAAGAATTTGAAATCATATAGTCCAGGCTGATACTCCAGTGCTAGGCCCTAGGGTGCGTCAAATTGTTTGAGATACTGTCTAGCGGATGAGATGTTAAACCAAGGTACACAGACGCTACACTTTGCAGTAAATCCCGTGAAGTGCTTTGCGGCATCTTCACGAGGTGAAAGAATCCATATCAAATGCGAGGATTATGATTATTATTATTATAATAACTCTGGGAGTAATATTCAAAAGCACATTCCTTCATATTCACTGTGGGTGCTCCAGTTGAGTTGAGCTATCCTATCCTTTATCTCCCTGTAGCATTACAATCTTCATATTTGTGCAAAAAAAAATTCCCCTTCGAGAGTACAATTCTGCCAGAAGATTGATTCATTGTTTGACATTTGACTTTTTATTTTATCTTTCACGGGTCTGTGCATTCTTCAGCACTCGGGAAGGCTCCCTGGTGATACAGTCGTCTGCCTCGAGTGTCTGCAGAACGTTTCTGAACTCTGTCAAACCCCCCCACAAAAATAGCAGCTGCTTTTACAGCGCTCACAATGCGCCATTGTACTTCAGGTTGCAAGGCAATGGATACGGAGATGGGTGGGGGGAATGAGGGGCTGTTTGCGTCACCTCTCTTTTGCACCTCGCAATTCAATCGTGTCATCTTGCCCCCCGCCCCCATCCCCCCACCCCCACCCACCCCGAACGCTAAGCCGCAGAAATAGTTTATGTTGCCTTTGCAACAAGAAGTTTTCTCTTTAAGCCAAAGCCCATTAATATTTTTCCAGTGCTTTGATGTATTGTTTAAAGTTTTGTAGGCATTACAGTCACGGATTGAGAGACCAAATTATTTTAAAATATATATAATTATACAATAATGATAATCCTTGCATTTGATACAGCGCCTTATCACGTCGTCGAGACGTCTCAAAGCGCTTCACAGGAATATACTGTGAAGTGAATTGATTGCATATTTTGTGGGCAAAATTAATTCGATATTAATTAAATCTAGAAACAGCTGAGAATTGGGCTGAATTCCTCGGTAATAAGCGACGCCGTCGAGCCATCTGACGGAAAATGTTATTTAAGACATGGCTCGGGTCTTGTTTTTCTGGAGCTGAGCTGCGCTGCACTAAAAGGAATACATGATTGATTTGAGAGGAAACAGTGAGAATCTGAGCCAGCTAAAACAAGAGATGACTAGAGTGCTTTATTCATAAAGTACAGTTCCATTAACCTGTAGGGGAGGATTCCTACTTAGCTTTAATCTAAAACACATTCCCCAAACCTCAAGGAGAAACAAACTTGTGTTTTTTTTCTGATCATTTCTTTTATCTCCACGGTCCACTATACCTTTGTCCGATATCAAAGGGGTAGTTTTGTGATTATGCATCGATGCTGCTTCCCTTTGCTGCGATGTCTTGTTACTAATCAAATACCTGCGTTTTGGCATTAACCCTCGTAGATCTATTGGATACATACAGAATTTTTTTCGCTGCTATCATTTCTGAGTAACAGTTTCTGGACTATAAATTGCGAACAAATTGCAATTTCTTGAATGTTTCTGTTTGAAGCTGCACGACTTTTGCTCTTCAAGACTTGAAGTGCAGGCCTGATGTCTTCACAGATCTAAACCATGAAGAACACCAATAATAATAATAATAATAATAATAGCACTTCATACAAAGATGAAATGTAGGCAGAATTAGTATTGATACTTGTAAGGCAACATTACAGGCCCTGTTATGAACCTCCTGTGGGTTGGGGGTGGGGGTGAGGGTAAGCAATGTCTCCTTGCAGTTTAACTGGCTCCAAGATGACATGTTTGGCAACAGAACACCAGAATTGAGCCAACCCTCTGTGATGGTCTCTAGTCCAGTTCCTGAGCCAGGCGGGTCCACAGTACTCCAGGGCACTGCTGATCACAGCACAGCCCAGCCTGGCTCATCAGCAGGACTTGGAGCCAGCCAGTCAATAGGGGAAAACAGTCATACTATTCAGCTCCTGGTAACCTGCAAGCCAAAGCCCTAACAGGTAGAGTGGTCCTAACTAGACAAGCAGCAGGAAAGTTCGCCATTCAGTGGCCTCAATGGGAAGCTATGTGGTTTTAGCTGGTTAGATTCAGCAGTTACCCCCAGCACACACTCTGGGATCCCCCAAGCCTTGCCTCTCGCCAACCTGCACTAACACTTTCTGGAATTGGGTAATCAGAACGCGTCCCTCCAGGGAGAGAGAGAGTGCGCAATCCAATCCTATAAACATCTCTGGAATTCCCGTGTGTAGGTGGGATGCATGGAACTCTGTTTGGTTTGAAAACTCTTAAGCACAGTGATGGGTTTCTGTGTGTGTCAGACACTCGGCTGACCAAACAAATACGATTCCATGGACATAATAGAGCACAGCTTCTAAACGACTGCCAACAATCCACCAAATGTGCATCAAATGGCTATACAATGACTGCATTTTTACAAAGTCCTTGGCCCTTCTTGCTTGACAAAACGTTTGAATTTAAAAATCTAGAAGAATGGTCGAGGTTTACAACATTCCCCAAGGCGCTACCAATCTGAAGGTTTTATCGCGGATAGAGATGCCTTTTATGAATGGATTTAGACGGTTTCTAACATGGAGCAATCTGTCATCGGGGACCTTATCAACAGATGTGAGGGATCATGGCTGGAATAAGTCTTCTTAGATTTCTATTTAGATGCCCTCTTCTGGGAAGCTCGTAACCTGATGTTGACTAAGGTTTTATTTACATAATGTGGAGAGAGAGCAAGGGTTAAACTAGTTGTTGAGTGGGATTCCCTCAACAGAAGAGGTGAGTGACACCTGGAACATCTCAGTCCTCCTCCCTCTAAGTTCCTGCATGTTGGGAGTGATATCCTACTTCCCCAAAGCTTAGTGAACTCTTTGTCATCAGTCTTAATTGTTAAGATTAAGTGCTCCGAAATGCTGCCCCACTTGGGTGCTGTATAAGTGCAAAGTCCTGGCTTGGGGCTTGAACCTGCTCATCTTCAGAACCAGCAATCAGAGCATTGCAGATTGAGCCGGGCTGACATCCGATCGATCTCAGCAAAGCTGTCAAGTCAAGTTGTTGAGCAGAGGCAAACTTCCCCATATGGGAAAGGAAGAGTAAGAGTGAGGGAATGGCTTGTACGCCAGGCAGACCCAAAAGAGAAGGACTGAAAATCTAACCCACGTATAATGGCCAGAGAGATTTGAAGTGAAAAGGGCAGTAATTTTTCTATTGGAAATATTGATGGATACAGCGCAGTTTGTTTTTTGCAAACTTCAGCTTGGCAAAGTGACATTCTGTAAAAGCTTCAGCGAGTAAATCATCACGCGAATCACTTTCTGTTTGCAGGCCAATTCAATTTTTATTGCCTTCACGAAGCCTTACAAAAGTGGTAGTTATGGAGTTCGGAAAACAAGCCCAAACCCTGTAGCCCTTTAATAACATAGGGTAAATATAGAACAGTACTGAAGAAGCAATTTACTGTTTTACACAGCGATGAGTTGATTTATAGAGCAATGTTCTTACAGTTAGTGTTTGCCTTTCCCCATTACCTATTCCCTAATCAGTACTTTAAAAGCAGTATATTATCAAATGTATACAACAATAAAGGCAAGGCTTTATTGCAAACACTTAGGACAAGAAAATTATGATGCTCACTAACTTATTATCGAAATATTTAACTGAAAAGGGCCGGAGTCGAAGAATGCAGGTCACGTTGCATTGCTGTAGATATAAGCTGTAGTTTATTTCTCTCAGGAATTGATGACACCAGATCCACTTATTATGTGCCGTACGCTGTGTGGTGGGGAACAAATAAGCAACTGGCGGGCAAAGGTATAACAGAAAATATCACCTCAATGAGGGCTAAGCTTCCTTCAGAACTGGTGTGAAACCAGCTTCGTAATCAACACACCGTAGAAGATTGTCTCCCATGATCTCAAGTTGTAAAGAAAATGACATTCAAACTATTGGTGACTGGCTGCTTGGCATGAGATTGGAGGATTGGCACTGCCCCAGTGACCTTGCCCTCCCCTACCTCCATGATCTCCTGTGGACCTACTCACCCACCTCTCTCCACACTGCCAACTCGTCACCCCTGCGTTCTGGAATTCTTTCCCGAAAGCCCTTCACCTCGCTCGCATTCTCTCTCTCTCTCTCTCGTCTATTACAGCAAAAATAGGAGAAATAAATATTCCTACTGAGAAATAGTGATGTCTATGCCTATTTACCAAGGGTTTTGCATCTTGAAAAACTATTACCTTTGGCTTCCATGTCCACCCCTCGTTCCCATTACAGTGCAATTTACATTTAATTAGAGCCTTTCACACAGGAGGACATCTCAAAGACCACTGAGAGCTCAGACACGGGTTAAAAAGTTGTGGTACTACAGTGTTCTGCCCCTCCCAGAACAAAGCAATGTTCCGATTTGTGTTAGAGTGCAAAACAGTTACTGTGAAGCACTTTAACACGTGCTCCTGACATGACAGGCCCTATATCAAATAAATGCAAAGATTAATATAATTATTATACAGGTGTGAGTCTGTATACAACAACAACTTGCATTTATATAGCCCCCTTCACACGGGCAGTGTCTCGGACAGCATTTATACACCCAAATGTTCCGTTTTGCACTCAAACATGATCAACAATGATGCTGATCACCAAACATATAACATTTCACGCTCCATAGATTTTGTATGACATTTATGCATGTTTGCCATGCAAAGCTTTACAACAGACACACACACACACACACACACACACAGTCATTCACAAGGTCCATTCAATTCAGAGAAGCACACAAGCCAAGCATTCCATTAAATTATCAGCATTTACTGATGCCACCTCCAGTTCTGGAGCGGACAGGCCTCCTTAATGTACACCAAGTAGCAAAGCTGCATTTTCGAGAAGCACTTTGACTTTCTGAACCATGTTTTAGTCAAAGTAAAGCCTTTCAGCTGTCAATTTACTGGTGACAAATCAATACAGAAAAAGGCACAATGAGCCTCGAGAGACAAAATAATTATGTTAACGCTGCCTTCTGTAAAGGCACAAATTGAATGCTAGGCTCAAGTTTGAGCTATTTTATATGTTATTTAGAACATTCCTGTGCCTGTTAGTGTACCCATCTGATGCTTTTCATAGGGCTCTGGAAAGAAAGTAGAACAATAATAATGGAGTACCTTGACAGTTGTAAGGTAGGCTGGGTTGAAACTATAAATTATATAAACATCACAAGTTACCTTTATATAAAAAAAAGCAGAGTGACGTGATCCACTTATTATCTGACGCGATTAAAGAACAAAAGTATCCCTTAGCTTTTTGTTTCACAAAGAAGAGGCCATTGAGAGACAACAACAACAACTTGCATTTATAGAGGAGATCATAGGGAAGGGCAAGGTTGCTGGTGTAATGCAGGGTAACAGCTTGGAGAGCTTAACAATGTTGGAGGGTAGCACCGAACCAAGGAGGAAGGAGAGGTGATCAAAGGCACAATCAAAGAGGAAGGTCTTCAGGTGCGATCTGAAGATGGGCAAAGAAGGGGGGAAAGGAGGAGAGATTGAGGGAGGGAGGAAGTCCCAGATATTCGGGGTGTGGTGACTGAAAGAGTTTAGGGTCCTATCCATTCCGATCTGGGACCTTTCGGCGTGATGAATTAGCTCTTATCAAGAAGCTTTGGCATCAACATCTTAAGAACATGTGGCTCCTGTGGGCTTAAGCAAATGACTAGGAGAAACAGGTTTGACTTCACTAATAAAGAAAGTCTGGATACCCACATTTTTTCTATTTGGGCCAAATTGAATAGAAGCTTTGATAAACCGAGCAATTACAGTTCAATCTCTCTGCCAATATATATTTTTTTCTCCCGCAACACAACGACGAGAGTACCTTGAACCCTTATAGTTTTTTTTGAACAAAATGAAATGAAGCCTTATCGATATGCACTAAAGTGTTATTTGTTATCCAGGCATGATCTATGAACGCAATAAACCGCCAGCACTTGTATTTTTTTTCCTGTACGATTAGTACCTCAATGAAAAACTGAAGGTCAGGCTGCACAAAGAAGGATTTCCCTCTCCTCCCCCTCCAACAGCCACACTGTTGGTCCGAGAGACTATCAATGTGACGCCTGGAGTATTGAAAGCCACCGCAGTTTTTCTCCTGTATCCTCTTGGATATCTCCCAAGCTTGGCAGACAGCGATATCAATGGCAAGCTATGCAGATTTAGCTGGTTAGACTTCAGCAGTTACCACAACGCACACTCTGGGCTCCCCCCCAAGCCTTGGCACTTTCCAACTTGCGCCTAATACTTTCCAGGATTAGGTAAGCAGGATGTATCCCTCCAGGGAGAGAGAGAGAGAGCGTATTCTATTCCAACAATCTATCTCTGGGATTTCCATGTGTAGGTGGGAGGCGGGGAGTTCTCAGCTTGGTTTGGAGACTCTTACACACGGTGACGGGTTTCCGCATGTGTCAGACACCCGGCGGACCAAAAAAAAGTTACAGCAAGGATTCCAAGCTCCTTCTATCTGAACAAAAGATGCTGTCTGCTTTATTTTCCAGCCGTAAAGTTGGCAGGAGACTGTACTCACTGAGTTGTTCCTATCTCTTTGTTTTCCCTCGGAGTGCGTGATGCAAATCAGAACAGACGCAGCGAGTGCAGAGATTATCCATCTCTTTGTAGTCTGTGAAACTGAGTGAGGCGCGCGGTTAAATAATCCAGCATTGAAACTGACAGATGTAAATGCTGTCAAAACAGTACGAGATGGATGACATTCATCATTGATTCTGAGCTCAATTCCTTGTCCCCGAATTTCTTGTTTTTAAGTAAAAGTTCCCCCCCACCACCCACGTCTCCTTTCAAGAAGCATTAAAATAACATTGTGTTTGGTTCAATCTGTGCTGCGGAGTTTCCAACTAGCCTTAGGTTAAGGAGTTATTATATTTATTCACATATTCCTCAACATCGCCTCTTCATTCACACTGTGTGTGGATTACAGCCCTCAGAGCTGACTATATCAGCAGCCTCTTTCCTGATCAGTGCCTGGATGCTTCTTAACGTTTGAAGCGTAAAGTAAGGGAATGTATGGGAGCGGAATCATTTAATAATTTACCGTAAAGTGTATTGACTGTGTACGTTGCAGGTAAACACTTTCTTAACTATGGGTGCCCTGTATCAAAAGAATCAGCTGTTCATTTCAGGCTAAACATGAAGCACATAGTTCAACCTCCAGGGTTTCCGTAGAGTACACACTTTCAAATTCTAACCGAGTGAGTTTTTTTTTCAATTACAATTTCCCCCCAAAAGACCTCTTTAAGGGCTGGTTTGAAGCTAGTCCAAATATTTTGGAAACATCGGACGTTCTTTTGTAAACCGGCACAGAGTAAGAGTGACAAATGTATGAATGGAAGATTAATTTTATTGTTGTACATTTGAAGCTTGGGGAAGCTTCTATTTATTTTACCAAGGAGCCCAGGAATATCAGGTTAAAGGTTTTAATGCATCTTTAATCTGCTGTGTATTTGTACTGTAGCCAGTGGCATTTTTGTACAAAAGATTACACATTTTGGGGGATATTTGCCTGTAGGCTGCTCGGCCTTTGTGAAGCGGAACAATTTCTATGTCAAATGACAAGCACAAATTGAGAACCATGAGGGCTAACTATTTCAATTGTATTCAGGGATCAGATAAGCAGCTCAGGATTCCAGCAGTTTTCTTTTAACTGCTAACTAACTTGTAAATGAACTGCAACATAATGAACACATTAATATTGGTTCTGACACCGATCTTGAAAAAAATAGTCTTAATAAAAAATATCCTTGCATTTGATACAGTGCCTTATCGCGCTGTCTCAAAACGCTTCAAAGGATATACTGTAAAGTGATTGTGTGTGTTTTGTGGGCATCTGTGAGAGAAGATGATTCAGAGAGGACTTTATAAGACGTGTGTACCATTTTAAGTGGGATTGAAAAATTAAACCCTCAACAGTAGTTTAGGTTTCGGCAAGACAGTAGATAAAGAGGGCATGCATTTAGAGTTGCAAAGGGCATATCCCAGGATGCTTGCCTTTACTCAGAAGGTAATTAATCACTGTTGCACTTGGCCAGGAAGAGTGGTTAAGGCCAGGACACTGGGACTCATTTATAAAGCAGTTTGGTGTTGTGATGGGGAGAGGATAGAGTAGGTACTCTGAGAGGATAAGATAGGCTTTCTTCATCCAAACGAATCTTGTGATCCTGTGGAGAAGCTCACACAATTTGACCTCTGCTGCTTTCCGCATAGCAAAAAAAAAGGAATTACAGGGAGGCATTCCACCAAGGTTGAGATAGTCAATTTCCATAGCATTTTACATTGAGTTAATTCAGTCTTAACTTTGAAGCCGTTTTCATGCAGTTCTTCGCTGAAACTTAAACAGAACCGGTATCAAAATTAAGGTTGTATTTATAGAATTTGCCAAATCTCTGGATGCTCTGAAAAGCCTCACAAACAGAGTGAATCAAGATCCATGTTTACTAAGTGCAAACCCAAAACATTGGTATTCAGAAGAAACTTCAGCCTTCTCTTAATTGTTTGAGCGAATGAGACAAACCGTCAGTTTAATGCTGCACTTAGGCATGTGGACTGCTTCAGATCCGCTTCAAAGAGAGAGGCTGTCAAGTCACCAGAGACTTGCTGGTACCATTTTAATTTGCTGAGTGGATTCCCAGGTACCAACGTTAACAAAGCAATCAGTGTTGATCTGTGAGCGGATGGCAGCAGAGTGGTCGTGGTACTGGACTAGATATCCAAGGGTTGTGGGTTCCAACCCTCGTGTGGTATTTGAGCTAATCACAAAGGTCCCAGATTGTTTTTCAAAAACTCAATTGCTTTAATATTGTCCTTCAGGGAAGGTAATCTGCCATCATTACCAGGTCTGGCTCCCACGTGACTCCAGTCCCATACAATAAGGTAGATACTTAACGCTCTCTCTGAAATGGTCTCTGAAATGATCTCTCAGTTACGAGCAAACAACAAGAACAGGATTACATTTGTACAGCACCTTTCTCGTCGGGAGGATGTCCCAAGGCACTGAAAAGCAAGGACTGGTACTAAACACTGGACCCTGTCAGTATCACCCACTTTTGATCATAAAATCATAACTTTTCAATCATTTCGCTCATTTCGCCCACAAAATATACAGTCAACTCACTTGTTAGTATATTCTGTGAATTGCTTTGAGACGTGATAAGGCACTATATCAAATGCAAGCATTATTATCATTATCATTCTATGAAATTGAATGCAGAAGTCGAACTAATAGAACCTCCGAAAATATTCCAGCAGGCAGCTTTCTTTGGTTAAACAATAATAATAATAATAATCCTTGCATTTGATATAGCGCTTTTCACGTTGGGAGGATGTCCCAAAGCGCTTCACAGAACACACTGTAAAGTGAATTGACTGTATATTTGTGGGCGAACGCGGCAGCCAATTGAGCACAGCAATGTCCCACAAACAGTCGTAGATTGAAAATGACCAATTTTTTTTTATTTTTGGTTTTGGAGGGATTATTATTAGGCTCTGTGTGGAGTAAGGAAACTTGCCCGAGGTTTCGCCCTCTGCCTGGAATTGAACTCAGGTCTCCCACTTGCAAAGCGAGTGCTCTAACCACTGAACTACAGGACTCCAAAACAAGTGGAGTGGCGGGGCGGGGGGGGGGGGGGGGGCTGGTGGAAACAGGGACTTAGTTCTGCATCTATTGATGTGAAAGATTCTGCATCAAATGTGAAGGCTTGTAATTATTATTATTTTTCTCTCCCGCCGACTCTTCCTAGGAAAGCGTTGCAGAGAGAGTTGTCACTCCTCTGGGACTTCACACACCCACACACCTTTAGGGCAGAGAACCTCAGCAAACTGTGTGATTTAATCTAAGGGGGTGCGGTGAGGGACATCGCAGCTGAATCCCGTCCTTTTGCTTGCCATGGGTTGGGTTTTGAGCAGGGGTTTCAGCCAGTTCAGAGAGTTTCCTCTTGAGGTGGAAAATTGTAACTGTGGGCTTGATCCTGCAATGCACCAGTGAATTGTTCCTGCACACTGGAATGCACTGTGACGCCCTTGAGAATAAATCATTCTCAACCGTTTCCAGCAAAAATGCATTTGTACGTTGAACATGCCTGAACTGTCTGCTTGTCCTGATATCGAGGTAAACATAGCAGGAAATGGAATTCAAACCTTTGATTTTGAACCGAGATAGGCTAGAATTTGTCGCTGATACGATGATGATGATGATAATAATAATACTCCTTGCAAAAGACGGAGTGCTTTTCACGCCATGTGGTCCTGCTGTGTTGGAGTGAGCAATCTAGGGGCTCGAACCCACAGCCTTCTGACTCGGAGGTGAGAGTGCTACCGGCTGACACCCAATCCAGATGTGGCAATTAATAACCAGCAAAGTAACCAATTTATCGCTGAACAAATGGAGTCATATGTTTTGTTCATTTGTCCTGACATTGAATCTTCGTCTCTTGACATGTAATATCTGTTATTCAGACCCACTCAATGACTAACTTCCCTTCTAGTTCCTGACCTCCTGCATTGTACAATACCACAAGTTTTACTGCCAATTCTACTTTCCTTTCCGTCTGTGCACATGTTCCTTCCCCTTCATTTTGTATCCTTTGTTACCTTAACCCCGGTTGCTCAGAAATGTTCCTTCGGATACCATTTAAACTCCCGTCAATCACTCTATATTCCCCGTTCAGCAGAACGCAAAGAAATGGACCTCACTTTAGAAATCGGCGCCTCTCAGCACAGTTTAGCTGTGCATATTTCTTTACTTTATCCTATATTTGTGCCTGCGCCATTGCACTGGGAATGTATATATAACTTAGCCATGCCCCTGTGTTACCACAAAGTGTGGTGACTGTGTATTTTGTGGGCAAATGCCTACAAATGTCCCCCACTTCGGGACTTTGAACTCGTACAGTCTAGGCCGACACTCCAGTGCAGCACTGGGGGAGGGGTTGAGATGTCGGGGGTGCCGTCCTTTGGATGAGATACTAAACCGAGGTCTCGTCTGTGGCTGTTCAAGTGGATATTAACGATTCCGTGACACCATTTGGAAAGAGAAGGAAATTGCTCCCGGTGTCCTGACCAAAAAGCCCTCAGATAAAATTGGTCATTCACTTCATGGCTGTTTGTGGGACATTACTGTGCACAAATTGGCTATTGCATTTACTTATAAATACACAATCACTAGATTTTACACTAAATTCTGTGAAGTTCTTTGAGAAGCGCTCCTGGTGCTGTCCGGCGTGGAGGAGCTATATAAATCCAAGTTGTTGTTGTTGTTGGCATGAAAGACACTATATAGAGTTCAAGGAACAATACTATTATTATTATTATTATTATTATTATTATTCAATGTTCCCTTTCTTCTCTGTGAAGCATTTTTGAGATGTTCATCGTGCCTGAAAGGCACCAAGAAAATCTATATCGTTGTTGTACAAAGCCATCCTAAGGATTTACATTCGACTTATTAGTTGAAGGCGTCCTTTTCAACGCCCACTCACTATTTTTGGAGGTTTTCTGTTTAATAAGTAAATGTGATGCGGTGGCAGACGATCTGGAGAGTTGAACTTTACATGAATTATTATTGCTGGTTTCAGAGACAATGACCGCTGTGCTCACCTTCTATATTACTGACACCCTGGACTCCAGCCAAAAAACCACAGATATCAGTCAATCAGCCCTGCCGTCATTCCTCAAGACTCCGCTGTTTTTCTTAGGAGAACGCAGCACTGAATCAGCTTCTCAACATCCCCCCAACCCTTCTCCCCCACCAGCAGAAGCCTAGAAGCAAAGAGGTTTTTTTTCTGTTTGTTTTTGCCACTGTTGTAATCGCCAACGTGTTGGACTGATTCTGACAGAGATAGAGCCTCACTGACCCAAGGGTGCAATTTTTTTTACATATCGTACAGATGGTAATTCACTCTGGGATTTTGACAGGAAAAGATGTGCCAATTATCTTGTCTGCATCCAAACGAAAACTTTAGCAAACAAGCGAAGGGCCAAGAACAGAGGATGAAAAGAACTAATCAAAATCGAATGGCTGGGCTCCCAAAGCCTGTGGAGGAAGAGAAGACTGAGGCAGGTATGGATTAGCAGCCATTTTTGGGGCGGGAAACAAGTTACAGAACACGCATTGATACAAAGGCATTTTACATTTACAATAAAACTCACTTAAGTCTGATCTGTATAAATCGTATAATCGCCTAAATCCCATTCAAGATATTTATATTACACTCATTATATTCTATGCAAATTTGATGTAACACTTACTTCGCATAAATCATATTAAATGTATGGTCCCAACTGATTTGAATTACTTATGTGAGGTTTACTGTATTTATTGGCTTTCATGTCAACAGGATGTCTCAAGCATTTTGATTGTGAAGTCGCATGACTGTATTTTGTAGGCAAACACAGCAGACCAATTTGCAAATGGCAATGTCCCACAACACAAGTGAATGACCAATTTTATGGGGGAATTGTAAGCCAGGACATCGGGAGAAAGTCCTGTCTCTTACTGGAATAGGGCCGCAGAATCTTTAACAGGCAGACGTAACCTTGGTTTAACTTCTTGTCCAGAGGAGGACACCTCTGCAATCCAGCACCCTCACCCTTACCCCCAGCCCTGCTGGGTATCACTCTCGACTTTGCTAGTCAAAGTCCTGACTTGGGGCTTGAACCCACAATTTTCTGACTCACAGGCAGAAGTGCTAGCGTCTGAGCTAGGCGGACTCTTGCAAGTTCAAAGAAAGAAAGCCACGGCGAAATAGAATAGCTTGCCGAGATTTTCTGAGAGTGATTGATGAGCGATACGCAGTCCTGACATTTTCTGCCCGCAAAACCAAACGTGCAACAACAAAAAAAAATAACCTTTTCCCTCCACGGCTGCTTTGTGCAATACTCCACAGAATTCTTTCCAGCGGTTGAGTCATCATTAATAAAATCTCTGTAGGGCTTCAACATTTGTGCAGCAAATGCGAAAGATTGGAGATAGGCCTTGTACAACCCTATGATACTGTGGACTGAAGGAATCATTGTCATATTTGACAGTTCCATGAGGAACTATGCGGTAGATAGAGATATTGATTAAAGGCGTTAAAAAAAGGAAGGAAGGAAAGAAAGAAAGAAAGAAAGAAAGAAAGAAAGAAAGAAAGAATGAAAGAAAGAAAGAAAGAAAGAAAGAAAGAAAGAAAGAAAGAAAGAAAGAAAGAAAGAAAGAAAGAAAGAAAGAAAGAAAGAAAGAAAGAAAGAAAGAAAGAAAGAAAGAAAGAAAGAAAGAAAGAAAGAAAGAAAGAAATTTATGGATGAATTGTTAGATAAAGTTGATTAAGAACCGCGCCCACTTCTCCATTCCCCCAACTGATTGTTGCCTTCTCTTACTTTTATGTTGAAGTTCTGTAAATGAACAGCAGAATCCATTATAAACACTTCACATAAAATGGGCTGGAATTTGCAGTCTGTGGGGTTCCTCGGCAGCCTGCCTCAGTCGCAGCACTCTCCTCTCCGAGTCAGAAGTTTATAGTTTCAAGCCCCACGTTCAAGAGCTGATAGTCTAGAATGACAGTCCCAGTGCAATGCTGGCAGAGGGTTGGATTGTTGGTGTTGCCGTCCTTCAAATGAGAAGTGAACCAAGGTCCTGCTGTCTGTTCAGCGGCAGAGGTTGTGCAGAAATTTGGAGCATTCGTAAATTCAACCTTCCCAATATCACAAGGGATGTTTGGATGCAGGAGGTCCTTCAGTATATTCAATATCAACCAGAGTACTCCCCACCACCACCCGCTCGTTACATTGTGGGGAGGGGTGGGGGGGAATGGGGGTGCTTGTATGGAGTATAAACACTGGCACAGATCAGTTGGGCCAAACAGCCTGTTTCCGTGGCCTATCATGCCATGGCTTCAACCAGCCTTGCTATTGACCAGTTTCAGGCGTTAATTACCTGTTGGGTAAAGAAATACTTCCCAGTGTCTGTCCTGAAAATTGACCTTTGCAAACCTGACCCAATGGCACTCTTGTTCCGCTGCCTTGATGGGTGTGTAGACAGGCAATGATGTGAGCCTTACTTTCTCTGTAACCACATCGCAAACCGCATCACAGAGAGAGAGAAAGGGAGAGAAAGAGAGAGAGAGAGAGAGAGGGAGAGGGGGCATGTGAAGGGGACCCTGCCCGCAATACTGTTGACAAAGCAGGTTAGATTAAGTGCGACTTGTTTGGGTCCTCAGACCAAACGAAGGCCAACGTTACGGTGGCATCTCTTAGCTTCCTCTGCTGCAGTCGTGGCTGTCGCACAGTGTCAACAAGGGGAAAGATAAATAACCTGTGTTGTTGAAAAGAGGAGAAAGCAATTTGTGATATGCATTCATGAATTTTAACCGTGCGGCACCATCAACTCCAAGTACTCTGTGCAATTCCTCTGACTTTACATACGAGATAAATGACTATTTTGCTGCCTTTCCACACTATTTCCTGCAGTAGTTGCAATTTGATGCACTCTTATATTACCTCTCGTACGACACGGACTGTTAGACAGAAATAAAGGAGCTGACAATTGTATCCATTAATACTAACAGCCAAGATCTCTTGAAATTCTAATATTTACAGGTCATTTCCACACTGCCATAATGCACATTGCAAAATTGCAACCTAAAACTGTCAGCGAGTAGCAAGGCAGACAGATATTGTGTGGGGATGCAAAGGATTTGTCGGGAGCTGGAAAAAATATATATTACACACTAATTTTATTGAAGGATTGGACATTACAGTATAAACTATACAGATGCTCCACTGGAATAGGCTTAGAAAATTATAATATTAATAATAATCCTTGAGAGGTTTATGTCGCATCAGAATAGTTGAATTGATATCGTGCTTTTCACATCTTCGAGACGTCGCAAAACACTTCACAGAATATACTGTAAAGTGAATTGAATGTATGTTTTGTGGGCGAAACGCGGCAGCCAATTGCGCACAGCAGCGTCCCACAAACAGTCGTAGATTGAGTGACCAAATGATTTTTTTTTTTTCTTGAGGGATTATTATCAGGTGTTCGGAGTAAGGAAACTTGTCCAAGCTTTTGCCCTGCTGGGAATCGAACCCAGATCTCTCACTTGCGAGGCGAGTGCTCTAACCACTGAGCTACAGGATCTCCAATGTACCTCTCTGACATGTTTACTACCCTGCGTACCTCCGCTCAACTGGCTCCGGCTCCTGCTTGTCCCCTCGTGCCCTCTGTTCCATCATCGGTGGCCGCGCTTTCAGCCACTACACCCCAAAACTCTGGAACTCTCTTCCTCTATCCCTCTGCCTTGCCCCCTCCTTTCCAATCTTCACATTGCACCTGAAGGCCTTCCTCTTCAGCCGTGCCTGAGGTCACCTTCCTCCTCCCCCCGGCTCAGCCACTGTCAAGCGCACTAGGACGCTATCCTGCATGAGGAGTGCTATATAAATGCAAGTTGTTGTCGTAGAAATTACAGCATTTAAAATTGAGAGCGGGTTCAAATCTCATCCAAATGGAGGAATGACTCCTAAAGTTGTTCTCTACAAACTGACAGGTTCGTAAATAAATACACCTGCAAATAATAACCCTTATCATGCAGTGACTGTGTATTTTGTAGGCAGTCAAGTTGTGCGCAACAATGTTCCACAAACAACCATGAAGTGCATCACCAATTTTATTTTGGGTGATTGTTGGCCAGGACACCAGAAGAAACTCTCTTCTCCTTTTGAACAGTGCCATGAGATCTTTAATGTCCACCTGAACAGGATAGAGCGACATGCACCTGCGAATGCAGTGAACGAATAATGAAACCCAGTAACCAAGAAATCCTAATTGAATTTTGTGCATAACCGTTTTTTTAATTACATTATTAAGTCACGTAATAGCTTTAAACTATTTGAAGTCGCTTAATGAAGCAAAGACACGGTTTGCTAATTCGTTAACCATTCCAGCGCTGAAATCCCTGCATTTCCCCATTAAAAGAACATTTTTGGTCATCAAGGAAGCATAGCCTGTTAATGTACTAATGAGCTGTGTTAGGCAGTAATGTAGCTCACCACACAATGGGTTGCTGCACCCTAACAGACAAACAGCAGTGTGGGCTTACAGTTTCTCTTGTAAATATAATTGAGCGATGAGGGAGGGAGTGCGGAAGAGAGAGAACATATGGCAAATTACATTGTCACTCACCAGTGTCCACAACATATTTATAGTGATACAGTACAGAAACAGACCATTCGGCCCGACTAGTCCGTGCAGATATTTCTACTCCACACAAAGCCCCACCTTTTATTTTTTTTAAAATACAACAATGAAAGAAGCCTTGTGATGGGAAATTGGCAGGTGAGCTTTCTGCCCCGCTCTCTGGAACTCCATCCCTCTGTTCCCTCCCCACGTTCAAGTACCACCTCAATACCTCTATCTCTATCTCTCTCTTTGACCATGCTTTCGGTCATCTTTCTCCTCTCACTCTTCGAGTTCAGATGCCCAGCCAGCAGTGCAAAGCACTTTGAGGCTATCACGTTGCTCAAAAATCTCCTGTGTTGACTGTATTTTAGGGGTGATTTCAATATTACCACTGACAATAGGCACTGACACAATAGAGAAAGAAATATTGAATAACAAACAAAAACAGAGAGAGCTGGGAACACTCAGCAGGTCAGGCAGCATCTACGACCCTTCGTCAGAACAGGTTGGGTCTATTGACTGCTGGCACCATTTGAACCAAACATGGTCCAGTTTCTTGGGATGTTACCACAACTACAGTGACAATGAATGCAGGATCACTCTCCACACATAGCCTTCAGTCTCAAGTTTTTATACCTCCTCTTTGCTGCGCTTTTATTGCTGTCTCAACAAGGAAGTGTGCGGCTTCTCAAAACTTGCACGGAGAGCAGTTTTATTGATTTAAGTTCAGTCTGGCCTCTGGAATAATTACTCTTATGGTCAGCTATTTTGATGCGACATAAACCTCTCAGTGAATCTCAAACGTAAGCCAATGCGGAATGAACAGATCTTTCTGCATTATTTAATTTTACAAATCGATGGAAAAGAAACATTTCCCCTCCAGTGCTATGTTACTGGCAATAAAAACCTAGACAGTAAAGTCAACTGAAACCTCTTGAAAACCACCTATAATAATCATGGAGTTAAGTGAGTACCATTTACAGTCAATTGCACACCGTTTACTGGCAAATTAAGTTGACCATTTGCTTCATAGCTGTTTGTGGGACATTGCTGTGTGCAAATTGGCTGCCGCTTTTGCCCACAAAATACAAAATACGCGCACTTTTTACAGTATCTGCTGCGAAGTGCTTTGAGACATCCTCCTGACATGAAAGGCAAGCATTATTTAGGATAATTATTTTGAGTGGAGTGGTCCAATCAATTGAATGTATTGATTTGGAAAATTAATTTCTGCGAGTGTGATACTGTAAATTGTTTCCCAAGTGAGACGGGATGGCACGTTTGATGTTATTGGTCAAGTAATGTGGAGCAGCTTTGCTCATCTATTCGGGGATTTTGTTGCTATTTTAAGATAACAGCGCAGAATTCCGGGCAGGTTAGCAGGAAAGAACGAGTGATTGCTTTCTTTGGGCACACTTCCAATTTATATACTCGAAACTGGAGGAAATAATAATAGTGCCAAGGAGAATGGGCCGAGGAAATATTTCGAAACGTTATGTTGCTTCTCAGATACGTGTAATTCATAGATTGTCAGATGGTCCGAAGAATCTCTCATCTCTCTGAGTCAAACAGTTTTTTTTGTTGCCCCGCACATTGGGTAATTATGAAAAACAATATCTTTGACCAATACTCCTCAAACATCAACAATAGCCTTGTTATTCATAGCCTCCAAGCTAAACTATGAAGATTAATCATATTTTAGTGTACAGTAAACAAAAATATCCTTTGCCTGCACTGGTCCCTTTCCCAGTCCTGTCCCTTTTCCTCCCATTCTCCCACTGCTCTTTGTTCTCATTGCCAATGGTATGATTTGTTCTTCTGGATAAGACAATATACACGCATCTCACGTCAGCCCTGTAAGGAAACACTTGACACATGTGGATAAGTCATCAAGCACACAGGTGCGCGGTTTCCATATCCAATTTAAACAGTTTTAAATTTAATTTTACCTTTCTCTCGAGATGATCTAACGGATTCTGACTTTTCTTTTTTTTTCTAAAAAAGAAACAAAAATATGTTTTAATTCTTCCACTTGTTTTTCTTGCTCCCGGCTCTGGTCAACTGTTTTGAAAAGGATTTTTTTCATTTCCTGAGAGAAGGAAAAAAAGTTTAAGGGGCTGTTTTCTCAGCTACTCCAAAGCCCGACTTTGGGAGGCTGACAATCTTTAATGCATCAAATGGCATTAAAAGAAAGCGAGACTTGCTTCTTACTGGCAGATTTTGGCTGGAATCCAGACCATGTCTAGACGATTAAACTTATCTTCGATGCTGGAAAGAAAGCTTACTTTTTAAATTTGGCCTTAAAACGTCTGAGCTCTTTACAATAAATTACTGTCGAGTGTAGTGACTTGTCTTTGGGGGCCAACACAGCAGCAATTTTGCTCTGGGCAAATTCTCCGCAATTAGGCATGAAATTAATGGGTAATTTATCTCGAAGGATTGATGTCCAGGAAACCGGGCAGAAACTCCCTTCTCTTTTATAATGGTTGTCGTGAAACCTTTAATGCTTATTTATACAACAGGCAGATGGGGCTTGGGTTTTAACGTCTTGTTTAAGACATTGCACCAGCCAGGACTATGAGCTCAAACACAGGCTCACACTCCAGCCTCCGCACCTCGTTCTGATGAGACACGTGAGATCCTTACATTTGATGTAGGATCAGGGGGACAACTTAGGATTCATTGTAAAGTGTAGTGACTGTGTAATTTGTAGCCACAGTCGGCAACCAATTTGCACACAGCAAAGTCCCGCAAAACCGCCATGAAGTGAATAGCCAATTTTATTTGGGAGATTGTTGACCAGGACACCGGCAGAAACTCTCTTCTCTTTTCGAGTAGCACCACAGGATGTTTAACATCCACCCAAACAGGCAGACGGATCCTCCGGTTGACTCTCATCCAAATCCTGACGTGGGGCTTGAACCTACAAGCCTTCTGACTCAAAGGGGAGAGGGTTACTTACTGACTGAGACAGACTGACACACAAATATTGAAATGCTAATAAATTCTTTAATTTCCCTGAAAACAGTAAAGCAATTCAGTGAAGTTTAAAGAAACATGACTTTCACAGCCTCTCGAGGTTAAATGAGTTGAAACGTAGGGAGGTAATGAGAAGAATTTGAGTCTGATCCAGGTTTAAAACATTACCCGGCTTTGATTTCAGTGAAGATGCTGATAGAGAGCTGCCAAGGCTTTTGAAGCAAACTTGTTTTTTCAAGTTTTTTTATTATTAATTGTATATATATATAAATATCAGGTTGACCTTTGGATGAACTGAATGGGAAAAAAAATTACCGCAGACATATAATTCCAGTCTTCATAGCTGACAGACTGTATGTTCAACTGGCTCCTGCCTGTTAGATATCTGTGTGTTAATGCAAAGGGGCAGCTTTATCTGTTGTATCTACAGGGTGGGAGGGGAGCGATGTGATAATTTTCACCAGTATAAATATCAACATGGTGGGTGATGTTCCAGTCGATGGCCACAGTTTGAACCACTCTCTTCACCACCACAACGACGACGACGACAACTTGCATTTATATAGTGTCCTTCACGCTGTATGGCATCCCAGAGCGCTTGACAGGGGTGAAACACGATTCCGAGTCGGGGGCAGGGGAGGTGGCAGTAGGCACGATCGAATAGGAAGGTCTTCAGGCCCGACCTGAAAATGGGGAAGGAAAATGGGCAAGGCGGAGGGATAGAGGAAGAGTGTTCAAGAGAGGGGCATAATGGCTGAAAGAGTAGTGACCACCTCCCTCCCTCCCTTCCTCCCTCCCTCCCTCTCCCTCTCCCTCTCTCCCTCTCCCCTCTCTCTCTCTCCCCTCTCTCTCTCTCTCCCTCCCTCTCTCCCTCCCTCTCCCCTCTCTCCCTCCTTTCCTCCCTCAAACCCTTCCTCCCTGCCATCTTCATTCCGAGGTTTTCACCAAAAGCTGCGGCTTCCACTGAGCAAAGCATTTTTCACCCCAGTATCAAAAAACTAAGCATCTCAACTGAAATCATTTGAAAATATTGTAAAATCTGTCTTTAATAGTATCAGCCCAATGTCAGCCTGGCAAGGTTGGTAGTGCTCTCGCCTTTGAGTTAGAAGGTTGTCGGTTCAACCCTCACATCGGGAGACTTTGATCTCACATAATCTCGGCTGACGTTCCAGTGCAGGCCAACACTGTCCGAGGTGCCATCCTTTGGATGAGATGTTAAAGCAAGGTCCTTTCTGCCCGTTCAGATGGGTTATAAAGATCCCACGGACCTATCCAAAAAGAGAAGGAATTTTCTCCCAGTATCCTGGCCAACAATCCCCAACACATAAAATCGATCCGTTTGTGGAACGTCGCTGTGCACAATATTGCCTGCTGCTTTTACCTCACAAACAAACTTGACTGTAAATCCTTCGGAAAACTTTGAGACATTTTGGTGACGTGCCAAGGTTCTGCATCAAATGCGAGTACGACCATTCGTATTTAAAATTCTGAGTTTTGGAGACCTGCTGCTGAAATGCCGAAACCAGGGCAGGGTCTCAGTCAGTGATTTACACAAGAAGAGTGACATTCTATCAAGCATATGGTAGTCCGACCGTCTGCTTGCTTTGTTCTTTGAGTTGCGATGAACTCTCAGTCCCAGAGTGCAGTATAACTGCACTTTATCAGCCGTGTGGGTATCAAGTGTGCATGTCTGTGTAAATACAGATCAGGTAATGCACCCTTGAGATGTATTATTCAGTAAAGTGAGCCTCAATGGTAAGAGGAGATAAACAACATCAATGTAATGTGATGCTGACGATCCTTCCAAATATTTTTTTTGAGGGGGGATCCTCAGCAAACATTACAGGGAATAGTGCAGCAGGTAACAGTCGGACGTATCAATAAAGTGATGCAAAGTGACACTATATATATAAGAAACAAAGATATTCTTTTTGTTGATCAGCCAGGCATTTGACACACCAAGAAACGACTCCCTGTGCTCAAAGTGCAACCAAACTTAAACTACTGAGAGTTTCACATACTGTCAGAGATGGAGTATTGATTCACTCTCTACCCGGAGGGATTGCACTCTTCCTATCTAATTCCCAGAGAATTCAGGTACAGGTTGGCAAGCGCTCAGGCTTGATGACTCCCCAGAGTGAGCTTTGGGTGTTCTGCTTAAGACACTGCAGCTTCCCACTGTGAGCAAAGTCAAGCCTATACTGAGTAAAGGATCCTGCAAAATGCACACCTTCTAGCAATGGGGCACAGCAATGTCACCAATGAAATGTTATTGAAGCATCCGAGATCCTAACGGACACAGGTGAATTGAACCCTAATACAGTAATTTGTCCAACACGCTGAAAAAAAGATACCTTCGACAAGGGAACATCCACTCAAGCTCAGAGAATGAAAGGTGAACAGACCGTCTATAGGAACAGTGAACATGGAAATAAACCACCCAGGGAGACACTGGGGGCAGATTGCCCAGCTAGTGCGAGGGAATTAGAGAGCTGTTTGTCAAATAAATTGATCTAAGCTGTATGAAGGATATATACTGAGAGATAGATCTACTCAGATCAATTTACTTACTAAATCACTATCTATAGTCTTTTTCCAATTGTGAACATTCCTAGGTTCTTAACTAACCTTTTTTTACACTAAACACTAACAAACGCAAAATTTGACATGTCAAAGAGGATCTCCTTCATACCTGGAGGACGTTCAAATTAATTGAAGGAATGAAAGTGGTTAAGGTACGATCCTTTGTTTTGGAAAGATCATCATTTTTCATTTCAACACAAGGTCAAGAAGGCAAACGCTATAAATCAGTGGCGAGACAATGAATAGGGAAAGGGACCATCACAAGGGAAATAATAATAATTGTCTGCTTGTAAAGACATAAAACTCAGAAATATCCACAAGGGACGGAAACTAGGGGACATTAATTAATTTAGTGTGAAGATGATACCTATTCAGTTCATTAATCATTTCATAACCTTTATATATCATATTTTATGTTTGTACTCAATGGTTTCTCTCGGAAGCTGTAAAACACTGCACTGGGGCCACCTCAGCCTTGTTCAGAAATATGTACCAAAGGCAGATCAAGGACAGAGCAACTATTTATCCCTGCGGTGACAAAACAGAAGTGATTATTTACTCGATCCATCACAGCTAAAGTTAAGGCTATTCCGTTCTGTCCCATTCGATATCAGAGCAGCGCTAAGTGCAATGGTGCAAAGGATTTTAACCCATCATTTCAGTGCGAGCTATAATGAAGGCTGCCTATTCAGTAGCCATCTGACCAAAGTAGCCTTAGAACTGGGGACTAACCTCTGAAATTTCCACATATGTACCTTTTTATCCTCATGATAAGAAAGTCATTCAACAAATTTTTCAGAAAGCTCTCAGAATTAAACCTTTGTAAAATCTCATCCGGATTGTAAATTATCATGGACGATAAACAGCTTGCAGTTTCAAACCAGAGCATATTATTAGTTTCATCTTATTTATGGTGCTGCAAGTTTCAAGGTTATTAACCGCACAAGCATCCTATAGTGGTGGCGTGTTCATTATGCTCACATTTAGAGCACAGAGAAAGGAGCTCTTGGCTTCCCCGAGTGCATTAATGTGACAGCACTGAGGGACAAGGCTACAGTTACATTCCGAACAGTAGCTTTTCATCAGTGGATGAGCTTTGTTGGCTCTTGATCAGGAAGTAGATGGAATACTGGTGTAACCCATCATCTTTGTGAGGTGGGGGGAGAGGGGGTCAAAGGAAGATACATGGACAAATGTTGCTCATACAGCAAATTGATATTGTTTTCCTTTAGTTCCTAGTTGGCAATCCTTCATCTGAGCCTTTTGGTTCTGCACAACAACCTCCCAATTCAATGCATTGACTCCCTTTGTGGCTTCCCTGTGCTTTAATGGAGAGGGTGTCCTGGAAGGAATAGGTTTTACCCTCACTGATTGAGTCTTCAGTGCATTCCATTCCTACCATCTGTTCGCACTTGACATCCCCAATACGCACAAGGGATAATATGATTAGAAGTGCAAACCCAAATTGATCCTATAATATATGATTGTGCCAACACAGAGAGACAGTTAGCAATTTCAGGTATGTTCATTAGATTTGTCTCTGGTTTAATAGACATCAATCATGATCGAACCATGAAGATTCTATCGTTAAATATTGCACTGGTCAGCAACGAGCTTGTTTTTTAAGAGAATCTCTTTACTTTTGTATTTTCAATTTTGCTCCATGTCTCGTTCTACAATCACGTGACACCAAATGCAATACTTGAGTATTTTAAGTCAATGCAAATAGTAGAAACACTCATTTTGGGTTTATTGTGAGTAGGTTGTCATTCCCCCAACGCACTACAGAGCATGTCAGTCTGATACGCTTGACGTATATATTGGCTGGTAGTTGTGAAGAATTGCATAGTTATCTCCAGGAATGGCTGCTATGTTAAGCCTATAGAGTACATGGGTTGTCCAAAACATACCTCAGTCATTCTGTAATCAGCAGCATTTTCACTACGGCCCTGGTAGGATATTTTCGCCATGACCTGATGTACGCTGTAGGATTGATAGACTTTCACATGATGACGAAAGAATGCTTTGGGGAGGGGAGGAGGGAGGGAGAGTGTGTGGAGAATGAATTATAATATTTACAACAAAAAGACACTCAGATTTACCAAGTATCATTGCGTAGCTTTATCGAAGAGGTGAAACTCAGCATGAAACAGCATGCTGAGTGTACAAATACACAGTCAAACCACTTTACAGTATATTCTTTGAGATGTCTTGAAGATGTGATTAAGGCGCTATATCAAATGCAAGGATGATTATTATTATTATGACCTTGACTCCTCAGTCAGTCCAATGCAGTGTTCCAGTTGATAATCCCAGTTCCAGGCATTATCAATGGGTAATTGAATGCAAATCATAGTACACGCTAGCCAGTGAAGGAGAGGGTGGATAAGGGGGGAAGGGAAGGAAATCTCATGCACACCGTATGTATTCAGGAGGTAATTTCCAAGCAGATTATGAGCTTGTTGAGTCAAAAAAAAGCCAAGTGAAAACAAAAAGATAGATGTCAGCCCACAAGTGCAAGGGTTGCATTATTCTGTATTAAGATTTATCAGCTGTGGATAATTGGAATCTAACAATAAAAATAATTTTCATACCAGAGAATAATTATTTTACAGCACAAGTCATTCATCTCGGAGGATGACCTAAAGCAAAAGCAATCCACTTTGCATCAGCACAATAATCACTCGCTCATTATCACTGGAGCATTCATTGCTTGGCTATTGACTAAATTGTGGAGGCTGGTATTTTTCTAGCTACCTGGCAGTATAGCTGATGTTTATTTGCCCTCTGTGTCTCCAATACACATGATTCAGTGAACACGAGTGCTGATGTAAAAAAATAACATGCATTCATCTCGCATGTGTGACTGTGTTCTGACTTATAATAACATAATAATAATCCTTGCATTGGTAATGCATCTAATCACATCGCCAAACATCTCAAAGCGCTTTGCAGGATTTTACTTCCAACGTATAGAGGCTTTGTATTTGCAGACAATCACGGCGGCCAATTTGCACATCGCAACATACCACAAACAACCATTATGATGGGATTTGCTGAAGTGAATTTAATCCAGTGCAAAATGATAGCACAACGCAAACTAAAATTGGTTATTTTCATGGGAGTGCGTGTTATACGCTCCGAGGCACTACTCCACGCGAAGGGCGCTTTATAAATGAAAGTTGTTGTTGTGACTCATTCAGCCTGCGATCTGAAACTTTGGATGGTTCTCGCTCGACCAAGTGCCGTGTAAATGAAATACAATACAATCTACGCTTGTATAGCTCAGAGATGGTCAATGAGAGGACACGTAATGGTAAGCTTTCAGTTGGTTGTGCAAGAGGCAATAAATTAGGGATCAATGCAGGAATGAGCGACTGAATGCTGAGGGAAGCACTACAGGCATACTTTCCTCTTTAATGTAACTATAGTAACTTATAAGTGCACCACTTCTCTGCTCTGTGGGTGCTATTTATATCAGGTTATGCAGCATATTTGGATGAAAAGAACACAAAATGTGCCGATTGAAGTTATGTAAGCCAAATGCAGCGAGCTCTACATTCTATGTCACAACATAAAGGGTCAGTGTGCAGATAAGCGCACTCTGTATCAAGTGACTTCTATGTCCTTGCGTACAAGTTTAGTTTATGTGGCACCGATGCTCAAACAGGAAAGAACTCAGTGCGACCCCCACCCCCCACCCCACTTCTGCCTTCGACTCGGGTCCTTATTGAGAAACCTTGTTTGATATCTCCATGTTTGAAACTGCCAATGTCTCCTCATGCTGAACGCTGCTGTGTGCTGTTATCAGACGTTTGCTGGGACACTCCACATGGTCCTGCTGATGTTCATTGTCGAGGCTCACATGCTGGGTGACAAATAACGACCCAAGTCAAGGTACCAGAGGCGTCCCATGTCCCATACGCCAGCTCCATTCACTGCCCTCGTGGGCTGAGGAGAAAATAATTGGGTAAATAACACAAATCTATTTTTATTATTGATAAGAAGAATGCTGGGATTTCGTACAGCATCTTTCAGCATATAGCAGGAGGTCACCTCAAAAGTGATTCACAATGATTTACTGTCAAGTGTAATGATCGTGTATTATGCAGTCAACAACAACAACAACTTGTGTTTATATAGCTCCCCTCAAGCAGGGTAGCGTCCCGGAGTTATTTTGCACACAGCCCACAAAAGTCCCACCAAACAACCGTGAAGCGAATGAGCAATTTTATCAGGGAGGATGGGGTTGGGGGGGTGGAATTGTCAGAGCAGGACGTTGGGAAAAATTCCCTACTTTTAAAACGAGTTGTGACTTGAGGGATCTTTAACGTCCAACCAGGTAGGCAGACGGGACCTTAACTTAATGTATCACTGGGGGAACAGCACCTCTGACGATGCAATGGAAGGTCAGCCAAGACCATTCGACTTCAAAGTCCTAATACTGTGCTCCAAGTACCGCCTGTTTGTCCTGTGCATTTTTTTGGGGGGGTGGGGGGGGAGTGGGGGGATCGTTTAAAAAAAATCTTGTTCTGTTGCTATATTCAGGAAGTGTATTCTCAAAATCAACCGCTTCCCAATTGAATCAAGGGCTTTAAATGAAAACGATACTACAATACAGCTGTGGACTATTTTTCTTTCTTTTCCCCATACGTCCCACAAGGCAGGTAGAGTTTATTTTTCTATGCCCCGCAGATTAAATGCAAGCTTCTGGGCCATGTAAGTATTGAGAACTTTGAACCCTGCTGAAGTGTTTGCAAACTGGACCAAGGCTGCTTAAGCGATGTTAAGGAAGTAGTAGACTGTGATTTTGAAACAAACCAAACAGCACAAAACAGCACACACCCTAGACCCGTGTCACTTTCTTAACACAGAGTTATCCTATTCAAAAATAAATGTTTCCTTGCTTTAAAACCCATGGGAATCAATTCCTGTCATCAGCGTACTCTGTCACCAAAAGATTGTTATTCTTATGAGCAACTAGCACATGGTAGACCACCTGAAATTCCACCTAGTCTTAGCCTACGAAACTTGCGGGAAAATTGCTAAATTCAGTCTTGCTTTGGAAGCCGCTTTTGTATTTTAACACAAAAAACACTCTGCAAATGAAGGCGGAATTCGGGAATTGCACAATTCTGCACTGTCTTAAATATTTATTCACTTGCAAATAATCCTTGAATTTGATATAGTGCCTTATCATGTCTTTGTCTCAAAGCACTTCACAGAATATACTGTAAAGTGTAGTGACTGTGTGTTTTGTGGACGAAACGCGGCAGCCAATTGCGAACAACAATTTAAGGCCAACCAAAATGGACGTGGCATTTGAAACCTCTGGCGTTTCTCAATCCTTGGCCAAATCTACAGGACAGAATTACTGTGTTTAATGGTAACTGAATAGAATGCACCCAATTCAGCTTGTGTTACTAAGGTTAGCAGTGTGCACTGCGGTCTAGACCTGAACCTTTTCCGCATTCTTGGAGAGCATGGGATTGACGTGTGTGAAACACAATATATCACGATTTGCATCGATGCTTCCTTAATCAGAACAGAAATCAAGTGTGCACTTGTCCAGCACCTGAAACCCGTGAGAAGGTGCTGAAAAGCATGAGGTTTCCTAATGGCAGATAGAACAAATCTTCCTCACAGCAGCTTCACAGGCCTATTCTCCTATCTCCGTCTGCGGTGTAAAAATAATAATAATAATAATAATCCCTGCATTTGCAGTAGCGCCTTATCAAGTCATTAAGACATCTCAAAGCGCTTTACAAGATATACTGTAAAGTGCTGTGACTATGTGCTTTGTCCAACAAACAGCCATGGATTGAGCAACCGATTTTATTTGTGGGGGGGGTGGGGGATTATTGACAGTGTAGCACAACCCCAGCACTACACTGGAGTGTTATCTTAGTCTGTGAGCTCTCAGACCTGACGTGGAGCTTTGAACCCACAACCGTCTGACTCAGGACATGAGAAACACAAGACATAATATAGTTATAATAATAATAATCCTTGCATTTTGATGTAGCGCCTTATCATGTTTCAAGACGTCTCAAAGCACTTCACAGAATACACTGCAAAGTGAATTGACTGTACATTTTGTGGGCAAAGAGTCAATCAATTGCAAACCCATCTCCTATCAACACAAACCCCCACCGAAAAAAAAGCAGAGCTGGGAGTAAAGAAGGGAGGGTTTCATGTTGTGGAAACATTGGAATCCAAGGCGACACAGGCTTCACAGGGAATGAATCAGGGCAGCACAAAGGCGCGGTACAGACAATATGTTTTCCAGTGCAGATGGAGATTGTCTGTAGTTGGATGCATAAATCTCCCGCACTGCCACAGTTTGCACATTTCAGGTATAGTGTTTCCAATCGAAATTAACCTGTGTTTAACATCAATTAAATGGGAGAAGTCAAGTGTGAGCAACTCAAAACCCGGGGACTTTTCAAAGTTCACCATCTGCAACTGATTGCTCCCGGCATTGCAAAGGCTGTGTTTATCCGGTGGGTTGGGGGGTTGGGACGGGGGAGATTGTTGGTGGGAGAGGGAGACGGAAAGGAGTGGGAGGGGGACCTGTTTACACTGAGAGATCAGATTTGGGCTTGATCGCCCTGCTGTTTACACTCACCTCTGCCCCAGCTGAGGAAACCAGTTGGACAGTATCGGGTTACAATCTGATCCATGAGCTGTGGTGCAAAGTGGGGCCTGGCTTTGAATCACATCGCTTTACTTACCTGCTTACAGCGAATGCTACTTCAAGCTTATTTCCTTCACAGGCGAGAATCTGCAACTGGAATCAACAGGAGGACCTCTTAATGGGAATTTTTCAGCGAAAATTTAATTGGTGCTGTTTTAGAACCCGTATATTTTCTTTTAACTAAGCCAGCTGCAAAACCAAAACAAACTATCCCCTAAATTGCTGCGTTGGTGTAAACAGTCGCCTGGGGTTATTCTCAGGTCCATGTACGTGATGAATAAGAACTCGCATGTTTAGATTGCGTGACAACCTGTGGCACAGTGGTAGCGCTCTCGCCTCTGAGGCAGAAGGATTTGGGGTTCAAGCCCCCACGTCGGAACTTGGAATCACGTAGTCTAAGCTGACGCTCCAATGCAGTGCTGGGGAATCTGCATTGCCGGAGGTGCTGTCCTTCAGATGAGACGTTAAACTGAGGTCTCATCTGGCTGTTCAGGTGGATGTTAAAGATCCCATGGCACTATTTGAAAAGAGTTGGGAATTTCTCCCTGGGTCCTGGCTAACAATCCTCCAAATAACATTGATCACTCATTCCACAGCCTTTTGTGGGACATTGCTATGCGTGTTTCACCCACCCGCGGTCAATCTTCTTTACAGTACATGCTGTGAAGCGCTTGGAGATGTCTCGATGACACGATAAGGCCCTAGATCAGGTGTAAGGATTATTCTTATTCTTTATAGTAGAGAATGTCTCAAATCACTGTAGTGTCAGCCGAGTCTCTGATCTCAAGTCCAGACATTGAGTTGACACCGATACCCAACCATGTTAGCCACAAGCATCCAACTGAGCTGGGCCAATGACCAATAAGTGGTAAGAAGTATAAAAGGCATAGTTCAGTGAGAAAATGGGAAGATTATACACATTGTTCACGATAAGAATGGAACATCATCAATGCACAGTCACATAATGTGTTTTTTTTTACACACAAAATAACTGGGGGGTTTGCTCATTGCCAGCGCTCACCATCAAATGCTGTTATATTAATAGATCCTATTAATAAAATAATTCCTGTGAGATGTGAAACCCAAGCCTTGTTTCACCATGTACCTGCTCCTCAGGTTCCAGGCTTTGTTGAGTAGGTGATTCTGACACTCCACTGTTTCCGTGGATATCATATTTGCCAAATAGCAGATTATCTGATGGGTCTGGGGCCAAAGGCATCTCACTCGATGTGATATTAAGGGCTGCATTGTCAGCGGTGTTATCCTTCTGTAGGGACTTTAAACCATGGGTCCATTTCCCTGGCACATTTGTTCAGGTGGATGTTAAAGATCCCACGGCACTACTCAAAAATGAAGGGAGCTTCTCCTGGTGTCCTGGTCAACAATACTACCCCTCACCACCCCCAATCAGATGAAATTGGACATTTACTTCATGGCTGTATGTGGGACGTTGCTGTGTTCAAATTGGGGAAAAAGAGTTTTTTAATCTTGAAGATTTGGCTTTGAAGAAACCCGTGGCAATTTCTGCCTGGCCATCTGTCAAAATGGTGAGTCAAAATGGCATTTAAATGGTACGTATTGGGAGATAAAACGACATTGGTGATAGTCTAAGAATTTATGTCACAATGGTACAGTGATCTATCAATGCTGTCCCATTATACTGCGTGGTATTGCATTCATCTAATTGTGTTTGACTTGATGGGCAATTATGCTCTCCTGAGGTTCAAACAGTGAGTAGCTGTGTATCCCCAGCTATTTTTGCATCACCAGTTAGCTACCTGCGAGCAAATGCCGCCTTACGGGTAATATCTTTTTAACACAAAACAGACTAATGTTAAGAGTTGCCAGATGTCTATACGGGTCACCAGAGACCTGCGATTGGTGGCGCAACTGACTACTTGAAAGCCAAATGTGAATTATTAGCCAAAGGAGAACAAAGAAACAGGTTAGAAAACGTGTTTTGCTCTTTATTCAGACATTTCCACTTGCCCAGCTGTGCCGAGTGCTCAGACGACTGCTCGGAAAGGCATCCCATTACATTCACAACACGTTGTACAATCTGGCTGACATTCCAGTGCAGAGTTGGTAGCACTCTGGTCTCTGTGTCAGAAGGTTATGGGTTCAAGCCTCATGTCGGAACTTTAGGGGTGGGGTGGGGGGGGGGCCTGGGTGGTGAGGGTGGGAGTAAAACTCAGTTAAAGGGTCTGTCCTCTTTAAGAGAAACGAGTCATTTGCTTGACTGACAGGTCCATCAATCAGTAGTGAGAACACCCTGACACCTGGAAGTGGGCAGGCACCGCCGATGAGTTGGGAGGTGGTGGGGGGGGCAAGAGAGGACCTGCGGTTACTGAGGGTTGGGGGTTGTTTGGAGGACTGACTATGGTCCTGCTCAGAGATTCCCCTTCTCAACTCCCATGAAAGAGGTGACTGTAGTTGGATTCGGAGGGAGGCTGAAACCCCTCTTGTCATAGCCACTCACTGCTATGGGTGCTGCAAGGTGGACAAGATGCAAAGATATATTCTTTGCAATCAGTACAAGAGGATCCTTCAAAATTCAATCAGGAAAGACTGACCAGGCAACAACCTCAGCTTAAACAATACTGTAGCTAACAGGACGATACAATGGCCAAATCCCTGACTCGATGTTGCATTGTATTGCCAAAATGTTCATATTCACGCTCCAGAGGACAAAGTACCAATAACCGAGGCAAGAAGTGTCTCACTGTAGCAGTTACTCATGAGAACAATTATGTTTACAAGTCCAATGCTTCAAATGGTTGAAGGAGCCCTAATTGGGGGGAACTGTGTGGTGCAGTCAGTTGAATTACCTGCCTTGTACTTCTGAGACCTTGGATCCAATCTGGTCTTGTCTAATGGGATGAAAATTGTTTGTCCTCAATGACTCTAATGGGTCAAGTGAAATGAGTCTGGGCAGTTTCACCCGAGTGCCCAGTGGATGTGAGAGCCTAAGCAAAAAAAGGGTTCTATAATTCAACACTAATTGGACACAATTGGTCATCACACGTCAAGGTGACACGAGGATTAGTGCGGGGAGGGAAAGGTCATTTCGAAACAGCAGGAGAAGTTCTTTGAAAGCTGGGGTTAGCACATTCTCAGAGCTTTCGGCTGCACCTGACACACATTCTACACCTGGCCTGGGAGCATTTGGACATGAAGGAGACTTGTACGGTCATAAATGAACACATGTTCCATTTCCTGGCACCGTGGGCCTTCTTAATGAGCAATATCAAAAGATCTCCTTATTAGCAGGTTTTAATAGAAACAGCTTTTGAAAAGCTTGGGTGAAGGGGCAAAAAAATAACATCCAGATTATCAGCAAAGCTGAAAGGCACAAGAGAGGAGGTTAGATTAGATCCGATAGATCAATAAGTAATGATCAGCTTCTCTTTTCAAGCAGCGCCATGGGTTTCTGTACTATCCAGGCAATGGCAGACAGGATCTGGGTTTAACGTCTCAATCCAATGTAACGCACACCCAGTACTGTAGTGGAATGCCAGCTGACACAATATGAATTTGAAGTCCTGACATGGGGCTCGAACCCAAAACCTTTCTGACTCTGAGCCAAGATTGCTACCTACCGAACCTGGATGACACCTGGTTCCCTCAGAACAAGTGACAACTCCTGAAGCATTTTTTTTTCTTTCTTAACGGCCAGGAGTGAGAAACTGCGTGGGTTCCAGCCAGTGGATCCATATGTAAAGTGAAAGAAGGGGAGGAGTGCAGCAAGTGTACGATTTGTCCTCTCATTGATTTTAAAAAAAGGAGTCGGTCGTTGGGAGAAAAGTATTGATTAGAGGAGAACGACTGAGCCTTTTATAATGTAGGTCAATACTGTGGCTGACAGCAATTACTCAGTGTTTGACTGGGTCAAGTCAGTGCAGCATCAGAAGGTGTGGTGTGTCAGTGCTAATAACTCATATGCCCGGCTTTCCGAAGCAGCTTCTAATTAAAGGTAAGTAGCGACAAAGCTTTCATGGAGAGTGGATTCTCTGCATTCTTTGGAATGACCTGGAAATTATGCTTCACAAGTTAATGTGTCAAACAGGCCCAACCGTGTCAAATGCTTCGAAGGATTTACCTCCGCTTTAGACCCTGTTTAGATGGGCCTGTAATAACGCCGTGATTGGGTCTTTATATCCCTGGCATCTACTCATCTCGATGATCTTTTCCTTCCCTTATCCACTGCTCACCTCCTGCGCTCTGCTGACTCGGGCTTGCTGCTTGTCTTCGGTTCCACCATTAGTGGGTGAGCCTTCAGTTCCTACACCCTTAACCTCTGGAACTCGCTCTATTCCACCACCTCGCTCCCCTCTTTCTGTCTTTATGTCCTCTTCGAACACGCATTTTGCCACTTACCCCCTCCCTTGCTCAATGCCCGACTCTGTCCTTGTGAAGCACTCTGAAACATTAGCCTAACGTGAAGGGCGCTATATAAATGCGAGGTATTTTGTTGCAGTGCCCATGTCCAGGCTAGCTGGCTAGGAGCAGATCACACTCTATATTTTGCCTACAACGGAGGTTCAATTTCAATGTCCTAAAATGATGCTCAGGCCTGGAAGAAACTTGCACCACTTTGTTCACAATTAACTCACTGACGTGAGCGCAATTGTGCAGCGCTGGATAAAAGGGGACCCTTTGTGTCTTGAATCAATAAATAAGGTTTTTATGTCAATTCAGCCACTCAGATGTCACAGCAAAATGACAGACACAGAACCACTGACAATTTGGAACTGTAATTTCTCTCTGGAAAAAAACAGTAATCGGCCAAAAAAAGCACCAACGCAGACAGCGTGTAAGATGTTTTTCTTTAACCTGAAATCTTCGCAGATACACACCAATATTGCAGCTGTTGCAACGTATGGAGATGGAGGAGAGAGCAATTAATTTCTATTAAATGTAATTGACAATAACTAGTAAATATAGTCCATAATTCGGAAACTAGGAAAAGGAGGGTTGTTGGTCGTGGGGTGGGGTGGGTGGGGAGGATTTGTGGGCGAAATACAACTGCAAAATAAATTATCCAAAAAGGTTTCCTGTCTTATCTTTATCCTAAACCCAACCAAAACAATTTAAATAAATGTCAACATTATTAGAGAGCTGACACACAGAGTTAAAATTATAATTCTCATTGCAACTGTTACAGGGCCTTTCACTTCGGGAGTACGTCTCAAAACACTTAGCAGGATTTTACTGTAAACTGCAGTGATTGTATTTTGTAGGCAAACGTGGCAGCCAATTTGTTCTGTGATGTATTGCAAATGGCCACAAAGCAAATGACCAATTTTTAATCTGTTGTTAATAATAATAAAAATCCTTGCATTTGATATAGTCCCTTGTAAACATCTCAAGGGGCTTCCCAGGATATAACGTAAAGTGAATTGACTGTATATTTTGTAGGCAAAAATGCGGCAGCCAGTTCTGGCTATCCTGACATATTCAATAACATTGGCTGTTCAACACATTTTATTTTTATTTTGTTCTATCTTGCAAATAACATAACAAACATTTGTATAAACACGCTTGGCATATTTCGCTCATTTTGCGTAACGATGCACATTAAATTGCATTTCTTATCCATCTCAAAATCCATCCGCTAGTTTTTGGCCTGTCTGCCCGACCAGTCTAAGATTATCTCAGACATTACAAGTCTCTGTTGTATTATTCACCTGCCGACATAATAATAATAATAATAATCCTTGCATTTGATATAGCGCTTTTCACGTCGGGAGGACGTCCCAAAGCGCTTCACAGAACACACTGTAAAGTGAATTGACTGTATATATTTGTGGGCGAACGCGGCAGCCAATTGCGCACAGCGATGTCCCACAAACAGTCATGGATTGAAAATGACCAATTTATTATTGTTTTGGAGGGATTATTATTAGGCTCTGTGTGGAGTAAGGAAACTTGCCCAAGGTTTCGCCCTCTCCCTGGAATTGAACTCAGGTCTCTCGCTTGCAAAGCGAGTGCTCTAACCACTGAGCTACAGGATTCCACGGTCATAGCTACAGGACATAACTTGGTGTCAGAAATAAATGTTATATTACAAGACTCGCCATCCTCCAAGTCTATATGAATAGCATGAACAGGAGAGTGTGAAGTTATCCCCCACCCCCCACACCTCCCAACCTCCCTTCCCTGTGAGACTCCGCTATCACTCTTCCCCAGTAGAGATTATATCAATAGATTTAGCTGTTGCTGTGGATCATTTAATAACATGTTTAATCACCACAACCCTCCCTCCTTCCCTATCTCTTTGTGGATTTACAGCTGTGATATAACCTGCTGCTTCTATTCTCCAGATCATTCTGCCACTCACTGAGAGTACATCTCTGCTCGCTTTCTCCATAAAACATTCATACTTCTCCCATCCGCAGGCCTTTGAAGAACATGACTACACAAAGCCTTGTTCAGTGTCTCAACAGAGGAAGTGTTTACCACTTCCATCACCGAATCCAATGCCAGGTGTTCCCTTACCCCATTATTTAAAGATTCTCTAGGCCTGATCAGTTGCCTCAGTAAGAGGAATGCAGTGCTATCTAAAAGCAAAATTTACTAAGCGATCAGCTGAATGTCCATTTCACATCCCTAAGCCTCATCCACAGGTCATTTCGATGCACTTTTGCTCCAACTGGATTAAATGAAGACCTATTGCAAAGTTAAATTGTCTACAATAGAATAGTGGTAACAAAACACCATCACCGTACAATTCCCCCCTGCTCTCTTTCTCTACCACCGCCACCACCTCCACCCCCCCACCACCCACCTCACCAACAAACCAACAACCAATCAGCTATTTTTTCAGGTCAGCTGGCAGCCGGGTGTCTAACACGCAGAAAAGCATCACTAAAGAGTATGGTATATGATACTCTTATGGCTTAAGAGTATCTAAAGCAAATTAAACACTCCTCTGTTTACCTAGCAGCAAGCAGGATCCTGGTTTTTAGTCGACTGACAGATCGCGTTTCCAGGGGATAATAATCCCATCAAAGAAAAGATAATAATAATTTGGTCACTTCAATCCACGACGATTTGGAGGACACTGTTGTACGCAATTGGCTGCTGCGTTTTGCCCCAAAATATACAGTCAATCCACTTTACAGTGTGATCTGTAAAGCGCTTTGAGACGTCTTGAAGACATGATAAGGCGCTGTATGAAATGCAAGGATTATTATTATTATTTTATATCAATTGAAAGCTTCACATATGTAAGCCACCTACACATGGACATTTCCCTGGATGGAATGCGCACTCTCTCCCCCAGAGGGATGCACCCGCTTAACTAATACTGCAGAGCATCAGTTGCACAGCCAACGTTTGGGGACCTCAGAGTGTGCAGAGCATTAGGGGAAACTGCTGGAGTTTAGCCAGCTTAGAATCACATCATAATAATATAATAAATAATAATAACCCTTGCATTTGATATAGCGCTTTTCACATCTTCTCGACATGTCTAAGCGCTTCACAGAATAGACTGTAAAGTGAATTGACCGTATATTTGTGGGCGAAACGCGGCAGCCAATTGCGCACAGCAGCGTCCCCACAAACAGTCGTGGATTGAAAATGACCAATTTATTAGCTTGCCATTGAGCGCACTGTCTGGAAGGCTTCGTGCTGGCTTGTCCAGTTAGGACCACCCTACAACATTGGGGCTTTGGTTTGCATGGTTAACAGGAGCCAAGTGGCAAAGTCACCGTCTTGTCGTTATTTAATTTACCACCTGCTAAACACCCAGCATCGTTACAAATATTTCAAAACTACAAATACATTATTATCCTATATCTTGGAAAAACAACTGCACTTCTAACAGCTGTGTTTAGCAACCTTCCTCGGCAGAACAGGAGGATGTGCTGTAATGCTAAAAATGTATTTGTGTGTGTTTTCCCACACCAGACCCCCAATCCGCAATGCTCTTATTCAAGCTTACTTTAACCAGACACTTAGAATAGCCCATGGTGTATAAAGGCACTGAAGTTTTCTCGGGTCGGAGGGAAAAAAAGCCACGTGAATTTGGAACTTAAACACTGAGTAATATTAAAGCAAATCTACTGAGCTTTGCCAGAGGTAACGAAAGAAACTCAGAAAGCATAGAGATTTAACCCCGACCCCTAAAGCTGAATACATTTGCTTTGAAACGACTAACCCCTGCATTATTAATATACAATAGGGGAAAGAATCAGAAGATACAATGGCGCCACAGATGTTATGTGTTGAATATTCGCACCAGAGCTATTTTTGCAACATTGAATTGTTTAATGATAAAATAAAATGATCTGAGGCTCCGTGGTGGTGTGTGTGTATAAGGGATGGGTAAGGGGAGACAAATATGGTGTCTGTGGAGGAAAGGAAAGCCCTGATTAATTCGTGGAGTTGTAACAATTCTAATATTAGATACAGCAACAACAACAACAAAATTACATTTATAGAGCGCTTTTCACGCCACGAGGACGTCTCAAAGTGCTTTACGGGTTTTACTATAAAGTGCATTGACTGTGTATTTTGTAGGCGAACATGGCAGCCAGTTTGCGCACAGCAATGTCCAGCAAACAACCATGAATTGGTTGACCAATTTTATGTGGGGGATTTCATCCCTGGCCAGGTCACTGGGAGAAACTCCTTTCTCTTTTCAAATAGCCCCACAGGAACTTTAACATCCACCTGAACAGGTACAGAAGGGACCTTGGTTTAACGTCTCACCCGAAAGAGAGCATCTCTGACAACGTAGCTCTCAATTTGCAGTGTCAACCAAAATGTGTGAGCTCAAAGTCTCAACGTGGGGCTTGAACCCACAAGACCTTGCCTCAGAGGTGAGAGTGCTTCTGACGGAGCCAAGCTGACACTTATAATCTGTGAGTCTGTGGGAGGAGAGGGTTTGATGAGTCAAGAAGCGTTTGATTAACATTCCTGCAATTTGTAAGCTTCATTAGTAGGTGAAGAAAACCACATGGAAAACTGCATGTTAAGGATGCAAATAAATAACGGCTGGCCTTGGTGGGGGGGGAGTAAATGACATTTTAAATTTACATTAGACAGTTACTCAATCATGAATCGTTTACAGAAGCGCTCCTTGAGTTGGCAGTGAGGTGGTGCCATCTATTTAACAAGCAATTTTCACTGACCTGGAAGTCAAGAGTAACGTTTCAGGCAACTGCTTAAATGAGCAATCCTGGAAAGTGTAAATTCAGCCTACCTACGAATGGGGTAGAAACAGCAGGGTCAAATTGTACTGTATCTGAAGGAGTTCATTACAAAGCAATTTGTACATGGCTACGAGGCATTAGCTTGGCTTCATTGGTTGCGCTCTTGCCTCTGCGTCAGAAGGAGGTGGGTTCAAGCCCCACGTTGGGGACTTGAGCTCCTTGTCCAGGCTGACACTGTAGTGACAGTTGGAAAATATTGCACATCCTAAAGGTGAGACACCCCTTTAAATCGAATCCAACTGTCTGTCCAGTTGGACATTAAAAACTCCCGTGGCACTAAATTGCAATGAGTGTCTCCAGACAATCCCCATATAAGTTGATCATCCACTTCATTGCTTGTTGTGAGACCTTGGTGTATGCAGAAGGGATGCTGAGTCTTATTGGAAATGCAGGCAGTACAGCTGACTGCAATTAAGTGTGAAGCGCTTTGAGATGTTGACATTATAGGAACTACATCAAATGTAGTCACACCTTCCGGGCTGTGGGGGTCACATTTAAGAAGAAACATGCCTGGATTGTCAAACTAAGCGTCCGATTTTACAGACAACTCACTCAAAGTGTAAATGGAGTCGCGTTTCATTACACCTAACACCTCGCTTCATGAACCTTTGCGCAAGGTAGGCTTTAGAATGCAAACAGCCATATAATGCACACTGCTTGGGATTTAATAATGATAATCCTTCAATTTGATACAACGCCTTATCACGTCTTCGAGACGTCTCAAAGCGCTTCACAGGATAAACTGGAAAGTAAATTTTCTGTGTATTTTGTGGGCGAAAGGTGGCAGCCAATTGAGCACAGCAGCGTCCTACAAACAGTCGTGGATTGAGTGAGCAAATAATCCTGCCTTTGAATTGTTTTTGCAGCCCTCACACATCGACCTCTCAGATTTGTGTCAGTAATAGCCACATCTCATACATTGGTGAGTAAACACTGCTCACAGGTATTTCAGATAAGCCGGATTTACCATAGATGAAGCATTCTTTGTTTAGCTGGTTCCACATCAACACATCTAAATGTTTCAACAGGGGCTCTTCAAAGTAAATCTATAAGACATCAAAGGCATTGCACTCCCCTACACCTGGAATTTTGCTGACTGTAAGAGAGGGGGGAATAATCCTAACAGAGTAGAGAAAGGGAGGTGTCAGTCTGGCTCAGTTGGAAGCACTTCCGTCTCTAAGGCAGAAGGCTGTGGATTCAAGCCTCACATTGGGGGTCTGACACTACAATTCAGGGCTGAGGAGAAGCGCTGCATCATTGGAGCTGCCATCCTTCAGCTGAGATGTTAAACTGAGCTACTGTCCATCTCTTCAGGTGGACGTTAAAGATCTCCTTCATAAAGTGAAGAGAGTTTCTCCCAGTGTCCTGGCCAACAGCCCCGAGATACACTTCATAGCTGTCTATGGGACATTGCTGAGCACTAATTGCTCTGCTGCATTCTCCCAGCGAATCCACAGTCAATACACTTTACAGGAAATTCATGTAAATTGCTTTGAAACGGGTGAAAGTTGCTATATCAGTCACTACCCCCCGAAACTCTGGAACACTCTATCTCTATCCCTCCACCTGGCCCCCTCCTTCCCCATCTTCAGGTTGGCCTGGAGACCTTTCTCTTAGACCTTACTCCCCCTCTATAGTCACTTCCCCCTCCTCCCGGCTAGGCTTGGTCCTCTGCCATTTAAAGCGCTGTGGGCGATACCCTCGTGAAGGGTGCAATATAAATGCGAGTTCTTGATGCTGAGTTGACTTATCAAAAATAAACACTATTCCACAGGAATCACAGCAGCCTAAACCATCAGCTTTAAAAGTGCTGTAAACATTATTTGGTCATTTTAATGTACAACTTAAAGCTCTTTGTTCTCTGTTGTTTCGGGCCAGTTTTCCGCTAATGATTCCCAGATTGGTACATTTTACCGATTTTATTTTTACAGAATTCACCTGGAAGTCAAATTGGTACATGCCCTGTTTTTTTGTGGGTCTCCATAGACTTGCATTTCTAAGCCTTTAAACATCTGGAATGGCCTGTAACAGTGATTTGTTTTCCTCTATGCTATCAGGTTGTACAACTAATAATTGCAGTATAATAGTTGCAGTCACTTGTCTCAGGTGACTGTGTGCTGGCCAGCTGACAAACTGCATAACTCGTAACTTAGTAAATACTGTATAATACCACGCAGAATTAATCTTGTGTTTGAAATAAAGGAAAACACACAGCAATTGTTTTCTTCCAATTGACAAATGGTTCGGAAATAAACTGGGGAGGAACCCGATGATCAAGTTTGAACGCACTTTAAGAAATAAGGGTCCCAAATTCCATTGGGACAATAGAGAATTTAATGACAGAATTTTAACGAATTCAGCAACGAGTATCTATCTTTTTTTTGGCATTGTGGAAAAATACTGTGGCCCTGTTTTTTTGAACAAATATGTGGTACCATTGTCAAAACCTTTAATTGCTATCCTTTAACTGCTTTACTCCTATCCCAGAGGAACTTTACTCTGCAAATTCTGTCATTTTTTTGGCTACATTAAGACAACTGTACTGTAGGAGTGGAGATGGATTCTCTCCTTCATCACTGAAGGTCAGGGTGGGCAGCCTTCGCAACAAGTAGCAATAGAGGAGCAGATGGCAATACTTCTGTATTTCTATTCCACACAAACCACCTCCCCTCTTCATCCCCCTCTCCTACACCCTTCTATTTCCCTTCTCTCTCATTTATGTCCCAGGTTAACTCTCATGCTATTTCCGTCAACCGCAGTTTTCAACAGAGAGTTCCACATTCGTACCACCCTCTGCATGAAGGCATTTCCTCATCAACTCCCCGTTGGAGCTACACACCGTTGACCACTGTGTACGTACACACTCGACTGTAGTGTTGGACTCACCAACTCACCAAGTGGAAACAGTCCACCAATGACAACCTTATCCAATCATTTCATATGGATTTAGCCCTTAATGGCTGACGTGTTTCACCCACAAAATATACCCTGTATATCCTGTGAAGCGCTTTGAGATGTCTCAAAGACGTGACAAGGTCCTATATCAAATGCAAGGATTATTATTATTATCATGATTATTACCCTCTCAATCGCCTAAGCTTCCAAATGTGACTGATTAGCAAGCGTCACTCTAAGGAAAACCAGAGGCAAATTCCACCTCTACATCTACCGAGATAACACCGTTATGAATAAGTCCCCGAAAGAAATGATGTAGCCACATAACATCTGCTTGTAGGCTTCCAGGAATACTGTTAACCTGCTGAGGAGGTTCAGGATGCAATTAGAGTAACAACGTGGAACAGCCTAAAGCCTCTTGCACAAAGCAACTCAATTACTCCAGTAAAATTAGGTCATTTGTAATTATTTACTTAGGCTGAGCCACCTGAAAGGATGTATCTGATCACATTATCTCCATTCACGGTCATTACACTTCTCCTTTCCTGCGTTACAGTGCTGAGCCTCTGCTTCCTTTCGCTCCTCCAGTGTATTTCTTTGCTACTGTGAAACATACGTCAAATCGTAATAGTTTTCATGTTTCAAAAGGAAAGGAAAGGGATGAGGCATTGCTACTACCATGCAGGCAGCTGGGAAAACTCAAGAGATGCGTGTGATCTTTGAAGCTAGGACCGCAAGCTGATTTTGGTGCTCTGTGTTAGGGCACTGACCCCGGTTGTGGGAGCTCAAGTGCCCGTCCTACAAGATCATTGAATGGCGTTCTATTAGCCAGGCAGAGAAAATGCTGTATGTGCTGTGATAGTCATCACAGGTGCTAATCATCACGCCACCACAACTAAGTGAGATTCCAAGCTACATTTTAATAATTATTCTCCTAAATAATAGTCCTCACATGGCACACAGCAGCTTTCATGTCAAGTGGGTATCTCAAAGCGCTGACCTGCAAGTATACAGTTACTACACTTCGGTGGAACGCTTTGAGACATGGCAACAAAGTGAATAGGCTCCACATCGAAAGCAAGGGATTTTTAAAATGTTATTATACACAAATATAAAACCCACTCGCACTTAGAATGCATCCACCGACAATCCACCAATATGTTCTGCTAAGTGCCTGCGTGTGACAGCGAGCCACTGATATGGAAAAAAAAATTGTTTCCAAAACGTATCATCTTTCTTCCGAAATTACATTTTCTCTATTACAGAGAATGTCAGCATGAGGACTGTAAGCAAACACTGTGAATGCAAATGACAAATTGTTGTGCCCGATTAAATGAACACTCAACGCACTCAAGGCTTAAACCTAGAAATGTTGTGCCAAATTATCATACAAAAATGGTGATAAGGTTCCTCTCTATTGGGGGAGAGAAAGCGAGAGACAGTGGTAATAGTTTGAGCAAGTCAATCTCACGTAGGTCAGGTATATTGCAGCTATCTACCGATTCAAAACCTCTTCAGCTACAAAGCGGACTTAATTAAATACACTGGCCGACAACATGCACTTTGCAGTAAATCCTGTGAAGATGTCCATCCGAGCATTCAGACGGGACCTCAGCTAACATCTCACCTGAATGCTGGCACCTCCAACAACACAGAGCACACCCCCAGCACCACGTTTGAGCGTTGGCCTAGACCATACGAATCCAAAGTTTCAGCGTGGGGCTTGAACCCATAACCTTCTGACTCGAAGGCAAAAGTGCTACCAACTGAGCCAGGTTGGCATCCAATAGCACAGAGCAGTTGCCTATTAGAGGCCTGAGATTTCTAGTGATCATCAAGGACGTAAAATTCAAGATTGTTTGGAAAACTCTTCAATTCAGACTTAATTTAGAAGCCGGCCTTCCTTTGATAATGAAATGCATTGCTGGGGACTCAGGCTTGTCTGTGAGGAGATGGCTCATTATACTAAGTATTAGCTTCAAACAATGCCAAAAAGCCACAAAGGCACAATGCACGGACTTGATTGGGAACTCAATTACAGCCGGATGATAAGAAACTGTGAATGAAATATCACAGCACCTAAGGAGGTGATTGAGTCCGTCACATCTGTGCCTGTTCTAAAGCACCTTGGGACATCCTCCCCATGTGAAAGGCGCTATAAAAATTTAATTTGCTGTTGTTCAGTTCCACTCCCTTGCCCTCCCCTCTTTAATATTAATATTGAAACTACCCTTTAATTTTTTTTTGAAATATTTGTCAAATTCATTTAAAAAAAATCTATTAAAGGGTTTCTACTTTGGGTTTAACGATGCAAGATTTTCCTTTTCTTGATAGCATTCGAGCAAATGTTCAGCCCATTTTCTTATTTTTTCACGTTGAACAGAATTCTCAGCGCTTACCATAAAAGCTCGTACCTTTTGCTTTGTACCTTTGACAATGAGGTCTATCTCATTGTCTTGGAGTAACGCTATTAATTGGTTTGAATTGTGCGCCTTCTCTCTTACTTAAGAATTACTTTCTTCCATTCAACAATCACCCATGGTATTTATTTTTATCAACATATATAATAATAATAATAATTGCACCTTAAAGGTCAGGGGGATGTCTCCCAAAGCGCTTCACGCGAAGTGTATTTGTGGGTAAATATGCTGCGTATACAAAATCATCTTTGGCAAATCTTTCTGCAGATTATGAATACGCACAATAGCATCCGAAGCAGACTGTACAAGTTTCCATCCCTTTAATTCAGAAGCAAGATATTAATGAAGAAATAGCGTGAAACCTAGATAGAACACACAGGGAATCCTTCTGATGCAGATTCATTCATTAAATCCAGTTAGCATTTACATCCACTATATATGATTATTGAATGAATTTACTTTTAGAGACCGTGCTCAATTTGTACATGGCTATGAAGTTGCTATCAACCATATTGCATCTGGTCCATCATTGCACTTGAATTTATCAGCTTGTTACACCATGCAACCTGGTAATGGGGACGAAATAACCCATTATGTGTTTAAACACTTATTTATATTCTGAAAAAGCACAAGGCACCACACGTAAACACAATTAGGTTTTGCAAATGACAAACGACGAACAGTGGAGACTGTATTGGGATTATTAATGGCAGCAGGACCACGAACAAAGCTGGTATTTAAGGTTGACTTTATGAGAAGCCCAATTTTCTATTTTCACTTTGGGGAGGAGCTGTTAGTATCAACAGCTGGATTTTGTGAATAAGCCAGGTTTCCGTTACTGCCTTGGGACGCGATCGGTCTATAATTCAAATTGCTTTTTAAAATGGCATTTAAACACACAACATTGAGCTTCCACCAATTAATTAAATCACACAGCCAATATATACTCAATTTATTGGAGCAAATAAAGCACAGATATTGTGCAGCTGTGCCTTTGCGAAAGTCATTCTGCTCCTCCCCCTACTTACTCCTTCCAGATTTCTACGATCCGCTGCGGTGATAAACAGGCTTGGGTGTTTAATGCATCACAGCAGCATGCTGACGTACAGAGAGTTGTCTGCACTCACTCAGTGACCGTTCAAAATTCATTGCCGGGACGCAAGAAAATTTGCTTGTGACAGCAAGAACCGTTGACTCGAACAAAACGGTGCTAAAAGCCCTACATCCTACCTGCTCCTTTGTCACGATTAACAAATGATACGCACAGCGCAGATCCGCTTGTTAAATGCCCATTTACCAGTGACAGAAATGGACGCAAATGGCCATTGTGTGCTGACTGACGAGCAAATAACCATCATTGAGGGGAATCCAGGATCACCCAGAAATAAAACTGAACTTTAGAAGTCCACGTATTTTTGAACCCAATATATCAAGTTAACTACAGCCCGCTTCCTTTGAACTTAAAAGGCTGAAATTTACGGCGCTTGAAGTCTTGACCTTAACTTTTCAACCATTGGTCCAGACAAATCAGTACATTGAGTTCCGACATCATGGGAATGAGTCAATATGGACAGAACCGGCATAAATGAATGTGTTTTTCTTATAAAAAGATATTTATTCCTCTTCTGCATTCTTCTTATTGCACAGCCTATTCCTGTCTTGACATATCACCAGTTCAAAACAAAATTAGGGCAAACAATAATACTCAGTGACCGTTCAACAAAACGGTGACCCCAACAAAACAATGACTCAGTGTCCTCAACTCAGTGACACCCAACAAAACAATAATAAATTGGTCATTTTCAATCCACGACTGTTTGTGGGGACGCTGCTGTGCGCAATTGGCTGCTGTGTTTCACCCACAAATATACAGTCAATTCACTTTACAGTCTATTCTGTGCAGCGCTTTGAGACGTCGAGAAGATGTGAAAATCGTTGTATCAAATGCAAGGATTATTATTATTATTATTATTATTACCAGTTCCTATCACTCTCCTCTCTATCACTGACATGTGGGGTGGAGCGGGGCAAGTGGAGGGAGAGGGGGAAGATCACTCAATACTGGCCTAGAATGATTGTGGGCTCACAAAATACACAGTCACTCCACTTTACAATACATTTTAATAATAATATTATTATAATCTGTGAAGCGCTTTGACACGATTTAACAACATGATAAGGCGCTATATCAAATGCAAGGATTACTATTATTATTATTATTATTAATCTCTGCTTGGCACCTTAGAATACATTAGAATACATTGGAATATACAGCACAGAAACAGGCCATTCGGCCCAACTGGTCTGTGCCGGTGTTTATCTCCACATGAGCCTCCTCCTGCCCTTCCTCAACTAAGCCTTCAAGCATCACCTTCTAAATGGAAGAACATGTCTACAGTCATTCAGTTTGTGGCCAAATCAGACCATGGATTTCAGTCCTGTGACTGTGTGGGCCACAGCGTTAGAATCGAAAAGGAGCACAAAGTGCAGATTAGCACAGAAACAAAGTGGAGGAGGAAAATTTGTTTCTTACACACAATGCCTAGGGTTGTTACAGTGTGATTGGCCTTAACATTCCTTACTAACACCAACGACAACAACTTGCATTTATATAAACCCCTCAAGCAGGGCAGTGTCTCAGAGCCTGTTATTTTTTAATGGGATACTAAAGAATCGCATTAAGAATTAACCCAAACCAAACCTGAAATAACTTACAATCACTCTCTCTCTCTCTCTCTATTAGGGAGATAGATTATTCTCTTTTTGATGGCTTTCTGATAGCCACATCTTTCAGATTAATGTTATTTGTCTTGATTCGTCAGTTATGAATATTTACTTCTACCGTATAAAAATCTGGAGTGTTATATCTGGTGATTCCCCCGATCGGGCCCTAACCCCTGACTGTTCAGCACCTTGGGAAGTCCTACCGACATGAAAAGGCCTTTACAAATGTAATTTTAGATTTTATTGTGCATTCCACCATAGTCGCTGCACTCACCAACTCACTTCTCATTCCCTGCTACAACATCCGATTCCTCTTCACACTCTTTAGCCATTCATTAACCAAAATTAGTTTAATAGCGTTTTAAATAATTGACCCGATTGTCTCATTACTCGGTCCAACGGAAATGGAACCAGGCCAAAGAACTAACAAAAAGCTCACTTGCTTCACCCAGCACATAGATCTCCAATCTGCCTCTGTTGACTCTCACGTGCTGTTCTGGCTGTATAATGCTATCATCACGTATTTATTTTCAGTTCTGAATAATAACAATCCTTGCATTTGATATAGCGGCTTTCACATCAGTTGGACGACTCAAAGCGCTTCACAGGATTTTCCTGTAAAGTTTAGTGACTGTATTTTGTAGGCGATTGCTTCAGCCACAAAATAGCCATGAAGTCAACGGCCAATTTATTTTTCGGGGAAATTGTCGGCCAGGACACTGGGAGAAACCCCCTTCCTTATCTCGAATAGCACCATGAGATCTTTAACGTCCACCTGAACAGGCAGTCGGGGACATGGGTTCAGCGTCTCACCTGAAGGACGGCACCTCTGACATCGCAGCCCATTCCCAGCACAGCCTTGAAGTCCCGTGGCACTGCTCAAAATGAGAAGGGAGTTTTCCTGGTGTCTTTCCTGGCCAACTGTCTCCCAGACAACATTGATCATTAAATTGGCTGTTTGTGGAATGTTACTGGGCGCAAAATGACTATTGCATTCGCCCACAAAGCAAATCAGTAAATCCTGGAAAGTGCTCGGAGACTGAAGAGTGCTATACCAAATGTAAAGATTATTATTATTATTATTATTATTATTATTATCCTAATCACATCACACAGTGTATTTTTCACCCCCAAAGTTTGCAACCTGACTGGAGGAAGATTTGCACCCAAGCTGTTAAACATGATTAAGGGTATCATTCCTGGTTTGAGGATTCTCGCTCAGGAATCATCCACAGCTCACGGATGGTATGACATGTCATGGGTTTTACTATCACATTTCAAGTCAGTGGCACAGCACGGTGTCTTAAGCCATGTCTAACCCTGGAGAAAAAACACACTGAACTATTCCAGATGTTGGAAAAAATGTAATAGTGGAGAGAATGAATGAAGCTGATAAACTGGACTTTATTGGACGCCATAATTTACATTCAGAGTATTATCTTAACGGAGGAAGAATGGTCTGGGTTCAGAAGCTTGGGAACTGTCTGTGGCAAGGATTAAGTACTGTTACACTGGCCAACGATCCTCCAGATAAAATTGATCATTCACTAAAATTCACTCTGTGGCTGTTTGCGAGACACAGCTGCAAGCAAATTGGCGGCTGCGGTTGCCCGGAAAATTACAGTCACTACACTCCCTCTGCCAGTGAAGCACTTTGAAAGGTTTCAATGATAAGGCGCTGTATCAAATGCAAGGATTATTATTACTATCACTTATTATTTGTAATGATAATAATTATTATTTGTAGCTGAACTACCAGCGATCCCAGGACTTAAAAGCTTTTGTTTCCCCCCGAGTAAATAAATCCTTATTCATCAAAGCAGAAACATTTGGAATTTATGAGCAAAGGTATATGGTTAATCTGTTTTTGTCCTTGTGAGATTTTCTTTTCCCACAACGCTTCAACACTCATTCTCAAAGGACTTGGTATTACATGAAAAGTCACTGGCCTCGTGCATATTCTCATGCTTACATTACACAAAATCAACCCTGTTATTCCCCAAGGCTTCTCTGTTGAAAGGTTCCTCTGTAGAGACTGGGAATCAGTCACTTTAATCCAGCACTTTCAAAATGTGCCCGTCCTTCAGTGAAACATAGCGAAACGGATCCCTATGGAAATTGGTTACTAAAGCAGATGATTTCCCTTATTTTATTTGGGAACCGGTGTGCTATTTACCTCTGATAATGTGAAGATCACAGGCTAAATATCTCTCTCCGCATGATTGATTGATTCATTGATTTTCGCAACGCAACATCAATTTTCAAGACGGATCAATTGAATTTCAAGGGTTGAGGTGGATAGATTTTTGTTAGGTATAATTCATCACAAAGCTGTTTTCCCCTGCAGTTCTGTTTCTGGGAAAGGAATCGCAGGAAAAGGTTTGACTGAAATTTAAGAACTTTCCCAAATTGTGTGCGATCGCGATGTTTAAGGCCAAAATAATACTAATAATTTGGTCACTCAATCCACGACTGTTGGTGGGGACGCTGCTGTGCGCAATTGGCTGCCGCGTTTCACCCGCAAACTACACAGTCAATTCACTTTACCGTGTATCCTGAGAAGCGCTTTGAGGCGTCTCGAAGACGTGATAAGGCCCTGTATCAAATGCAAGGTTTATTATCATTATTATGATTGTATTATTCCAACTGTAAGGTTAAGGCAACACAACGCATTCTGAGCCTCCAAATGAGACCTGTTTAAAAACTTTAAAAGAAAAAAAGAACATTACGGTTTTAAACGTTTTTCTGGGCGATCCGTTGCAACACTTTTCGGCTTCCCGATATTAAAGAGCCAGTTACTCTCCAGGGTCTCGATAAGATTAAAGGGATAAAGCGCCATTTGTCAACGCTTAGCGGAGTGCTTAACTGGGTGCAGCTCGCCGCAGTCCGCAGAGAGAGCAATTTTGCAGATGGAAGTCCATGCGGAGTCTAGATTTCTGCTGCAAATCACTCTCCACTGCTGGAAGTGATGATGGATCGCTCGAGCGGTATAAATGAGATATAAGAGCTCTCAGGGAAGCAGCTCACTCTATTTCGTGATAGAAATAAGTTGAGCCGCAGTTCATCCTGCGCCGGCAGCAAGTGTAGCGTGTCTGCGGGAGAGCAGGAACTGGCAAGATAGAGGCAAGTGTCACGTGGGCTGTGAGTGTGATGATGGACGTGGCTTCTGTCTGGGAGATTCCAAATGGGATTGAGAAAGTAAAGCCAGAATAACTCCTTTCAGACACGCCAAGGCAATAGGGCAAAGAGTGCACGGGTTCAGGGCTGCAAAGGGCAACTGCAGGACAGACACTAACCGGGAAGCATTTCTTTACTGAGGGTGTAATTAACAACAGGAACTGGTTGTCAGTTTCAGTGCCTGATGAGCTACCTGAGCCCAGTGAGCCTGAATAATCCTTGTCCAAATCCCTAACTGTCCAGAGCCTTGGGACATCCTCCCGACGTGAAGGAAATACACTGTACAAATGTAATTTGTTGGTGGTTGCTGTTGCTGTTGTTGTCAGGAATCTGATTGAGCCTCTGACGATGGACTCATTTTTTAAAAAAAAGAACAGCTTGATGCTGTAACTGGGAGAACAGAAGGCCAGCTATTCTGTAAGAGTGAGATCAAGTGAGCCGAAGGGCTTCCTTCATAGGAACCGATCTTGTGATCTTGTGAATTGTCGGCTGGGCCATACCATGGTTTGTCTCAGTTTGTCATTTCAGCTGTTTGACCAGTAGCTGCTAAAGTAACAGGAGCCAACACTGTTTACTCTACCACGCATTCCAACCACCGAGAAGGGATTGTACAAATCACCAGGCAGATAGTGTGCAACAGTTGTTCGGAAGAGCATATTATTTGATGTTCCGGCAAGAACTGGAATACCCAGGAAATTGTTTGGCAAAGTCAAGGAGCCAAGGGGAGCGGGCAGGAATGTTCCATGTGTCACGTGTACATTCTGTTATATGAATGAAATGGATGTCTTTTTGTTACTGATTGCGTTTTGAAACATTCTCCCGCGTGAAGACACAGGTGTCAGCCTGGCTCAACTCCCTTCCCTCCCCTCACCCTGACCATTTCCCCCCTCCTCGCTCCCTCCCTTCCCTCCCCTCACCCTGACCATTTCCCCCCTCCTCGCTCCCTCCCTTCCCTCCCCTCACCCTGACCATTTCCCCCCAATGCTCGGGTCATGACCCAACTGTGCAGCGCCTTGGGACGTCCTCCTGACGTGAAAGGCGCTTTATAAATGGAATCTTGTTGTTGTTGTTGTTGTTGGTAGCACTCTCACCTCCAAGTCAGAAGATTGTGGGTCCAAGCCCCCAAGCTGGGACTGCAAGCTCATGGTTTAGGTTGGCTCTCCATCGCAGTATTGAGGGAGCAATGCATTGTCGAAGGTGTTGTGCTTTGGATGAGACGTTAAGCTGAGGTCTGTCTGCCTGCTCGGGCGGATATTAAAGAGCTCATGACACTATTTCAAAAGAGAAGGGAGTTTCTCCCGGTTTATCCACACAAATCAGCTGGTGAACTTGTTTACCTAGAAAATATATAGGCACTACACTTTACAGAAAGACTTTGAAATGTTCTTCCGACAAGAAAGGTGCTACATTGAATGCAAGGATTATTCATTATTATCATTATTACTATTATGTTATTATATTAAATGGAAACTGTCGTTGATTGACATAAAATTGCACCCAAATTCCATTATGTTTTTCTCCCTCATTTCACAGGAACTGTGAAATACCTGCTGTGATTCCGCTCCCTGTTCTATTGTTTGCTATTCTCTGCTGATGGAAAAAAATACAAGCTTGGTCCACCAATTAGCTTGTTTTTAAGCTTTACATTATCATGATGACAGAAGTTTACCGCTTTAGTATTGTTCTATTAACACAGTGATGGGAAGTCAGTAGACTTACCGCTGACCAAAGCTTAAAAAAACTTTTTTAATCACCAGAATATTTTCTTTTCATCAGCCGGCTGTCTGACAAAATGCGGAAATCCATCACCGTGCTTAGGAGTATCCAAACCAAACAGAGTTCCGTGCATCCCAACTATACATGGAAATTCCAGAGATGTTTATTGGCAGTGTTCCTTGGAGGGACACATCCTGCTTACCTGATTACAAAAATGATTATACATAGATTGGCACGACTATTGGAAATTCTCATGGCCTGAAAAATAAGTCCATTATCTTCAAACTTGGAGGATGGTAAGATATGTATTCTGGAAGGATGAGATCAAACAGGCCAAAGGTCCTTCTTCATTCAAACCACAAACAGCTCTGAAGTGAGTGAGCAATTTTATTTGAGGGATCGTTGGTCAGGACACCAGGAGAAACCCCTTTCTCTTTTGGAATAGTGCTGTGGAATCTTTAACGTCCTTCTGAATAGGCAGATAGGACCTCAGTTTAATAATAATAATCTAATCCTCGATTTGACATTGTGCCTTATCACATCATCGAGATGGAACTCGCCAGATGTAGATGTAGATGCCTGGAAATGCCATTAGAGATTCATTGCGGCTTCCTCGATGTTCACAAGTCCTATTTTTAAAAGCAATATAGCAGTACATAGCCATTGTTCTGCTGTAGGAATTTATATCCCTTGTGCTATTGTTTCTCTGATCTTTATCACTGAAAGCCATTGAGTCACACTTGGGCCAAATCCAAAGAGAGAATTGGCTCTTCGATACCTTACCCCAGGAATACTCTCCAGTGGCAGTCACTGGGAGTGCCAGTAGCCTTAAACATTGACATAAAATTGCACCCAAATTCCATTATGTTTTTCTCCCTCTGAACTTGGCATCGATAATTCTTCCATTACGGAGTCCTGTAGCGTATTGGTTGGAGCACTCGCCTCGCAAGTGAGAGGACCTGGGTTCAATTCACAGACAGGCCAAAATGTTAGGCATAATAATAATTTGGTCACCCAACTCATGACTGTTTGCAGGACACTGCTGTGCGCAATTGTTGCTGCGTTTCTCTTCCAGTATATCCTGTGAAGTGCTTTGAGACTTTTCAACGACATGATAAGGCGCTACATAAAATGCAAGGATTATTATTATTATTGATTCTTCAATTGTGTAGCACAGTCAACGCACGCTGCAACAACTATGAAAACCATTGCCTGCAGGACCGTGTAGTACAGTGCTCGGAGGAGGAGGAGGAGGAGGAGTTGCCTAAAGAGTTAATCTGCCAGCCTTCTGGGTGGCCCTTTCTGGGCCTGTAAGAAGCACTAACCTTTGTGCTGCAGTTGCCTTGATTTATGGACTGAGCCTAGGTGAGCTCTTCAGATGAATCCACCACACTAGGATTCGCGGTCTCTGCAGCTGTCAAGGTCACTGCAGCTTTCCTTATGTTACACAGGCTCACCAGCCCCCGATTAGTGATATCTTGGACATCAGCCAACTCTCCGTTTCTCAATCTACTAGATAACAGCTTTGTTGGGACGATGAACAGATCAATAGCTATTGTATCTTGTGAGAAGAGCAAGGCAAATACGAGAGCCGTGTGTCAGCCTCGCTCAGTCAGCCAAGAGCATTCTTGGCTCGGAGATAAAAATTATAGGTTCAAACACCGCTTTCTCTCGTATAGTCTAGATTGACTTGGTGATGTGCTGTGTGGTCGCAGGTGAAGTCTGCGGTGAGCAGTCCTGTTTGTTCAGTGACAGCTTACTCTCATTGGAGCTACAAGCACCTTATTAAATGAACTTAGGAACACATTGTTCTGGAGCTGATTTTAAGTGTTAGTTCACTTGTAATGAATTGTCAAGTGTAAAACTGTTCCCGAGTCCAGATTTCCAGATAGAAATTACTGTCTGTAGCCATACCTATGTCCTTATCTGGGTTTTATCTGGGATATCAGTTTAACCTTAACAACAAAATATACATTTTCAATTTACTTTACAGTGTATCGTGTGAAGCGCTTTGAGACGTCTCAACGTCATGATAAGGCGTTATATCGATTGCAAGATTTATTATTATTATTATTAAAATTGATCGTTCATTTTATGACTATTTGTGGGACATTGCTGTGTGCAAAATGTCTGCTGCGTTTCCCTACAAATGCAAAGTTTCTAACACCGGCAGCCAATTCCATGCACAGCAAAGTACCACAAACAGCGATGAAATGAATGACCAATTTTATATGGAGGTGTGGGGGTGGTGGGTGGGAGAAGGATTGTTGTCAGGACACCAGGAGAAACTCGCTTCTCTTTTCTGGTAGTGTCATTGGATATTTCAAGTGTAACTGAACAGGCAGACGGGACCTCGGTCTAACATTTCAATCCAAAGGACGGCACTTCTGACAATGAAGACTTTTCCCCAACGCTGCACTGGAACCTCAGCCTGGACTGTGAGAGGGAAGAATCGTGACTCAATGATACTAATGAATACAGATACATTTCTTTTTTTCCAATGCAGACACTTTCCCTTTTGATTCCTTGGTCCTGTCTGAATCTTATTAAAACCTTCTGGAGCCGTGGCAATGCTTCAAGCACAGGCTAATTGTCACGAGCAGTACATTTGAGTCTTCATTCACAACACTCATAAAAAGCACCGTGACTGCACATGTTTTTTACATCGAAACAATACCTTGAAATGTTCTCAACTGATCGTGAATCATACTTACATTGAAATGTGTGCTCGCACGTGCATGTATGTGCGTCCATTTATTCTTCAATGGACCCCATTGTTCCACCTTGCCGGCAAACCAGATTTGATGGCATAAAATAATCACTGATGTATTAACAGGCGATGTGTGCCTGGAGTACAGGTACTTACACAATGCATATTGTATTCTGACCAGGCTCCGAAGCAGAACGTTTATTTCCAAGCTTGGCAAAATGCACGCAGACGTACAAAAAAAATAGTAAACACATGTGCCTTAAGGGGCTCGTAGCGAGGTTTAAATCAGTACAGCAGAAACTGATCTGGATTGCTGACTCCCTGGCAGCCAGTTGTGAAATATTACATTTGATCCTTTAAATGCCCCCCTCACCCCCCCACCCACCCCCCACGCCACTGACTCTGTTTGACATCAGTTCATTTCAATTCAGATCCATCTCCGAGCTGATCTCTCAAGGTCGCTTCCTGAGAAAGTAACCAGGTTCATTCACGAATGATTAGCGTGGAGAGGAAAGGGGTGGGCGGTGGAGTTGGGGGGGATGGCGGGGATGGGGGGGGGCGGTGGGGGTGTGGTCTTCAAGATGTGACATTCACCCCATGTGATCTGCACTTTCACAGTCATTCTTAGGTCAAATAGCGTCAGGTTCAGATCCCAGGTTACTCCTGCACCCAACAGTTGGGAATAAATGAAGAGAAACCTTGAAAAAAGTTAAAAGTATTTAGTATTTTGTGGACGCATTTTGATTGCACGCTCATGAGCCAACAGAGCCTTTTTTAGGCAATTTAAAAGAGAGATCCCGACTTGCTCCTGGGTGTAACTTATAGACTCAGGTTCCTGACCTCAACAAAGAAAGAACTTGACTTTTACAGCTCAACATCTCAAAGCACTTTGCAGTAATTGCTGGCCAGTGTACTGACTGATTTCATAGGCAAACATAACATCAACAACAACTTGCATTTATATAGCGCTCCTCACACAGGGTAGCGTCCCAGGACGCTTGACAGTGGTGGAGCCTGACTCTGAGCTGGGGTAGGTGAACATAGGCAATAAAAATATAATATAAATATAATATAAATATAATACCAACATCATTATATCATATATACAGCAATGTTATACAAAGTCCCACAAACAGCTGCGTAGTGAATGATCAATATTATAACAATGGGTTTGGATGCCGAAGGCTCTTTGGCCCATCAGATCTCATCCATTCAGGACATCCATCGTATCTCCCTCCCAGCACAGCACCAAGCTGTTTATTTATAAAAATGAGTCCCAGCGTCCTGACCTCAACCACCCTTTGAGATAATCTGCTGGTCGGTAGATACTCTCTGGGTAATAGTCAACATATTTAGAGTTGTTAAGGTCTGGAATGCACTGCCTGAAAGGGTGGTGGGAACGGATTCAATACAACTTTCAAAAGGGAATTGGATAAGTACTTGAAGAGGAAACATTTGCAAGGATATGGGGAGAGAGTGGAACTGATTGGGTGGCTCTTCCAAAGAGCGGGCACAGGCACGATGGGCCGAATGGCCTCCTTCTGTGCTGTAATATTCTATGATTCTATGATTTAAGAGCAATACATACATGGGGGAGAAGGGAATGAGAAGGGCGGAGAGAGGAATTGGAAAGTGGAGGCTCATATGGAGTATAAACACTTGCACGGTCTAGTTGAGTTGAATGGCCTGTTTTTGTGTTGCAACAACCTATGCAAATCCATGCAATTACCCTGAAGGATTCTTTGGCTGAGACAATGTGAGCAAGTCTGTTCTAATCACGACATGTGATCTTTAATAATGTGACGCTTTTGATTTTGCTGCTACGCAGATCCTAGCCTTTCAGTGCTGGTCGGGAACCATTGGGGAGAAAACGAGAGAAAGAGGGAGCATAGCAGAGGACTACAGTAGCAACGTTAGAACCTTCGAGGCTGTTTCCCACACAGTCCCAAGCATCGTGAGCAAGCAGGAACATGCCCAACTGCACCAGGCGCCAGGCAAGCTTCAGTGGGCAATAAGGTAATAGCTTATGTAAAAAATAGCTGGAAGTGACTACAAGAAACCAGTCCAGATGAGAGATTCATACAATATCATAAGCAATGGGGAGGTGTGGAGTGGGTGGGAGAGGGTAGAAGGGGAAAAAAAGAGGGTTTGAAGCTTAAGCAACTGATGAGAATTATTGGAATAGCTGAAGTTTTATTGCACCTTTGACAGATGCTTCAATCTGCTGTTGTTTGTGAAATCAATTCTGTTGAATGCTACCCGGTGGTTTTATTCTGTTTACGCTCCATCCTGCGCTGTCAGGGCCTTCTCCACACACAGGGTGCTGCCACTGAGAGAACTTTAATAAGAATCCTTGCAATTGATATAGCGCCTTATCATGTCGTTGAGATGTCTCAAAGGGCTTCACCATGTATTTTGTGGGTGAAACAGGCAACCAGTTGTGTACAGCAATGTTACATAAACAGTCGTGGAGTGAATGACCGATTTTATTTTGATTGTTGGCCAGGATTTAATGTTAAGTGTAGTGATTGAATATTTGTAGGGAAACAACCATGAAGTGAATGATGACCAGTGTTATCCAGGGGACTGTACTGTTGGGCAGGTCACCAGGAGAAACTTTCCCTCCTTTTCAATAGCGCCAAGGGTGGGGTGATCTTTAACGTCCACCTGAACAGGCACAGACTGGACTTTGGTTTAAAGTCCTGTCTGATGGACGGCACTTAGGAGAATACAGCACTCCACCCAGCACTGCACTGGAGGGTCACCCTAGACTATGTGAATTCAAAGTCCCCACGTGGGGTCTTTAAGCCACAAGCTTCTGACGCAGAGTGGAGAGTGCTGGCGACTGAGCCAAGCTGACACCTTCCACATTCTCACATTTTTTTTTCTACCCCATCTCCCGAGTTCGGAGCCTGCTCCTTCATCACAGCTCACACCTCGTCGGAATGATCCTTTCATTTTGCTACCAACTCTTTTGGTACGTTCGTTCCCATGTTCCATATCGCTTTTTTCCCCCCTCCAACACCTGGGAATGCCATTTCACTTCATTGAATAGAGAGTTCAGATCTTGATCAGCTGGAGGAATGAATAGGTCTCTAGCAGCTGTGCAGGGAAATAAAATCATTGCAAGTTGCCTTTGATTGTTTTAATGTGTGCCGCGGGTGTGATTGAAAAGCAGTGCGGCAATCCTGCAGGAAAACCCTTCAATAGGGCCTGAGGAAACAGTGGGTATGAACATGCCTTATGGAGGCAATTCTTTGCAAGATATAAGTTACTGACGGCCGAGATCGCAGCTTTAGCGGATGAGGATGTACATAGTGACAGAGCACAAAACGTCACTTTGAATTCAATATTATCAAAGAAGAAAAGGCCAGTGAATCGGACTGAATGGATTGCTCAAAGAACCAGCACAGGCATGATGGGCTGAATGACCTTCAAGTGCTGCCCAAGCAAAACACTTCACAGTGACAGTACCAAATGGCAAATATATATATACACTGTATATATACTGTGTCAAGTCAGAAATACCAGCGCTGGTGTCTCTGATGACTGAGTGACTTTACCCAGGGAAAGACAGAGCCATAAAAACCATGAGAATCGAGATCTGCTCCCCCAGTCAACAACAACAACTTGCATTTATGTAGTGCTCTTCAAACAGGGTAATGTCCTGGAGCGCAGTCTATGCTGAATCGGTTTATCTGAGATGGGGCAACGTAACAATTGCTGAAAGTGGCCTCAGTCTTCTAGCTTTGAGAAAAGAAAATGCATTTAAGTACAGAAGAAGGCTTTCCTCTGCCCACCCTTACGCCCAGCTCCCTTTACCCCAAGCTCAGGGTCCCAAGCAGTTGCATTAAGCACTGTGAGACATCCCCCATAATTGAAAGACACAATATAAATGCAATTAGCAAATAGTTGTTAATGCTAACCCAGATACCAGGCTAAAATCATCTGTGGACTCCCAAACATTCTTGCAGACATGGGATGGCTTGCCATTGAAATGAACGCTGGGTCTGTAGTGAATTTGTGCGCGATATTCTGCTAATGATTTGAAAGGCACTTTGAGGAATTATTGCAGATAAATGTATCAGCGCCAGGGTGTTTTACAACGTGGATTTGATACCCAGAAGCCAGTCCCCTATCTGTTCATATCATTGCACTGAAGTATTGTGTGTGATCTCTAGAGTACCATTAAGCACTTTCTTGGTTCTCGGATTATAAATATGCATATTGCAAAGGTTATTCAGAGGATATAATCCTGGCTTTACTGCTGACACGCAGGTTACTTGCTCCCAAATCAACAAGGTGGCAGGTTCACTGGTTCAGCAATTTAACGTAACAGTGAGATACATTCTCACCCTGGGTTCAGAATCCATTCCTAAACAGCCAGTCCAACTGCTGTGACAGCTTTTTAGGGTACAGATTCCCCCCTTACCCCCCTACACACACTGCCCCAATGAGTGGATCATGGCAGCATCATTCGGCTTCACCTGGTCATAGAATCCAGGTTGACATTAGTGATGTTTGGGAAGAAGTTGTGGATCAGTAATAAATGCTGGAATCCAACGCTCCTTGGAGCTTCCGCACCACAGGGCTCTCTTGTCACTCATCAGTCTAACTACATCTGAATGGCGTCTGAGGTTAACAATCTATCATAAAAGCATTGTTAGCGTATCTATTAAACTGGGATTACTGTAATTTATTCATTGCCTTGCTCAGCTCCAACATGCTATCGTGCATTCTGGATGCAATACACATGCAAATGGAGCCTGCCTTTCCTATAGGCGTCAGAGCAAACTAACTTTCTAAGAGAGCAATGCTCTTCATTTCAATCCCAATATTTAGTCTAAAATTACATTCCGATGCAGTCCCGGGGGAGCTCTGTACTGTTGGAGGCACCGTGCTTAGGATTTGACGTTAAACCGAGGTCCCGTCTACCTGTTCAGGTGGACGATAAAGATCCCATGGCACTATTTGAAAAGAGAAGGGAATTTCTCTCGCTGTCCTGGTCAACAATCCCCCAAATAAATTTGGTCATTCTCTTCAAGGCTGTTTGTGGGACATTGCTGTGCAAATTGGCTGCCACAAAAAATATGCAATCACTGCACTTCGCAGTATAATCTGTGAAGCGCTTTGGGACATCCTCCTGACATACCCAATGTAAGGATTATTATTTTTATCATAAATATAAAAAAAATGACCACGTTCCCACCAATTTATAGAGCTGCAGTAAGTAACTATGATCTACTTAGCAAATCTTTGTATACTTCAAAATATGAAAAACTATTCTGAACCCAATGTCATTAAAATTCGTGTTGCACGTCTTACTGAAACTTAAATACCTCCAAACCAGCCATAAAAAGATAGTTTTGCTATTAAAATTGAAATAAGAGTAAATTCAGACAAGTGTTCAGATGATATTTATCTGACAAGACTTGTAAAGTGCTGTAATTTTCTCACAATCTCAAGAGCTTAACAGCGGGAGTGCTGTTATTAAAGCAAACAATATGAACTTTGTGATCTTAAGTGATTCAAATTGCAATTAAAAACGTCCATAATGCATGCTTTGCTTGTTTAAAATTGAGGTGCGGCATTTCATAAGCACTCTCGGAGTAATTCTATTGATTACACAGCATATTTCATCAAAAGGTATTAGTGGGTATGAGAAAGGGGGCTTTTATCAAGAGGGAGCTCGAAATTTGAAGTGATTATATGAGGCAATCAATGCGGGTCTAAAATTATATGATTCACATCTTGCAAGCTGCAGAGTTCACAGAGAGGTCGTTGTTCGTGTGGTATGTGAGCATTTGAGTTATTGTGCTGTGGTGTGGCTTTGGGTGAACTGCAATCAATACCGCACAATTTTCCAGCCCCGCTTGTTCAATGGATCCTTTGTAGACTGACAAATGTCACAGAGAAACATTGACTGGCGGCACCTGGGGACATCAGCGATCTGTGGGTACTATTTTACCAGCCGCAAACAAGTATCCAAATTGACAGAAACTCTTTCCACGGCAGCCTTGTCGATACCTGTAGAAAACGTCTAACAATTAACTTATTCAGTCGTGGAAGATTTAACTCACTTTCCCAGGTTTCTGTTGTGAAACTGAGCCAAAACAATACATTGGACCTCCAGTGCAGAAACCAGCCATTCAGCCCAACTAGTTAATATGAAGCTCCCCACCCATCCTTTCCAGCCTGATCCCATACCCCTCTCCCTCAAGCTTGCGTCAATTTTCCTCTTAAATATCCTGATTGTCCAGCGCCTTGGGACGTCCTCCCGACATGAAAAAGCGCTATACAAATGTCATTTTGTTGTTGTTGCTTCAACCACAGCTCCTGAGTTTCCTATTCTCACTACCCTCTGTATAACAATACTTATAATAATCCTTACATTTGATCTAGCGCCGAGGGAAGATGTCCCAAAACACTTCACAGGATACACTGTAAAGTGGATTGACTGTGCATTTTGTGGGCGAAACTCGACAGCCAAGTTAGCACAGAAATGTCCTTCAAACAGTCATGTAGTGAATGGCTGATTTTATCTGGGGGATTGTTGGCCAGGACAAGAAGAGAGACAAACTCTCTACTCTTTTCGAATATCACCACAGGATCTTTAACATAATAATAATCACAATCATAATCATAATCATAATCCTAATCCTAATCCTAATCCTAATCCTAATAATAATAATAATAATAGTAATAATAATAATAATAATAATAGACATCCACCTGGACAGGCAGACAGGGCCTGAGTTTAACATTCCATCCAACGGAAGTATTTCTGACAATGTCGTGTAAGCGAAGTGTAAAGAGTGAGGAAACTCTAATATATGTAAAGCTTTTGGTGTTTTTGCATTATCTGGAGGCTTCTCTGCATCTGGCATGTAGGCTTCATGATAGTGGAAATATTAGCGTATAGGAATCTTCACAGAGAAATTATTATGCAATACATTTTATTTTTATTGAAAGAAGGCGTTGTAAAACAACTTTCGGGTTGCAAAGTGCAGATAAAGGTTCCACTGTTCGTCAGGAAATATTGTTGCAGTAACTGCGGGGGGAAAATAAACATGGCAGAAAGAAAAAAATTAAAATGGCTTTTGTGATAAATAATATTTCCTGCAAAATTACAATAAAGATTTATTTTCTGCAAAATTACAATGAAGATTGATTTGAAAAGAAATGTATTGAATACACCTGTGTATTTTATCTGTTGGCATTTTATTGCTTGTCTTGCTTTGTGGTATGCTCAACACTGCACAAATGAATGTGAGCAATATCTAGGTTGCCATTTGTAATTACTGCCATTGGCAAGTAATTATTCATGGCCGTAAACCCCTTGCTCATAAATCTATCAACTGTTTGTTTTGTGATTAATGATTATCGTTAAAAAGCAGAATAAATATGTAAAATACCATTAGTGAAAATATTCCTTAGCCACACAAAATTTCCAATTAAAAAAAATTTTAATTAAGAAAAAATAACTTTTTTTAAGGAGAAACTGTGAATCTGTGGGAGAGAGAATGCAGGAAATGCGTAAGCGAACACAGAATTGGGCAAATAAGTGGCAGACATGACAAAGTAGGAAGTAATACATGTTAGGCAAAATAAACCAAAAGAAAGGAAGTCTAACCCTAAGTGGTGACAATCTTAATTATGCTGAGGAACATCAATGCAGATAAATAATAATAATAATCCCTGCATTTGATATCGCGCCTTATCACGTTGTCTCAAAGCGCTTCACAGAATATACTGTAAAGTGAATTGACTGTATATTTTGTGGGCAAAAGTTTATACAGATAAAGTTTGGACTGCAGGGAGAAAAGGTGGTGTCAAAAAAAAACAGATGGGATATTTTTTGATGTGGAAGGCATCTTCAAATACTGATAAAATTCTGAGAGGTCAAATGGTGACTGATGATTCTCTCTGGTTGGTGAATTAGTAACTCAGGCCATCGGCTCACAAGTGGCTGAGTTTCATGGGGAGTTTAGAAGAAAACTTTTTCCACACAGAGGGGAAAAAGATGGAACACAGAATGTTTTACCACAAGGAGTTATCGGACACCATAACAACAATTAAAAGCGAGTTTGATGAAAGCTTGAAGAAGAAGAATATAAAAGGAAGGAGTATGAATAGATAGGGGGCACCAGCATAAAGCCAATGGACCAAGTGGCCTCCTTCTATGCTGTACATCTGGGATCTATAAACTGTCACTCTCCCCTCCCACCAACTCATTCCTACGCATTAATATTTCTCAAATGACTTTGGTCTTGGTATTTCTTCACTCCGCAGTGCTACACTATTTTCAGTACTTTAAATTAGTACGGCATGTGAATAACTCATGTAAATTGGCCATGGCACTTGTCAATGCTCCTTCAAACAAATTGATCACGCACCCAAACCTGGTTGCAAACAGCCTTGTTATTTCCGCACCGCAATCACAATGCAGCACACTGGGGAATACCTAGTGACGGGAATTACTTGACAATACCGGGATCAGTGGCAGAATCATTTCATGATTATTTCTAACAAGTCTGGATGAGGACTTTGTAGGATGCGTTTGCAAGAAATAGCTCGAACAGAAATCAGAAATCTGCACTTAACAACCTTAAGAGGCTGGCAAATCTGGCTGTTTTGGCCAATTTAACATGTGCAGTTTTTTCAGAGGCTTTAAAAGGATCAGAGAACTTTCAAAAGGTGGGCGTGGATTGACTCAATTCACTATTTGTCTGTGTGTCAGCCCGGCTCAGTTGGTAGCACTCTCGCCTCAGAATCAGAAGGCTGTGTTTGCAAGCCTCATATCAAGGGAGTGTCACATTGTCGGAGGTGCCGTCCTTCAGATGAGTCGTTAAACCAAGTTGCCATTTGCTTGTTCAGGTTAAGACATATCATGGCACTGTTCAAAAATAGAATGGAGTTTCTCCTTGTATCCTGACCAACAAACCCCAACAGATAAAATTGGTCATTGGCTTCATAGCGGGACATTGTGGGATATTGCTTTGCGCAAATGACCTAACTATGTTCGCCTACAAAGTACAATCATTATACATTACGATAATTTTTTTGAATCATTTTGAAACTCCCTTCTGATGTGAAAGGCATTAATTATATCAAGGATTATTCTTACGTCAGGCAAACAAATAGGTAGATCAAAAACACAGCCTTAACATTTGAAACCGTTGCGGAATGGAACAAATATTTGGAAAATGCTTATTGGGTCTCGATTTAGGGGACAATATTCCACATTTTTTTTAAACACTAGGATTACACAAAATTTCAAGACTCAGTAAATTTACACACACACAAGGAGTGCTTAGAATTAAGTATCTACCACCAGCATTTAGTTCATTTTCTTTTAACTTGAATCTCCCCTCTCAATGCAAATAACAATTTGACTCCCCCTTCAAATACTTATACTTAGTTGCTTATGGTGCAATAATATAATTGACAGCTGAACTGGTAAGCTGGGATGCAAATAAAAGGCGATCGCTTTCATTACATGTTCACCGTTAGTACAGTATCTAAAAACCTAAGTGGATTTAAATCACAATTTTTACTGGAGCTGCTTATTTTGCCGAGTGCTATTGATTTTGCACAGAAATAAATTGTGCGGCCAACTAGCCTCAATCCTTTAAAGCCAGCGTATCCAATTATTCTAACATTATTTTTGCTTGACTTGAAGCTAATGTTAACATTCAGCTGCGATGGGGTGCTGTGCTTTCAGTGCGTTATTTATTCCAGAGGTTGCTTACGTTAAACACCTTGCCCTGTGATCGTATTACAAAGACTTTACTAGGCTGAGAAGTGAACGGATCAACAATCTCGTTTGAACCCTGAAACTGTTACTCCAGGTTTCTGCACAGCTTAGCTGGTAGCACACCTGAGTCTGGGTGAGACAATTGTGGGTTCAAGCCCATGTCAGGACTTCAAGCTCACAGTCTAGTCTGCTGCTCCAGTGCAGTACAGGGGGATCTTTGTGTTGCATTGGCGGAGATACAGTCCTGCCAATGAGACATTACTGTATCAGCCTTGTGTAGTGGAAGCACTCCTGCCTCTATTACTGACTTCCTCTGACAGTGCAAATCTCTGACTGTTCAGTGCCTTGAGATGTTCCCCTGGCGCGAAAGGCACTACACAAATGTAATTTTGTATTGCATTATTATGCGTCAGAAGATTATGGGTTCAAGCCCCACGTCAGGACTTGGGATCACATTGTCTTAGCTGACACTCCAGTGCAGTGCTGGAGGGGGTGTTACATTGACAGAGGTGTCCTCCTTTGGATGAAACCGCGATCCCATCTGCCAGTTCAGGTAGAAAAGATCCCATGGCACTAAACGAAAAGAGAAGGGAGTTTCTCCCAATGTTGTTGTTGTGGCGAACCATCCCTGAATAAGATAGGTTACTGACTCTATAGCTATTTGTGGGGCTTTGCTGTGTGAAAATTAGGTTGCTGTGTTTGCTAACAAAATATGTAGTCACAACTTCAAGTGTCAGCAATTACCTGTGAAGCTCATTAAGATGTTTGTTTTGCCTACAGCAAAAACAGCCATGAAGTGAATGAATCATCATTTTTGTCCAGGAATTTAGGAGAAACTCCCTCCTCATTTGAATAACATCAGGAGATCTTTAACCCAAATAAGGCAGACATCAAGGCATGGTTTAATGTCTCATCCAAAGGACAGCATCTCCAACAATGCAACACCCCCATTACTGCACTGGGGTGTCAGCCTAGAGCAGAGAGAGGAATATAATTGGGTGCAAATGTGTTGGACTGAATGCCCTTATTTCCAATCCTTATCACTATGTAAGTCTACAATATGCTACTGATCCGGTTACGCTACCTAGCATTTCAAGTAGTTTAATTTCATTGCCAGGGAGCAAAATCAACTGTAACTTGGGAAAGAAAATAGCCAAAAATCACTGGGTTCAGATGAAAACCACTTGTTTTTTTCTAGTTTACGATACTATTTGAACCTTTGAAGTACTTTAGTGCCTTATAACCATCTGTTAGCCGTGTTTAATTTATAGAGGTTTTACGATATCACACGGCTTGCAGATACATATAGTGGGGCGTTCTCTGACGGCCGAGAGCTATCGCTTTATGTCTCCCTCGTATCTAGTTTGGAATTTATTTTAATTGGATTGGAGCGACTGTTTATTCTGTAACTGCTGATGCAAAAAAAAGATTCCTCGGCAGTTTGAGATGATTTAATCCTTTTACTCTCCCCGCGAGAGTGCTTCCACATTCAGCGAGGAAGATCACGCAAGTACCATCCCATGGCAGTGCCAATCCTTCGATGTATTCTTCAGTTAACTCTCTCTAGGTTTGACGGTTGGTTCAAACTACTCCAAGAATCCTTCCCTTGCACCCTCCCCTCCCCATCAGAAGAAAGGGTCAAGCAGTGAGGGCCTCCCTGCTCAACAGTATCCGTCACTCATGCCCCAGGGGTTTGGCAGCGTGAAGCACCCTTGCCTGCCATGAGATACAAGGGCTGTTGACTTTGTTCCCTGTGGTAGAATCTCCCACTGAGGTAGATGACAGTGTGACACAAGTTATCAAGCATCAAGTGTGACACTTCATACTAGGAACCTCCACTCCACTGGGATCCCAATGCACACCCAACATCTGAAACTAATCCACTAAACATCTTTCTTATACCAAAGCACAATATGGCACAGAATTGGCGTGAACAGACTCAATGACCTGGGATGACTTATTCTTTTGTCACCTTCTTCGTTGTAGCAAATGCATGTAGAACTGACCCATAGCGCTGCGCAAACTCCCATCATAATCGCTGGATAATATTAATAACAATAATCCTTGCATTTGATATAGGGCCTTATCACGTCTTTGAGACGTCTCAAAGCTCTTCACAGAATGTACCGTAAAGTGGATTGACTGTATTTGTGGGCGAAACACGGCAGCCAATTGAGCACAGCAGCGTCCCACAAACAGTCGTGGATCGAGTGACCAATTTTTTTTTGAGAGTTTATTACCCCTGGAAAGCAATCTGCCAATTGACTAACAAGCAAGTTCCTACTTACTGCTAGGAAAACAAAGGAGTATGGAGTAAGGAAACGTGCCTAACGTTTCTCCCTGCCCGGGAATCAAACCCGGGTCCTCTCGCTTGCAAGGCGAGTGCTCTAACCACTGAGCTACAGGACCCCACGATACTGTAAACTAACCACCCCCCCCCACCCAATAAAGGGAATCAAATCGATCCAAATAAAACAAACTCCAGACAAGCTAGGGAGTTCATCTCTCTACGTTTGTGATCATAATGATTTAAGGTTCTTAGGTTATTGTTAAAAAAATTGCATTTAAAATATGTAGAGCACTAAATACCCAAACTAGATTTTGCTGGTGATATTGATCAAATCTCACTGTATGCCATGTGATATCCTCCACACATTCTGACAGTGGTTAATGAATACCTTCACTCTCTGTAGTGGTATGTCTAGCCACAATTGTGAAAGGGATTAGTTCACTGCACTAACTCAACAGGCTCGGCAAGTTATAGGTTTAGCAACAAAGACGAAGGAAAAGTTTCACAAATGACAGACTCTCACAATATCCTTTCTAGTTGTTGACAATGGACCTAATTGAAATGTGAAGGACACAGTATAAAAAAATCATGATAAATCAATAAATAATAGTCATACACCTTGCAATTGATAAAGCACCTTTCACTTCTGGAAGACATCTCAAAGCGCTTCACAGGATTGACCGACATGCGCAGTGACTGTGTATTTTGCGAGCATTATTTACAGTATAATTTTTTAAACTTTATTTAAAGTATATCTTTACAGTAATGCCTAAGAAACGCTTTGAAACGACCTCCCAATTTGAAAGGAGCTTTGAAATGTAAGGATTATTATTATATTATTTGAGTTCCCTGATTTTTTTTAAAAAACTGCTGAATTTAGAGAAAAACCTCTAAACTTTCACAGAGCTTTCTATGGCCAACTGCTGTAGATTTAGATGTTCCTTTTAATTTGCTGCTCTCAACTTGAGCAGTAAAAGTGACCCAGGAAATTAAGCCTTTCGAGGGCAGCTCAGTGGTAGAATCCAGCTGTCCCACTGCCTGCTTTTGATGAAATTGGTGTAAAAACAGACCCGCAGATCACTAACTGAAGCAGAAAGGAATGCTAGCCCGGTCATCGATAACACACGCCACAAAAGGAAAAAGTTTTGAAAGCAAACTTTTTACTGCCTGCATTTACTATATTATAAAAGCAACGTGACAGGGTGAAAATCTAAAGCTCTGAGAAAGCTTTGACATGCACTGAGCGAAATGTCAAGGGAAATTTAACACTCTTTAATTGTCAAATGACACCCTTCCTGCTCAGCATCACACCTTTTAAAACTCTATCAGCTTTCTTAATACTGTGAATTCCTATTGTGTGTTTCGTTTGGCTCCCAGGCTATCAATCCTGACAACTAACATAAAAACACATTAAGCAAGTCAGCGTTAAAGCTCTTGACCGGCCTGCTATACTGTTCCTTAATGAACGGCTGATGTGTTTACAAACCAAGGAATTTACCAGCAATCATTAAAATGCCTTGATAACAGCAACTTGGGCAATTATTGATAAACTAATTCTTTAAAGGCTTAACTGCAAATGTCTCGAGTTTTGAGGCTGACACTGGGTGGGGTGCGGGGGAGGTGGGGGGGGGGAGGAATGCTGCATCGTATTGTCGAGGTCTGACCTTATACCATTTGGGCGGACGTTAACGATCCCGTGACAATGTTCAAAAAGAGAATTGCTATGTGCACATCGGCTGCTGCTTTCAAATACGCTACAGAAGTGACCTGTGAAGAGCTTTATAGGTGCCATACCAAATGCAAAGATTGCTTGCTATTACTTAAACATTGCCTACCACACAGAGAAGCCTTTCACCCAAGGAAATTCGTAAAAATAAGTAGCTTGTCTCAATCTTCTATCTTCCTCTTTAGGCCTAGTTAAGAACGCAGTCTTAATAAAAAGGTATTTTGATCTCAAAGTTAAACGTTGCTTAAGGGGAACCAGGGAATAGTTCATGAGTCGTGCTATAGGGCAACAAATAAAACCATCTTGTTAACGTCTATTGGAAATTCTGTTTGCACAGCCAAGTTAACACCTGTCTTCAATAGATTTCTCCCCTCCCCCAAAACCAAGCAAATTTGGGCTGTCACATAGCTTCCAAAAATTACGTAATTTAACACTTGTAAATTGCCGCCACATTTTGCAAACTAACTGGTGCGAGCCCGTTGTATGTCAATTGACCCTTAAAGGGCTAAACCACTGATTGTCCGGTGCAAAAACATTGATAACAATTGCTGCTGAACATATTCCGTAACTGAAATTATTTACTATGACTTTGTTCAACCCGGAGATTACTTGTAGCTGCAAATGGCATTAAAAAACATGCCATGGAAACTGCAATCATGACATGAATTATTGATGAGGGTCACAGTAGGGAAACCGGCATTAAATTTGGATAAAGGAAAACTGATGACATTAAAAGGAAAAGTAAAGGGGTTTGATCCTGTATTCCTTCAGTGGTTCTATGATACCTATTGGGAATCAGTGCTCATCTTGAAGAAAAATGTTTAGTTTTCAACCCCTGCTTTATAACTAATATATCAGAAAGGCCTTTATGGAACATGTTGACCTGATTCATGTTTAGTTTCACTATCAATGGATCCCCAAAAAAACACATTTCCCAACAAGCAGCAGGCAATATCCTTTTTTTTTGCTTCTTAAGCAAAGAAAAGATGTTGAGAAAGCCTTAAGTGTTTTCAAATAAAAACCTCTAAAATCAGACTCTATTGCCTATGAAGTTATCTTACTGCACTTGATAGTAAATCCTGTGAAGCATGCCAGATGTCCTACAGACGTGAAAGACGTTGTACCAAATGTAAGGAATAATTAATTATTGATTAATTTTTATTATTATTAATATTATTATTGATCGCAGTTTACCTTGATGAAATTCCTCAACAATCGAATGGGATCTAACCGTTCTCAATGCTGAAATCCATGAAGCAGAGTTAATGATCTGACTTCCACCTTCATTTAGTTTGACAGTAAGCCAGATCATAGCTTTGCACTCAAGGTTTATTTATTCTTCATCCAATTCACTAGTACTCCGATGCCACTATTCTATTCAACCATGGCACACCTTCAGGCCCAACCGTTGTGGCAGAAGGGTGAGATCAAACTGGTCAAAGGGTCTTCTTCATCTGAGCCCCTCTTACTTCCGGCAGGTTGACACTCACTGACCAGTTGGAGATCATTTGTCATCAAGAAGAGGGAAAGTTCATCGATGTGATGATTAACCCCAGCATATTTTGCTCCTCCCTCCCCCCCCAGATCCTCTAAACAGAAATGAAAAAGGGCCATCTGCCCATCTCTACCTTTCAAACATTGGCGAGACTTACTTTACTGAAACCTCAGCCACTCGCTTTTGCTGACTGCAGATGCTCTGGGACTCTGTCTACGATTGATTGCAATCAGGTAACAATCAGGAAAATCTCTGTCAAAACATCCAGCCTTCCATCAGTACCTCAGCACCATGCTAAACAAGCCCATTAACAAAACATGTTTCACAGATTGTTTCCTGCAATAATCTTTTTGGCTTGGGTACATAGCAGCCGATTCCCTCCCCAAGAGCTGATATTTGCGTTCAAGGGCTTCGGGGCGCTACCCCACATGAAGGGCACAATATAAATCTAAGTTGTTGTTGTCATAGCCCAACCCCCTACCCCTTCCCTTATAGTAGAATTTCCTTTGGGCAAACAGCCTTAGAATATGAGAAAGGAAGAACTGGATAGTCCCTCCAACCTGGCTTGTTGGTGAGGTCGGGGGTAAATCCAGAAGAAATCCGTGGAAAGACAACAACAACAACAAAATTACATTTGTATAGCACCTTTTATTTTGGGAGGACATCCCAAGGTACTGGACAGTCAGTGTTTCAGACTACTGCAGTGAGCGAGTAGTAAACTTATAGAACAGGCTCCCTAGGGAGATGACGGTGGAAGCAGAAAATGTCATTTGTTTCAAGAATAAATTAGATAGATTTCTGCTAGAAAATAATATCTGGGGATACAGTATATAGTTTGGGACATGACATGTCAAATGACTGCCAGGATGGTAGAAGACAAACTAGATGGACCTTGATCTTCTTTCGCCTAGAAAATTCTTATGTTCTTATGTTCAAAAAAGTCTGTTCTCAATCCTTGGGCTTGTGCCAAGTCCCTCTTATGTCCTACACAGGTCAAAGCAACAGCCGGTAAGTAGGATCAAGTGGTGTACAACTGAAGTCCGTCAACAGTTCTGAGCAGCTTCCTCCACAAACCACTTTATAAGGCTTGTTCGCTCACTCTCCACTCCATTAAGTCCTGTGTGCTGTGTACTCCAGTGGGTATGAGCAGGACTGACATTCAAGATTTCACAGAACAAGCTCGCTAGCTTCAGCATCGAGTGGACTATTTTCCCCCCCTCATGTTATTCAGAGTAGACTCTAACTGTCGAGAGCTTTCACCGAGACAACAGCAGCTCAGTGATAAGCAGACAATGGAGATGGCTGGGATCTGTCTCCTGCAGGAACAAGGAGGTTTGAGATGCCGAGGAGAAGTCACTGTGTGACTCAAGGCCAGTTAGGGAGCAGCAAGCCCCCAACCAAATCCACACCGTCTTCCAAATAAACCCTCATCGCTGATGAATTGAAAATAATAATAATAATCCTTGCATTTGATACAGCGCCTTTTCACTTCTTTGAAACGAGACGTCTCAAAGCGCTTCACAGAATACACCGTAAAGTGAATTGACTGTATGTACTGTGGGCAAAACCCGGCAGCCAATTGCACACAGCAGCGTCCCACAAACAGTTGTGGATGGAGTGCCCAAACGTATTTTTATTCTATATAAACTGAGAATAAAGTCATTTAGCTTTACACTGCAGACACGCTGTTACGACATACCAGAAGTACTTTCCTCGCCTCTACTGGCTACCTAAAATAGGACCCCCTCTGAGATATTTGGCATACATTGCCGTTGTGTAAAGTTACCTGACACTTCGCTCCACAAAGCAGACATCAAAATACTTTCCACAGTTGCGTATTGGGAAATAACCTACTTCCAGCTCTCTTCAAATCACGCATTAAAAAAACAAACACTACAATGTACGTGCATTTGCCATGTACCCGAGCCATGTAAACCCCCAACTTATTAGCATACTTTGGGATCTTACCACCACTTTTCACTAACTGTAGCAAATATGATTCGCTAATTTAAAGGCGAACTTTATTTTTTTCCGAGAGATTTCAGATTACTGATCCATTTGGTGACCTTTACTTTACAAATGAGGTGCAGAAAAGGCTGATTAAAGTCTGGCTTTAATTGCTCCCTCCCCCCAACTATTTTTCTTGACCAACTGAGTACAGGACATTAGTTATGCTCCAACACCATTAAGGGAGTAGTGGAGGCCACTAAGTAATGTGTCTTGTTGCAGCCTGGCCTCGTATAATGTTGTAAATACCATTATTGAGGAAACCTGCAGTTTGGGGAAGGACTTAAGAATTTCTGATTTATGACGGAGCAAGTACAAATCACTCTTTGTGTTTTGCCCTTCATGAAAGCTCCACGTTAACATGTCTGCGACCTGTTTTGTCACCCCACACAGGCCGGGGATTTCACAGGGGCTGTTAAAGAAATGATGTGTTCTGTGCGCTCTGGAAATCCTTTATTTTTTTCTGACTTAGAGAAAAAGTTACGATGATATGAGAAATTTATTGGTAGGGCCAAAACCCTTAAGTGCATGTTTGTTGCTGGGAGAAGATAAGGCAACACAAACCATACAGTCCATAAGCATTCCCTTTCAACAACATCAACAACAAAATTACATTTATAGAGCGCCTTTCACATCAGGAGGACGTCCCAAACTTCTTTCAGGACATTAAAAGAAACAAAAGGTCGCCAAACATGATGTAGGTAAGCACTTTCGAACAGAACAGTCAAATCATTGCTTCCAGCTCCAATTCCAAGGGACGCGGAGTGAAAAGCATAAAGTGTGTGTGTGTGTCTTTCTCCTTCTCTCTCTCTCCCCCACTCTCTAGTTGCTATGTTGCCAGGTAGAAAAAACAAATAATTTCACTGACCTGACCGGTAGTGTTTGATGGGGGTTATTGACAGTAGCTACACACTGGTTGGAAACATTCAGTAAATAATCAGCAATCCCTTTTGAACAAACCCAAACTGTTTTTGATCCTCTAAAATGACCCCCCATTAAGCTGGGATCCATGTTAGCATCTCTCAGGGCACTTCAGTCCTATCGGAATGCTTCCGTTAATTCAGAAGTCAGGGTGAAAGACAGGATGGATTATAACACACATGACACACACACACACACCGTGCCTTAAACAAGGAATAGTATGAGTTTAGGAACACCACAGTTTTGACCACAATATTCCAAATGCGTTCTTGGTAATGAGCTGAGGACACAAGTGTGGAATAATTGAACCACTTTTTGGCATTGAGTCAAACGTGCTGGAGATGGATCCTAAGGGGGAAATTCCACCGATGAGTGAAGCTATCAACCCTGGAAGTGCGCAATTAGAATGGGATATTTTATTTGGGCAGCCAGGTATCTGATACATGCAGAAACACATCGCCGTGCTCAAGAGTATCCAAATCAGATTGAGAGTTCCACATATCATCCCAACTATTCCCCTGTGCCTGGAACGCAATCTGCACCCTCTCCCTCTCTCTCTCCCTGGAGGGACGCACCTAATTCCATAGGGTATCTGGCACAGGTTAGCAAAAGAAAAGGCTTGGGTGTTGCGTTGAGTTGAGTTGGTTTTTTTTGACGGCAGCGGGACTATTCCAAAACCCAAACGCTTTTTCCTTCTCCCATCTTGCTCCCAGACAAGGCTTTTACTATTTGGTCACTTCAATCCATGGCTGTTTGTGGGGACTCTGCTGTATGCAATCGGCCACTGCGTTTCGCCCACAAAATTCGCTCTGTGAAGCATTTTGACACGTCTCGACAATGCGATAAGGTGCTATATCAAATGCAAGGATTATTATTATTATTATTTTCTTTCTCTGACATGGATGACCTTGCAAGTCGCCCACACTAAATATCAGCCGCTATTCCCTGGTCCATCTGCTTCACCACTCCAGACTTCCCGAACTCTACATGCGCTCACAATATCATTAGGCAAAACTCTGTGAGTTCGGTGCCATCAGCGATAGGGAAGTGCTCACCTCCAAGTCGTTTGCGAGCAGCAGGAGACCCAGAACAAACCCCCCGCGCAGCTCTGCAAGTCATTTCCCCCAGATGGAGCCATTCCACGTCTTATCACCTTCTGCTTCCTATCACTGAGCCAGTTTTCAATCCACTTGGCCAAATCCCCATTAATTCCATTCGTCTGAACCTGTTTCATAAAAGCACTTGGATGTGTAATCAGAAGACCAGAATGAGTTAATAGTAATAATAATAATACTAATAAAAATCCTTGCATTTGATATAGCGCCTTATCACATCTCAAAGCACTTCACAGAATATCCTGTCAAGTGAATTGACTGTATATTGTGTGGGAAAGATTAAACAGAATGTATAGCTTTTTTTAATAGCAAATGCGTTGGTGTGTTGCAGTGTTCTGAGACTCTATGCTGCATGCAGGGCAATATATAAGTGCAAGTTGTTGTTGTGGTGGTGATGATGCTTTTATTTATTTCCTCCTCAATTTAATGCCCAGGCAAATTGATAGCAAAGTTTACTTTTGGGTTCGACAATTTAATCTGCTTTGCTTGATGACTTCATCTTACATTTGCTGTACAACTATTCAGATGTGAGACAAATGTTTGAAATATAATATGGGGTGTGTGTGTGGGGAGGTGGGGTGGGAGGGGTAAGGCGGAGTGCAATTATACAGTGAAATTCCTCCTAATCTTAACCTGAATTTGCATTTTCTCCCAAGATTTGAGATAGCACAGAAATGTGGAACTTTCTTAAACTCGGTCTTAATCTGGAAATATTTTTCTGCTGTTCTTAAGAAAAATTGCAATTTACCCATGAATTCAAGAATTTTGCAGACAACGTTTTAAGAGGAAACAGTCTTGTGGACGAGTTGAAATCTCAGGCCTGTATCTCATACACAGAGCCAGCCTCGGTAATAATGAGCCAAATCTTCTGTGCTGAACGTGACAATGTTTTAAACGTGTCAGCATCCCTATGAAATAATCCTACCCCACAAAATACACAGTCAATTCACTTTACAGTATATTCTGTGCAGCGTTTTGAGATATCCCGAAGACATGATTAGGTGCTGTATCAAATGCAAGGATTATTATTTTGTTTGCAAGGATTATTATTACTTTATAGGTAGAGAATGTGTAATATGTGTGGTATGCCACCTTGATGCAATGTGGCTGTGAAGTGGACATGTGATAGCACATAAACTGGAGTGCGTTACACAGCAATAATATGTTGAGGGTTTGAAACAACATCATAAACCATGAGAGCAAAGGTCAGGCTTTTTATCAACACCCTCTGAGCCCTGGGATGTGTTAAAACATACACCATAAAGTCAGTTGATGAGAGATTAGGCGTCAAAATGTTTCGCTTTCTCAGTGACCTGCTGTTTGTTGCCAGCACTTGAGTAGATAGGACGTGAAGGAGCAGACGCAGACGTATCACTGGGAGTTGGGATTCTTCCCACTCGGCTCCTAGTAACCCTGCAAGCCAAAACCCCAACAGGGAGGAGTGATTCTACCTGGATAAGCAGTGGGGAGCTTCCCAGACAGTGCTCTCAAAAGGCAAGCGATGCAGGTTTAGCTGATTAAACTCCAGCAGTTACCCCCCACCACACTCTGGGGACCCCAAGCTTTTGATCTCACCAACCTGCCCTTAATACTCTCGGAAATTAGGTAAGTGGGGTGCGTCTCTCCAGGGAGAGAGAGCACGCAACCCCACCCCACCACCACCACCACCACCAACTCCCCACCCCCAAAAAAAGTAATAATAATAATACTGCTGGGTTATGATTTATAACAATCCAGTTTACTCTGCACCAAACTGCAAGTTACCCTTGACAAAAAGACAAGAGGAAATCAGTTCGCGTGGAATTAGGCTGCCACTTTCAACAGCGTCTTGTATTGAATCAATTTCCTGCCCCCAGGTGTCGGCACAGAAAGCAAACTCAAAACGATCGGAACTGGTTCCCCAAGTTAGTGCTCAGACAGTGAAAAACACATCAAAGAGGTGAGAGAGATCTTATGCCTGTGGGACACCTAAGAAAAATCAACAGGAGAAGAAGAAAAAAGGGATTAGGAATAACTGTAGATTCTGCGGAATGAAACAACAGCCCTTGTTTATTGTTTTACCTCTCGGTTGATCAAACTGACCTTTGGCTTCCCAACTCCAAAAAAAAATACTCCTTTTCCTTCGCCTTTCGCCCTCACGCCATCACCGCCACCAACTCGCCCCAACAAAACACACTGGGGATAATCCCTGCATTTGATGTAGCATCTTATCACGTCGTCGAAACGATTGTCACAACAGGAGGAGTAACCTGAACCCACTGATGGTGATTGTATCTTCTAAACCTCCATTGTTGAGGTGGTGGAATGTACTGTAATTATTTCACACTGTCTTCTCACAGCTGTGGGCCAGCAGGACACCAAGCGATGAAACATACACTTTGGCACATTGCCCAGTGGAGTGTTTTTAAGCTTCTCTTTTTTTTCGTGGCTAAATCGAACCTATTCTGCGGAGAATTGAGGCCTTCGGTTGTCCTCGCACAAATATCTCGCCTGGATTTCTTTCGGAGGTGTTTGATAATATGGACCACATGCTGTTATAGACACTTGGGTCTTTTCTGAAGGCCTTCTGAACTTCCCCAGCAGCTTGGCCCAGGATTGAGGTACAGCACACACAGAGACAGGCCATTCTCTCTGCTTAGGAAGGAAGAGCTGTGGACAAACCATCTCGGGCCTCTTTCGCCCACATCTCCTTCTTGGAGCTTGCTTATTACCACGCGCCCCCACACACACAAAAATATGCAGTCAGGGCGCTTTATAGTACATCCTGCGAAGCACTTTGGGACATCCTCCCGATGTGAAACGCGCTCCAGCAAATGTAAGAATTACTGTTATTAATATGTGGTAGAAGGCATTTATTTAAAAAGAATCAATAATTGGCAGGCAATGAAAACCATATATTTTCACCCACTCTTGTCAGTTCAAGGATGTGTTCAAGGATGTTCATCTGCTGAACAGATCCAAAAAATCGTTTTATTTATGTTTTCAATAGAGCTGCTTTAACATTCAACATGGGTTTTGTTAGGTTAACTTATGTTCACTGCCTACAATACTTTGTGTGCTTGTTTAGTGCACCTTTGATGCAATGGAAGTATTTGTGAATTAAAAGGTTTCAATTGTTATAAATCACACCTTACACAAGAATAATACCTCACAAGATCTCACAAGTGAGGATCGAATGAAGAAGGCCCTTTGGATCTCAACCTTCCAGAATAGAACACCCACTCTACTGTCCTCCCATCACAGCATCTCGCTGTGTCTTAAATGAGTCCTGAGTCCTGGCCTCAATCACCCTTCTCAATAACCTGTTCCAAACATTAATCATCTCCTCCTTCCAGAATGGACTGTACGACAGGACTTTGAACCCGCAGTCTAGTGTCCTGACCAACAATCCTCCCAGATCACTTCATGACTATTTGCGGGGAAGTTGCTGCGATCGCCAAATATTACTATGCTCTGTGTAGTAATTCCTGTGAAGCGCTTTGGGACACCTTCCCTCTGTGAAAGGTGCTGTATCAAAAGCAAGGAATATTTAGAAAAATCAGCCCGGTTGTCTTCCCAGCTCAACATTCAACTGTTTCTTCAATGAGTCCAGCGATCTAGCTTGAAGACTCTCTCAGACAAATCTTTCCAGCTGTGTGAAGAAAAACTAGTTCTCGAAGTCTCTGCTGAAGTTGCCCTGAAGTCGTGAACTCTTGTCCTCTTGTCCCACTAGTTGTGAGTCAATGGCAACGTGTAGCAATCAACGGCTACAGGTAATTTTACAGACGGCAAGGTCAAATGGTTTCTGAGTGGTTTCGGATATCTCATTGATGTAATTGAATGGAGTAGCAGGCGGTTAGAGTCAGCGTTGGCGCAATCAGCTTCCTTTTACAATTGGTCTTCCTACTGTGATGGTGCTTTGCTTGCTTGAGCAGAATATTCTTGATATTGTTTGCTGGCAAAAGGCAGTTGACAGACAGACACAGAGGAGAGGTGCTTGTCATTTTAAGGCATGTCACTAGCGACTCGGTGTATCACAGAACAAGCAAATCCTCCAATAAACTCGGTTACTTTCTTTTGTGGCAAATTGCATTGCCTTCTACGTCTTACAATAAAAAATCATCCTGGTAACAGTTAACCCCATAAAGGCCAGCATTAGCAATTCCTACGTCAAAAGAGGCCAAAGAGATTTTATTCATCAGTTTTCTTCGGGAACAATCAATTCACTTTATATTAAATTCTATGGAGCGCTTTGTGACATCTCAATGATGTGTAAGGCGCTATATCAAATGCAAGGATTATTATAGCATAGTATTATTATAACACTGTGATTTTCGAGGAAAAAAATCCAATTTCCAATAATTCCATGATTGTATTTTATTCAGAATGTTATTTTTTCTAGGCGTCAAATTGGCAGAGAGCAAATGTTTCTTTTGAAATCTGGAAATGACTCTGAGGAGCTAAAGGACTAAATACTTCAAACCCGGGGGGAGGGGGATTCTGCTGACATTAATAAGGTGGTTAAACTGCATTCTAATCTTTTATGGTGTCATTGGAATCCGCTCTGCTGAATAACTCCCTTATGATATTTGCCATTATTGCTCTCTGGTGGTGGAGGCATCTCATTCCAGTTCAAATTTCCGAATTCCCCGCTTGCAGGACTCCCCATCTGCCCCCTACACAAACTGCGGACTGTCCAGAACTCCTGTCCTCTCCCACACACACCCTCGCTTGCTAGCTGATCTCTCCTTCCCCCCACCACCCCATCCACGTTCACCCACGCAGAATCGCAAAATTGATGGGGCGAAGAGGGTTTCCTGGAGGTATTAAACCCTTTCAAAAAAAAATAATAATCATAATTTGGTCACTCAATCCACGGCTGTTTGTGGGACGCTGCTGCGCGCAATTGGCTGCCGCGTTTTGCCCACCAAATACGCAGTCACTATTTTATATTCTGTGAATCACTGTGAGAGGTCTCGATGACGTAATAAGGAGCTACATCAAATGCAGGAATTATTCTACACGTCTGTATGTGTCTGCGTGGGCCTATGCATGCATACTCCAAATTAACATCACGTGAATTCGTGCCCTCAGTGTAACTGGACCTTTTCAGTTCAACCAAGACTTTCTTTAAAACCACACTCGATTCAAGACGATTTCCGGGAACCTCCAGTCCTCTTATGAAATAGTAATTCATCCTCGTGGCATGGGACAAATACAAAACCTTCTGCATTAGAAAGAGGAATGAAATAATACGTGCGGAAAAAAAACAGCACTGAACATCCATTCTGCCACTGCTTGTTCTGCTCAAACTACCCTACAATTTATCATGTCCATATTGTCCTGTGTGTGGTCTGTCAGTATGAGTAAACCTATACAGGCTGCCCCTGCAATGCTCCGTTTACGGTCTGGAAAGCAGGAGTCTGGGTTGCTGAAGAATGTGCAGAAAGTCATATTGATATCTTCTGAAGCTTCAGGGCTGCTCACTCCACAGTCTACGATTTGTGCAATCGGAACAAACCAGCATCTCCCTGTCTTTAATCTGTTTTACTTCGCTTATTCCTACGCCTTCTCTGACAAGCAGAGCCAGCTGAATTCTTTCTCAATCAGGGCTGAGGGGAAGCTGGTTTCCAAGCTCCAAAAGTGACATGATTCTGGGCATCCGTACCCTATTTCTCACCGGGCACAAGTCCATAAAACCCCCCGCCACATGGAGCAAATTGAATTTGATGCTGTGGCTGGAGAAAGCATTAGACTGATGGGCACGGAAAGGTAGAAGTCATACATTTACATGCCACCGAGTGCTGTTCAGAAATCCTATGCATGGCTCCATTTGGAGCAAAATCCCCCACTGTATTACACCCCCCACCTTTGCTGAAGGTGGAGACGCACTTATGCCAATGGCTACAAAAGGTGTCTATTCGTTGCACATACGTAAAGCTCACTACCGTATCCATCAGTTCTACTTAGGTGCCCTTCTGTGTCAAAAATAGAGGAAGATATGTAGTCGCGTAGTGTTGTGGTTAGGGCACTTGCCTTACAAGCGAGAGGACCCCTGTTCAATTCCCGAGCAGGGCAAAACCCCAGGCAAGTTTCCTCACTCCACAAGCCTCTGTTTGCCTAGCAGTAAGTAGGAACCCAGTTGTTCATCAATCGGTGGATCGCGTTCCCCGGGGTAATAATCCCTTCGAAATAAAATAATAATAAATAAATAATAATAATTTGGTGACTTAGTCCGCGACTGTTTGTGCGCAATTGGCTGCCACGTTTCGCCCACAAAATACACAGTCAATTCACTTTACAGTATATTCTGTGAAGCGCTTTGAGACGTCTCAACGACACAAGGCACAATATCAAATGCAAGGATTATTATTATAAGATTCCATTACCAGCATTGCCAGCCCTCACCCGACAAAGCACAAAAATTCATTCAAAACAGATTTATTTTATATTTATAGATAAACAGTTACAGTACAATCCAACAGTCCAATAAAATTTGCATTTATATCGCAACTTTCAAGTCGGGAGGACATTTCAGAGCACTTACTTACTATAAATAAGGTTATCTGCTGGTTGCTGTCAAAGGAAAAAAAACTAGAACTTACTAATTCAGCGTCGCTTCTCAAAAAAGCCAAAAAAAAGCCAAATGCCACAGAATTATTAGCATTAAAGCGTATTCTTTCACACGTTATCAATAAAGAACAGTCATTTCTTTAGCAGGTCTTAGCAGCTCTGAATGACAGTAGCACAAAAGTACTGCTATTGCCCATTCTCTCTCCCTCTATAGCCTGACTCTGTCTCTCTGACACTGCACACCACAGTAATACTACAAATAATAATTCTTGCACTTGATATAGTGCCTTCAGCCTCCTTCCTATCCTTCCCCTCCCCGCTCTCTATCCCTCCTCATCTCAACCCCTCACTCAGGTCCAAATCCCTGACTGTCCAGTGCCTTGGGACGTCCTCCCGACGTGAAAAGTGCTGTACAACTGTAACTTGTTGTTGTTCTGTTGTTGCCTTATCACATTGTTGAGACGACTCAAAGCGCTTCACGGAATATATTGTAAAGTGGATTGACTGCGTATTTTGTGGGCGAAACCCGGCAGCCAATTGACCGATCGAGCCAGCTCATGATTGCGTCCGTCGCTGCATCAAGCGCACAATAAGCTGATGAACATCACCAGCCGGGGCCCAGAGCACACAAAAGAAGCACAGTTTTAGCAAATGGACCTCCAAGCTTGGCTGTTGGTTGAATATCAATCGATGTCACTGCCTGTGCAATGGTTGACATTTCAACCTAAGTCAAATGACCACATAATAGTATGATAATCCCTTGCGCTTCACAGGATCCTATTTTGTCCACAAAATATCCAGTCAATGCACTTTACAGTGTATTCTGTGAAGCGCTTTGAGACGTCTCGAAGACGTGATAAGGCGCTATATCAAATGCAAGGTTTATTACATTATTATTATTACTATCAAGTGTAGTGACTGAATATTTGTAGATAAAGGGGAAAACAATGAACTCGGAAAATCCTGAGCAGAATGGTAAGAGGGGCAAATGCTGGAAAGAAAAACGAACTGAGATGAGCTCGGAAAGAGTCAGGAACGAGAAGAGATGAGAAAATAAAACAGATTGAGACAAGTTAGAACAGAGGCATTATTTAAGAGGAGGGGGTTTGGGGTGGAGGGGGGGGGGGGGGGGGAGAGAGCGAGACAGACTGGAAACGTGGGCGGGACACATTGAACCTGGAAAGGGAAAGGGATTGGACAAATTGGAAAGACTGTATAAGCAGGATTCAGCCGCTGCCAGAGCGCTGAAAGCTGAACGAAACCAATCACTGTCTGTGAAATAACTGGTGGCTGACCTGAGTCTCTTGCAGCTCTGTTTCAAATCAGGGAAATGGCAGCACATTCATATTGCTACCTTCTGCAGGAAAGGAATGCAGTCAAACAGAAGGGAAAGCTTGTCTGAAAGCCAAGTCCTATTCGCATTTTTTCCCTCCTCCCCACCCCCACTCTCATCGCACAGCCCGGCACAGCACAGCCTAGTCTGACAAGCAGCACATGTGAGAGCCCAAAAGCTTTCAGATCTTATTGCAGGGAATCACTCAGTCGCTGTTTCCTTTGCGGCAATTACACCAGACAATTGCGACTAATCTGCGGGGCCATTTCTTTGACTTGTGAACCCCGACCCTGGAGGGGAAAGCTTGATGTACACCGGTGGCCCAATGGTTGACCTTTCCTCATCTTTTGGGCCCTGCCAGAGAGAGAGAGAGAGAGAGAGAGAGAGGAGAAAAAAAAGGATTTGCTTTTGATTCGAGCTTGTTGAAACCATATTGCTCCTCCGAGCTTTGCGTTCTGAATTCTTCAACAATCCTGAACCTTTCAGCGTTGTGTAGCGGGAGAGCTGGCAGCAACATGATCTTGAAGCAAGACATTTCACTCCATGCCCTGCTCGGTACTACAAACCCGATCAATCACAGCTACTGAGAATCGTAGTAGATTTCACATGGAAGTAAAAAGTAAAAACAACGTGTACTGATAGGGATGGGGAATACGCCGCAATTTTTTGGGCTCTGCTGGCAAAATGCATCGTTGCATTAAAGCGCACATTTGTTAAAAGAACTCTTAAAGGAATACTGCACCACAGAATTTACCCCCAAAGACTATCCTTGAAGGAAGGAGGGGGAGTAAACAGGATAATAATAATAATAATAGTAATAATAATAGTAATAATCCCTGCATTTGATACAGCGTCTTATCACATCTTCGAGACGTCTCAAAGCGCTTCAGAGAATGTACTGTAAAGTGAGTGGATTGTATATTTTGTGGGCAAAACTCGGCAGCCAATTGCGCAGTCGTGGTTCACGCGACAACATTTTTTATTATTATTATTTATTATTTCCGTGGAGCTGAGCTGGTTCCAAGGTGACATGCTTGGCAACAGAATGTTGGAAACCTTAGTGACGGTCTCAGTAGACAAGTTAATGAGCCAAGCTGGTCCTCAGTGCTCCCAATAAACTGCTTATGAGAGACCAGACAACCTGACTCATCTGCAGGAATTGGAGAGGAGTCTTTCTACTCAGCTCCTGTTAACCCCACAATCCAAGGACCTTCTTGGTAAGGTTGTCCTCGCTGGACAAGCAATGGGGAGCTTGCCAGACAGTGGCACACACAATGAAACACACACTCTGGAGATCCCTAAGCCCGTTCCACGTACAGGGATGTTTCCATGCCTAGATGCTATACATATGTGGAATTCTCAGTCTGCTTTGGATACTCTTAAGCACGGTAATGGATTTGTGAATGTGTCAGACGCCTGTCTGACCAAAATAAAATGCCACATACCATATTCCCCGCCTCAGGCCCTCAGGTTAGCAGGAGTGCATCAGTAAATAGATAATAATGTGCAGCTTTGTGAGCAACTACAGTAGATTTAACCTTGGAGGTGTGAGGTGAATATATGTCATTCATACCGACACCTATACAATACAGTTTACATTTATATACCGCCTTTCACATGGGGAAGACGACGACAACAACAACAAAATTGCATTTGCAAAACGGCTTTCACGTCAGGAAACAAAATAAAGCGCCCAACGCTGCTTAACACTGCTGAACTGGCAGCCGTGGCATGGGGTGGGAACGGAGGGAATTGGGGAGGGAGAAAGCTGTCTGAAAGCACAACCCAAGAGGTACGTTTCGAGATGTGTCTTGAACGAGGGAAGGGAGGAGAACTAAACTGTGCCTGTTAGTGTGTGTGTATGTGTGTGCGTGCGTCTGTCTGCGTAACACCGCAATGTCTGTAGTTGACACGGCCTTACCCTGAGACAAATGACCATCACGCTTCCTCAGGCAGCAAAGGTACGTGAGAGGAGTGATGAGCAAAAATGAGGAGTGTCACAATCTCTTCCACACCTTCCTCCCCCACCTCCCCCCCACCCCCGCCCCACTGACTCACCCGCACTCCCCCCACAAAAAACAAGAGAGTTCAAAAACAAATGTTGATGGATTTGCCCAGCAGGGAGTCGGAGAGAAGACCTGCTATTTGAATGAAGAGTTGGAATGAAGTAGGGTTTGGGGAGAAGTGTTCGGAGGGATTTAGAGCGCGGGATTCATTGAGTGAAAGGGAGCGAGCTCGAGAGTGGACACAGTAAAACTCGTATAAGTCCGATCTGTACGAATTGTAAATTGGCTTAAGTGGTAAATCTTAGTAAATTGTAAATGCAAGGATTATAACAATGCAAGGATTATTATCTGCCCCCGTTCAAGAGTTTATATTCAACGCAAGTTTGACGTAACTCATACACATTGCATGAGTCATATTAAATGTATGGTCCCAACTGATATGACTTATGTGAGCTTTACTGTACAACATTGAGATAATATGCATGAGAGGATATCAGTGGCACCTGCTGGATTTCACCATATTTGGTGTTACTCTGACAAGCAGGCGTGGCCAGGCAAATCTCCTTCATCCCAGTTGATTATTTTCCTTTGCTTTTTTATATTAAAAATAAACTCCCACTTTTAGTGTCCGGCACGTACAAAATGAACACCACTTTCAAACAAGACTGTAATGTGTCGAGCTCTTTTTTAAAAAAAAAATTATTATTGAATCGAATTCTTGCCATTCACTTCATTTTAATAAATTAGTTAGGAATTTAGAAAGAAAGAGAATTTTTTTTAAAACTCATAGCCTTTTATTGTGTTCATTGTTGTGCGTTGTGTTAGAAAAAAGTAAAGTCCCGTAGTAGATGGTGAGAGTGCTCGCCTCGCAAACGAGGGGACCTGGGTTCGATTCCCGGTCAGGGCAAAACCTTAGGCAAGTTTCCTTAATACACATGCCTCTGTTTACCAGCAGTAAGTAGGAACCCGGTTGTTAGTTGTTTAGTGGATCACTTCCCGAGGGCAATAACCCTCACAAAAATCTGATCACTGAATCCACGATTGTTTGCGGGACATTGCTGAACGCAATTGGCTGCTATATTTTGACCATAAAATACACAGTCACTCCACTTTGCAGGACATTCTGTGAAGCGCTTTGAGACGTTTCAGCGATGCGATAAGGCGCTATTTCAAATGAAGGATTATTGTTATCATAAAAGTATTTTTGTGCTTTTTTTTTGTTTGGGAAGAAAAAAAATGCATGTTAACCTCCTCCCGAGTCCCCTAAACTTTTGAGGCACAATAATCCATCACTTATTTACCAAAACTGTAACATCCCCACTACACAGCTTGGCAACCTGTAACTCGACTCCACTCATGAGCTCATCCAAAACAGTTGTGAAAGTCGACATCCAAAGACTTGCAAGAGTTAAGTTACATTTGTGGGGCTGGTGAGATCAGCCAGGAGGAGGGGAGTGTGCTTTTGGGGGGGGGTGAGATACCAGACTGGGATTGCAGAGCTTGAACTTCAGTTGCTAACAATTCAACAGGTTTCCTCTTTGGAGAGAGGGAGAGAGAGAAGAGAGGAGAGGAGAGGCAGAAGAGAGAGGACAGAGAGAGAGAGAGAATAAAGTGAGACCTCAGTGAGACAGACCTACTGTGTGCAGTGAAGACACTGACAGCTATCAGACAGCCCAATTAGTGCAATCGTTAAGGTAAGTCTTGCAATGACTCTGGATGGTAAATGGTGGTAATGAAGCAAAAGGAGGGAGTGAGTGCTGAATTACTGGCTATTCCCTCTCCCCTCTCTCTCTCTCTCTCTCTCTCACACACACACAGTCAGGACAGAGCTGCAAACACACTCTCCTTCATTCATAAAGCCTGAACGTGGTTACCTGGAGACCTCAGGAGATGTCTCTCCCTCTCTCTCTGCTCCATGTTAAACAGGACTTTAGCTTCGGGAAAAAAACTCCCCACTGAGATGGAAAGGTATTGGGGTCAGGATCCAGCCTTGTCAGATCACGTAGTTCTTTTTTTTTCCATGGGATTGAATGAAATTCAGCACCAATATATTTGCTTTTCACCAGCATCTGTGAATAATTAGCATCAGTTTGCAGTAAGTAGTTTGGACAGTAAGGCTTTAACACGAGCAATTTGGAGCTTTACTCCAAAGTGTTGAATTGATGGAATCACTCTCTTTCTCTCTTGTTTGCCCCTTATTTCCCCTACTTTCCTCTGGGTGTTTTCTCTCTCTCTTTCTCTCTCCCTCAAGTCCAATCGCTGTTGTATTTAAAACTCTGAAGCCTTCTGTCTCACTTTGCACCTCTGTTTGGCTGCTAACCTGGACTGGCTTTTGATATACCTCCCAGTGCTGCAACTTAATTTCCACTTCAAAGCTTAAGTCTTAAAAGTGGAAGGAGTTCTTTGCTGCAAGAATATAAGAATAATAACAATAATCCTTTTGCATTTGATTTAGCGCCTTATTACATCTTCGAGACGCCTCAAAGCGCTTCACGGAATATACTGTAAAGTGAATTGACTGTGTATTTTGTGGGAAAAATGCAGCAGCCAATTGCGCACAGCAGCGTCCCCACAAATAGCTGTGGAATCGAGTGGCCAATTTGTTAATTTTTTTGAAGGAATTAATTGCATTAATTAAGGAATGAATTAATGGGGTACAATGTCAGCACTACAGATACTGTACAAAATAGGTGATCAGTTAACAGCATTTGACTTCCTATGTGATCAGTGAATGTGGGTTGTGGGAACTCAAGCCGGCAAGTTATTGTACACCATCCGCGCTTGTTAAATAGATTTACACTGAAGCTCCCCAAACTTAACAAGAGGAGCAAATTTTAAAAATGTCCCTTGGCTTTCCTCATTAAATGGGTTTTATTTAACCTTTAAGACTATTTTTATGTATATGTGTGTGTGTATATATATATGAACATTGTTTTCAAGCAGTTTTGTTTTAATGTTTGCTAAATCCCAGGTATTGAGCAGAAATTAAAGGGTTTACTATCAGGGGAAATGAGGAAAGCTACAGTTATTATCACCTGCAAGTTAAGACATGTTAGATTTGATCTAGTAAGTGTGTTTAGTTGTGGATAGTGTTTGCTAATGGGTGACCGAGTTGACAGGCTGGTTAGCTGGTGATCAATCTGCATTAGCACCAAACCAGCAGTTTCAGCAACTTTTAAGAGTCGAGACTTAATTTGGTCATTGTATAAAGAGAGAGAGATGTGCTGAGTGCTACATGCTGTATATATTGAACGAGAAAGAGACAAAAAGTGAGAGAAAGAGACAGATTGCGAGAGAGAGAGAGAGAGCAGCAATATGAGAGAAAGACATAATGAGGGAAAGAGACAGAGACTGAAAGAAAGAGATATAATGAGAAAAATGATAGAGAATGAGAGGAAATAGACACAGGGAGACAGAATGAGAGAGAGAGACAGAGAAAGAGACAGAGGGAGACATCGATGATGACAGAAAGTATGACGAATAACTTAGAAATAGAGAAAACTGAGATAACCAACTAAATAAAAGTTTGCATGCGAGGAAAAACAGAGTGAATAAAGCTAACATGTTATTTATAGGAAGATATGATGTCCCTACCTCTCAAACCACACTAAGCTCTCTCTACTTGCTCAAAAATACTCCAGTGACTGGGAACAGCTGTAGTGTAACAATAACACAAAATAACTTAAAAGTTTCCTCTTGTTTTTTATGCATTTGATACAGCATTTTATCACGTCTTCAAGCCATCGCGTTCGACGGAATATACCGTAAAGTGAATTGACTGTATATTTTGTGGGCGAAACACAGCAGCCAATTGCGCACAGCAGCGTCCCCACAAACAGCCGCGGTTTGAAGCGAACAGATTATTATTTTTTTTAGTTTGTCTCTGCTTTCGAATGTTTCAAAACGGCACGAATCTGGGGGAAAAATAATGAGTTTTTTTTGAAAACCTGACCAGTGTTTTTACAGCGGGCTCTTTAGTAAATCTTAGGCTTTCGTATCGTATCGAGGATAAAATGCAAAGCCGAACGGTGGGATCTCTTTCCCCCTTTAAGTGATGTAACTCTATAATTGCTGCCCTTCCCTGCTGTTAGTATCCTGGGTTATTTTCTTGGTATCCCCTACTCTCTGAGACAACAGCAACAAATTACATTGGTATAACCCCTTTCACGTCGGGAGGACATCGCAAGGCGCTGGACAGTCAGTGTTTGAGGGAAGATATATCATCACCTCGCTTCTGTTGTTTTCCATCTCATTCATGTGTGAGGTCTTTCTCCAGGCATGTGGAGATAATTTAATGACAACACTCCCCCCCCCCCCCCCCCCACACCCAACCCCCGGTGTGCAAAGGGAGGGCAATTACAGTCGAGCTATTTGAGCCTCTGTCCGTTTTCTCTTCCCACCATCCAGTGTTGTCTTGTTTATTCATGTGTCGAGTCTCAAAAAGCATCGGGAGGTCCAGCAAGCGACTGGAATCTGCCTGGAATGTGCTTCTATTTGCATTTTTTCTCTCTTTCTCTCTCTCTATCTCAGCAATTCACCCTGTTGGTGTGTTTGTCTCATCTGCATTTCAGACGAATTGGATCTATTTGGATGGCAGGACCTTATAGCACTACTAATAATAATAATCCTTGCATTTGATATAGAACCTTATCACGTCGTCGAAACGTCTCAAAGCGCTTCGAGGGATACACTGTAAAGCGAATTGACTGTAAGCAAAATGCATTGAAATGGCAAGATTCCCTTTCAATCATAATAATCCTTGCATTTTTGGTACAGCGCCTTATCACATCATCGAGTCGTCTCTAAGCAATTTATAGGATATACTGTAAAGTGGATTGACTGTGTATTTTGTGGGCGAAACATACAGCATCAAACGCACCCGGCCACACACACATACACACACCATCTCCTTCCCTCCCCACACCCTCCCTCCTCTCAAACTCCCTCACCCCAGCAAGTGAGCTAAAAATAGTGGAACATATTGGGAGAAAGAGTGGCTTTCACATTTCTCAGCAGCTGGTGACCAAGATTAGACAGAATATACTCCTCTGATCACAGGCAATGAAAGAGCTTCACAAGAGGTGTTCTCCCCTTCACTCAGTGGGTAGCGTCCTGGATCGCTTAAACATAAATTGAAGTTAAACGGAGGCAAAAATAAATGAACACTAATCCTTGCCTTTGAGCACTCCAAGACACCATCCAGCCTGAAGGGCGCTGTATAAATGCAAGTTGTTGTTGTTGATGCAGCGCTTTCCATGTCAGGCGTATGTCTCAAATCCCTTTTCAGCATTTAATGTGAAGTGTGGTGACTGTGTATTTGGCAATGATATCAGCAATGGAACCGCAGCTTTTCCATTGAGGCACGGGTGTGAATGTGTAAATTTGATCATCAATGCAGGAAAAATCAGTTCTCTATGACGTTTGCACACAGTGAAATCCCGTTCACTGATACATCTGTAAGCCAGCACCTAATTACATAACCCTATCGCAGTGACATAACTCGAGAAACAAATGTTATGCGAAATGTGCACATCGTTTCATTGCCTGCTGAAGCTATCTGAAATTCACGGCATTCCTCTATCACCAACATAGCTCCAGTCTTGCTCTCACATATCAGCTGTTGTAGGTATTTAACACACCCAGTTTACAGAATGCCGTGTTTAGGAAGGAAATTTAAAAAATGAGACTTAAACAAAACCAAACAGAAATCTAGATGCGAGTGAGCTGCCAGCCTTTGCCAGGCCTGTGCTATAAGTTCAACAAAAGGCAACTGGATTAGTTTGTGTATGGATTTAAATAGCATTCGCATAACATCATAGGATGAAAAAGCAACTGTACTGATAGCACCTCCAGCAACTCAGCGATCCAGTGAATGGGTTAAATAGAGTCAAGCGAGAGAGGGCTCAATAGCTTGAAGGGTCTGGCAACCAGTCCTGATGTTAATCGTGACGGGGATCCTAAATTGATACTCTCGACTTTATTGCTTCTTACTTCCTCTAGGTTTGTTTTCATTCCTTCATTTTTCAAAATAAATATAAGTTAATGCCCCAGAAATATTTATGGATATATGTTTATATGCCATTGGAATAGTGAGGAGGAAGAATAGCAGCATTGTACAGCACAGTGTTGAAACTAATTAAATATTAGATCCCCTAACTATAAAGGGTTCTAATTTGCAGTATTTCTTAAAGAGATTTCTAAGTAAGAAATCTCCTGTTGAGCAAATGAAAACTCCTTTGAGCAACCCAGTGATATCTCATGCCGACCCAACAGGAACTCAAGGATTTCTGCATAAAAATACAGTCACTACACTTCACGTGAATCTTGTGAAGTGCTTTGAGACGTCCTCCTGGTGTGAAAGGAGCTGTACCATAATACAAGGACTGTTATAACTCCGTTCCGACGTGATCTACTTCCAAAGCAGAATTCCCGCAAGTTTACAGGAACTCGAACTAATTACTTAGTTGGCAATTGAGTTTAAGACGGCAAATTGAACCCCACATTGCGTTTGTGTAATGCAGATGTGTACGCATTTCTTTACTTAGCGTTAAGAGACTTCTAGGAAAGAGACACATTTCACCCACAAAATAAAGTCAATCCACTTTACAGTGTGTCCTGTGAAGTGCTTTTGAGACGTCTCAACAACATGATAACTAGAGTCGTGAAGATCAACAAACAATGAGGGCAGTGTGTTAAGCATTGGCACCCAGTCTCCATGATTGACATTAGTGAAGACTGACCTCCATATCACATGCAAGGATTATTATTATTATTATTATCGTTTACTAGGGATACTAGGGATATCAAGCGTTCAGCCACAATCGCTATTTAACCAATTTTCTTCCTTTGTCTTGGGTTTTTTAAGGTACGAGACCTCAGTACTGGAGAGCTAACCAGTTTAGCAACTTCCACCAGTCACCATCAACAGCAAGCACTTCGAACTCAGGTACAGAAATGGCAAGTCAAGTAAAGATATCATATAACTGTGTTGCTTTAACCTTGTAAGAATTAATCCTCTCCCCCCACCACCCCGCCCTCTGTCCCACTTCCCAACCCAGCCACACTTACGAAGCCTCTGAATTGGACAGCTAATTTAACGGCAAGTTATTGCACTTGTGCTGGATTTGTGTTACCCGAGGTGATTACCTGCACCTCCCAAGGTGGTTCTTTGTGCTGCCTCTGGAAGCAACAGCACCAGATAATCAAGGCCTCGTGTGTCCTGCTCTGCTCTGCCAGGCGTTCTGCCCAGGGATGCACTGAGCTGTCAAGACTGTCCCAAAAGACCACCTATGCATTTTGCTTTTGCATTGCATTGCGCTGCTAGTCTGTCGGGGCAGGATTTGGGGGGAAGCAGAGAAAATACTGTAAGGCACAATTCAGGAACTGCGCGTGTTTAAGCCCAGTGTCCTCAGGGCTACTTCAGAGCTGGTTCCAAGTGAACCGATTCTCGAGGATCATGCAAAGGAAGGTCAACGTTGAACATTGGGATTCTTAGAGACACAAGAGAGGGAGCCTTTCATCCGGGAAACATGGTTTAGATTCTGAATTCATGGTCATGAAGGTCAACAAACAATGGGGGTAGTGTGTTAAACCTTGGCACCCAGTCCCCATGACATGAGGTTAGTGAAGCTTGACCTCTCACATAATAAGTATTTCACCATAAATTAGATATGTTAATGAAACGGTTGCGTAATATTCCAGGCCGCATCATGAGTTTTGCCAGGAGCTTGTAAGGCAGCCTGACTATTTGCCACTGTAAATGCTTACACACTGGAGTCATGTCTTCAAAATATGCGTTCGAATCTTGTTTTATGTCAAGCGCTTATTTAAAGCGCTCCGAGACACCGTCTGGTGTGAAGGATGCTATATAAATGCAAGGTGTTGTTGTCGTCGTCAAGCACATGCGGGTTTTAATTCATTCTTACGTGTAATTAAAATCTTGTTAATACAGTCAAAAGAATTAAGGGGTAAACACGACTTGAGTTAACGCGTTTGCAAGTGTAAATAGAGTTGAAAATGTTGCTCAACTAAAAGCTTGCTAAACCAACAATTAGATCTTCGCATTAGTGCTTCCCACCAAGTCCTCCGTTAACTCAGCTGTGGTTCTCCCAACAGGAAGAAATTAGCCGCGTTGAGTAATTAGTTCGAGGGAATGAGAGGACGAGCAGTAGGGAAGCAAACAAAGACAGTGATCTGCCACAGCTCCATGTTGGACTTCTCATTACTCACAGCGGGACTGAAGCTCACTCCTTTCCAAATACCCCTGGCCACTGACAAGGGGGGAAAAAAAATAACCTCAGCAATTAAATTTGGCCTCGCTGTCTCTCAGACTCACTTTTTTTTTAATTCACTCTCCCTGACATTGCCCTTCACGGTCCAGTGTGCCGAGATATTTTGTGTTCTTTCTTCTCTCTTTTTCGCAATCCAAGCAAAAGCCATTTTGAAAGGAAAGGGGAGGAGAGGGAGGGGAGAAGTGAGAAGGTGGAGGAGGGGGGCGGGGGGGAGGAGTAGAATTCTTGGTTGTAATGTCTTGATGTTCTTCTTAAAAAAAACATGAACTTACGGCTGATTTGCACACCCTGTTGCACTCCCTCCCTCCCTCCCTCCTCTAGTTCAAGGCACGTCTCAAAACACATCTCTTTGACCGCACTTTCGGTCATCTTCCCCCCAAACCCCCAGCCCTCTTGGGTACCAATCCAGCATTGTCAAGTGCTTTGAAACGTCCTCCCGATGTGAAAGGCACTGTACAAATGTAGAGTACTGTAGCGATGACATGAAACACGTTCTAGTACTGTATGTTAGATTGTATTTCCCACAATTCCTTTTTTCTAAATGCAGAAATCGAAAAGAATGACAGTATAATAAAAATCTAAAAAAAACTAAAAGCCCTGAAATTTCTTGTGGTTAGACAGGCCGCTTATTCAGGGTTAATTTGGAAACTGGTCCTTTTGAAGAAACCTTAAATTTAAAGACAAAATGGTATAAGATGAAATCTCGCAGACGTGATACTTTGTTTGTAGAGTTCCACTGGATGGAATCCACATCTGTCCTCTACTCTATCGTCAAGATAACGTGGATTATTGCTGCTCTGTACACATTACCAGACCAGACAGGAAAGGGAGACCGTAACAGAAAAGAAGCTGGTTTAAAAAGCAAAGCTGCTGATATCGTGGCGTCCTGGCATTGCTTCGATGATCTCTGACCCCCCCCACCCCCCTTTAAAAAAAATTCTGCGCACCTAGGTTTGCATAACAGGGAGTAGAGTTTCGATTGACACTGGGCTCTCACTTTACGCTGAGCGCTGCGAATGAGCTCAATTCAGATTTCAGCTCCACTGCCGACACCTGTACATTTATGGATTGTTATGACACAAAGAACACTGCCACGGATTACATCTGCTTCACAGCGTCGGGGGCTATTTGATCGGTGACGGCCTGCTGGCTTCAGATCTTTCTGAAACTGCGGCTGCTTTTAATCTGGCGTACACACATGCATGCTCGATGCTGAACCCCATTCAATTTGGAGCAGTTTAAATCAGCTCTAACTGAACTAGCGAGCTTAATGAGCAGCGCCTATTCAATCAGTTATTGATTCCCTTCTGTCAGCGCTTGGCGTTCGCGGCGTGTGCTGGTGATGCTTTCTTTTCTGGCTGAGATCACAGTTCATATCTAGCCGTCGGCCTGGCTCAATCAGTTGCTCTCTCTTTTCTGAGTCAGACATTGTGGGTTCAAGCCCCCCCCCCCCTCACGTCGGGGACTTTGAGCTCACAGTTTAGGCTGTCACTCCAATACGGCGCTGGGATGGAGTGTGGTACTGTCAGCGGTGCCGTTAAACTGAGGTCCCGTCTGTGTCTGTTCCAGTGGACGTTAAAGATCCGATTCAAAAGATAATTGAGTTTCTCCCAATGTCTTGGCCAACCATCCCCAGATCAAATTGGTCATTCAACTCATGGCTGTTTGTGGGGACATTGCTGTGTGTAAAGCTGGCTGTTGGGTTCATCCACAATCGACAACCCACAGTGACTACACTTTACAGTAAATCCTGTGAAGTCGTTTGAGACGTGAAAGGCGCTGTATCAGATGTAAAAATTATTGTCATATTTGTAAATTTTACCCATATTACATACTCCTGCTTTGTCCTCTCTCAGACAGGTAGTGAGCAACGTCTTACCATACTGGAGTACTAGATGCTCTTGGCAAAGGATTTCCTTGTGAATAAACATCAGACCCTCTGATCGGTGTGACCTGCTTGTATTTTGCACAGACCTTGCCACCAAACGAACCCGGTTATCAATTCTTTCACCTAACTCTGGCGGTTCATTGTAACTGCCTTATCACAGAATCCCACGGGGTAAATTGTGGTGACAAATCATCCAGTTTATGAGATTGTTTGTTTGGTATTGCAAAGATGTGGGGGTCACAGAGGGAGAAGTCGGGAAAACCCACTTTGTAGAGGTTGCAGAGTGTAGTTCAGCTGCAGAATACATAGTCAATTCGCTTTACAGTATATTCTGTGAAGCACTTTGAGACGTCTCGAAGACATGATTAGGCTCTGCGCAAAATGCAAGGATTATTGTATTATTATTCATTTTCCTTTCGCTGGCAAGGAATTTTACTGCTGGCAATTGATTAGAAGTTTGAACTGAATTGACTCACAAGTGTGTTTTTTGCTGAAATTCATCTACTGCAGCTATGTTTATATTTTCCACCTCATTTACGTCTCCCTCCCTTACCTCCCTCCCTCCGGCCCGCCCCCACCTCCTGCAAGATGCCCTGTCAAAAGGGGGAGCAGATGAAACCACCATAGGCTTCTGCTTACAGGGTCACTGTGTAACTCGACAGTGCAGCTGAGCTTGAGAACTCGAGCCCTTAGGAAACGAGGGCTAAATATACCTTGTACCACAGCAGAAAAGTAATAAACTGCACCACAGGAAAACTCATTTTGAATAATTTCCCCAACGTGTAGTAAACAAGGATGTGTGTGCGTGTGTGTGGTTTTTTTTCTTAAAAAATGTGCAGTTCAAGCCTGCAGTTAAAGAGTTAACATCTAAATGCGATGGAATACCTGCTTTGCTCTGCTCTGCTCTGTCTTCTGTTTGCCTTCCTCAGGGCAGGTGTCACAGCGGTCAGTTTGCAATGATGAATTGTTTAGATTCGGAAACCTGCTGTGCAAGGTTATACAATGCAAAAAAAAATCCTCTCTTCATTGTACCCTGGTAACAGCAAAGACCTTGAAGCAATGGAGCAACTGATAGCAGTAAGTTGTCCGCATCGCAAGCTGCAGATTTAATGTTAAACAAAGCTTTAATGCAGCTTTGGTAAAGCAAAGTAGAGTTGTTCTGGCTTTTGTCGGCTAATTGTCGAACATCAGGTGTAAAATCGTTCTTCTATTAATCATTCGTGTGATTATAGTTTTCTTTCATTTCAAAATTATATTTGACTGCGGAAACACTACTTTGATGAGCGAGTATTAAAGGTATGCAACAGGCTTCCTGTACGGTGGAAGCAGATAGTGTTGATTCTTTCAAGCACAAATTAGATAGATTTCTGTTCAGAAATAATCTCTCGAGATACAGTGCATAGTTTGGGGCGCGACATGTCAAGTGACTGCCAGGACAGTGGAAAGCAAACTAGATGGACCTTGGTCTTGTTTGGCTTAGCAAATTCTTATGTTCTTCTGTCCCCGAATGAAATTGGTCATTCTGTTGTGGGACATTCAGTCCCTGAATGGAAAACAATCGACTTGTTGGAAAGACTTAATTATTTATTCACAACAGGGTAAAGTTTGCAGCGTTTCATAACTCATTCCTTATGTTAATTAACACAGGGGAGTATGTTATGAATGCATTGTCACTAGACAGGGTCATATTTCAGGCAATATGAAACGCCGCCACTGGTGTGACAGTCTATCAAGACATAAGTAGTCTGCAGTACAGCACTTTGTATCTGTCTGTAGCACCGAGTGAAGCCAGAAAAGCACAGCGAGATCACAAGAGGATTGGGAACAAGTGACGTTATGATGAAGTGAAGTTACAGCTCTATGCACCTCAGTTACATATTTCCAAGCGCCTGATAATTAAAGTCCATTAGTGAGACCCTATGCACGAGAGATGAAAGCTTCCCCATTGTGTTGCTCTCATTCGCGAGAAATTATGTTTTAAACTAAAATAAGATTTCACCTCAAAAGACTCACAAACCGTCACCATTGTCAGTCTTCTGCAAGATTTCAGATGATTCGGCAATAAAGAGGCCAGCTATTTGTGCTATAACAAGTTCCAACTGATCTACTTTAATGTAGTCTCATCTCAAGATTACTCATTGCAACCAGAATCTGCTACTGAGCTCGGGATTGGTGTTTCAATAGAGACAATTCCGCTCACACGGACAGACACCAGAGAGAAAAAAAACGTTCTTGACCCAAAGGTTCATTGAGGAGAGGAGCAGGTGGCCAGGAAGGGTGGTTCAGGCCAGGATACTGGGACTCCTTTTCGGAACCAGGTTGATGGGAGGGTGGGTGGGTGTTCTGGAGGGATGAGATCAGATGGGCCGAATCCGAAGCGATCTTGCGATCTCGCTGTGCTTTTCTGATCAGTCGGACAGGAAGAACTTTTGGAAAAGTTTCAGGAATCTTGACAGCAGCGTTTCCATTGGACTGTATTTGCATTTGACGGGCTGGGTTCGTTTAGCTCATCAATCTGATGTCAGTGTTTAGTTTTTGACCTTCTCGCTGGTAACACTTTGGGAGGAAAAAGCAAGGCGGAAAATGCAGCAGAAGAACTCGCTTCAAGGTAATTTCTCTTGTCATAAAAATGTGACACAAGAGGGGTATTTACAGAAGGTGATGCATTTCAAAGCTGTGCGATTGTAGAAAGACAGACACTGGCGTTTTACCCGTCAGCATGAACCAGAAATCTATCTTTCAAGATGAGATTCTATCTGTTCTGTGCAGCAGTTATAGCAATGAAACTTAACCTGCTTTTAAATGCTAAAAGTGTGACACAGTAAAATAATTGTACGGAGCAAGAGAAGTCACTGAAATATTGGTCAAAGCCAAAACAGGAGAAACTGATTTAACAAGGGCCAGACAGTATATATAACGCGAGAGCATTATATAAACATTTTTTTTTTAAATTGACCGTCTTAAGATATTTTTAATTCCTCCAAAAAATTCTTACCAGAGTGACCCAGGCAGGGAGTAAAATTGCAGTGGAGAGAAATCTAAGGGACAGTTCAAAGATGAGAGAGAACAGAATAATTTTATCACTAACAGTAATACTCTCGAAAATCTTGCTGCGAATTTTACATAATGGAAGGTTGAGATATGCTGAAGGACCTGAGACTAGAATCTCTCTCTCTCTCTCTCTCTTTCGAGTCCAAGGTGGTGGCTGTCCAAATAATAATAGTAATAATAATCCTTGCATTTCATGTAGCACCTTATTATGTCTTCGAGACGTCTCAAAGCGCTTCACAGGATATACTGAAAAGTGAATCGACTATATTTTGTGGGCAAAACACAGCAGCCAATTACACACAGCAGTGTCCCACAAACAGTCGCGGATTGAAGTGACCAACTTAATATATTTTTGAAGGAATTATTACCCCTGGAAAAGTGATCCGCCAATAGACTAACAACCAGGTTCCTAGTTACTGAACAGAGGCGTGTGGAGTAAGGAAACTTGCCCAAAATAAAGGATGCAACATAAGTTAGCTTCAAATTCCCAAACGAACAGCTTAAATGACCACGAAGCAATTTCCAGGGCACAAAAGGCACATGTGGAAATAGATTTCACTGGGAGTTGGTGAGCACAAGGTCACAGCAGTGAGTGAACATTCCTGGCTTGTTTACTATCCTTCTCAGTGCTGTTTGACATGGGTGCTCTGGAATACTCACCGAGTGACACCCAGCAAATAGCAGCAGATGTTTAAAGGACCTTTCACTCCCACAGACATGGTTGTGAATTTGTGCTCTTTTCTCTTGCTGGGGCTGTTGGAATGCATTGCTCTCCGAGGCCAACTGTACATCAGCAAAGTGATAGACCATAGCGTGACTAGTGATGACTGAGCTCCAAGGTGATGTGCTTGGCAACGGAACGTCGGAATACAGTCTGTGCCAGTCTCGGTATTCCGGTTCCTCAGGCAGGCGACACGAAAAGCACAGTCACTGCACTTTACAGTAAATCCTGTGAAGCGCTTTGAGACGTCCCCACACTGACATGATAAGCTGTATCAAGTATTATTATTAAGAGAAAGAATGACTGAGTCCTTGTGGAGTCCTGTAGCTCAGTGGTTAGAGCACTCGCTTTGCAAGTGAGAGACCTGAGTTCAATTCCAGGCAGAGGGCGAAACCTCGGGCAAGTTTCCTTACTCCACACAGAGCCTAATAATAATCCCTCCAAAACCAAAAACAATAATAAATTGGTCATTTTCAATCTACGACTGTTTGTGGGATATTGCTGTGCGCAATTGGCTGCCGCGTTCGCCCACAAATATACAGTCAATTCACTTTGCAGTGTGTTCTGTGAAGCTCTTTGGGACGTCCTCCCAACGTGAAAAGCGCTATATCAAAATGCAAGGATTATTATTATTATTATTACACTGCCATGATTCTTTACGGTGACGCACAGCAAAAATCCTGCATGGGTATTAACCAGAGGAGGTTAAAAATAAGTCTCATAGACGGCACATGCCTAAAGCACACTCGCACTCCAGACAGTGGCACTGAGGCAAAATTCCAGTGGTTCAACTTTATTTTATTTTAAATTGAGTTCAAGTGGTGAGAGAGGAGTTGTTATTCTCCTCCTCCTCTCACTTATGCCGAGACATCAGTTGGAGACGTATTCCACTGGGACATTAGCTCTCCGGGACATTGCATCGTTAGACATTCTTCATATGTCAGCCCAGACACAGAGTGCTGGAAGGTACGTGTGTTTATTGCTCTGTGTGTGTGTTCAATAAAGATAAGTTAGAGACAGAAATGGCTTGCTGAAAATATGCTCGAGATGGGACATTGCAATGAGGTGTTAAAGAGGTGACAGAAACCAGGAACACACAAGTGATCTCGTAGCCAGACACCCTTTACAGACAGGGTAAGAGAAAAGGGGCCGGACAGCAGCTAACAAAGAGAATGAAGTGCTGTGTTAAACTGAATGGCCTTGCAAACTTCTCTTCGCTCATAAACTAACACTTACTTGCCTTGACTTCTCTGTGACACTGAACTTGACCTGATAAATAGGAGCACATGGATCCAGGATTGATGGATTTTCTTCTATACTTCTAGCTAATTAGTATTCAACAACAACAAAATGACATTTGTGCAGCGCCTTTCATGCCGGGAGGACATCCCAAGGTACTTGAGTTTCGGGCCCGAGCTGGGGGTCGGGATCGAGGAGGGTGGAAGTCGGAGGGGGAAGCAGGGTGATCGAAAGCATGGCCGAAGAAGAGGGTCTTGAGCGGGGCCTTGAAGGAGGTGGGGGCTGTTTAATAATAATGATAGTCCTTGCATTTGATATAGCGCCACATCACGTTATTCAGATTTCTCAAAGCGCTTTACAGGATATATTGTAAAGTAGATTGACTGTATTATGTGGGTGAAACAGGGAGTGAAACAGTCTTATGCAATGCAAAACTGACCACAGCATTGTCCCATCTGTGTTACACCAACAATTTTATGAAGAACCTTTAACAATGTGAAGGATGTCTCACAGGGCCGAGCTGGGATTGGAGGGAGCAGAGGAAGTTAGCGGGGAGGAAGATGACCAAAAAAGCTTTCGAAAAGAGAGGTCTTAGGATGGGCTTTGAAGGTAGCGAGGAATGGGACACTGGCATTGTGTTGGAACGTAATGTAATTTAATTCCCACGTGACAAATGGTGATTGAATCCATGGTGCGCTCAGATACAGCGATCCCTATTGAAATCATATTCTTCAAACGTGTATTGAAAGGAAAATAATGGTGATGGTTGCTTGTTGCAGGGCTGAGCATCCTTGGTATGTGGCAATGAATAGCTTGAACGTGACTGCACTGATTAAAAAAGGAACATTGGTCAGTATTGAGCTATAATAAGCCGCATGTGGGGAAATGGCTGACTACACGGATTCCCCACATGGTACCTAAGCCTGTTTACGTGAACCAATTGTAGTAAAATCTGGATAATGATCAAGAACGTGATCCGCATAACATTACCTGACATTTGGGGCTTTTATAAGTGATCTTCTTTTTAACGTCAGCCCTACTTTATGTCAGTGAGAGACAGCAGAATCATTGTCTCGGTGCTCAAGGTCAAGGATAAAATAACTTGAAATGAAGCTGTACTCTTAAGGACAGTACTTGGTTGATGCGCAATTGGCTGCTGCGTTTCACCCACAAAACATACAGTAATTCACTTTACAGTATCCTGTGAAGCGCCTGGAGACGTCTTGATGACGTGATAAGGCACTATATCGAATGCAATAATTATTATTATTAAATAATTGTAACAAAAAGCCAGGCTGTACGTCCACCACTGGTTATATCATCTGTCCATCTGGTCTCTTTAATGTGAAATAATAATCCCTCCAAAACAAAACATTAATAAATTGGTCATTTTCAATCCACGGCTGTTTGTGGGGACGCTGCTGTGCGCAATTGGCTGCCGCGTTTCGCCCACAAATATACGGTCAATTCACTTTACAGTCTATTCTGTGAAGCGCTTTGAGACATCGAGGAGACGTGAAAAGCGCTATATCAAATTCAAGGATCATTATTATTATTATTAATTATTATTATTAATAATGCTCCTGATCTGGGAGGAGTCTGAAGCTCTTTGAGACATCTCAACGATGTGATAAGGCACTATATCAAATGCAAGGATTATTATTATTGCATATGACATGCTACAAATTCTTCGTATTTCGGCCGAGATATATTTGGACAATATACATTTTGGCAAACAATATTACTTTGGGTGCAGTGAGCTAAATGCATTATAGTCAAGCAGATGTTATTCTCAGTCTATAAACCGCTTATATACTTTCCAACAGAAATCCCTGGATTAGCAAACGAGTAGCTGATTTTTTGCTTCCATAGCCCAAGGGCACTAAAAACCCAAACCCCATTCCCCTTGTAGCCTTTCTTACATCTTGTCGTGTCAAATGTGGCTACAGCCATGGATTCCCAGTCATTTTCCCGCCTGTCAATGGCAAAACATGCCATTTGCAAAAACCTTTTGAGGTCTCCTTACATTACAATGGAAAATAAAAGCAAATTTGCCGTAAAATGACCACGTTTGTAAGAGCCGGTTCCTTAATTCAATGTCACGGTCATTTTACAATGACGGCTAACATTACAATGTTAGGCTGGTGACGATCACATATCAAAAGAAAGTGAGCAGCCCCGCTATGTAACGGTGACATTTGGAATAATTTTTATTTATATATAATCACTTTGAGCGCATTTTGAAATGCCACACGTTTGACCCTGCAGCCTCACCGTTCGGAAACATTGCAGAACTAAACTTGCCGTGGGTCAGAGTGTAGTTGATGCCACATTTCATGTCGTCCATTACCACAAATGCCACAAATTTCACCCCTGCAGTTTACTTTCTGGTGTGATTAACGAAAAAAAAGTTTTTCTCTCACTGGATTCACTATAATAATTATTACTCATTATTGAGTGCTCTGGGACCCCAACCTGCGTGAAGGGCGCTATATAAATACAAGATTTTGTTGTTGATAATCCTTGTATTATATATAGCGCTGTATGGATTTTTTTNACTGTATCTGTGACTGTGTATTTATAGACAAGCACGGTAGCCAATTTGCGCCCAGCAGTGTCCCACAAACAGTGAATGACCAATTTTATCTCGAGGGGGAGGCTTGTTGGTCAGGACACTGGATGGACCGTGGAATCCTTAACATCTAGCACTGCATTGGAGGGTCAACGAGACTCTACCAGTTTTCACAGCGTCTGTTATGAATGATCCCTTTTTTCATTCCCAAAGCAACAGTCGTTTTTCACTATTAGGGGTTTGCGGGGGGAGGAAATACCACTTAATTCTTCTGCTACCATTTTTTAGTATGGTATGAATGGCCGAATGTTATTGCAGCTAATTGGAAGCTGTATTTGCATTGCATGCTCGCTGTATGGAAGCTAATAGCCACGTCTGGGCCTGTGCTCACTGCTGGGTTACAACACTAGCCTTTGATTTCAAACACTGGGACATACGACTTATAATGTGCACTTTAATTGTTACATCTGTTATTGTGGATATTTCACCAGACTGTAAAATAAAATTCACAAAACGATTGGGGGTTAGGAACACAAAATCTGGCCTGACTCCTTGCTCTGTTCCTGTGCTAGTTTTCCATGGAATTTTGGCTCATTACCCCAATTTTTTTTTCTTTCTTTCTTTCTATGTGAGTCAAAGCTGCAAGGAAAATGTTGTAAGGTGACGGTAGAGTACAAAACAGCCACTGTTGTGCCTATTGGGAATGCAGTTGGCAATGAAGAAACCCCGTACCCCTGTAATGAAATATTTAGGGTTCATTGAGTAGCAATCAGCAGCAGGAACCCATGGGTTATTTTTCCCCCCCTCTCCCTCCCATTCCCAGGCTCCTTTAGCCTAAGAACACTGTATCCATTGTAATACCTCTCACTGCTGTTTGGCTAACTGAACACAGGCACAGGACCGAACCTAACCAAATCCTAACCTTATGTGTCAGGGCGAAACCTTAGGCAAGTTTCCTTACTCCACACGCCTCTGTTTACCGAGCAGGAAGTAGGAACCCGGTTGTTAGTCGATTGACAGATCGCTTTCTGGGGGTAATAATCCCTTCCAAAAAAAAATGATTGGCTTACTCAATCCACGATTGTTTGGGGGCATTGCTGAGCGCAATTGGCTCCCGCGTTTTGCCCACAAAAATCACAGCCAATTCACTTTGTATTTTAGTATATTCTGTGAAGCGCTTTGAGACGTCTTGAAAATGTGATAAGGCACTATATTAAATGAGAAATTCAAGGATTATAATTATTATTGTTTTATGTGCGTTTTCTCACACAAACCTTTGTTTGATAAAAAGTCTCTCGTTGCAATGTTATAAATGATATTCAAAGCCATTTATGCACATATGCTAACTGTACTGATCGTAGATGCACTTGCAAGCAAAGGATCCAATATGGAATGTAGATTTCAATATTATTATTATACTTTATATAACGATAGAACATCCTCCCAAAAATGCCCATGGTTTTCTCTGTCACGACTTTGTTGCACAATATATTAGTATGTTTCTCTCTAGAACCATGTGCGATTTCCTCTGTCACTACTTTGTTGCATGCACACCTCATATTTTGGGGCTTGATTTTAAATATAGCTCATATAGATAGGAGATTCCCCCAAAAAAATTATGCCCATGATACTCTCGCTTGCAAGACCTTTCCAATGAGGTATAAATCACGTTTGTACTTCAATTGGTTATTGGCTGATACACACACAGACACAGACACACAGACATTGTTGTTTTATTAGTGTAGATATTATAGATATATATAATATATAGGTTGCAAGTGGGAGAGGAGAGTGCCACAGAAAACAACAGGTCCCATTGTGTTCTACTGCCTTTTAAAGTCTCAAACAGGTATTTCATAACAAATCCCTCTGAGCACATTCAAAGCATGTGTTACCTCAATTCTTGTTACAATTTTTTTTGTGGAGGGATGGGGAGGCAGGAGGTTAAGGTATGGTTTTCCGTAAGGTAGTTAGGTTTTGTCATGTGAGCCTCTGGTTTCTCCCAGTGGCTTGTCCAACATGTCATTATGTCAGGTTGTTTCTACGTTAAATCCTGAGTTGGCAATTTACAATTCTGCGACTTGTCAACCGGTAATGTGCAGAGTGTGATTTGTGTGGACGCGAGGTCAGTGGCCATTTCTTTCCCCCCTCCTTCCCTCCCTCCCTCCCTCCCTCCCTCTCCTTCTGCGATTGTTTAAAGCTTTTCCTTTTCTGCTGCTGCCGTTGTGGAACACTTGAGCGTTCGATATAACCTCAAATCTCCTTTGATGAAACTTGACATGCTGATCTCAGAATACCAATTTTATTGTCCAGCTGTTCCCAAATAACATAAGTGACTTCAGAGTGAGATCAGGCATTTTGGTGAGTTAAGGCACAGCAGAGAGGCCGGGCGGCTCAAGAAGATTATTTGTGACCGAGAGACAAGGATGCTGAAAGGATCAACATTTCTCGATAACTGCTCCTGCACGATTAGGCTCCACACATTTCCCCGCTCAGGGACCCCTCTCGCTGGGGTTCCGTGATACTCTCTTGACTAACGCAGCCTTTTTTTTGGGGTGGGGGGGGTCGACTGTTTGAACAATGTTTTCACAGCTTGTCCCAGACTGGCAGGATGTAGGCAGCAAAACAGCACTCGCTCTGCGTTTCTTTCCGCTAGGCTGACTGAGTTTGCTACCGAGATAAATAACCCAGGACTTTGGTAGCGGGGGGGCGGGGGGCAGAGACAACAATAGTTTTTGCCGACTTAGCCAGGCACTGTTTGTTTGGCAAAAGTTAAATGATAAGCTTTGAAAAGTTGCGTCTGCCCGACACACACACACACATTGTCAGTACAGCAATAATATTAATAATCCTTGCATTTGATATAGCGCCTTCGAGACGTCTCAAGGTGCTTCACAGGATATATTGTAAAGTGCAGTGACTGTGTGTTTTGTGGGTACAACAACAACAGATTACGTTTGCAAAGGGCCTTTCACATCGGTAGGATGTCCTAAGGCGCTGTAGAGCTGTCTATTGGAATAATCTTTGTAAACTGAATTTCAAACAATGACAATTCTTTATCCCCGATGATTATTCTTTGTGGGCCGTTTCTGTGTTTAAATTAGCTGTTGGGTTCGCCTACCTACAAAATACAGAGTCACCGCATTTTACAGTAAGATCCTGTGAAGCGCTTTCAGCCGACGTGAAAGTGTGCTACATCAAATGCAAGCAGTATTATTTATTATGATCCATCTGAAAAGAGAAAGGCATTTTTTCCTTGCGTCTTGGCCAACAGCAGTTCAGATTAATTGCTCATTCACCTCGCTGGCTGTTTATGGATCTTTGCTGCGAGCGAAACGACTGGCACATTTGCCTACAGAAAAAAAAACTCAGCACAAGTGACAGCAACAACAGTGAAGCACTTTGAGACATTTAGTCATTACAGCAGCTATAAAGAAAGGCAAGTGTTTTTTTTTCCTTCTTACCCATTTAAATGACAAGTTGGGGTCGAGGCCAATATATGTATTAACGTTGGCCCTACATCTGAACTCACAAACTAAGGCCCGCTATGTGGTAAATTAACATTCATAACATCATTTTAATCTTTGCCAATTTGTTACAATCCTCCAGACGTATCTAGAGCAACCTCCCCTCCTCTTCTCAACCGCCCTACCCCACCCTCCCCACTTCTCCCGCCGCCCCCCGTCTCCCCGTTTGTCCATTGTTAGTTGCACAAGTTTAAATTTAGACTGCGAGCGAGGGTGGAAGCTGGCCCAAAATAGCATTGGAATATACTGTGTCCCAGCCAAGCAGATACTGCAGTCATGAAGCATACACTGACTGCACTGTACGTTGCCTGTCGTTCTGGCGAGCAGCAAAGCCAACCCAACTTCGCAGATTCTTTTAACTTCGGTGACATTTGGAACGGCGGCAGCTGTGTTGACATGTAGTGCTAAACGATAAAAAAAGGAAATGTGCAACCTGATCTTAAAATGAGCAACACGTAAAGAATGAGCAATATAAACAGTATCATTAAAATGAAATACTGACTGATTCCTTCGATTTGGTTAGAGGTTTTTTTTGTTGGCGGTGGTGTGTGCAGGAGAGCAAAAAAAAATGTTATATGTTTCGAAGAGTTGAAATGCAAGTTGTTCCAGACGTCCTCAATAAGGGTTTTAAAAATATATATATGCGTAATAATAATGTTATAATTCTTGCATTTGGTGCAGCGCCTTATCACGTGGTTCAGATCTCAAAGCGCTTCACAGAATATACTATAAATTGAATTAACTGTATATTCTGAGGGCAAAACGGCTAAGCCAATTGCACACAACAGCAGCCCACAAACAGTCGTGGATTGAATCACCAAATTATTATTATTTATTTATTTAGAAGGGTTTATTAACCCCCGGAAAGCGATCCGCCAGTTGACTAATAATCGGATTCCTTCTTCCTGCTCGGTAAACAAAGGCGTGTGGAGTAAAGAAACTTGCCTAAGGTTTCACCCTGCCTGGGAATCGAACCCGGGCCTTCTCGCTTGCGAGGCGAGTGCTCTAACCACTACGCAACAGGACTCCACATCTATATGTTACTGTTCTTGAAAAGAGCAAGAAAATGTCTGTATTAAAATAGATCCACATCTGTTTTACATATAACACTGTACAGATATATCTGCACTCAGTGGATGCCATTGGAAATGGTCGTGTTTAGCTTCAATTTTTTTCAAAATTCCTCCGCAATTATGCGAAATAATTTTAGATCCAATTAAGATCTTCTTGCTCGTAAAGTATACTTCCCCGTTTTTTTCTCCTCTGTTTTGTTCTCTTTTTTTTGCGCCCCACTGCACCTTAGTGTAGGCTGAAGCAGAGGCATGTCTGGAGCGTCTCGAAGCCAATTTAACCTTTGATTTTCTTTTCTGAACAGCACTCCCATTTAAGTGTCCCGATTTCTCAACCCATTTCCTCTTCTACAATTCCTAGCGCGCAGAGAGTGGCTTCTGGCTTCTGCGAAGTGCTTTGCACTCTCGCCTCTGAATCCGAAGGTTGTGGGTTCGAGCCCCGCTTCGAGACTTCGAGCTCACAGCCTTGGGGCTGACACTCCAATTCAGTGCCGGGTTGGGGGAGTGCTGCGATTGCCAGTGGTGCAGTGCTTTGGACGAGATTTTAAATCAAGGTCTCGGCTGCGCTCAGGTTCAGGTTGACGCTCTTCAAAAAAAAGAAGCAGGTTCCTCCCAGTGTCCTGGCCAACAACAACCGTCCAGATAAAATGCTTCATTTACTTTGTCAAAACATAAAACACTGCAGATGCTGGAAATCCGAAACAAAAAGAGAGAGAGAGAGCCGAGAAAACTCAGCAGTTCAGGCAGCATCTATGGCGAAAGGAGAGTTTCTGGGTTTTCCCAGCTCTCTCTGTTTTTGTTTCATTTACTTTGTGTCTGTTTGTGGGCTATTGCTGCGGGTAAATAGAGTGCCGTGTTTGCCTATAAAATGTACAATCACTTCAAGCCACTGTAAAATCAAACAGCACTTAAATGAAATGTCCTCCCGACTAGCAAGGTGCTTCATCAAATGCAAGGATCATCGTGATTTACTTTTATGTGAAAGGCGTTACAGCAAATATAAGTCGTTGTTGCTGAGTTCTCGAGAGCTATGCAAAAATCAGAAATATTTCTTTACTACGTCTGTGTCGCGTAAATTCCAGTCAACGGCACCTCTTTGATCCTGTCAGTGAAGCCACTTAATTGTTATTTTTTATTTGATTTTATTCATTTTCTACTGTATCGGCCAAACCGAATCACATTGAGTTTCAGTTTATTAAGCTGACCTGCAATCGACAGAAGGGACTCCTTGCAACAAAAAATACATATTGTCACTTTAATAGATTGTGTGTTCCGCTTGGAATGTAAACTGTTGAACTGCAAATCTGTTTAGTATTAAGTAGACAATGGGCTGAAACCTCTGAGTCTTTAGTACTGACTAAACAAAGTACAAATGAGTTTAGAGTTTGACTCGGTGTTAACCCTAATGGTATAAGAGCATAAAAACGTATTAAGCGCTACAAAAAAAAACTGTTACGCTTGCCAAATATTCTCCTTTCTACAGATTGCACACAAACTACACGCACTATCGTGGATTCCAGCCCATTTATTTAATCTCCTTGAGTAAATAAAGTACAGTCAAATATTTCCTTTTGTAATGAGAGAATTGGGTGAGGAATTACGGAGGTTACTTCAGTTGAAAGGCACAGCATGAGGAAATCGTTTGCAATAAAAAAAATACTTCGAATGTTTTAATATTTTCCGTTGAGATAGATAGATAAAGTCCGCAACTTTTTGAGCTTACCCGGGATTTAACTAAATTATAGGTGATCATCGGTGTGCAAAATCAGTCGGTTTTGTTCACAAACGTAACTCTCGAGTAAGATGACAGGTTAGTGGGATTTTGCATCGGTTTGTGCTCCGAAGATTGCAAATATTGCAAAGATCAAAATGCCTTGAGATGTCAGTGCAAATGCTGAGCCAAACTAGAACCAAACTCTCAGTCAAATATATTATAAAAGATTGTCTGATATGTCAAGTGGGGAGAGGGTGAGAAAATGGCTGCTCCTTTGGCTCGCTGATGGGTTGCAATTCCATCCAGTGTTAACCCCAGTATTTTTGCCGAAGTTGGCCACTAATTGGATTTACCCATTATAATAATAATAATCCTTGCCTTTGGTACAGCGCCTTATCACATCGTTGAGACGTCTCAAAGCGCTTCACAGGATACACTGGAAAGTGGTGTGACTGTGCATTTTGTGGGTGAAACGTACGGAATACGCAATCGTTCCATTATAAATGCCCTCATAGACTGGTTGACACTCCAATAACAGTGTTGGGCGTGGGTGGGGGGGGGGGGGGGAGGAGGGGGTGGGAAGAGGAGAATGCGACTTTGTTGGAGTTTATATAGCGCCCCGGAATCTGATTGGCACCCACTTTCAAAACATTCAGCAAATCATGTATATCTTTCCGCTTCACTGTTTTCTTTATCTGTGAGCAGTGGCTGGTTGATCCTGACCAACAGTCTCCCAGATAAACTGAGTCAGTCAGTCACTTTCACTGGTGAGCGGGATATCCCTGTGTGGGATACACAGCCTCGTCACTGCGTACAAATACCCAGTGACCAGACTTGACGACAATAAATCCTGCCAAGCCCTCGGAGACGTTTCGAAGACGCAAATGCAAGGAACATTATTGCTGTTATATATGCTCTTTGTATATATATATATACAAACAAAACTTTTATATTGCATCAACAAATAGAGAGAGAGAGAGAGAGAGATCGCCCGTGAAACATATTGGCTTCCAATACGGTGCACTCACTCGCTTCGCTGACTCCTTAATAATAATAATAATAATAATCCTTGCATTTGATATAGCGCTTTTCATGTCGGGACTTGCACAAACCCAGTGTTTAAAGTGTGTCTTGCCTCCTAGTTTATTCCGGGCTTATCTTGTGTGCAGAGAACATCCCTTTGCATTCTCCCTGTTGCATGTATTTTGTTATATATAAATATATAGATAGATATAAATATACACTGCAGGATTCCCACTGCAGTGACTCACTCTTGGATTCTCCCTGTTGCACTTTACTGAATGATAAATATATAATTATATATGGATTTTTTTGTTGGTGCTTGGGATTGAAGTGATGCACTATTGTGGCTGTGCATTTATTCCAGGACTCCAGGCTGATAATAGCTGTACATTACTGCCCTCTTGTTATAACCCATTGTAACTGCCAGAAAAACTCCTTTGTACACATGAACCCTAACAGATCTGGATTGCTCTTTTTTTCTCTCCCTCCCCCTATATATATATATATATATATATATATGTACATGTATTGCCCAGAGATGTCTCCTCGCTGATATGTTCTGTGCACCCTTTAGGGAGAGAGATGAAGAGAGATGAGCAGTAACAGCAACAGCACTGAGAGAGATGCTATAGAGGGAGAGAGAGAGAGAGAGAAGGTTTTTTTTTGTACGTTGATGGATTTGAGCTCAAACCATGACCACAGCAGGAGCTCAAACCAGCTCTACCAATGTCAGTGTCAGGCAGCACAACAACTGTGGGAGTTATTCAGCCTGAGGGAGAGCAGGAGAGGGGAGGCACTGCCTAACCCCACCTCAGCAGAGGTAGGACTCTGTCCTCTCCCACACACACAGTCTCTCTCTCTCTCTCTCTGTCAGTCTCTTTCTCAGTCTCTCTCTCCCTCTCTCTGTGTCTCTCTATCTGTCAGTCTCTTTCTCAGTCTCTTTCTCAATCTCTCTCTCTCTCTCTCTCTCTCTCTCAGTCTCTTTCTCAGTCTCTCTCTCCCCTCTCTGTGTCTCTCTCTTTATCTCTGTCAGTCTCTTTCTCAGTCTCTCTCTCTGTCTTTATTTCTCCCTCTCTGTATATCTGTCTCTCTCAGTCCCTGTCTCCCTCCCTCTCTCTCAGTCTCTCAGTCCCTGTCTCCCTCCCTCTCTCTCAGTCCCTGTCTCCCTCTCTCTCAGTCTCTCAGTCCCTGTCTCCCTCCCTCTCTCTCAGTCTCCCCAGGCTCTTTCTCAGAAAAGAGGGAGAGAGAGAGAGAGAAAAAGAAACAGTGCAAACGATGAGGACCAACGATCGTGAGATGCTCTCAGGCTCCTTTTTCCCATTTACTGGTATATTTGCTGCTCAAACAGAGGAGAGAGAGAGAGAGAGAGAGAGAAGGGATATTATGATTAATATCTCTCTCTCAGTCTCTGTCTCTCTCTCTGTGTCTCTCAGAGAGAAAGAGGAAGAGAGAGAGAGGGATATTATATTATTATTATATTATTATTATCTCTCCATCTCTGTCTGTTTCTCTCTCTGTCTCTCTTTCTCTCTCACACACACTGAGAGACTGAGAAAGTGAGTGAGAGAGAGAGAGAGAGAGAGAATGAGAGAGTGAGAAAGAGAGGAATAAATGTTGAAAGCGCAACTTCCCCGGACATCGGATGGCCGCGTTAGCGCAAGGAACAGCGAACGGTTAGCGCACAGTGCGCAAAAGCGGTCCGTTCGAACACAAGCGCTCGGGTCGGGTGTTTTCGAGTGTAAATTCAGCCTCACCCCGGGGGGGGGGGGGGGGGGGGGGGGATTGGGTAATAAATAAAACAAAATAAAATAAAATAAAAAGACGCATTTCATAACAGTCCCCATATCCTCTAAAACAACACTGGGTTTTCAGCT